>NW_020621936.1:1074709-2274709 GCF_003573695.1 Papaver somniferum | reverse complement strand
GAGTCATTTGAACGAGTTATGGTTAAGATGAATAAGGTTGATATGAGAGTAATCATATGGCTAACCTCGGTTAACTATTTGTGAACCAACCTGGTGTACACGTTTAGGTACGGTTACATAAACCTAAATTAGGGTACATTTGATTTGTGTGTAACAAGCTAAGTTCAATCTAACGGTTGAAAGATATTAGCTTGGTTGAATCAGGTTCTTCATCTAACAGTGAATATTGAATGCTTTGTTACCAAGGTAACTTGGATTGCAAACCCTGATTTGAAAACTATATAAAGGAGAACTCTAACAACTGGGAAACCTAATCTCCACACATCATGTGTGTTACTAGTTGCATAACTAGAGTCGATTCTCCTTTAACCTTAGGTTTCTTCTAGAGACCCTATAGGTTAACGACTTAAAGACTTCATTGGGATTGTGAAGCCAGACCCAACTATTATCTTTGTAGTTGTGTGATCTGATCTTGTTGTTTCTATCGTGTTGAGTGCAATTGAAATAATTGGCTCGAGATTTATATCTCCGATAAGCAAGATAGAAAAGTAATCACAAACAAACTTCATCTCATCGTTTGTGATTCCACAATAACTTGTTTCGCTAGTCGATTAAGTTTATTGTGAGGTGATTAATAATACTAGGCTGTTCTTCGGGAATATAAGTCTGGTTTATCAATTGGTTCCTGTTCACCTTGATCTATCAAAATACGGAACAAAAAATCTTGGGTATTTCTGTGGGAGACAGATTTATTCAATCTTATAGACTTTTCTGTGTGAGACAGATTTTTCTATCAAGTCTTCGACTTTAGGTCTTAACAACTCTTAGTTGTGGGTGAGATCAGCTAAGGGAATCAAGTGCGTAGTATCCTGCTAGGATCAGAGACGTAAGGAGCGCAACTGTACCTTGAATCAATGTGATATTGATTAGGGTTCAACTACAGTCCAGTCCGAAGTTAATTGGTAGTAGGCTAGTGTCTGTAGCGGCTTAACACAGTATGGTGTTCAATCTGGACTAGGTCCCGAGGTTTTTCTGCATTCACGGTTTTCTCGTTAACAAAATTCTGGTGTCTTTGTTATTTCTTTTCCGAATTATATTTTGTTATATAATTGAAATATCACAGTTTGTGCGTTAAGATCAATCAATTAGAATATTCAACCTTTGGTTGTTGATTTACATTGATTGACACTTGAACATTCGTCTTTGGTACCGTTCAAGTAACTCCTCTTATATTCAATCACGCTCGCAGATTGATTGCGGATTGAATTAAGAGTTAGAGATATTATACTCTTTGATATACTTTATTCTAGATTGAGTCTGACTGTCTAGTTGATTCTCTAGAAAGTGTATTGGAGTAAGTCCTCTCAGATTTCCAAACGTATTGTTGGGTGTGGTTGTTAGACCCCCGCATTTTCATTGTGAACTAAGAATAAAGGGACAGATGTGGGACTGCAGTTATGATTATCAAGTACTCAGAAATTTTGATCTACAAAGAAGACCAGTAAGAAGACAAAGAATTATGGAACTGAAGTTTTTACTCCCATTTATAAATCAAATATTAGTGTGTTATGATGGAGCTTCAAGGGGCAATCCAAGGTCTGCTGGTTTTGGTTCTGTTTGTAGAAATTATGAAGGAGCTTTCCTGTATGCAGAAGCAGGAGGTTTGGGGATAACAACAAACTTCATTGCAGAGTTGTTGGAAATAATAAGTGATGCAGAATGGGCTATTCAAGAGGAAGTACAAGATTTAATCATCAACTCTGACTCCACAACAACTGTTAAAGCTTTCTTATCAGGTAATGTATCTTGGTGCATGAAATCTAGATGGAGCAAAATAAAGAATAACTCAATGAATATAACATTTATACATTGTTAGAGAAATAAATTTTACAGTTGATTCATTGGCAAAGAGAGGAGCTGGGATGATAAGGGGAGAGGTACAACAGTTTTGGGCCAACTTTTCTTAAAGCTTTGGAATTCCCAGGAATAACATACTATAGATTTCACTAAATTTTGGGCCTAATGTAGATGGGGTTTTTCTGTTTTCTTTTTTTTTTGTAAGTTTATGAGCTCTTAAACTTGGGCTTTTGTATTATTTCTTTGGTTATTAATAAATCTATTATTGATCGAGCAAAAAAAAACTAGTTATGGTTAAGATGAATAGGGTTAATATGAAAGTGTTCATATGGCTAACTTCGGTTAACTATTGTCGAGCCAAAAAAGGTGTACACGTTTAGGTACGGTTACTCATATCTAAATGAAGTTATTTTTCATTTGTGTATAACAAGCTAAGTTCGATCTAACGGCTAAAACATATTAGCTTGATTCTAATCAGGTTTTCATCTAACAGTGAATATTGAATGCTTTGTTACCAAGGTAACATTGATTGCAAACCCTGATTTGAAGACTATATAAAGGAGAACTCTAGCAACTGGGAAACCTAATCCTCACACCTCCTGTGTGATATTAGTTGCGACTAAAGTCGATTCTCCTTTAACCTTAGGTTTTTACAAAACCATGTAGGTTAACGACTTAAAGACTTCATTGGGATTGTGAAGCCAGACCCAACTATTTTCTCTGTAGTTGTATGTTCCGATCTTGTTGTTTTCTATCATGTTGAGTACTATCTTCTCTAAGATTTGCTCGAGATTTAATCTCCGATAGGCAAGAGAAAAAGTAGTCACAAACATCTTCGTATCATCGTTTGTGATTCCACAATATCTTTGAAAAGTCGAGGGTACCCAAATATACCTCAAGCTAAAACTTTTCCTACCTATAAGTTCTTTCTCCGAAAGTGATTGTCTATGGACTGAGTCGAAACAATGCAACTAATCGGTTCACACTTCGTGTGATCGTCTATGGATACGAGATCGAGACAATACAACAACGAAGTATGTTACTCGATAAACAGGTTCGGACTTAACCAAACACAATAGGATTCACTTCTCAAGTAAATAGGAATTAACGTTTGTCTAATTTACTCTAATTATAATAAAACAATTATAATGCGGAAATATAAAGTAAATGACACAGCAAGATTTTGTTAACGAGGAAACCGCAAATGCAGAAAAACCCCGGGACCTTTTCCAGAATTGAATACTCTCAGGATTAAGCCGCTACACAAAATTACACCTAACTTCGTATAGTTGATACCAAGCAACTAAACCTATAGTTCACCTAGTTCCGTCTGTATTCCCAGCCTCCGACCTATGAATAAGTCACGTACTTGGAACAATTCCTTTGGTTCGTATTCCAAAAAATAAAGGAACAACAAATATGTTTGGTATCTGAAAAAGCGAGGGTACAACAACCTCACCCAATATTTCGATTAGCAATATGTATGGACAAACTTCAATATACTTTCAAGAGAATCAACTAGACTCAATCTTAATAAAGTATATCAAAGAGTTCTAATATCTCTATTTCACAATGTAATCAACAAATCGAACAGATAGAAATCCGTGAGCCTGATTATTATATGAAATAACTTGAACGGTACCAAAGACCAATGTTCAAGTGTAAATCAATGTAAATCAACAACCAAAGGTTGGATATTCTAATTGATTGATCTTAACGCACAACCTGTGATATTTCAATTATATAACAAAATATAATGCGGAAAAGAAATAACACAGACACCAGAATTTTGTTAACGAGGAAACCGCAAATGCAGAAAAACACCGGGACCTAGTCCAGATTGAACACACACTGTATTATCCCGCTACAGACACTATCCTACTACAAACTAACTTCGTTCTGGACTGTAGTTGAACCCCAATCAATCTCACACTGATCCAAGGTACAATTGCGCTCCTTACGTCTCTGATCCCAGCAGAATACTACGCACTTGATTCCCTTAGCTGATCTCACCCACAACTAAAAGTTGCTACGACCCAGAGTCGAAGACTTTAATAAACAAATCTGTATCATACAGAAAAGTCTACGATAATAGATGAATCTGTCTCCCGCAGAAATACCTACGAGTTTTGTTCCGTCTTTTGATAAGTCAAGGTGAACAGGAACCAATTGATAACCCGGACTTATATTCCCGAAGAACAACCTAGTATTATTAATCACCTCACAATAATCTTAATCGACGCGGCGAAAGAAGACATTGTGGAATCACAAACGATGATACGAAGATGTTTGTGACTACTTTTATATCTTGCCTATCAGAGATATTAATCTCAAGACAATCGTTACGATTGTACTCAACACGATAGAATCAGCAAGATCAGATCACACAACTACAAAAAAGTAATTTCGGTCTGGCTTCACAATCCCAATGAAATCTTCAAGTCGTTAACCTACAGGGTCTCGATAATAAACCTAAGGTTAAAGGAGAATCGACTCTATCTTATACAACTAGTATCACACATGAGGTGTGGGGATTAGGTTTCCTAGTTGCTAGAGTTCTCCCTTATATAGTCTTTCAAATCAGGATTTGCAATCAATGTTAGCTTAGTAACAAAGCATTCAATATTCACCGCTAGATGAAAACCTGATTAGATTCAAGTTAATATATTTCAACCGTTGGATCGAAAACTTAGCTTGTTACACACAAATGAAATGCACGATTTTAGGTTTGTGTAACCGTACCCAAACATGTACATTTGTTGGTTCAACAATAGTTAACCAAATGGTTAGCCATATGAGCACTTTCATATCAACCATATTCTTCTTCACCATAACTAGTTCAAATGACTCAAATGGACTAGTTAGAGAGTTGTTCAATTGTATAAATCTTTTAGAAGTATACAAGACACAATTGAAGCAAAAACGATTTGATTCACTCGAATCGATTCATGAACTTTATAGCCACGGTTTGCAAAATGCATTCCTTAGTTAATATAAATATAAGTTCACAAATAATCGTCTTTAGATATAACCAACTCAAGTACGCGGACTTAGTTCACGGACTTAAGTTCCCGGAAGGAGTTCACAAACTCCAGCAGATTTTCTCCGGATGAGAACCTCCGCCAGTTCGCGGACTGGGTTCGCGGACTGAGTTCACAGCTCTTGTTCTGGTTTTCCTGGTTCAAGGAATAAGGACTTATACATATATGTGTTTCCACACAATGCTTATATACAACATTGCTTATATAATCTAAACTCTCATTTCAATTATTGAAACATTCTTAGAGGACGTTATATAGTTGTTATTCACAAACTATTTTTCGTCAAAGCAATTTTCAAAGTGATTGAAACATAACATGACTTTCGTCACTAGGTAAAGATGAACTTGGCCAAAGAGAAAGCTTACCAACACATATTTCGAGAAATAGATAAGCGAGATAAACTCGGCTCGAAATAAAAAATGTGTATAATCAAAGTCTATATAGCAAAACGGATTTTGTCTCAAGATAGGAGATAGAGTAGATAGACTTTTGAGTGATAGATAAGGTCAAGTCTCCACATACCTTTTAGTCGGTGAAGTTCCACCAGTTCCTTGAGTAGTTCTTCGTCTTGTATGATGATTGCCATGGAGTTCTTGAGCTCAACTACACTTACTATCCTAGTCCGAGACTTAGCTATAAGAGACAGAAATCAAGACTTATAGTTTTGATCGCTAACATTGACAAACATGTTTGAGATAGCAACGCACGCGAGTTCGACCGAGCAGTGATCTAACAGTATCAACTCAATTCAACCAAGTGATATGAGTTGGACAAAGGCTCTTCTGTTTATCTTAACATAAACTCCTTCGTCGGGTCCTTAGATCTATCTTATGTTCAATTACCGAAGTAATCGTTTAAGATTAAGCCAACAACAATATTAATCCAAAGAATTGTGTTGATGTCGATCTACTCAATTAATCACTCCAATCTATCACAAGGATAAACTGATTATTAATTGGATCCTCTTTTACCGAAACAAGTATTGTGCACACCAAAAATTATGAACCCACAAATCAGAAATATTCAATATCTTCTTCGTCTTCAAATATTCTTAGATCCTCAATAAACACCTGCACACAATCACTTGAATCTATTGTGATCAATCACTCACAGAACAGAGTCTGTTAACAATGGATTATCACAAGATCGTCTTTAGAACTAACAACAGTCTAAAGATCCATGTCGAAACTCTGAACTAGTTTGAGTGAATCTTATATCATAAGAGAAGATTCTCAAGCATAAACAAACTAGGTGCAATCAAAGTTCAACCACCGTAGTCAATCAAATCTTATATCATAAAAGTTCCCCTTTGTGATGTACTGCACCTCTTACTAGGATCGGTTCGTCTTTCCCATATTTGGCCAGACAAAAAATCACAAACCCGATCATACCATCTCAGGTGATTACTTAAGATCGGTTTCACTAATAAAAGTCATACCAATACATAAGTCAGGCCTTTGTGAATAGTTCTACCAAGAACACAAACAAGTCGTGAACGGTTATACTCAATCACACATATTGGTCGTTCATAATATATGCAATGAATAACAAAACCAATAACGCCTGGAGATTTCCTTTTCGATTCACAAACAAGTTTATGAACTTACTTATTTAGAACACATGTAAAACATTGTTCCCTAGGATGAAATCCTCACCTCATACCCATACATAATCACAATATCATTCAAATTGATTATGGCGATGTCTTATCTACAAAGTTTAATGGTTAAGCAATAAACCTCGTATTGTATTCCTTAATACTATGTCTATCTAGAGTTCAAATATGCTTCGTAGTTTTGTTTTCAATATGCACGACTTGAAAGATTAGGGAATGAAACAGTTCAAGTCAAATATCACTAACCTCAAGTGGAAGGATAATTGTTGTCGTTGTAGCTCCTTGCTTCTTCACATCTTCTAGTCTTCGCAATACTTGTAAAGTCTCAAATCCTAATACTTTCAAGCTAACCTATACGAGGTTGACTCTAGTACATAATCAAGCGACTCTTAACATGAGTTTTGGTTCACTAAAATATGACAACCAATCTTGACATACCAACACTTGGTGGGTTCAACCGAGCTATGCTCTAACAATCTCCCCCTTTGTCAATTTTAGTGACAAAACTCTTACAACATATGGATAAACAAATTACAAGAATTCATTACACATACGCTTGATTCCCGATTCAATAGCACAGTAAGCTGCTTACATTCAATCCTTGAAAATTTCGTTGTTGACATTATAATAACAAAGTTATTACTCCCCTAAGGAAGATAGGTAGATATTCAATCCGCACGTCTTTGTTATACCACTTCATATGATATGTTACTCCCCCTTAGTCTGTGCTTTCACTCTTTCGTTAAGATAAAACATTTAAGCACCAATGTTCTTTTCCTTAGCGATACCAATCAATATAAAATCAATGCCAGTATCACTTATTTTGTAGGATCAGAATCTCGCAACGACAATATTTCAGCGAAATTATCAACAACACAATACAACAGCGTCGCAGAACAATTTCAGGAAGAATATAATAAATGACGTCAGCTAAGATCACGAGAAAGATGTGATAGTCCTGCGAATATTAGAGATCTTGCGAAATTAATATTTTTAAGGTTGCGAGAATGTCGTAGATCATACCCGAAAATAAAGGACAGATTAGCTGTCATCCACTATGTATTTCCCTATAAATAGTCGTTCAAGTTGTAAAGAAAGGAGGGAGATCTTTTTTGGGTAAGAAACAAGTAAATAGGAGAGAGAAAGTCTAGAGCAGAGATCATTCTTGATTTCTTTATCTTTTCTTGTAAGAATATTCAAAGGTTGATCAATAAAATTAAGAGTGTAAACCTAAAAATGAGTTGATTAATAATGAAATCATATGAGGGGTGTAGTGTAGGATTTCCTGCAACTACATAATGGCGCTAGAAACAGAGACCTTGAAGATCGAAAGTGGAAGATTGTTGTTGAGAATATTCAAATCAAGAAAGTGATTAAATAAATCAGTGAACCAGTTAAAAGAAAGATGGATAGAATTAATGAAGATGACAAAAGATTGGAGTGTAATATGATAACAAAAACGATGGTTAATGAATTCCATGAAAACATCAAAGGAAGAATACATAAACGAAATTTTGAAGGAAGGAAAGTTATGGCGGTAGAAAATACATCACCCTTGAAAGATTGGGAAAAGCAAAAGATTACATTCATGGCGGCAGAAATACCAAAAGAAAATTTGAACAACACATCTCCATTGGTTATCACAGTGCCTATTACGCGAAAAGAAAAGGAGACAACGACAAAATCCACAGGAGAATGGATATTGAACAGAACTTTAATCGATACAGGAAGTTCAGTGGATATAATATTTTACCACGCATTCCGGGGAATGTGATTTAAAGATGAAGAAATGTCCAGTTCAACATATTTTGTTCACGGCTTTGGAAAATCCACAACAAAACCTAAAGGAGAGATAGTGGTACGAATTCCACTTGGAGAAATCGAAACACATGTAACGTTGTGCATGGTGGATATGGAATCGCCATATAATATGTTATTAGGAAGACCATGGATACATGCAATAAAAGTTGTGGTATCAACGTTGAATCAATGTATTAAATTCCCCACACCAAATGGAATAGGTGAAATCAGAGGAGATGTTGACAATGCAAAATTATGTCATCAAATTGAAGTAAAACATTATGGAGAACAAGCAAAAAAGAAACAATTTCGCATAAAGTTGACAAAGGAAGCAAAGAAATAGGAAGAATTTAGAGTATATATGATAAGGGAAAAAGAAGGCAAAGGAATACCCAGCGAAATTTCGGAAGAAGGAGAAGGGCCTATGAAAACAATAAAAGAACCAACACCAATGAGAGAACCTAAACCCAGTTACACTGCGCAGAACCAACAAAAGAAATAAACGTTAGGACTATAGAGGAACCTCTAATATTGAGAATTGGAACCAAAATGGATATGGAAGAAGAAGAAAGAACTTTTAACTTGTTGCGAGAATATAAAGATGTTTTCGCAGGAAGCATGGATCTTAGATCATAATTTCATTAGCTGATAATTGGATCTTCGCAAGAAGATGTTTGAAACCAGTGTGTGGCCTTTTGGAAAGTGGGGCTTAGATATTGTGGGGTCATTTTTACCAGGATCTGGACAAAGAAGATACTTAATAGTCGCAACAGATTATTTCACAAAACGGACAGAAGTGAAGGCAGTACAACATATTCGCGACAAAGATATCTTTACATTCATATTCGAAAATATCATTTGCAGATTCGGAATTCCTGCACAATTGGTATCTGATAATGGGAAACAATTTGAAGGACAGAATATAGAAATGCTACTTAATGCATTCAAGATAAAATGTGGAAAGTCTACTCCTTTGTATCCACAAGCTAATGGGCAAGTAGAAGCAACAAAAAAAAACAATTGCAGATATATTAAAGAAGAAATTGGAAGGACATCACAGAGCATGGTGCGAACAAGTACATAATGCAGTATGGGCTTATAATACAACTAGAAGAGAATCTACTGGAATGTCACCTTTTTGTTTAACATACGGAGTTGAAGCAGTGTTACCAACATAAGTTGTTATTTCGACAACAAAAAGAGAATCTTGGGAGAAAAATCTTAGTGCGGGCTTGATTTTAAATAAACTTGATGAATTAGAAGAAAGAAGAGAAAGCTTTACAACATATGGAAAATTATCAGCGAAGATTAGCCCGAGAATATAATAAACGTGTCAAAATACGCGAATTTCGACCAGGAGATTTAGTTCTGCGAGAAACACCAATATATCAGCGAGAAAATGGTGGAAAATTAGCGAAAAAATGGGATGGACCTTACATCATTAAGGAGATAGTTGGAACAGGAGCTTATAGATTAATGGATCCAGAAAGAAGAGATGTTAGTCATAGATTAGATAGACCATGGAACAGGTTGTACTTAAAAAGATATTATCCGTAAGAAGCTTTGAGAAGTTATGATTCTGAAAGAATAATTGCAAGATTACTCATATCAAAACAAGATCATGATGTGCGAAATTTTCGCAGAGATAATCACAGAACAATGACATAAAAGAAAGGGGCGAACCTTTATGGCGTACACCCTAGTTCGCGAATAAAATTTCGCAAGAGGCAAATGTAAGACCTAAAGTACGTCATATTAGGGGGTACCTGTTGCATGGCTCAGGGAAAGGCTACACTGCCACTGGAACCTGAGTCATGGATATTTGGGGTCAATAAAGCCCATCCGGGAGAGGCACCTTGGATTCTCAGCTTAAGCATATGACTTGGGTTGGGCGACTAAGGTAATAAGGACTCTCCCAAGGAGTACAGATCTTATCAAGGCGCCGAGGTACACGGTTGAGTCAAGAGTTCCAGGGACGTTTGAAGCGTACCTTGCCATTCTTGACAAGTCTTGGCTTATACTGCACTCGGCCCTAAGAAAACCCCACTTAGGGTGCAGTCTCGTAACCATAAGCCCTATAGGTAAAAGGGATAAGAGGCTGCGAAAACAACTGGTTGTTGTTAAGACTGGATGGGAGGAGCTAACCTTGTATGGTATAAGTACGCCTCCTTGAAGGGGCAACCAGGGGGAGATAAGGGCGGCACCCTCCATTAGGGAGCTGATAAGTGTCTTAAGACGCAAATGCCATGAGGCTTTTTATTCGCAAGGATATTAAGTCTTGTCATATTTGTGCAACAATCCTGGAGAGGCAATAATACAAAAGAAAAGGATAAGACGAGATCAATGGGTTTTCGCATGAAAGTGCGAAGACGTCCTGCGATTTCGTCGCAAGACGGCAATGTCATGGGGCTTTATTTTCGCAAGAATATTTAGGCCTGTCATATTGTTGCAACATTCCTGAAGAGTCCATAATACAAAAGAAAAATTTAAGGCAAGATCAATGGGTTTTTGCATGAAAGTGCAAGGACTTCCTGCGATTTTGTCGCAATGACAAGAGGTGGCATAATAAGACCTTTAATTAGGAAGGCAAAATAAGACCACATGATAAAAAAAAATATTTATAAGTATTCGTAACAGATTATTTTTTGCAAGAAAGATAATGAGAGGCAAGTATGGGAATCAATACACAAGAAGCATTATCTTTCTCATCAACAAAGTATTAAAATGAAAAGTTCATTCCAAAGTTGGTTGAAAAATGTAACTCGCACAAGTGATAAAAATAAGACAGTTCAAGAAGACAAAGCTAGATAAGAAGCTCAAGCTTCAATATTAATTTCAGTAGCAGGAGATAACAGAAATTCTTCACCAATATTCTCGCAAGCCTCTCCTTCATTTCGGTTTTGATCTTCGCCTTGACTAGCATCTTGATTATCGCCAGCAATTACTTCTTCAGGAGAAATTTCTTTCTCATTTTGATTAACACCAGCAGATGCTTCTTTAGAAGGAATCTCTTCTTCATCTTCCAAGAAATTATCCTCTGCACCGCTTTCGTAATCATAATCACTATCAGCAGGACGAGGAACTTCATCATCATCTACTTCTAAAGGATCAATTGATGTAGGAGGAAGAGATTTGGACAATAAAATGTCATTTACAAGGACTTCATCCCGGAGATGAACTTGACGAAGAAGTGCTCTCTGATGATTCCTATCTTGAATATCCTTAAAATAAGCAAGATAATCAAGTTTTCTTTCTGCTCGGTCGCGAAAACCAGTAAGAGCAGAGACGAGCAATGCATTTTCTTTGTGAATTTTGGCATATTTAGCCTCCAAAACAGAAATGGAAGAATGAAGATTCTTCTCAGACTCTGCGAAAGATAGAATACAAAATTTCATTAAGATGAAGAATTCAGAAAGATATGACAAAGAAAAGATAAATAAGGCAGTCAAACTATTATGACTACCTTCCTTTTGCGAAATAAGGTGTTGAATCAAGGACAGACAACTATTCTCCCAACGGTCCATTGCGTCATCAAATTTATCTCCAACTAAACCTTTAAGTCGAGACTGAAGATTTTTCTCTTTAGAAATAAGAAAGGCATTTTTCTTCGCAAGAGAAGAGTAAGATTCTTATAATTTGGAATATTGTTCTTTAAGCTGATTCGCCTTTAC
This sequence comes from Papaver somniferum, assembly GCF_003573695.1. NCBI lineage: Eukaryota > Viridiplantae > Streptophyta > Magnoliopsida > Ranunculales > Papaveraceae > Papaver > Papaver somniferum. The sequence continues at coordinate 2,262,725 of NW_020621936.1, read as the reverse complement.
ACTTAAAGCTATTCTACCTTGAATGAGTGTATCTCTTTCAGCGATATATGACTCTGTTACTTCTTTAAGTTCATTTCTCAAAGAGCGAAGAGATTGCTCTTGGTCATCACATAATTTTTGAAGAATGCTAAGTTGTTGCGAAGATATCGCCATCTTGTTTAAATAAGTTTGTTTCTCTTGAGATAAGGTTTTATTCTCATCTGATAAAGTTTCCATCCCCAAATTAGCTTTAGTTAAAGAATAAGAAAGACGAGATACTTCATTACTTAATAAATCTTGTCTTTGAACTAATTGGGTATTTTCATTGGTAAGATTATTTATATGATCAAGAGAATATGAATAGAGTTTATCTAATTGGTTATATTGATCCATCAAGATTTCTTTATCAACACGGGCTTCTTCAACGGCAGATTCAAATTGATATCTCTCCATTATTCGTTTCTGGTTTAAAGTTTAACATGTGAAAGAGGGATTTCAAGGATAATTAAATATGGGAAGGATAAAACCATTAAAAAGGCAAATTAAAGACACGGATAAGAAAATCATACCTCTAAATTCATCATTCTTCTTGCGAAGATTATCACGATCCAGCAAAACATTCTGAAGCTTCTGATTTTCGAGACGAAGAGCATTACATTCTTTTTCCAAAGCTGTCTGCGAAGCAGCTCTGTCAGAACCCAAATGCTTGCTCGGAATTTCGCAAACATTAGACTTGATAGGATCAATAGAATACTTCTTGACATCATCGAGAACTTCATATAAAACTTTGAAGGCAATATCTATCTCTTCCACGGTTTCTTTCGAAAGAGGAAGAGACTTAGGTAGAGAACTGGTAGAAATAGAAGGTTGAGAAACATTCTCAATGGGAAGAGAAGAGGTTTCATTCACAGAAGGATCAACAAGGGGGGTTTCAATCATTGAAAGGTCAGCTGAAGAAATGAAGTCTGAGGCAGCTTTTTCGCGAATTGGAGATAAAGGTTTATCTTGCGAAGATGTCGCAGGATATTTAGAAGAGATGAGTAAGTGGTAGAGATGGAAGGTTGAGAAACATTCTCAATGGGAAGAGAAGAGGTTTCATTCACAGAAGGATCAACAAGGGGGGTTTCAATCATTGAAATGTCATCTGAAGAAATGAAGTCTGAGGCAGAACTGGTAGAGATAGAAGGTTGAGAAACATTCTCAATGGGAAGAGAAGAGGTTTCATTCACAGAAGGATCACCAAGGGGGGTTTCAATCATTGAAAGGTCAGCTGAAGAAATGAAGTCTGAGGCAGTTTTTTCGCGAATTGGAGATAAAGGTTTATCTTGCGAAGATGTCGCAGGAGATTTAGAAGAGATGAGTAAGTGGAAGGGAACAGAAGTTGGAACAGTTTTAAGGTGGCGAGATTTCTTGAGAGGTTTATTAACATCTTTATCACCCTGCGAATTACAATCCAGATAAGAAACAGAGGCAACAATATTGTTATTAGAAAAGGATAGTGTTTCTTACTACCTTCTCATTTGCATACTTTCTTTTATGCGCAACAACCTTATGCTGCGATTTGGGAATGTTAGGGTTCTGAACTGTAAATCTAGTGTTGGAGGCGCTTTTGCTGAAATAACAAGAGTATGGGAATCACATAAACAACATCAAATAAGGCAATAAACAAGATCAATTCCAGCAAAACTCATAAAGAAGAAAAAAGAAAACTAACCTTGATGAATCCATGGAAAACAATAGCAGGGAGATTGTTTCGAAGAAAATTACGAACTGTGAAGATCTGCAGAAGAAATAATATGAAGATGAAGAAGAACTTAAAAATATTGAAGAAGAAAGAAGAAAAGTTGCAATAATGGAATTTGCAGAAGAACGATGAAGTTGCAGAGAAAATAAAAAGAAAGAAAAAGAGACTGAGAAGGAATATATATATATAGAGAGGGAATTTCTCCTCGAGAAAATAAACACGGTTAATACGGAAAGATATAAGCGGTTAAAAAGCAACGGTTATAAAATATGTGTCGAGAAATAGATGGAAGAAAGAATACGTGTGATAAATGCAGAATATGAAGAGGGGAACAGCTGCGGCATTTCTCACATCATTCTCTACTTCACAGAAAAGATATGAGAAGAGGCAAGATGTAGGATCAGAATCTCGCAACGACAATATTTCAGCGAAATTATCAACAACACAATACAACAGCGTCGCAGAACAATTTCAAGAAGAATATAATAAATGACGTCAGCTAAGATCACGAGAAAGATGTGATAGTCCTGCGAAAATTAGAGAGCTTGCGAAATTAATATTTGTAAGGTTGCGAGAATGTCGCAGATCATACCCGAAAATAAAGGACAAATTAGCTGTCATCCACTATGTGTTTCCCTATAAATAGTCGTTCAAGTTGTAAAGAAAGGAGAGAGATCTTTTTTGGGTAAGAAACAAGTAAATAGGAGGGAGAAAGTCTAGAGCAGAGATCATTCTTGATTTCTTTATCTTTTCTAGTAAGAATATTCAAAGGTTGATCAATAAAATTAAGAGTGTAAACCTAAAAATGAGTTGATTAATAATGAAATCATATGAGGGGTGTAGTGTAGGATTTCCTGAACTACATATTTAGTCCATATATTTCTCCCCCTTTTTGTCACAAAATGACAAAAAAACGAAAAAATAAAGGACAACATGAAAAGAATCTTACAAATCTCAAAATAGACTTGGAATCTGTAGAGTTAGGCACGAGGGTTCCACACACCATGTTATGATAACCAATATCAAAAACTGAAACTACAAGTAGTTTTCTTTTGATATGTTACCAAGGAAACAATTGTCCGAAACAATTTTTCCATTTTAGTTTAGCAAACCAAAAATCAACTAAGTACCTTAGTCCCTTTGCTAAACCGATTCTACGAAAACAATCGCTTAATTCGATAAGACCAAAATAAAGATAACTCTATTTTTCTCATCAGGTTCTAATTATCCATAAACTTAGACCTTTCAATTTTAAACAAGACAACTACTAGGTTAGTTAACTAGAATTTCTTGTTAAGGCATTTGATTAGACTTGAATAACCGAAACCTCACTTCGATAAGTCTAACTAAGATCAGAATTAACTTAGTTTCTCTTATCCGGAATCGAATTGGACTAAACAACTCATCCCGTAAACCTTTTATTTCGTTAATCCATAAATAATTCATACAAACCAAATAAATCAACTTGCACAATTATTCACCTCAACCGGAAGCAATTGAAACAACATAGACATTAATAGCACCGCAGTTGCACCGAAATTTTGTAAGCCTAAACAATTGATACCACACAATAAAGCAAGATAACAATAGTTTTTCTTAACCGGAACCAATTGAATCACACATACATCCACACACACATCATGGAATAAACATCAATTGAACTGAAAATTTGTTAAGCAAAAGCAATAAATATATATGAAATAAACTCAGGCTTTTCTTAAACAGGAAAACAATTAACTAACAAGATTGTTACCTCAAATTTCGCATCCACTTCTCCAATATGATTGCATCTTCTTCCAGGAGAATTGATATCGAAATATCATCATATTGTCATCCTTATGCAAAAACAAAAGAATAACAACAACCAACCTTTACCAAAGAAAGGTTGAAAATCGGTTTTAACAATTGCAAGCAAAAGTTTAAAACCATCGAAACACATATTCTTTTATGCTAAACCAAAACCGATTCAATATATTGTGACTTTTTCACATATTGTTTCTACTAGAACCCCTCATGATTCTTTGATAAAGCCTACTAACATGGGCTAAAACTTAATCATGCTAAATCAAAAATTCACCCAAACCATAAGGGTTCACAACTTATGAGATCGAATATTAAGGTAGTAAAACCTAAATCAAACATCCCATAAACATACATGGCAATAATATAGGAGCATTCAAGCACAGGCTATGTAAACCGAAAACTGTCACAAGAAAAATTATAAATCAAATAATTTTATTCATAATAGACCAATACAATCAATGAAAGAAATCAAAAATTGATGTCTATTTTTTCTGGATTTCAGAATCCTTCAAAATCTTGAGACCTCTTGCGCTTGATAAGGATGATTCTCCTGATTCCCTGAAGCGATCCTTTTGTTGAAGACTAATTCCTCAACCTTGTGGAAGTTGGGTCCCTCCTCGTTTACTCTTTTGGTGAGTAATCTAGTTGCTTGAGAGTTTGAGCTTGAACTAGTAAGGAATTTTCAAGACTACGTTTTAACATCAGAACTTCCAACTTGGTTTCTGCACAAGTTCGAGCCAACTTGTAAAACTCCTTTTCATAATATCGCCTTTTTTTTTCTTTTTGTTTATGAGGTCTCTCTCCCGGTCTCCAATCTATGAATATGAGTCACTCTGTTCACCAGTTACCGTAGTTGAGCACGTCTTTTCGACAGATCAGACGATGGGCAAAGAGAATGGTATTAAGCCTATCTATCTTTCTTGAGTATGTCTCTGCCTGAAGTGTCTCGTGTCAGATCTCGATCACACAAGATGAAAGATTCATATTCATATAGGAAGCGGATCCGTTTCCATTGAAATTTAGATGACCGAAAGAGTCACTAGCCAGTTTTTCAGCATACCTTTCTGAAACTTTTGAAGAAAGCTTTGCATACAAATCTGATTTTTCCATGATTCCTGGTTTCAGGTAGACGACCGAAACACTCATATATTACCGAAACTTATACACTAATGGTTACTAAAAACTTGTTCATTGATTATGGAAATCAAATATTCTTCCCTTAATAAAAAAATCGAATTTTTTTAATATTAAGGATTTTTTGGAAAGTGCATCCCAGTGAATATTTTCATAATTCTCGTAAGTTTTGAACCATTCGATAATATAAACTAAACTCATCAAATCAAGTTTGAGCACTTTATGAGTCAGTGTATTTTTCCCAGATACTAAGTATCTGAATGGGACAGATTAAGTTTTTCACGGTTATCAGGAAATTTCTTCTTACCTGATTTATTAGGAACATTGATACTTTCTGACGATAAACAGAATTTATCATAGAAATTACTATCATCAAGATATTTAGGAATTACCTTTAGAGTTGATAATCTAGAAACATCCCCAACTTCTTCTTTCTGTAGTTTCATGATCTTCTTTGGCATCCACTTCATGGAATTTGTAGCCTTCCGATCTTTCTTCCCTCTGTGATGCACTGTTGAAGAATTCTTTCGAGAATCCCTTGATCCGAGAAGATCATGTTTGTATATGGCTTATTTAAATGATGTTATCATGTTAAGCCTTGGACTGGAGTTCAATAAACGTTGACAGTCCCTAATTACATGACCTTTGTTTCCACAATAAAAACATCGTCTATGATGTTTAAGATGAAGTGAAGATCTCTGACGAGAGTAGTTCACTTTTTTATTTCCTGGGAATGCCATGTCCTTTTTACAGGAAGGATCCTCCTTTTGAATGCCCTTATGGTTTACATTCTTCTTTCCTCCTGGAGGATGGTACAATCCAGACTTCTTGGATTTTGGGAAGGAAGTATCCAACTGATTATCAGACATTAATGAACACATATCATCCTTTAGCCTGTTGAATGTTTGGTGACAGTCTTTATCTCAGAGTCATATGAGATTTTTAAAGCATTGTATTCATCTTCTGCTGTTTTTCTTAAGAGTTCAGTTTTCTTTACTTGATCAATACATTTCTTTAGCTTGGTTTCTAAGAAATTGATCTTTGAGGAGGAACTGACTTTACAGTATTCTAAGTCAGTTTTACATGATGACAAATCACATTTGAGCTGAACATTTTCAGCTTTCATATGACCTAAGTCTTTAAGAAGTTCTCCTTCTCTTCTTAATGCAAGTGTGAGCTCAGTTGCACAAGAAAAAAATTCTTTCTTTAGTTTATCAAGTCGATATTTTCTTATGTTCACATAATCAACATATTCTTTATCATCAAGTGACTCAGAATCAGACTCATCGACTATGAGTATAGGACTTAACTTAACCTCTTCTTGAGAACATAAAGACATATTTTCTGAAGAGCAAGAGGAGCTTATAGAAGACATCCCTTCTAAGCATTTTCAGAAGTTAAATCCAGGACGAGTTTTTCTCACTTGTGGCACATTAATAGAATCAACCATTGGATTCAATTTTTATAGGTTGGATCGCACCAAACACAGATTGTTAGATCTTTTCGTGTTTTCCTGCTCTGATACCAATTGAAAAGGCGAGGGTACCCAAATATACCTCAAGCTAAAACTTTTCCTACCTATAAGTCCTTTCTCCGGAAGTGATTGTCTATGGACGGAGTCGAGACAATGCAACTATTCGGTTCACACTTCGTGTGATCGTCTATGGATATGAGATCAAGAAAATACAACAACGAAGTATGTTACTTGATAAAAAGGTTCGGACTTAACCAAACACAATAGGATTCACTTATCAAGTAAATAGGAATTAACGTCTGTGTGATTTACTTTAATTATAATAAAACAATTATAATGCGGAAATATAAAGTAAATGACACAAAAAGATTTTGTTAACGAGGAAACCGCAAATGCAGAAAAACCCCGGGACCTTGTCCAGAATTGAATACTCTCAGGATTAAGACGCTACACAAAATTACACCTAACTTCGTATAGTTGAGACCAAGCAACTAAACCGATAGTTCACCTAGTTCCGTCTGTATTCCCACGCCTCCGACCTATGAATAAGTCACGTACTTTGAACAATTCCTTTGGTTCGTATTTCAAACAGTAAAGGAACAACAAATCTGTTTGGTATCAACTCTATTCAACCAAGTGATATGAGTTGGACAAAGGCTCTTCTGTTTATCTTAACATAAACTCCTTCGCCAGGTCCTTAGATCTATCTTATGTTCAATTACCGAAGTAATCGTTTAATATTAAGCCAACAATGCTATTAATCCAAAGAATTGTGTTGATGCCGATCTACTCAATTAATCAATCCAATCTATCACAAGGATAAACCGATTATTAATTGGATCCTCTTTTACCGAAACAAGTATTGTGCACACCAAAGATTATGAACCCATAAATCAGAAATCTTCAATATCTTCTTCGTCTTCAAATCTTCTTATATCTTCAATAAACACATGCACACAATCACTTGAATCTCTTGTCAACAATCACGCACAGAACGGAGTCTGTTAACAATGTATTATCACAAGATCGTCTTTAAAACTAACAACAGTCTAAAGATACCTGTCGAAACTCTAAATTAGTTTGAGTGAATCTTATATCAGAAGAGAAGATTCTCAAGCATAAGCAAACTAGGTGCAATCAAAGTTCAACCACCGTTAGTCAATCAAATCAATGAAACCAAAAGATAAACCACAATTATCTAGTTTCCCACCAACAGTACTCGTAGAGCTTCTCAATCCCAAAGAAGACTTTAAACTGAGCGGTCGTAAGAGATTTCGCCTAATTAGGTTACTCTCCTCTCCGAACAGGCGGCTACACCAGTAACAACACAACAAAGAAGAAGTTTGTTGTTACGAAGGATTAGTTTGCAAGAAAGGCAAACTTCAAGTATTTATAGACAAGGAAGTTTGGACACCAAGGAATTTCCAAAACCGAAAATATTCTTAAGATATTCATTAAAGCACAAATTCGGTTTCCATAATTCCTAGAAATGCTCTGTCCAAAAATAATGATCGAAATCTCTCAGAAAATCTCTAATTAGTAAATGCACATTACTAATTCTTATTTTCCTAAAATGAAGTTAAATACCTGAATTAAAAGAGTCTTAACTTATTTATGTTTCGATCATGGGATTCTCTTCCCTTAGCTATTAAGGAATAACTTTGAACAATTAAATAATAAACATTCATAGTACGTGTTCAAAGTATGTCGACATCTTAACTTTGTAAGTTCTCTTTCACACTTACAACCTTGAAACCGATTTGCCACACTTACGAACAAGTTTAGAATTAGTTCATCTGACTTTCAAGAACTATGCGATTGATCAAATAACATTCAATCACAAATCATGGGTTTAACGGTTCTACCAAAACAAGTTTCGGTCTACCTTTCATGTGAGTAATGTGCATAGTCACACTAGCTTTCCAAAATTCGGTTGACTAGGTACTAGGATCGGTTCCCCACATATATATGGTATCTAACTTATATGTGTTGCACATGTCCATAAGATCGGTTCCCCTTTTCCTAAAAATGTGTTGCACATGTTCATAGGATCGGTTCCCCTTTCTGCTATAAACCTTGTTGCACCTCATACAAGGATCGGTTCCCTTTGTGATGTACTGCACCTCTTACTAGGATCGGTTCCCCTTTCCCATATTTGGTCAGATATAAAATCACAAACCCGATCATACCATCTTAGGTGATTACTTAAGATCGGTTTCACTAATAAAAGTCATACCAATATATAAGTCAGGCCTTTGTGAATAGTTCTACCAAGAACACAAACAAGTCGTGAATGGTTATACTCAATCACACATATTGGTTGTTCATAAGATATGCAATGAATAACAAAACCAATAACGCCTGGCGATTTCCTTTTCGATTCACAAACAAGTTTATGAACTTACTTCCTTAGAACACATGTAAAACATTGCTCCCTAGGATGAAATCCTCACCTCATACCCATACATAATCACAATAGCATTCAAATTATTATGGAGATGTCTTATCTACAAAGTTTAATGATTAAGCAATAAACCTCGTATTGTATTCCTTAATACTATGTCTATCTAGAGTTCAAATATGCTTCGCAGTTTTGTTTTCAATGTGCACGACTTGAAATATACGTTAGGGAATGAAACATTTCAAGTCAAATATCACTAACCTCAAGTGGAAGGATAATTGTTGTCGTTGTAGCTCCTTGCTTCTTCACATCTTCTAGTCTTCGCAATACTTGTAAAGTCTCAAATCCTAATACTTTCAAGCTAACCTATACGAAGTTGACTCTAGTACATAATCAAGCGACTCTTAACATGAGTTTTGATCCTCTAAAATATGACAACCAATCTTGACATACCAACGCTTGGTGGGTTCAACCGAGCTATGCTCTAACAATCTTGTTTCACTACCGTACGATTAAGATTATTGTGAGGTTATTGATATTACTAGGCTATTATTCGGAAATATAAGTCCGGTATATCAATTGGTTCCAATTCACCTTGATTTATCAAAATACGGAACAAAACTCATAGGTATATCTGTGGGAGACAGATTTATCTATTCAATAAACTTTTCTGTGTGAGACAGATTAGTTTATCAAGTCGTCGGCTTTGGGCCGTAGTAACTCTTAGTTGTGGGTGAGATCAGCTAAGGGAATCAAGTGCGCAGAGTCCTTCACGGATTCAGAGGCGTAAGGAACGCGACTATACCTTGATCAGTATGAGATTGGTTAGGGCTCAATTGCATTCCAGTCTGAAGTTAACTTGGAGTAGGCTAGTGTCTGAAGCGGCTTAATACAGTGTGGTGTTCAAATCTGGACTAGGTCCCAGGGTTTTTCTGCATTTGCGGTTTCCTCGTTAACAAAATTTCTGGTGTATGTGTTATTTCTTTTTCGCATTATATTTGTTTATATAATTGAAATATCACAGGTTGTGTGTAAGTTCAATCAATTGTGAATCCAACCTTTGGTTGTTGATTATATTGATTGACACTTGGATATTGGTTTTTGATATCGTCCAAGTTATTTCTTATATTCAATCGGGTTCACAAATCCCTATTTGTTTGATTGCAGATTGAATTGAGAAATAGAGATATAACTCTTGGATGTACTTTTCTTAAGATTGAGTCTAACTGTCTAATTGATTCTCTTGTAAGTATATTGGAGTTAGTCCATACAGATTACTAAGCGAAACATTGGGTGTGGTTGTTAGAACCCCGCTTTTTCAACAAGTAATACTAATAGTAGGCTACAAAAGTGACTGCAAATGAAGTTGTCAGACTTCCTCATAATAAGTTTTAAGAAGAACAAATCTCACTATTTATAGACCAAGGTAGTTTGGAAACCAATGAATTTCCATAATCGAAAATATTCTCATGATATGCAATAAACACCTATTTTCAAGTTTGTCTAATTCCAACCAATATCCAATTGTCATACCAAAATACCTCTTGGATTACAACTTCATATTAGTTAGCATACAAGATACTTAACTAATATATCTTTCCAGAGATATGTTTTGCTTGCTGGAAAAATAAAACATATATATTTGAAAATCTTAACAAAAAGATTCTCAAACATTTCGGCTTGGGAGCTCACCTTGGGTATCAAGGAATATCTTTGAACAATAAAATATAAGATTTGTACACATGTTCAAATTACTCACAATGTTGACATCTTCAACTTTCCTATTGATAAGCACGAAAGTGCGACGCATTTTCACCCATAAAAATACATTAGCTGAGACTCATTTTATCACTAATAAACTTGTTTTAGTTGTTTTTTGGAAGAATAAGCTCTTGTGGAGAATTGACTCGAAAAAATCTTATTTGCACCCGGAGGACACGTGTTATTCGGACTCTCAATGTTGGTTAAGGGACACCTCAATTGCTAAGGGGCACCTCAACAGATAAGGGGCACCTTCCTTACTATTTACACCCCATAAGGCAAGTGATAAAGGGACGCCCGTACAGGATTAGGGGAAGGACATCTTCTTCTCAAATTCAAAATCAGAAAATGGCGGGAAAAATGGTGGCAGAATTAGGGTTTGGATTTTGGAAGTGTTCGAGTAAGACTCAATGGCTGAAACTTAATGGGTATCTTCCTATGGATTAAACAGGCTTGGTGAGGTTGTTGGATTGGACCTAATTTGTCTAGAATGGTCGATTTGAAGCAAAACATAAAACATACTTTTGGCGGGAAATAATTACAGCGGAAGAACATAATTAGGGTTTGCAATTTGAGCTCGTTTCAGTGAGATTAAAGGGATGGAATCAACTAGGTTTATCCCTATGGGCTATACATGGATGGTATATGTGATGGTTTCGATTCAGTTTGGCTGGATACTCAAATTCGAACAAAACAGAGAGTTCAAACAAATTGGTTTCTGCGGTATTTGCTGGATTTGGTTTGCATGAATTCTACATGGATTCGGTTGCTGATTTGGTTTGCTATGATCCTGTTGCACTAAAACTGGACTGGTAAGTGACCTGGAATCGAAAAAAGAAAGAAGATATCGTGTCCAAACGATACAACAGGGAAGGAAAGAATATCGAGTATTATTGGATTTTATTTCATTACAGAAGGATTTCGATATATCTTAAACAACGAAAGATATCTTGAGCCAACTCAGTCAACAGGGCACAAAGAGTTTTCCCATTCCAAACTCGATCCAACGGGGTGTGAGATATTCTCGTGTTTACTGTGTAAATGGCATGTGACTGCTCGTGTTTGACTCACTCTGTGACTTACTGGAGTTTGTTTTCTGCGAGAATAATTCGTGTAGAAGAGATTTGACAGCAGCAGAAGCCGTGCAGAAGTAAAGAAGGAAAGAAAATCTCAAGTTTTCCCAAGAGAAATAATGAGAAGATATTTGAATTTAATCGGAGGATTTGAAGGTGTTTTGAGTATAATTAGGCTTCACAGGATTCGTAGAAGGGTCATCGAGTGATATGAGTGAAGAACAGAGGGTTGCAGAGAAGATTTCTCTGCTGCTGCAGAGAAGAAGAAGAAGAAGAATATTTAACGTCCACTGACTGTCGCAGAGAACTGTCATTTATAAACAGTACTCGTAACAATCAGTTTGGCACGCTTATTTTGAATTTGCAACAACTCTTGTAACGGTGACTTCTGTAACGCCAGCACAGCGTTGCAGATTCATTGTATTATTAGTTTTCTTCAATAAAAACACCATTTGAGCTATGAATTATATTTTTGAGTGTGTTTTCATCATGAGAAGCTAAACCCTGATACTGGGTCGACGGAGGAATCTGGATTTCATACATGGGTGAATTTATTTTATTTTCTATATGACTTTTGCACTAATTAAAATAGAATTATGATTTGAATTAATTAGTTATTATTTTATTTGATGGGTCATGCTTGCTTAGATGTTTGATGTCCCATGCTTACGATTTATAACTAATATTTTGAGAATCTACTTTGGCAAAATAAGAGTCGATGTTATTTTATTTATTGAGCGATAATTGTTGAGAATAAATAATTGAGCCCTATGATATGAACTCGGTGGAATCCTAGTCCTAGTAACTCTCGCTTTTTAAATCCTTAAATTTAATCTTCACAAGTCTTAGAGTCGAATCTTATTTACTACAACAACTTTGAAAACACGATCACCTATTTGCAAACCCAACTTTCAAAATCATATAAGCCTTAAAGTGTACGTGAGTTCGGAAATAGGTTTTTCCATGGGGACCAGTTCTGCTAGAGATCCCTAACTGGTAGGGATCGGTTCTGCTAAAGATCCCTAATGCATAGGGATCAGTCCTTATATAGATCCCCAACAGGAATCGGACCACCAATCCATTAATTTCTTTCAACTATGAAACAAGTTTTGTAAGTCTACTTCCTTAGAATCATGTAATCAAACATAGTTTTCTAGGCATGAAATCAATCATAAGTTCATTACACAATCTAGTAACAAGTTACAAAGAATATGTCTATTTCACAATTACGAAATTCAAAAGATAGACGTTATACTTCGTAATTCAATGTACATAAGTTGTAAAAGAGCTTGTATATTCTTCCGTGGCACTTTGATCACAATAAAACGATCAAGTCTCTAGTACTAGAGTTTCATATATACAACTTTGCATGTTATGTTTTCAATATAAACGAATTGAAAGTAACGTATGTATAAATCAAAACAAGTCAAGTCTTGTATTAATAACCTCAAGTAGAAGGATGATGTCTTTGTTGATATCGATACGTCTTCGGAATCTTCAGGTCTTCAGAGTCATACATGTACGTCTCAACATTTCTAGACATCCTAGTCCAACCTAATTAACGAAGTTGACTCTAGTAATATAATCAAGCGACTTTGAGTTTTGATACTAAAATATGACAACCAACCTTGACATACCAATTCTTGGCGGGTTCAAACGAGCAATGGTCCAACAACAATAATTTAAATTAATTTGATACCAAGGAAGTATGAATCTAAGTTTATACTACGATGTTAGTGATTTCAAGGTGATTATTTTTGCAAAATTAAAAACATAATATGGTAGCCTTACTTTTGAAAGTTATTTACATGTAAGAGTCAAATTTATAAAGTGACTACTATATAGTTAGCATAATCTCTTTTATTTTCAATCTTATGAGTAAATTTTATCAAATAAAATTTGAGTGTAAAATTTATTTTTTGCACGCCTCACCCAGGGTCATCTAAATATCATAGCCAGAGCTGGAAAAACAATAACAAAAACCTTGCTCTAAATACCTAATTGTTCTCTTTGTAAAGGATTAGTTTTACATTAATCAAGATAACCTAATAGTTAAAAAAAAATTCAAAGAGAATAAACTATAGAACATCATATTCATCATTTCCACATTTAGATGTAAATAAATGCTTATAATCACCATCATTGACACAAATATTCAAGTCAAATTAGAAATAACGATCCAAAATTTGGACTTTGTATTGATATGCATGAGTTTTTATTTTCTCATTAGTTATAGCATGCATCACCAAGTAAAATATCCACCAACTAAGGAATTTTATGGATATATTTTCCATATAAATTTAAAAAATATCCCTCCCACACCCGGGATGGAATTGTCATGAACTACTTGGAGTTAATTATCAGATTGTCTGTTGACGCTACTTCTGTCATTAAGTTAGCCTCTTATCTGAATCATTTAGGACCTGTTTCCAAAAATTAATTTATAGTTAACCATATGTTTTATCAAGTAGCTCAACTAATGAAACTATTTGAAAATGGCAAAATTTATTTTTCTACACGCAGGAGGAAAATGTCATCTATAAGTAAATTACCGGATGCGTGATGCATTTGGTGCCGTTGTTTCCTTTATGAAGGAAAACTGTTGTTGCATTATATATGGCTTATTTAGCGTGTCTTATTCTAATAAAAACAATTTTGAATTTAGTTTATGTATTATGTTTAAAATTCAAAGTAGAAAAAAATAAAGTACAAAAGATATGCGTTAACCAATTATCTAACTACCTTCAATAAGGAAAGTTCATTGCTTTTTTGGAACAAATTATTTGAAAAATATGTTTCCGATTCTTCATTTACGTATGCAGCGTCTTGTTGATGAGTATTTGGATCAATTAGTAAGCCCTGTTATGTAAACAAAAATAATTTAAAGTACACTATACAAAACACAAACAAAAAAAAAATCTTTTTTCTATTTTTATTTTATCGAATTTGTGTCTTTGTATTCATACACAGAACAAAAAAAATATACGAAAAAACATGGCTAACATGGACAAATACCTGCAAAAAGGAAAGATCATCATCTGTCGGGAATGAATGACTAGACGGAATTGTGGTTGATGCTCTGTTCGCGTTGCCAGTTTCCTGTTTAATAGCATCTGGATCATTTAGTAGGTCTTATTGCAATTAAAAACATCAGAGAGAATATTTGAGATGGACGATTTGTAGTAATTATTTATTTTAGATTTTCACGATTTGGTAAGGTTGGAATGTCTTTAACTTCGCGAAACCAAATAAGAGTAAAGTATGTTAAATTATATTTTATTTTAATCTATGTATTTCGATTTACATATATGGCCTAAGTTGATAAAAATTATGATTGGAGTAGACATCCACCTGTAGGAAGGAAAGATCATCATCTATTTGGTGCAAATCAATGGACAGACTTTTCGTCGATGCTTCTTCATTCACATAAGTAATCTCTAGCTGACTAATTTTTGAATCATTTAACAAGTCCTGTTATAAAGACAGGAAAAAAAAATCACATTTAATTTAATGAGTTTTGTTTTTCTTTACCCGTTTATATGCATAAAATAAGATTGATATCGAAGTACCTGCATGAATGAAAGCTCATTATCCATTAGGAGAAAATCATCAGAAAAAGTTGGTATCGATGCTTCATTCATGAGGGTCGTAGTTGTACCCTGCTGAATAATTTCAGAATCATTTAACATGCTCTGTAGAAATGATAAAAATAATTTAAAATAGCAATGTGATGGATTGTTTTTTATGAATTCTGCACATTGCGAATACAAGTGCAACGAACATGGTTGATGTGGATGTGTACCTTCGAAATTCCAATGTCATCATCTACATGTTGTAGATCATCAGACGCATTTTCCGGTGATGTTTGATTGTTATAAAGTATAACATCTTGGTTTGATACATCTTCATAATTTTGAATTTGGGACCCACGAATATCTAGTTCTTTTGTTGCATATGCTTGAGGTCGAGGGTTAGACCTCGCGTATTCTTGACTCAGCATATCCATTTGTTTCTCTTTTCCTTTGTTGTTATTGCATAGTAAAAATGGATTAACATACGAACTTGTATCCATGGGGTTGCAGCAATACACTTGACTTGACATGAATCGAACAATCGTTGGAGTCTTTTCTCGGTTATTGTTGTTTTCCATGTACGTTCGACGAAATGCGTCAACATGCAAGCATGTGCCTGTTGGGTTGTGGAAGTATTTTCCATGCAAGCATGTGCATATCGGGTTGTAGTATTCTCCATGCAACATGTTCATTTGATTATCTCCTCCGTTGGTGGTGTTGTTGTTTTTGCTATCCTTTTCTAATTGAAGAAGTGAGTCACCTTGCAAACTCATGCCCACTAGATTATCGAGTTCTTGATTCAGTATGTTCATTTGATATTTTTCTACGTTCTTGTTCTTCTTTTTATTATCCTTGTATAACTGAATAAAGGAGTCAGCATGCATACCCATACCTATTGGGTTATAAAATACTTGATTTTGTTCCCCATCATTGTCATTGTAGTTGTTATCCTTGTATAATCGAAGAAACATGTCAACATTCAATATCATATGCAAAATATTGATTAGTTTTACACTTTTATACGCACCGTAGATGAATTTCCTGTAAATAACACGGTTGGTGCACTGCCTACCATAAGCTTGGAATCCTGGTTCGGTACCAACGACTTAAATGGTTACATCATCAATCACAAATTCATTCACAACTGCCACTATATCATATTCGGAAAAACTAAAAAAGAAACAAAGCACAATGTAATACGTTTTTTACCTGACTCAGTTCAACTTGAGATCTGCATTGGTTGTTCAGAAATGAGGATTTTGAGCCTAATGGCATGTCCATACGTTGAACTTGGTAATTATTAACCCGTAAACCAGTTGACTTCTTAGGTGACAAAACCATGGATGATTTTCCATTATTACTGAAAGAACTATAAATGAATTTTCCATTAAAATGATTTGCACACATTATTGTACATAATAAATTTGAATGGCAGAGATAAAAAATACTAACCTACCATGGAGCATTCCATTAGCTTCACTACCATTTACCAGTAATCCATTAGGTTGACTACCATCCACAAAAAGATGATTGTACAAATTTTTTTGATCCACATCCACCTGAATCATTGTCAACATATGTGATTGATCATATAGAAGTTTTTTTAAAAAAAATAGTAACACAGCGATATACAATATTTTTATGGTCCCATGTTGGCTTAATCCTTACCAGATAACCAATGGGTGGATCCTCGTTCATTAGAGACCCTTGAATTAAAATTTCCTGCTACAAAAGACAAAACCTTTATTATTGGTGTTGCGGCAGTGCATAATGCTGAATAGACAATGTCTTCTTTCATGTAACTGGGAGAGAAACATTGTGTTTGTTTTTTGTCCACTCGGCGTTTGGATCTGGCTCAGACCCTGACTCAAACCTAATCTTTGACTCGGACCCGTTCGAGTCAGTTGCCCCTGACTCATGTGATCGATCCACTGATTCACATATTTCAGATTCAGTTGAGTCAGATGATCTGACTAAAAAACAAACATGTTGAGTCCGATTCAGGTGAGTCAGGTGATTTTAGTCAGATTCAAATGAGTCAAATCCAAAATAATAAATAAAAAAAAGCATGATGGAAGTTTCGCTCAATCCCTTAGGTTTTTCTGCATTACTAATCTGGCTCGAGCTTATACAAGTTAGGTCCTCAAAAATTTTGGTTATCCAAACCATTCAAACTTGATATATATCATAATACACAACATCAAGACGATAAGTTAGACTTTTTTTAATTCAAAAATTATTTGTATTCTCAAATGACACTGATATAAGAAGCAAAAAAAAAAAAAAGGCAGATGATAATTACTTTTCTCTGCCTAACTTGATTTAGCATGTCCGTAAGGAATTTTCTTTGCCATCTGATTTTAGTTAAGCTAGTAGCATGCTTAGGCAGGCTTTTGTCGAAACACCTAGAAGATCCTCGGAAAATATTAAAACATTACTAAATTATTAGAATCAACCGTCAAAAAAAAACTTCTTAAAATTGAAAGGTAAAATTATTTGTAAGGATTTAATAAAATATCTTAAATTTTACTTATCATCACTTCCCATACCTTAATTTATTCTCGTTCATATGTAGTTCCAGCTCCGCCACTGCCTTTAGTTGCTCGTAACGCTGGAAAATACAAAAATAAATTTATAAAGTTATTTACAGAATTTGCAATTAGACATTTTTTTTAATTAGAATATTAATTAGGAAAAAAATAAAAAGAATGGAGCTATACTTACTTTGATCCTGGATCATCAAAGGACATAAAAAGAGTTACATGGCATGTTTGATACAAAGGAGCAAAGATTAATTAGTAGACAAATTTGAATTAAAATTATTTCCAAATCTAAAATAAATCAGAAACATTTTCTTTTCCGAATTAAAGTTGTAACAAACATTTAAGATCTGCCTAAATAAAAAAGATAAGTAAATGGATGAAATCTCAAACAACAAGAGATAAAGAAATCTGACTCGCGATTAACTACGATAATTTTGTCGCCGTCATCCGTAATGTGGTCAAGCTTATTAAGATGAAACTGTATAACAATGAACAATATTCATTACTTGATACATATTAAGAAAAAATCGTATAATAAAAGCTCAAAACTAAAAGGAATATTATAAAAAAATATGAGGATAATTTGCATTAAATAAAATAACTACCTTTGGATCATCTACGTCACTGCTTCCCCAAGTTCACAAAAAAAAACGTATTTATTAAGAAATCCATCAATAAGCATAATAATATATTTAAATAAAATCCTTACTATTAGTCATAAACGAATTATATTTCAAGTGAAACCAAAGAAAAAAAAAACTATAGATATGCTGGTCTCGTACTAGTCTCTATCAAGAATTGGAAGATAAACGTAGCGATTCAGCGTCTTCATAAACCTGAAAAAATAATAATACGAAGAAACTAAATCAAGATGAATAAAAGGACTATATCGTGCACACTATGAACTTAGCAACGCGAAGATAACGATTTTTAGAATAAAACCAGAAACAAAATGTTATTATTCTCGTATAATTATAAAAAAAAACTAAAGAATATAAAAGATATGGGATTAGGATTTTCACTTCTTATTATCACTTGGGTACTGACTAACGCGTCCGGAAGGTGAGAAGGCTACAAGAGCTACATCAACATCACAAAGAGTTGACAGTTCATGAATCTTTTTAATCAAACCATTTCTACGTTTGGAGAACGTTATTTGACTCCTTGTTGCATCTTCTATCTTCTTGATAGTGACTTTATGACGTCCCATTACTATAACTGCTTAGTAAGGCTTGCTGATCAAGAACTTCTGGAAAAATAAAAAAAGGTTTGGCAAAAATGAAACGAATACTTAGTATATATTATCAATAAGATCCACTGAGTATATATAGACCTAGGGATATGAATAAGAAAACCAGTCATCATAACAAAAACAATAAATTTTAATTAGAGAGAGAAGATAATTTAATGTGGATTCCTTAATAAATTGGTTTTAATACGGTGAAAATGTTACGTGTCATAGTTACCTCGTAATGGTGGATTGTTTTACCAGTAATGATTTCGGTTTGACCTCACAATTAAGATGGCAACTGTTTTTGTTTTTCTTCTTTTTTTTTCTCAATCTGATTCATCATAAATTACCATATTAACTGAATATATTTACTATGCAAGTTCTTTATGAATCATTATTTTTATTGAGATGAATCAAAAAATGGTATTTTCAAGTATATAAAAGCATTCATAATTTAGCAATGGCATGTTTTTTAAATTAGGATTTACTTACACATTTAGTTCTTATCGGGTAAATTGAAAATATAATGAATACATGTCAAAATATCAAAATGATTGATTTTTTTTAGGGAAATGTATAAAACAGTCCTACTATTAAGACCCAATTTACAAAATGGTCATACAGTTACAAATAATTAACAAACCAATCACACTTCCGTTAAATCCATGGTTAAGTCGCGTGGTCCCACAAAGTCAGAATTAAATGGACTGGTAAATTTACCAGTCTGTCCTTAACCTAACTATATCATATCTGTAGCCATATATCGGGTTAATATCAATCTCGATGATAGATTAGATGGTCAAGATTAGTAAGGTTAGGTAAAATTACATTTCTATCCATTAGATCTATATCCATAGATTGTTGAAATGGTACACCTCGTGGATCGCTTTAACAGACACGATTAGTCAAAACTATCATTGATCTATAAGATATTAGGGTTTTCATTTCTGAATCATTTTTCTTCAGCCGCTTCTCTTTCTCTGCGAAAACGGCGGTTCACCGAATAAGAGATTTCGAGTGAGAGAAATCGCAAATAGATCCTTATAAGATTATATAGTTTGTTAATCCTCATATGGTGTTTTTGTGAAGATATTGGAGCTAAGACTAGTATTTGGTTGCTGAATATGGTGGTTTTCTTACAAGAGTTAACACAATATTCGCAAAAATAACGAGGCTGGTAATCACAAACCCATATTGTGAATTTCATATTATTTTCAGAAACCCTAATTTTACGATTTTAGAGATTTTTTTCATAAAGCCTAATTAGGGAAAATTGGGTATTTTATCTGTACGGTTGATGGTTGTGTTTCTAATGATTATGTATTGTATTTTGTTATGTGTCTGTGCAGGAAATATGTGAAGAATCCAATTAGAAGTTTTAGGGTTTGAGTATCAGGCCCATTTTACTACTATTGGAGATTGGGTTTTTGCTGTTGTTGGTGATTGATTGAGAGCTCAGTGGAATATACAGTTAGGGTTTGATTTGATGCTTACTGAAATTGAAACAAAGATGGAGATAGTGATTGAAGTCGGATCGAGAATAAGATGGTAGAGAAATTGATATATGTGGTAAGATAATTAATGGGTTATATGAGTTAAGGATCTGAGTGAAGTTTAATTTGGACAGTCCTGAAAGCTCGTGTGTACAACATGACACCCTACATGAACTTTCATCCTGGAGGTATGTACTCTTGTATGCAATTTTCTAATTTACTTGTGTATAGGCCGTAGTTGTCTAGTAACTTGCGTTGTTAAGATCAATGGTGCTATACTTGGAACTTGGAAAGTTACTGGCGTAGGAGTGCTCCTAAAAATTAGTTCAACATGGGTTGTCAATCTCGTTTTAGTTCATCAGTACGGACAAAATTGGTTTAGGCACGTATCAGGCCCAAAATCTATAGAAAATTCTATCGTAAACAATAAGATTGAGTTTATGAATGGACTATTTCAGTAACATCAGTTGCATTCTTTGGTGTTCTTCCTATTTGTTCAAATGTAATCCAGTTCTTACACTAAATTGGCTCTACTAACGCTCGTTGCGATATCCGATTGGAAGAATTTGTGATGCTTTGTTCACAGGTTAATTGAATGTTGCTTTCTTGTGAGATCAGAAAGGTTGGAGAACAAAGCAGCTATTAGGTCCCTTAGCGGCTTCAAGATTTGTAAGTTTCTATGTAGTATCTCGTTACAATGATTTAAGTTGGATGAACTTAGGAACTTTGTATTATCTATGAACTGAACTTAGGAACTTACTAGTTTTTATGAACTTAGGAACTTAGTAAGTTTCTATGTCTTCCTTCAGAATTTAATTCTTAGCAAAAAAGAATTTGGTACTGTAGATGGTGGATTTTCGACAAGGGATAAAATCGTGAACTCATAATTATACGAAGCTTTGATCCAGTAATCAGACGTGAGTATTGAGACACGGATCTCTCATCAAATTCTCAACGGAGAGTACTTTCTCTCAGAGTACATGTAGATATGTAGTCTCACAACTGGACAACGGCATATCTCATGAACACTCAACACTTTCAGTGATTATTTCTATATAGTATCACGAGATGGACGGCTCCTAGACAGCTTGCTCTGCTAGTATAGAGCGATAACGTCTTCAGGAACAAACAACGAGTTTACCCTGACTATATAAAGGATATGACTTACCGACAAGCTCATATCGGGATAATTAATGCTCCTAGACAGCTTGTTCTTCTAGTGTAGAGCCGCAAAGTTAATTATTCCTAATTAAGATTAATTCTGCCGTGACATTCACTACTGAATTCCCAGAATAATCTATTATTGCTCTTATTCCATGGTCGAATCCACGACTGGTCCCATGGAATGGCAATAACAATTGCTCCTATTCCATGGTCGAATCCACGACTGGTCCCATGGAATGGCAATAAACAATTATTCTGATTCTATGATCGAATCCACGGCTTGATCTCATAGAATAGCAATAACTATATTATCTCATTACTCTGATTTCATAATCGAATCCACAACTAGTCTCATAAATGGTAATAGATAAATCTTAATTACTCCGATTCTATGGTCGAATCTACGATCCAAGGAATGGTAATGCTCACTTTATTATTCTGAATTCGTAGTCAAATCCTCAGCTGATCCTATGAATTAATAATAAACATCTTATTACTCAGTTTTGTGAATTATTATCCACTGAATTCCACAATTAGTAATAAATAATCAACAACCGAGCGTCTGAGCTACCTCTAAGTAAGCCCCGATTTATATGGTGAAAGTGTATTCAACGACAATGCACTAACAGTCACCGCACGAACGAGTATTTCAAAATACAACGAAACGATGAACCTATGCAAAATAGGGAAGAAAATAATAAATAATTAAAAATATTGACCAGGGTGCTAGGAGCACGGACACACGACCAACCGACCGTGTCGTGGTCAATCCCACGCCAGTTTTATATTTTAATGCATTTTTATTATTTTCCATGATTCGATGAAAATTCTCTCGTTTTATCAAATCTCCTTCGTCTCGAGGAAACTCCTCGGCTTCATGGTGTTTTCATAAACCCATGAAAATAATATAAAATTAAGGAAAAATAGTGTGGGGCGTGACCATTGGCCAACCAGCCATGCCTTGGTCTCAGCCGGCCCCACACCTTATGGTTCCTTATTATTTTATTATTATTATTATTATTTCTCTGATTTCATGAAAAAACTCCTTGATTTCATGGTATTTTGCAAAAATTAGGAAATAAATAATATAAAATTATGAAAAACTTGTGGGACCGGGCCCTAGCCGGCCAGCCATGCCCTAGCCGGTCCCACATGCCCCTTTATTTTATTATTATTTATTTTATCTTCCTTGAATTTATCAAATTCCTTGATTTCATGGTATTTCTCTCAAATTAGGAAAAATTCCCTCAAATCATGAAAAAATACCTAAAAATTATTAAAAATTATGAAAACTTATGGGACCGGGCCCTTGCCGGCCGGCCATGCCTCTCACGGCCCCACACACCCTTGTTTTTATTATTTTAATATTTTTGGCTTCCTTGAACTCATGAAACTTCTTCACTTCAGGGAAACTCCCTAAATTCATCAAGACTCTTTAAATCCATGATATTTTTCATAAAATCATCAAAATATTATAAAATTAAGGAAAAGGCACCACGGGACCTTGGCCATGACAGGCCGACCATGCCTTGGCCTCGGCGGTCCCACGCCTCCTTATTCCTTATTTTATAATTATTTTCCATCATCTCATGGTGTTTTCCTCAATTTCGTCGAAACCCTAATTTTGGCATATTTTCTCGAATGGATGCTCAATTGCATGCCAGAAAATATCAAAATTCTCAGGACTGAGACGCCTTGGGGACACGAGCACGCTATCTTGACCGACCAAGATTGGCTTTTGTCTTACAGAAGCCGGTCCCATCAAGTTTTACAATTTTGACCTAATTTGCACAATTGCACGTATTTGGCCCAAGACTCTTCCAACCACTTTGGATTTTCATGAAGTGATCATCAGGCGGTCACGTGACTACCTAGGGCCGGTATCATGTCCCCATGGTCGGTCCCTCACTCCGTCATAATTAATTAGGTTTTCTCACCTAAGGCTCAGATGAGCATTTTCGAATAAATGATTAAACCAGCATTTAATCATTCTTTCACCAACAAATCGTCAACTCTTCAGGAGTTCTTTTTATTTGCTCACGTGAGCATATGTACACTACATGGTTGATCCACGGTCCCATGTAGTCGCTCCCTCCTTCGTCCCATGGTTAAAATTCTGACGAACCATGAATTAATCATCAATTGATCAAATTAGGGTTTCTGAATCCAAGGATCATCATTCCAGATTCCAACCTTAATCATTTTACGACGAACTTATGATCATTAATTTTATTAATTATGCTCGGTTCAACAACCAGTATTCTAATTAATATTTTTGGTACGCTGCCAATAATCCACCAGATGAGCAACACATGCTCATACGATCAAATATTCAACAATTCATCACATGAACAACACTTGCTCGGATGATAAATATTTTCTCAAACCAAGGAATATTGGTTCAACAATCAATATTCAACGATCCATCGAATGAGCAATACTTTCTCGCTTCATCGTAAGAACTATACCTCTGTCTCATGACATGTTCAACTCATGAGTTTCAGAACATCATGTTCAACTCAGAAACTACATGGACTCATCGTCCCATCAAACCACAAAGTCATCAATTGACTAACATACCACGAGACGTCAATCGTGTCACTTTGGGGGATATCACTTAGGGTTTTGATCTGGCGGTCTACGACACGTGTGTTCAAACACACGATGGAATGTGAGAAAGTCGTGCAATCAGTTGAAGGAATTCACGAGGTAGTGGGTGGAAAATCGACCAAGTCTCCACACGTTAAGCAACTGGTTTCAAACACGATCTCCACTTCCCCACTCCTTGATTCCATCAACTGTCACACTTCATGGGATCATGGTGTCTAAAATTCTAGCAATATAAATAAGTCTCTGAAGCATGATTGAATCATCGGCATCAACAGTATCATCAATCTCACGTCTCATCGACAACACGAGATCATCAACTCATCAATTGAGAAACTACTCTCAATTGAGCAATTTCAATCATTCAGAGCTTATCATATTCAGAATTCATACACCCACAATCTTTGATTACCATTGATTCCACACATTTCCCAGCTTCCCTCCTACAGATCAACCCATCCTCTCTTGTGACTGAATTTACTCTGGAACGGTCATTGTCTTGATTTAGGACGGAGTACTACAGATTGATCTCTCGAATCTAAAGCACCCCCTTTGTAGCACATTTCGCTTGGTTCTAGGAGTCTCCTCCGTACAGTCGTCTCCTCTAGTCCTTAAAAACCAGCAAATCGTTTTTCCCCATCTACAGATTGGCGACCACGGTGGGAGATCATTCTCTCGGTTACAATCTCACAATTCCACAAGATGGTTGGTCTTTGGACTAATTCAACTAATTCAGATCAGAATATTTCAAACGGCAACATTCCTCATGTTACACCTGTCGGCATGGAAGGCAGAGGGATCCCGACTTTGGCAGAGTTAGCTCAAATCCTAGAGGTTCATACCAGGAACATGGACCTGATGAAGGAAATGATAAACCACATCCTCGACTTTCTCATCAGATTAACATCCGAGTTAGGCGGTATCTCCGCTCTAGAAGCCTCAATACCGGGGACTGAAGCGTCATCTGACCCTCAAATCAACAGCTTCACCACATACGAGAAGCCGGTGGAACAAGAGGTCACACATTTGATTGAAAATCTATGTGAAATCCTACACTTCTCCAGGGATCAGCGCACAGATACATTTTCAGCACTCAACCAGATATCATCCAGCGTGCAAATAACGCCACCAACACCATCAGTTGAAGAAGTCTCCCTAGTGCCTGGGCATTCGATCGACAACATCTCTTTTGGAGAAGAAGATCGCATGACGGATGAAGGACACAACCGAGCATTGTATGTTACTGGTTTCATCAAAGGTACCGAATTTAGAAGAGCTCTTGTCGACACCGGTGCTTCCACCAATATTGTCACTATGAAGACTCTCAGGATGGCCAGATTCCCACAAGATAAAATCGTTCGCTATCCCATCTTAATGACAAGATTTGAAGGAAGTCAAAGTCATACATATGGATATGCATACATAGATTTGAGGGTTGGGCCGATTCGATCGAAAGCAAAGTTTCATGTGATCGAGTAAGAACCTGACTACCACATAATACTGGGACGCCCATGGATCCATGATAACAAGGTGGTTCCTTCAACCTACCATCAATGCATGAAGGCTCTGCTCGACAACAAGATCATTAGCATTCCGGCTTCATCATCTCCTTATGCTCCCGTCTATGATACTAAGTCCCTTGAATCTCAAAAAGGCGTCCCGGAACCTCCAAGCAGGATTCGCAGTACTCCACTTCCAAGATGGAAGACTATCGAGAAGGCTGATAACGATCTGTCATCCTCAGCTGCTAAAATAATCAAGTTACCTACCACACCGACTAAACGCCATAATGATCAAGTCTCAACTCCAGGGTCAAACTTCACGACCGATCGATATGTAGAAGGGAGAGTCGTTTATCGCCGATGGAAAGATTAGCAATTAATCGGGGAAAACGATGAAAAGTCTCCCCACCATGAAGAATCGTGTCAGAGTGAGGTATCACTTGAAGAAGAAGTCCAGGATGCCCCGCGACAACTACAGGACGGCTGACTCTACCATTGACGATCTTGAAACAATCAACATTGGGACTGAAGACGATCCAAGGCCAATCCTGATCAGTTCATCACTATCACCAGAGGAGCGAACCGAGCTGATAAAATTATTGAAAGAATATCAAGATGTCTTCGCCTGGACGTACGAAAAAATGCCGGGTCTGGATGACAAACTCGTCACCCATCACCTGCACATCGTACCTGGTTCCAAAGCTGTCAAAAAACTGCCCAAACAATTTAGACACGAAGTCGAGGAGCAAATCAAGGTCGAAATCCAGAAACTGTTGGCAGCAGGGTTCATCAAGCCTATTCTTCATCCAACGTGGCTAGCAAATGTGGTACCTGTTAAGAAGAAAAATGGTCAAATCAGATGTTGTGTCAACTTCAGGAACTTGAATAAATGTTGTCCGAATGATGATTTTCCTCTACCCAACATTGACATGCTCGTCGATGCAACCAGTGGACACGGTATGTTCTCATTCATGGACGGTTATAATGGGTACAACCAGATCAAGATATATGAACATGACGCTAACAAGACTGCGTTCCGTACTCCCATTGGGAATTTTCACTACACTGTGATGCCCTTTGGATTAAAGAATGCTGGTGCCACCTGTCCATGAGCCATGACTGCCATATTCCACGACATGATGCACAAGCAAGTAGAAGACTATGTTGATGATGTGGTGGTAAAATCGAAGACTCGAGCATCTCATCTCGAAGTTCTATGGCAGGTGTTTGAAAGATGCAGAGAATACAAATTAAAAATGAATCCTTTAAAGTGCGCATTTGGAGTTTCTTCCGGAAAATTCTTAGGATTCCTGGTCACGGCTGAAGGGATCAAAGTCGACCCAGACAAGGCAAAAGCTATTACCACCATGCCTCCTCCACGAACCGTGAAGGAACTACAGAGCTTTATGGGCAAGGTAAATTATATTCGACGCTTCATTCCTGGATTAGCTCAACTCATTGCTTCGTTCACACCTCTGCTGAAAAAAGGAGCAAGCTTCACCTGGACAGCTGTTCAACAAGAAGCTTTCCATAAAATACAACAGATATTATTGTTACCGGACGTCATGAGGTCTCCAGTGCAGGGACGACCTCTGATTCTTTACACAGCCTCCAGTAACGTCGTCATCGGCGCACTCCTCGCTCAAGAAGACGACGAAGGCGTCGAACGACCTATTTACTACTTCAGCCGCACAATGAGAGATGCTCAACTCTGATATCCAAAGACCGAAAGGGCATGCCTGACATTGGTACATGCAATCCAGAAGTTCAGACATTACTTACTATCTAACAGGGTCGTACTCATCTCCAAAGCTGATCCCATAAAGTTCTTGCTATCAAAGCCATCCTTGATAGGGAGACCAACGAAGTGGCTACTCCAGATGTCAGAATTTGACATAGCTTGCACGCTACCTAAAGCCATCAAAGGTCAAGCGGTCGCAGACTTGCTCGCTTCTTTTCCAGGGGAAGACACAACAACACTACATGAAGAAGTGCCCGACGAATTCCCAGACATCTTGGTCATCAAGGAAGAAACAGGGATTCTATACTTTGATGGATCTTCCACCCCTAGTAGTGACACCGGAGGAGCGGGCATAGTACTGGTGTCTCCATCTGGTGAAGTTTTCTCATATTCATTCAAGTTAGATTTTCACTGAACCAATAACTCAGCAGAATATGAAGCCTTCATATTATGATTATCCTTGGCCAAGAAAGAAGGAGCAACACACCTTGAGATAAGGGGGGATTCAAAATTATTGGTCAACCAGATGAATGGAACGTATTCTCTCAAGGAAATCACACTTGCTTCATTCAGAACTGAAGCTCAGGGAATGTTGACCTGTTTTGCTAACGCAACGATCGTCCATACTGGAGGGACTAACAATAGGCATGCTGATTGCCTAGCAACTCTCGCCTCCAAGATGCAATTTGAAGGAGCAGAGAAAACGATCACTGTACATAGGCGTACCGTATCTTCAACTTGTCTCACTCAGATAGAAGACATTCCAACAAACGATTGGCGAGCACCCATCATTTATGAATTGAGCAGCTCTGTTTCAGAAGGCCAAGTCAGCCTCAAAGAATTGAAGAACTACTTTTTGCTCCATAGAGGACTATACTATCGAAACCCTGATGGATCTCTATCACGATGTCTTGGGATCAACGAAGCGGAAGAACAACTCAAGCGCATACATGAAGAAATCTGCGGGCAAACGTTAGTGGTAACACTTTACAGAAATCTTCAAAGAATGGGATACTACTGGCCATCCATGGAAATTCAGTCAAGAGCTTTACAAGGATCTTGTCCTGATTGCCAAACACCTCCTCATCACCTGGAGATTTTGACAGTCCACCGCATCGGGGACTGGAAGGAGCCTTACATCAAATACCTCCGGGATAACGAACTACCACTGGAAAAGAAGCAAGCAGTCAAACTCATTCAGAAAGCTAAGAGATTCGTCTATCTCGATGGGATCTTATACCGCAAAAGCTTTGGTGGGAATTTACTGAGGTGCTTAGCCGAACACCAAATCCCTACAATCCTGAAAGAAGTACATGATGGAGAACATCAAGGAAAGAGGAAACTATTTCTTCAAATTCATGAGAAATATTATTGGCCAACCATGGAAGATGATGCATCCGCACACGTTCAGAGGTGTCACCAATGCCAAACCCATGGTAATCTCATCCATACTTCTTGTCTCCCGTTGAATTTTGTGAATAGTCCGTGGCCTTTCTATAGCTGGGGACTAGATATCATTGGGAAGATAAATCCAGCATCTTCAAAACAACATGAATACATCATCACTGCGACAAAGTATTTCACCAAGTGGGTCGAAGCTATTCCTCTTCGAAGCACCACTGGAGTTACGATTGCCGCCTTCATTAAAGAGCACATAATATGCAGATTCAGAGTTCCTAAGCATATCATCACAGATAACGGAACTCCTTTTGCCAGTCAAGATGTTGAGAAGTTGCTCAATAAATATGGGATCAAACAAATCTTCTCCACACCTTACTATCCACAAGGAAATGGTCAAGCAAAAAGTACCAACAAGACTTTGATCAGGATTATCAGTCGGACGATTCATGACAATCCTCGATCATGGCATGAGAAATTACCCATGGCTCTATGGGCTTACAGAACTGCACCAAGGAGCTCGATCGGTACTTCGCCATATTCCCTTTTCTATGGAGCCGACGCCATACTTCCAGCAGAAATCAAAGTTCCCTCATCCAGGATTGCAGCATCCAGTGGTGTACAATGGGATGAGGCTGAAATCTCCAGATCAAGGATCACTGAGCTAGATACGCTTGAATCAAGGAGAACCAAGGTGGAAAAATATTTGGAAGCTTACAAACAGAGAATCTCCAGAGCATACAACAAAATGGTAAGACCTCGAACATTTCAAGTAGGAGATTTGGTATTAAAGACGACAAAGCACATTTAACAAGACATGTCTGCTCCTAAGTTCTCTCCTAAATGGGAAGGGCCGTATGTTGTTATCAAAGCAGTATCTAGCGGATACTACAAAATTTTAGCAATCAATGGAGGAAAGTAAGGAAACATCATCAATGGAAAATGGCTCAAAGCTTATTATGCCTGATCTACGAAAAAAACTACCTCTTCATCATTTCAAGCATTTTCAAAAATGTAATTTCATTCTTCTAAAGAGCATACGAATGCTCCTTTGTTCATTAAACATTTCATAAATGAGAAAAATTCATTCATACCATGATCAACTGTTTCACCTAACTAGAAACTCAGATTTATTCAAAAAACAACAACCACAAATGCTCACTCAGAGCAAACCATCCAGCAACGGATAATCCCTGTAAAAAGCCTCGTCAAGCTTCTTCTGAAAAATCTTAGTCTTTGCCTTCAAGTCTTCGACCGCTTTCTCAACCCTTGCTGACTCCAGATCCAGTATCCTCTCCTCATCCAGTAAAGCGGCATTCATGAAAATTTCATCGGCAGCCTCTGCCGCCTTATGAACCTTGATTATCTCAAGACGACGACGGAGCCAGCTTACATTGAATCGCAATATCTCATAATTCGAGATCATTTCATCCCATTTGTGCAGTTCATGGTTTTTGACGTCTCGCAAATGCATCTGGTTCATTTCCTCGATGATCGGCAATAGCTCCGCTACCGTGGTTAAAAGAGTTGGAAGAAAACCTTTCCACACTTCTGTGGTAGCAATGTGATCATACCTCTTCCAAATCTTGGTGTACAGAGGCGCATGACATTTGGGAATCACGAATCCACCGACCACTTCATTGTCTGGGAAGGTGTTAATCAATGGAGCTTCGAATAAGAGTCCAGCGATTGGGTATTCACGAACGTGGACACTGTCTCCAGTCTCCACGGATCCTGCAGAATCTTCACATGCCTGGTTGCTTCTTTCCTCGACCTCAACCACGGTCACGGACTTTCCAATCTTTCTTCGTCTAGCATCGACGACGACACGGACATCCGCCTATGATGAAATGAAGGAGTGTTAATCCCGGGACTCAGTACAATCTCAAGAGTCATAGTTTTACTTACAGACGATCCAACTTCAGCACGAGCCGATCCATACCGGGCAGGAGATCTAACAGTCCGCTTAGGCCTTGCATTATGAGGAGTAGTATTCTTCTTACAGTCCTACGACAAATCATTCTCTTGTGACCAACAATCTCGATCGAACGGGACAAGAAAGGAGAAGAAGAAGAAGTGTACAACTTACTGAGATAGACGTTGCTATTTCACGCTTCGACTGAAGATCATCTTGAGAAGAAATGCTATTGATCGACATGACGACAAGGAGGTAGGATCAAAACTCCTCTGCACGATGAAACTGACTCAGGAATGGAAGAAATATTTGCGTGGATCATAGATTTGGAGTCTTGAAGATATATATATATATATAAGGCGATAATCTACACTCGCGAATAGTCAACTCAGTTACAAGTTTCACTGAAACCCTAGGCTTCAAACGATGCTGAAGACGCGGAGGAAAATAATGGGACTGAACATCACGGGTCAAAGGATAGGCCACGCGGCCTTGTACACGTCATGAATTCTCAGCCGTGTGTTATGTTACTTCTCATGAAAATCGACAAGTCATGATGAATTTAGATGTATGGACATTGGTCCATGTCATGGATTAGAAGAAATCGACGTTAACAAAATGTTCATCATTCAGAAGAAAAGTCTAATTGAAGTAAAGTCATTTAAACAGTCAATAGAAACATATCCACTATGAAGACTAAAAGGGAATTCTCTAACGTCTAAAGAAGATGGAAGTAAAACTACTCGTCGGACTCATCCGAATTGTCAGATTCATCGTCACTATCCTTCTCGGAATCATCTTATTCAGAGTCACTGTCAGAATCATTGGTGAAGTCCGGTGGACGGAAGATAATATCATCATCATCTGAACCCGAGTCATCTTCTGCTGCAGCTTCAACTTCAATTTTCTTCATCATCCTCTGATGCTCTCTTTCATATCGATCAGGCTTGATGTAACGCTCGGATGGTTCCCATGTAATCTCTTCTTCAGAAGCATCAACATCAGAATCAGAAGGCACTCCATCTAAGAATCGATGCTTCTCCTCAACCCTCTGTCTCTTACGCCGGGTGCGATCTTTCTCACGTTGACGGGCATCCTCCTTTTTGTCTTCAGCTCCTCTTTTCTTGAGTTCAGCAAAAGAGAATCTTCGCTCACCCGAGGGAACATTAGGCTTCGCCCCTTCATGGGTAACCCTAGCCTTTGATTTCGATACAGGAACGTTGGAATCCT
Organism: Papaver somniferum; assembly: GCF_003573695.1. Taxonomy (NCBI): domain Eukaryota; kingdom Viridiplantae; phylum Streptophyta; class Magnoliopsida; order Ranunculales; family Papaveraceae; genus Papaver; species Papaver somniferum. The sequence continues at coordinate 2,230,960 of NW_020621936.1, read as the reverse complement.
CATCAGAAGAGCCAGAGGAAGAAGAGGAATACCAGTAATCCTAATTGTTGTTATTGTTGGTCGACATTTTCTGGAACCGGAAGATCAAAGATTACTACTATGTAAACAAACCAACATCAAAAAAAGGGTAACTCTCAACTCTTACCTCTTTACAATTCTACGAATGATAGTAGTTATGCCGTAAGAGTTAACACCTCAAAATCGTTCTCCTCTTCGAAAACTGCAAAAACGAACGAAACTTTATTTAATTTCCGAAACTGATTTTTCATGAAATCACGGAGACAATTTTCATAATGTGAGCATTCACAAAACTGACCTATAAAGTTTATAGCAATAAAATATTTCATCATAAATATATCGTCTATCTTCGAAGGTTCCACAAAACACACACTTTGATTTTTCGAAAAAAGCAGCAATTAATGCAACTTGCATACATAAATTCTCAAGGATTTTTATCTAATGAAAACAAATTCATGCAAATAAAATATACCATCATATTTTGCACCAGTATATGTTACGGCTGCATATATAAAAAAAAAAATTCCTTCGAATCGTCGTTATTTGTCTTTAAAACGAAGGATTATTTCAAAAATATTGTGAAAGCTCACATCTCATACATATGATAAAGTTTTGTATTTACATGAAAGATCATAAGCAAAATTTTATCACTGGACACAAGTTCATCATATGAATTTTCCTTCGAGCCGTCGTAATTTGTCTTTAAAACGAAGGATTATTTCGATTTCGTGAAAATTTACTCCTTTTATGATAAAACTGTGGCACACATGAAATCTCATACACTAAGTTTTATCACTGGACCTAGGTTTATATACTAAAAAAAATCTCTCCTAGGTCAGGGATTATAGTTAGTTTTAAAAATTAACGATCGAACGAACATACGTTTTCAAAAACGAGGGTTTTTCATAAAACTCACACTAATATACACACATGTATATAACTTCATCATGATCAAATCATGAAGAACCCGTGATACTCATGGACATCAGCAAAAAAAAAAAAAAACGCACCTGAGCGAGTCGGCCGGAAGTTGGCCGGCGGCAACGGCGGCGAAGCTCCGACAAATTTTTTTCCTCCACTCGCTGCTGACGTAAAGGTGATGAAGGTGCTGGCCGTGTGTGTGTGAAGGAGAAATAAATAAAAAAAAAGGATTAATTCCTTTTATACCAAATTTTATTTCCAAAACCTAATTTCACAAGGATTTCCTTATTGGACCCGGCCCGCAAATCCTAAACGACCAAGGTTCCGTCGTCCAAACCAGCGGTTCAACACCAATTTATGCTCACCAAACGACACTCCAATCATGACATTGAAGCCTTTATCAAGTCGTGGTCTGCCCATGCTCTCTAAATCCGGTAACGTCTCAACTTACGACTAAGTTCAATTACTAGTATTGTTATTTATGGCCTGAAAAATCACCATTTAATGCTGACTGAGGAACACTGCTTTCCTCAGTAAGCATGGGACTTAATGTATATGGTGGATTTTCGACAAGGGCTAAAATCTTGAACTCATAATTATACGAAGCTCTGATCTAGCAATCAGACGTGAGTATTCAGACATGGGTCTCTCATCGAATTCTCAACGGAGAGTACTTTCTCTCAGAGTACATGTAGATATGTAGTCTCACGACTGGACAACGACATATCTCATGAATACTGAACACTTTTAGTGATTATTTCTATATAATATCACGAGACGGACGGCTTCTAGACAGCTTTCTCTGCTAGTATAGAGCGATAACGTCTTCAGGAACAAACAACGAGTTTACCCTGACTATATAAAGGATATGACTTACCGACAAGCTCATATCGGGATAATTAATGCTCCTAGATAGCTTGCTCTTCTAGTATAGAGTCACAAAGTTAATTATTCCTAATTAAGATTAATTCTGCCGTGACATTCACTACTGAATTCCCAGAATAATCTATTATTGCTCCTATTCCATGGACGAATCCACGACTGGTCCCATGGAATGGCAATAACAATTGCTCATATTCCATGGTCGAATCCACGACTGGTCCCATGGAATGGCAATAAACAATTGTTCTGATTCTATGATCGAATCCACAGCTTGATCTCATAGAATAGCAATAACTATATTATCTCATTAATCCGATTTCATGATCGAATCCACAACTGGTCTCATAAATGGTACTAGATAAATCTTAATTACTCCGATTCTATGGTCGAATCTACGATCCCATGGAATGGTAATACTCACTTTATTATTCCGAATTCGTAGTCAAATCCTCAGCTGATCCTATGAATTAATAATAAACATCCTATTACTCAGTTTTGTGAATTATTATCCACTGAATTCCACAATTAATAATAGATAATCAACAACCGGGCGTCTGAGCTACCTCTAAGTAAGCCCCGATTTATATGGTGAAAGTGTATTCAACGACAATGCACTAACAGTCACCGCACCAACGAGTATTTCAAAATACAACGAAACGATGAACATATGCAAAATAGGGAAAAAGTAATAAATAATTACAAAAATTGACCAGGGTGCTAGGAGTATGGACACACGACCAACCGTCCGTGTCGTGGTCAATCCCACGCTAGTTTTATATTTTTAATGCATTTTTATTATTTTCCATTATTTGATGAAAATTCTCTCGTTTTATCAAATCTCCTTCGTCTCGAGGAAACTCCTCGGCTTCATGGTGTTTTCATAAACCCATGAAAATAATATAAATTAAGAAAAAATAGTGTGGGGCGTGACCATTGGCCAACCGGCCATGCCTTGGTCCCAGCCGGCCCCACACCTTATGGTTCCTCATTATTTTTTATTATTTTTTTATTATTATTTCTCTGATTTCATGAAAAAACTCAATGATTTCATGGTATTTTGCAAAAATTAGGAAATAAATAATATAAAATTATGAAAAACTTGTGGGACCGGGCCCTAGCCTGCCCGCCATGCCCTAGCCGGTCCCACATGCCCTTTTATTTTATTATTATTTATTTTATATACCTTGAATTTATCAAATTCCTTGATTTCATGGTATTTCTCTCAAATTAGGAAAAATTCCCTCAAATCATGAAAAAATACCTAAAAAATATTAAAAATTATGAAAACTTGTGGGACCGGGCCCTAGCCGGCCGACCATGCCTCCCACGGCCCCAACGCCCTTGTTTTTATTATTTTAATATTTTTGGCTTCCTTGAACTCATGAAACTCCTTCACTTCAGGGAAACTCCCTAAATTCATCAAAACTCTTTAAATCCATGATATTTTTCATAAAATCATCAAAATATTATAAAATTAAGGAAAAGGCACCACGAGACCTTGACCACGACAGGCCGACCATGCCTTGGCCTCGGCGGTCCCACGCCTCCTTATTCCTTATTTTATAATTATTTTCCATCATCTCATGGTGTTTTCCTCAGTTTCGTCGAAACCATAATTTTGGCATATTTTCTCGAATGGATGCTCAATTGCATGCCAGAAAATATCAAAATTCTCAGGACTGAGACGCGGACGCCTTGGGGACACGAGCACGCTATCTTGAACGACCAAGATTGTCTCTTTGGCTTATAGAAGCCGGTCCCATCAAGTTTCACAATTTTGACCTAATTTGCACAATTGCACGTATTAGGTCCAAGACTCTTCCAAACACTTTGGATTTTCATGAAGTGATCATCAGGCGGTCACGTGACTACCCAGGGCCGGTTTCATGACCCAATGGTCGGTCCCTCACTCCGTCATAATTAATTAGGTTTTCTCACCCAAGGCTCAGATGAGCATTTTCGAATAAATGATTAAACCAGCATTTAATCATTATTTCACCAACAAATCATCAACTCTTCAGGAGTTCTTTGTATTTGCTCACGTGAGCATATGGACACTACATGGTTGATCCACGGTCCCATGTAGTCGCTCCCTCCTTCGTCCCATGGTTAAAATTCTGACGAACCATGAATTGATCATCAATTGATCAAATTAGGGTTTCTGAATCCAAGGATCATCATTCCAGATTCCAACCTTAATCATTTTACGATGAACTTATGGTCATTAATTTTATTAATTATGCTCGGTTCAACGACCAATATTCTAATTAATATTTTTGGTACGCTGCCAATAATCCACCAGATGAGCAACACATGCTCATACGATCAAATATTCAACAATTCATCACATGAACAACACTTGCTCAGATGATAAACATTTGCTCAAACCAAGGAATATTGGTTCAACAATCAATATTCAACGATCCATCGAATGAGCAATACTTGCTCGCTTCATAGTAAGAACTATACCTCTGTCTCATGACATGTTCAACTCATGAGTTTCAGAACATCATGTTCAACTCAGCAACTACATGGACTCATCGTCCCATCAAACCACGAAGTCATCAATTGACTAACATACCACGAGACGTCAATCGTGTCACTTTGGGGGATATCACTTAGGGTTTTGGTATAGCGGTCTACGGCACGTGTGTTCAAACACACAATGGAATGTGAGCAAGTTTTGCAATCAGTTGAAGGAATTCACGAGGTAGTGGGTGGAAAATCGACCAAGTCTCCACACGTTTTGCAACTGGTTTCAAACACGATATCCACTTCCCCACTCTTTGATTCCATCAACTGTCACACTTCATGGGATCATGGTGTCTAAAATTCCAGCAATATAAATAAGTCTCTGAATCATGATTGAATCATCGACATTAACAGTATTATCAATCTCACGTTTCATCGACAACACGAGATCATCAACTCATCAATTGAGCAACTACTCTCTATTGAGCAATTTCAATCATTCAGAGGTTATCATATTCAGAATTCATACACCCACAATCTTTGATTACCATTGATCCCATACATTTCCCAGCTTCCCTCCTACAGATCAACCCATCCTCCCTTGTGACCGAATTTACTATAGAACGGTCATTGTCTTGATTTAGGCCGGAGTACTACAGATTGATATCTCGAATCTAAAGCACCCCCTTTGCAGCGGTGCATCTGTGTGAGGTTTAACATTTCTCTCGGTTCGAGGAGTCTTCTCCGTACGTTCGTCTCCTCAATTCCTTAAAAACCAGCAAATCGTTTTTCCCCATCTACAGATACTTAGAAGAATTTGTAAGTTTTGTAAATTGAAAAAATGTGGATATGATATGAATTGATTGAAGAAACTATTGTTGAACGTGGATTATGAATCGAAGAAAGATTTATGCAGGTTATTTCCGGCAGAAAATGAACTGCCAGTCAACATTGTCCTGGTCAAAATCGATCAACATTGACTAGTTTTGACCAGGTCAATGATTGACTGGCGGTAATTTTTTTGATGTTACAAAAAAATTCGTAACAGTTTTAAGCTGTTTCAATATAACATATTGTAACTGCTTTAAGATGTTTCAAAAAGACACGTAGTAACAGCAGCCTTCTATTACAACCTTCCAGTTGTAAAAAATTCGTAACAGCTGACCCATGTTACGAAATGACACGTAGTACCAGCTTGCCGCTGTTATATCCGTTGTTACAACCCAGAATTCATACCATCTAGTGAGATGTTATAAAAAAAAATGTAACGCCTCGATTCGAAACAGAACATAGCTGTTACGACCCCAGTTTGTAACAAGTACATTCTGTTTCAAATACGGAAAAATGGTGTAGCGCCTCAGTCGTCTGCCTCATTAATTTCCTAAGTTCTTCCTCTTTTCTAACATGATCCTTCAATTCTTTTTGCATGTCATGTAAAGTTGCCCGCGCAAGTGGTGTGTCCTCGGGCGCCTGCTGTTTGTCTTTCCATTGCGGAGCCTCCGTTCTTATTCCATGCACAACCAGACTCTTCACTATTGAAAAATCAGGGGTATAACAACAACACCCAATGATTCGTTTGGAAATCTGTATGGACTAACTCTAATATATTTACGAGAGCACCAGCTTATAAAAGATATCAAAGAGTTATATCTCAATTTCTCAATACAATTTGTAATCGAACAGATAGAAATCTGTGAGCCTGATTGATATGAGAAATAACTTGCACAACACCAAAGACCAATGCCCAAGTGCCAATCAATTATTATCCAACAATCAAGGTCGAATTTACCAATTGATTGATCTACGCATAACCTGTGATATTTCAATTATATAAAAAAATATAATGCGAAAAAGAAATAACACAGACACCAGAAGTTTTGTTAACGAGGAAACCGCAAATGCAGAAAAACCACGGGACCTAGTCCAGTTTTGAAGACCACACTGCATTACGCCGCTACAAACACTATCCTACTACAAGCTAACTTCATACTGGAATGTAGTTGAGACCTAACCAAGTCTCACACCGATTAAGGTGAAGCCGCGTTCCTTACGCCTCTTGAACCACGCCGGATTCTGCGCACTTGATTCCCTTAAATAATCTCACCCACAACTAAGAGTTTCTACGACCCAAAGTCGAAGACTTATAAACAAATTTGTCTCCCACAGATAAGTCTATTTTGATAGATAAATCTGTCTCCACATAAGTACCTATGAAGTTTTGTTCTGTTTTTTGATAAATCAAGGTGAATAGGAACCAATTGATAATCCGGTCTTATACTCCCGAAGAGCCGCCTGGAAATATCAATCACCTCACAATAACTTAACAATATAATAGTAGAAGAAGTTATTGTGGAATTACAAAGAATAAGACGAAGAATTTTGTGATTACTTTTTATATCTTACCTATCGGAGATAAATCTCGAGCAAATCTTAGAGAAGATAAAACTCAATACGATAGAACAAGTAAGATCAGAACACGCAACTACAGAGAAAATAGTTGGGTCTGGATTCACGAATCCCAAATAAAGTCTTCAAGTCGTTAACCTATAATGGTTTTGGAAAAACCTAGGTTAAAGGAGAATCGACTCTAGTCGCAACTAGGACACAGGAAAGTGTCGGGATTAGGTTTTCCAGTTGCTAGAGTTCTCCCTTATATAGTCTTTCAAATCAGGGTTTGCTTTCAATCAAAGCTAAGATAGCGTAGTAACAAAGCATTCAATATTCACCGTTAAGTCTGCTTAAAACCAAAGCAACATATCTCCATTGTTAGATGGTCTTAGCTTGTTACACACAAATGAAATATACCTTCATTTAGATATGGGTAACCGTACCTAAACGTGTATATTGAGTTGGCTCAATAATAGTTAACGAAGTTAGCCATATGAACACTTTTGTCTTAACCACATTCATCTAACACTTGTAGATCAACTATGATGATCAATCAATCATAAAAGATAATCAGTTGAATCTAACTGTGTTCCAAATAGAGTTGTTCAATTGTTCATTATTTCAAAGAAATATACATGAACCAATTGAATCAAAATCGGATTGATTCATAAGAATCAATTCATGAACATTAGGCCACGAATTGCAAATATTGGATCCCCTAATTCATAAATGTATTTGTTCATGAGTATGAAAAACATACTTAACCAATTTTAGAACTTTAACTACTAAGTTTGCAAACAGGTACGCAAACTATAGCTTCCGGACTTTGGTCTTGTTCAGCAGTTTGCAAACGGGTATGCATACTGCTGTCCCGGACCTTAACTCGGGTAGAACCGTTCGCACACTGGTATGCAAACATGGTTCCCGGACTTTAACAGTTAAAACCATTCGCATACTAGGTATGCAAGCAAGGTTCCCGGACCTGAATCATACCAAAACAGTTTGCATACTAGGTACACATACTGTGCGGTATCCAGACAAAGGTTTTTGTTCTAAACTCCCATTTTAATCATTGAAACATCCTTAGCAGACGAAAACAGCTGTATCATACATACAATTAGTTTATAAGTAATTTTCAAGTGATCGAATGATAAATACGAAACTTTCCGAGTCGACATCAAATGATTGTCTCACACAAATCATGTAAGATGTTTCAAGGCAATTATCACATGATTATCTTTTGAATTATTATTTAGTTTCCAACAAATAAATTGTTTCCAACTAAACTCATCAAGAATATGATGAACGTAGCTAAAGCAAAAATCTTGACAAAAGTTTTTTACTCTTGTGAGACTGAGTCAACCGATTCAAGCTCTGAGGATCGGCGATCAACTCAGCTGAAAATTTTCGTTTCTTCTTCGATTTCAGTGCATCAAAGTATTAATTCAGGTGAATTTTCAGGTGATTTCTAATGATTGGTGTTTTATCTAATAGTTGTTAGTATTTTTCTTCTTTATTTCTGGATAGAATTAGAGTTTCTTCAATGGATAAAAATTCAAATCCAGAAATAGGTCATTCAGTTGTCGATTTAACAAATTCTCCAGTTGAGATTACATCCATTGATTTGATTAATAACATAGAAGAACGTTGTGATGCTTGGAAATTCTCATTAATTGGTCGTTTGGATTTAGCTCGATTAAAATTTTCTGAAGCTGTTCTAGATCTAAAAAATCATTGGAAGCTTAAAGGTCAATGTAAAATGATTCCACTAGGCAAAGGTTTTTTCACTATCAAACTTGATAATGATCATGACAGGATGACTATCAAAGCAGGAAAATGGGAAGTTTATAATCAAGTTTTATGGATTCGGAATTGGACTCCACATTTTAGACCAGAGAATCATAGAACTTCACAGGCAATGATTTGGGTACATCTCCCAGGTCTAAGTTTGGAATATTGGGATGAAGCAACTCTTTTCACAATCTCTAAAGCTCTTGGAACACCAGTAAAGGTTGATGAAGCTACACTTAACTTTGATAATGGGTATTATGCAAGAATTCTGGTTAATATTGATTTAGCAGCTAAAATTCCTAATAAGTTATGGATTAAAACAAAGTTTGGAGGATTTATGCAGAATGTGATTCTAACAAAACCCCCAAAATTTTGTGATCACTGTAAGATTGTGGGGCACTTACAGATTGAATGCAGAGCAAAAACCTCTTCTCCACATGAAGTTACTAAGTCAACTGTGAATGCAACACCAAAGAGCACTAATCAATCTCATGGTATGAAGTTTGATATATGTGATCCATTATTTTGTTCTGGAAATCAACACAAAGGTTCTTCTCCTAACAATTCTGCCAGTGAGGTTGAGAATTGTGAAACTCCAATTATATCTGTTGGAGTGGGTCATCATGTGAATCCTGTAAACATTTCAGCAGGTATGTTTGGTTCTTTACAAAATTCTTCCGAGGAGGAAAATATAATTGAAATGCATGAAGATAGTGTGAATAAGCAAATAGTGTACAAGAAGGATACATCTCTACAGGGTAATGAAATTCTATCTCCAGCAATAATACAACAAGTAGCAGAGGATAATGCAGTTGAAAAGAGTGTGATTAACTTCATTAATGGCAAAGATGGATCAATGTCAGAGGAAAGAATTCCAAATACTTCTTGGTCAAAAATTATTCAAAAACCTTCATCTTCAAAAACAAAGCCAGTTCCAGTACAACAAAAGGAGGCTCCAGCAAAAAATAAAGTTCAACAAGTTAACAACAAATATAACTTCAAAAAGAATCAAGGAAAGGGAGGTAATAATGACCTTCAATCCTTACAATGAGAGTTTTCTTTTGGAATCTCAGGGGCCTGAGAAAACCTAGGGCTCAAGAGAAATTAAGGTCTTTAATAAATAAATTTCAACCCTCATTAGTTTTTATAGAAGAACCTAAAATAAGTTGCAATGCAACATTTTGCAATAAGTTGAATCTTCCTGGGATGCAGAACATGGTGATTCACAATTCAGTTTTAAATAAGAAGGGTAACATTTGGTTGTTTTGGAATAAGCATCTTCCTACACCAACTGTTATTTCAATGTCAACCCAAATGATCACAGTAAATATTGGAGGTAATTTGATATATAGAATTCATGCTCATGTTGGAGTTTTTCAAAGAAGAAATTTATGGTATGAGATGCAGGTAATTAGTGATTTAAAGCTCCCTTGGTTAGCTATTGGAGACTTTAATTCATTCCTTACAGCTGAAGAAAAATTGGGAGGAAGAGCACCTAATACGAGGAATATGCTTGAATTTAGCAATTGTCTTGACAAATGTGATCTTATGCAAGCTTTAAAATCTGGTTGTGAGTATAGTTGGTTTAATTGCCAGCATGGTGCTAAAAGAATATTATGCAACCTGGATAGAGCAGTGATTAATAGCTTGTGGATTCAAAAGTATGAAGGATGGAGTTATAAAGTTGGTTTGAGAATAGCATCTGACCATTCTCCTCTTTTAGGTGGTTGTGTGAGTTGTCCTAAACTAAAGAATGTACCTCAAAAGTTTCAAAAAATTTGGATTGAACATCCAAACTTCATGGAAGTTGTAAAGAATTGCTGGTCTGAAATAGTTCAGGGAGATCCAGCTTTTGTTTTTCAAAGTAAACTCAAGAAGCTTAAAAAGGTGTTAGTAGACTGGAACTGGAGAGTGTTTGGAAATGTGCATGATCAAATCAAGGAGGCTACAAAAGAAGTTCAAGAAGCAATGAAATTATCAGATGAAAATCCTTCCAATGAGGAGTTATTGGAAAATTTAGTTAAAGCTGAAAATTTAGTTAAATTCAAAAGAAGTACAGTTAAGCACAATGTACAAGTTAAAAGCTAGAACAAAGTGGGTAAAAGAAGGTTCAGCAAATACTAATTTTTTTCATACTAAACTCAAGGTAAGGCAGGCAAGAAACTCAATCTGTGAATTGGAGGACATCAATAATGACATCATTACAGATCAAAGTAAAATTGCAGAGGTGCTCATAAAATCTTTTTGAAGAAAAATTCAAATTTAAAGAAGTAAACATTTTAGATTCTCTACTTGATGTAATTCTAAGTTTAATAACATCTGAAGATCAAGAGATGTTGGATGCTATTCCATCAAGAGAAGAAATTAAAAACATTGTTTTTGAAATGGATCCAGACAGCTCCCCTGGTCTAGATGGTTTCTCTGGCAGCTTTTACAGAGCTTGATGGATGATAATTCAGGATGATGTGGTCAATGCAGTTCAATTCTGCTGGAAAAGAAAATTTATACCAAAGGGCTTAAATTCCAACTTCCTGGTATTACTTCCAAAGGTTGAAGGTGCAAAATCTCCTCAGCAGTATAGACCAATTGGTCTTAGCAATGTAAGTTACAAAATCTTCACTAAGATTATTGCATCAAGAATGTCTAGTCTCATGCATAAGTTAGTCTCTCCACAGCAAGCTGCATATATTAAAGGAAGAAATATACAAGATCAAATTATCTTAGCTTCTGAAATGGTGAATGAGATGAAAAAGAAAAGAAGAAATGGCAACATTGGTCTTAAATTGGATATATCTCAAGCTTATGACTCAGTAAGCTGGAATTTTCTGTTTCAAGTTCTAAAGAAATATGGTTTTTCAGATTCTTGGTGCAAGTGGCTAAGTATTCTGTTTGAGTCTGCTAGAATATCAATCATGATTAATGGTGGACCAAATGGCTTCTTTTCTGTGGGAAGGGGGTTAAGGCAAGGAGACCCATTATCTCCATTACTCTTTATGCTAATGGAGGATGTGCTTAGTAGAAACATCACAAAGCTGGTAATGGAAGGTAAAATAAGTTTAATGGTTATAAGAAATGGGATTCACCCTAATCATATGTTTTTTGCAGATGATGTGTTTGTATTCTGCAATGGTGCTAAAAAAAGTATTCAAAATTTGATGAAACTTCTGGAAGTATATCAAGATAGTTCAAGTCAGGTGATTAACAAAAGTAAAAGCAAACTGTTTGTGAATGGAACTACAGCTGCTAGAAAGTTACTAATTAAGGAAATAATGCAAATGGAGATAAATAGTCTGACTGACAAATACTTGGGAGTTATCTTACATGCTGGTAGAGTTAAAATTGCCACTGTTTGGCCTATGGTGGAGTTAATGCAAAAGAAGTTGGCTAGCTGAAAGGGTAAACTAGTGGCTTTTCATGACAGACTTGTTCTCATCAAATGAGTGCTCTGCAGTATTCCAATTTACAACATGTCAATCTATCTGTGGCCAAAGTCAGTGATCAAAATATGTGAGAAAATCATCAGAAATTTCTTGTGGACTGGAGATGGAGAAAGTAGAAAATATGGTACTCTTTCATGGAAAAAAAGTATGTTCTCCTTACAGTGAAGGGGGGCTTGGTATTCAAAGATTGGAAATCATTAATAAAGCATTGCTCATGAAAATTTTATGGAGGATAATAAATTCAGAAGCTGAATGGGCCTTATTCATTAAAGCAAAATTTCAAGATAAACACCACCAATGGAAGAGTAATTGGCAAATGTCATCTATTTGGCCAGGTCTAAAAGGTGCTTGGAATCATTTGAAAGAAAACATCAGATGGTGTCTTGGAAATGGAAAGAAAATATCATTTTGGTTTGATTCATGGCTTGGTAATACTACTTTGTTTGAGAAAGTGGGTCTTACAGAGTATGTAAAGGAGAATATGAATTTAAAAGTCTCAGATTTAATTCATGAAGGGGAATGGAGAGTACCTGAGGAGATAAAACAAATTCTTACAAACTATACTCTACCTGAAATTGGTGTTGGTGATGATTTTTTGGTATGGAAAGGAGATATTAAAGGCAATTTCTCTACTTCATCTGCTGTTAATCTAATAACATACAAGGAGCAGCCTCTGCAACACTATACAAAAATCTGGAATTCATATTTACATCCAACTATTGCAAGTAATATATGGAAGCTCATTCAAGGTGTTTATGTAGATGACTCTGTGATGGTTGAGAAGGGTTATGAGTTAGATTCAATATGTTGTATATGTGAAGAAGAGCAAGATATCATGCAACATTTTTTATGGGAATGTAAGTTTAGTAAACAGATTTGGCTGTGGATTTGCTCAGTTTTCAGGTTTCAAATACCAAATTCATTTGAAGATGTGTGGAGAAGAGCTAAAAGTAAAAGCCCTTTCATAAAAGAATGTTGGATCATTGCTGCCTGTGCAATCTTAAGAGACCTCTAGTTTCAAAAGAATAGAATGTAGTTTGAGCAGATAAAACCTAATATCCAAAGCTTCAAGGCTATAATCAAGAAGACTATCTATGAAGGAAGTCTCGTAATAAAGAGCAACAAATGGAATTCTGATATTGATACTCATGTAATCCTTTATTTCAATCTTGAGCCAAGAAGAATCAAATTTCAAAGTATAAAAATGTGTCATTGGATACCTCCAAGTCTTGGTTTTATCATGTTTTGTTGTGATGGAGCATCAGTTGGAAATCCAGGTTGTGCTGGTTTTGGAGTAGTAATTAGAGATCATTTGTGTCAGGTTTTAGGAGTTATAACTGGTGGTATTGGTGTTGCTACAAATTACTTGGCAGAAGTATATGCAGTTATAAATGCAATAGAACTGGCAGTTAGCTGGGGACTGCAAAAGATCATAATATGCTCTGATTCCAAAACAGTAATAACAGAGTTCGAAAACAATAAGGTTCCCTGGTTTGTGAGAATGAGATGGAATAAGGAAAGAAATCAAATTCAGGAGATTCATTTTTTACACAATTACAGAGAAATTAACTTTGTTGCTGACACTGCAGCTAAGAAAGGAGCAAAAATGAGTGCAGGGCAAAGGCTGGTTTACACTGGAAGGCCTTCTTTTTTGACTAGAGTTGAATATTCAAATGTGGATTACTATAGGATCTGTTAGTCATTGTTTTTGATCAAATCCTATGTAGTTGGATTCTTTGTTGATTTTTCCCTTTTTGATTTGTAACTTTCACTTCCTTTTTTCAATTAATAAATATGTGATTCAGAAAAGAAAAAAAAAATCTTCCAACACATTTCGAGAAATAGATAACCAAGTTAAACCCAGCTCGAAATATCAAATATGTATAATTTAAAAGTCTATATAGCATAGAATATAATAGACTTTTCAGTGATAGATAAGTTTTAGTCTCCACATACCTTTTGTCGATGAAGTTCCTCCAAACTCTCCTCAGTAGATCTTCATTTTCAATCGATGAATGCCGTGAAGTTTGAAGCTCAACTACACATTCTATCCTAATATGAGATATAGATATAAGTAGAATATAAATCAAGACTTATAGTTTTGATCAACTAAACTTGATAAACAAGCTTGAGATAGCAACGCTTGCGAGTTATACCGAGAAATTCTCTAACAATCTCCCCCTTTGTCAATTTTAGTGACAAAACTATCAATACATATGGATTACAAAATAGATAAAATTTGTAGCTTCTCATAGATCATGCTTGATTTCCTTGGTTCTTCAACATTCCTTGAATTTTTCGCCACTCCAAATACTCCAGTTATTTTGAACATGTTCAAATTAGCATCATTGTTCTTGAAGATCCGTAGCCATACCAATAAGAAAACATATGAAAAACATTTGTTCTCAATCATTGTTATACAATGTCATAATATTATTACACAACATCAAAGTCCGATTGTATCACAACTTTGACAATAATACTACGGTGATATGTATCACTCCCCCTTAGTCAATACTTCCATCTTACAATGAAAACCACTCCCCCTTACATAATGATCTGTAAACCATGTGTATATAGTGTGAACTACCAAATAATTCTCCCCCTTTTTGTCAATATAAATTGGTAAAGATACGAAGATTACGAGATCATAATGAAATTCTCAAAGAGATAATTCATGACTAAAAGAGAACATATCAACTTTGTTTCACTGAATTCACATAATCGAAACTTAGTGTATTCATCAAGGAGTTGATGAAGATACAAGATAACTCCTACAATATTCCACAACCGCACTCCCCACAAAGATTTTGGAAATTAAGCACAAGTTCAATTAAGAACTCTCCCCCATAATATGTCATTCTCGAAAGAAAAACAAGAGCGACCTTAATTTTACAAGAAAAGAAGGATTTATTTGGACATTAACAAATTACATGAAACATGAATTTGTATCCAGAAAACTCGAATAAATTAATCACAAGTAGGCCTAATAAATTAATTTAGTCGGAAATGCTCAACATAAGAAAACTTACGGAGCCATACAGTACTTTCACATAAAAGTGGATCATGGAAAGTTCAATACTGCAGAATATTCAAAAGTTCATACTATCTTTTATCAATATTTGCATAAAGACATAATAGACTTAACTTTTGAGCATATATGGGATAATCATAGTTCACAGACGTAATCACACATATCCCATTAAATATTTTTCCAATATATAAAACCAATAAAGATTAATACTGCAAAATCATCTTCCAAATAACTTAGAATTTAAATAAATAAATCTAAAAACATTGCAAGATGAAAATCGTTGGCAATAGCTATGTGTAATCACAAAATTTGCTATCCCAAACCCTAGTTATCCTTCTTAAACACAAGAATAAATTCTCATAAGAAGTTTCCTAGAAATCAAAACAAAGAGATAAACTTGTAAGAAACAAACTCGTAAAGATCATACAAGATGATTTGCCCTTAAAAGGTAGAATCAATCTTTTCGCACGTATTTATACCAAGAATGCTACCAAAGGCGTATAAAAATATTTTCTTAACAAAGAAGAAAATACAAAGTCATTAACGACCATGCACCGTAGTTCACATAAGATGATTGTGAACATTCAGGAATCCCAGAGAAACGCGTACTACTACCCATTCTTGAACTTCATTCTTTGTGTTTCACAAAAAATATTCTTAAAATATTTAAAACTGATCTTAGAAGAGAAGTACTCCAAGAATCCAAGTGCCCAAGTCCAAGAGAAGTGGCACAAGTGCGACGAAACAGAGCAAAACACTCAAAAACAAGAGACGGGATAAAGAACAATCTTAAATCATCCAAATTCATGATTTCTAATCACCATTTTGAAGATAATTCAAATAGGAAGAGAATGCAAAAAGAATGAGGGCATTCCGAGTTCGGACGAAGAAGTTACGGCCAAAACAAGTTTACCGAATATCAACGTCTACAGGCCAGTTCGCAAACGGATTTCGTGAATTGCAGCTGTTTGCAAACCAGTATGCGAATTGAAGTCCCTGGATTTTAATTTTAAATGATGGTATATATACCTGGTATGTGTACCATGAATGCCAACATCCCGAACTACTATTTTCAAACCTAAACATTTAAGAACCTTAAACATAAATCAAGTTAGGTAGACATGAACGATACACAAGGTACATGGATCATGATAAGAACTTTAAGAAAATAATAAAATCATAAATCTTTCTCAAGTTTATAGACATACCTTTTTATAAGAATCCAATCGAACTCTGCAGTCTTACCAAAAATTCAAAATCTTACCCAACATAATATGTGCGCCCCAATTCTTGTGTTTCCCTCACCGTATACATAGCAGGGCATTCCTTGGTGAGGATGCACTTCCAACACAATCAATTTGTGTTGAGGTGAATAATGTCTTTCTCACCGCAGGTGACAGAAACCGACTTTTCCGTAAATATTGATTTTTCACAATTTATAGTCTTTGGCTTACTTCGTTTCTTCTTCCACCAATTCTTGTGTTTCACTTTTGGATAATCATGAAAGAGATCTCTTTTAGAACATTTCATATCCATATTTACAAAGAACTCTTTAACTTCCAACATCATGGATACTGCCTTCTCCATAGTCATGGAATTTTCTGGGAGATCATTCCTTTTCACACTCAAAGCATCATTGGTTTTCTTTGGTACCCACTTCTGAGTGCGTTTAGGAGCAATAGGAAGCTTCTCCCCATTACTCTCTTCTAGATTTATCGGAAGAGAATTGGATTGACTATTCTTTTGCAAGTTAGTCTTTCTCCAATTGGGAGCATCGGATCATATCTTCGTCTTTACGAAGTTATCCTTTTGATAACTATTACGATTGTGAAAAGGATTCGTATGACGTTTATAGGAAAATCTAGGTTTATCACATCAATGATTCCTTTACCTAAAGGTTGGATAGTTACAACCTGTAATGTGAAGGGGATTAGCCTTAACATATGATCTTGGTTTCACAACTTCTTGTGATACCCAAACAAGAACATCATGAAGTTTCTCATTGTTTATACGAAAACGACATCTCCTTTCGAGGTGACCTTTATTTCCACAACAATGACAAATATAAGGAATGCTCTTACCCGGATTTGTATGTGATGTTTTTGGAGGTTAGTATACTTTGATCTTTTGAACCTTAACGGCCAGTGAAGGTATTTCACTTTTTCCATCAGTGGAAACCTTTTGTTGAGAAGAATCAATAGCCTTGACAAATTTTACCTCTTTGCTAGTACTTGGAGCATTTATTCCCTTATAGCCCAATCCTCGTGTATCACGATGATTTTTACTTGCTCCTAACATTGTGGTTAATTTGTTTGAACTAGTATTGGACTTTTTCAAGTCCTCTTCCAACATCTTGATTTTATCAAGAGCAACAGTTAAATCTGCCTCAAGTTGCTTTTCTCGAGAGAGAAAAACACTTTCTCTGTCTTTGAAACAGCTTTGTTGAGATTTAATCCTTGCTTCAGATTCTGCAATTTTCTCTTCCAACAAGAAGTATTTTTGATAAACATTATCACATCCAAGTGACTCTCTACTCAGTTTTTCCTCAGAATCTTTGAGGATCGATTCGCAAGAGCGATTCGAAACATAAAGACCTCCGTAAATCCTTTTTAATTTCTTGTTTTCTCGACAGAGAGGAGTCACAAGAGGTGTGACATGAGAATTTATCATCTTCTTCTTTTCCAACGAATCCAATAGCTTAACATACTCTGAGACTTCCTCATCAACATCTCTATCAATATTTGAATCACCTTCATCAGAAAGTTCATCCAACTGTTCTTCTAGGCGTGTTTCCCAATCAATAGTTTTTTTTATCAAGAGAATGTATAGAAATGGACTTAGATGTGACAGTTCTCTCAGGTGAATCCAAGCTTTGAAAATCATCTGGTAATTTCTGACTTGGTACGTTATTAGAGATAGACTTGTCCATAATAATCAGATTGCTTCAAACACAGACTTATGGGGTCTTAGCGTGTTTTCCTTCTCCGATACCAATTGAAAAAGCGGGGGTATAACAACCACACCCAATGATTCGTTCGACAATCTGTATGGACTAAATCTAATATATTTCTGAGAGCACCGGCTTATAAGTGAGATCGACCAAGAAAGATATCAAAGAGTTATATCTCAATTTCTCAATACAATCTGCAATCGAACAGATAAAAATATGTGAGCCCGATTGATATGAGAAATAACTTGGATGGTACCAAAGACCAACGCCCAAGTGCCAATCAATTACTATCCAACAATCAAGGTCGGATTTACCAATTGATTAATCTATGCACAATTTTTGATATTTCAATTATACAAAAAAAATATAATAAGAAACTGAAATAACACAGACACCATAAGTTTTGTTAACGAGGAAACCTCAAATACAGAAAAACCCGGGGACACTAGTCCAGTTTTGAACACCACACTGTATTAAGCCGCTACATACACTAGCCTACTACAAGTTAACTTCGGACTGGAATGTAGTTGAGCCCTAACCAAGTCACACACCGATTAAGGTACAGTCGCGTTCCTTACACCTGTTAAACTACGCCGGATTTTGCGCACTTGATTACCTTAGCTGATCTCACCCACAACTAAGAGTTGATACGACCCAAAGTCGGAGACTTATAAACAAATCTTTATCCCACAAATAAGTCTATTCTCATAGATAAATCTGTCTCCCACATAAGTACCTATGATGTTTTTGTTCCGTCTTTTGATAAATAAAGGTGAACATGAACCAATTGATAATCTGGTCTTATACTCCTGAAGAGCAGCCTAGAAATATCAATCACCTCACAATAACTTAATTATATTGTAGTAGAAGAAGTTATTGTGGAATCAAAAAGAATGAGACAAAGAGCTTTGTGATTACTTTTTATATTTTACCTATCGGAGATAAATCTCGAGCAAATCTTAGAGAAGATATGACTCAATACGATAGAGAAAGTAAGATCAGAACACGCAACTACAGAAAAAATAGTTGGGTCTGGCTTCACGAATCCCAAATGAAGTCTTCAAGTCGTTAACCTATAATGGTTTTGGAAAAACCTAGGTTAAAGGAGAATCGACTCTAGCCGCAACTAGGATATAAGAAAGTGTTAGGATTAGGTTTTCCAGTTGCTAGAGTTCTCCCTTATATTGTCTTCCAAATCAGGGTTTGCTTTCAATCAAAGATAAGATATCTTAGTAACAAAGCATTCAATATTCACCGTTAGATGGAGACCTCATTTAAGATTCAAGCTAAGTCTGCTTAAAACCAAAGAAATATATCTCCACCGTTAGATGATCTTAGCTTGTTACACACAAATGGAATATACCTTCATTTAGATATGGGTAACCGTACCTGAACGTGTATATTGAGTTGGCTCAATAATAGTTAACCGAAGTTAGCCATATGAACACTTTTTTCTGAACCACATTCATCTAACACTTCTAGATCAACTATGATGATCAATCAATCATGAAAGATAACCAATTTAATCTAATTATGTTCTAAATACAATTGTTCACTATTTCACAGAAATATATATGAACCAATTGAATCAAAATCGGATTGATTCATAAGAATCAGTTCATGAACATTAAGCCACGGTTTACAAAGATTGCATTCCTTAATTCATAAATGTATTTGTTCATGAGTATGAAAAATATATTTCCTAGTAAACTGAATGGACTTTTATTTTAGAAAGAATATAGTAATATGGACCTCGAAAGACTTTTCAGTTTTACTACCCACCTCACTGTTCAAGCCTCCAAGTCAAACAACAATAGATGGATTTTATGGTCTAACTAAGTAAATTATATTTAGACTCTAATGTAGCACTTGAAGGAATCTAAAAACGTCTCTTTCGCTAAAAAAGTGAATCAAGCTCTTCTTTGGTCTTTTTCACTATCTTGATTTCCTTCCATGACGGAATTTGTTGATGGTGAATGATTTCCCAAAGGGACCGGTACTATCTAGCTCTCGCCTAAACTGAGCTCAAGTCAATGTGTAAAGAAAATGAATACTCAACCGCAGGAAATGACCGACTACGGTAAAGCTATTCAAACAATTTCTAATATGTGTTTGTCAATGTCTAACATATGCAAGAACTTTCCAACTGCAAAATTAGTACCAGACAAAAACCAAAAAAATACCATTTGAAACCAATAAATAGTCGACCTGAAGAACCAGTATCAACTTACGATTGTTCACACATGCTCTTGCAAGATCATGACTACCAACATATATAAAAAAAAATCCAAGACAAGAAGAATATAAAGTAGATCCAATTTACAATGTCCAGTACAGCTCCAGCATCCATACCAAACCTCTCACCTTCAACCAAAGCACCACTACTAACTCCAAATCCAAATTATCCTGCAAACCTAATCCAGTACCACCACCATCACTGCCTCCTCATCCTCCTCCAAAACCTACACCTCCACCACCAACACCAGCACAAATTCTTTAATCAAACTGCATAACCAAGACTCAAGATAAGCAAACTAAAATCAAAGTTCATACATATTTAACCTACCTGTCCTACAAGTTTTATTCATCAATCTCATGAATCATAAAAAAAAAACTCAAAGAAACTTATCTTATTTCACTGATTTTTTATCGAAATAGTTGTTGAAGTTGCTTAGATTCAACCGTATGCTTCCAGTTATCGTTATCGATTAAGATTTCATCTTCAAGATAAGGTACTGAATGTAGCAAATATAAATTGAACTTGAAACAATCTGCCCAGAACAAAATCCATTAAAGATGAGCTCAAATCGGTTCAAAAATTAAAGTAAATGAAATTCATATCAACTAGATGGGTAAAACGGATAATGATTCACATATTTCGAATATGAAAACCGATTTTCGATCGAGATGAGAAATTAAAAGATATATCGAATTCTGTTCAAGAACCCTAGAAATTTTTCTTTGAAAATTCTTTGAAAATTTTCTCTCAAAAGTAAAATTGAGGTTAGATTATAACAGATCTAACTCAGATTATGATTTATGTAACAGATTTGAACTGAAATCAAACTATTGAAGTTTCCCAAATGATTTTTCAAAAAATAAAAATTCGAAATCTCAGAATAAATCAACCAATTCAATTGAAATGTTAAAGATGAGTATGCTTATCTGTTCGATTTGATTTTGTAGGCGAATCTTCAGATTCATTTGTTGTTGATGATGATGATGATTATCACTTCTTTTCCGTTAATTTTCACTGAATCTTCCAAGAACAAGTGATGATAATGTTGAATTAGGTTTAGATAATCAGGATCCTGTGTTTGTAAAGATTAGATCTAGGTTTTGAAATCATTTTTTCACTGAAAATTTCGATTAGAAATTGTGTCTTCTCGGCCGGATTTTTCTTCCAGGATAGAGCAAAAGAAAATGAGAGAGAGAGAGAGTAAAAAAGCAAAGGAAACAGAAAATAAAATCTAAACCTAGTTTTATTACCTATATATACTAAAGGGTAGTTTTGGTATTATTAGATTTATTATGGATAATATTCTTATTATTAAGCCCTGAATTCTAAAATTTTGGGCCTAAAAATATCAAAATGTGAAAGAACGGAGTTGATAGTGAAGGATCCATTTTGTTAGATTTCTAAATGTTGAACCCATATTAGGAGGGGGTTTACAATAGTATTCACTAATCACATTTCGGTGTGGATCCAAAAAAAATTCAAATTCAAATTCAAAGGCACCAGTAACACTTTTATTAAAACATGGATTGATCTCTAGAAAATCTATTTTGTGGAGTTTTTTAGTTATTGTATGACGTTGGTGGTAATTTGCACTTTGTTGATGCGCTAAACGCACGTAGATAGAAATAAGTAACTTTGGCAATTGATTAAGTTAAAAAGCACACCAAGTCCAGCTATGATAATGATACAAGCAGAATTGGAAAAATAGTTATCCATGTCCACTATGTTTCTTTTTGATATCCAGATATAACATGTAATTGCTTCAAAAAAAAAAAACATGTAATATAAAATTATAGTATAAATGATTTATATTTCTCTTCTCTTTTTTCTAGTTGCAAAATTTCAACAAATACAAAAGAATGTCATATGAGAAAAAAGAACATTGCGCCCGTTTCACTGCAATAGCATCCCATCCCATGCCTAGGTGATACAAAAGCACGTTGTAGAAATTCAGAGCGAAACGTATGTACATAGATGCCTCATAGCAATCTGATTGAAAATAAATTGGATACGCGACTAAGGAACACCTTGATGCATGCTTGGACGCGAGTCAACATTGGTAAACTATTGCTGGCCAATGTTTTCATAATCAACACAATGGTTATTTGTTTGTGGTGGCTGTGGTTGGTGCATATGTGAACAGTTTTGTTGAGACTCTAGTTGCTCGCGCGACAGCATCTGTGACATACCTTGTTGCATGTTGGATCCAACCATTTCATGCTGTAATCATGATTAACATAAATAAAATAGTCAAAATCATTTGAGAACAAACATTTTTTAAATTTGTTAAGTTCACTTTCTTTCTTTCTTTTTTTTTTTATTTTTTTTTATCGATAGCTTAAGCTCTATGTCTGAATATCAAAAATTTGGAACTAAAATCTACATTTTTTTTTTGCTTATTCTAATTATGGTCTCATTTTTTGCATAATAGCTTGAAGTGGAAACAGGTCAACTAACAATATGTTTAGAATGCAAGTAGTTTAAGGACTAAGCTAACCGTACAGGGAAAGAGGTTGATGGCATGAGAGCAGAGAGGAAATCGGTAGAAGGGAACGTCTGATTCCACGTCTGAAGGTCTCCATCGCTGGGGTTGCTTACGTGGCACTCTCCCATGTTGCGAGGATCTACATGTAAGCTTGTTGAGCCATGCTGTAGTTGATGATCATACACACTAGACGAGTGATCCCTGAAATTCCAAACAAATAAACTTCAAGAGTTATAGTCTGTTCTTTTAATGTGCATTTTGCTTTCTGAAAAGAGTGATGAAAATTGGCAGCTGTAGTGCAAGCATACATGAAGGGGATTAAATGACAGGGCTGGTATAAAACGTAACTGTCTGTTTATGTCTAGCCAAAAGTGAGACAACCCACAAGGCAACCCTAAGCTTATCTAGTTGTCTTAGTATTTCGTGATCTATTGAAATACCAGTAGTAAATCAACTTTTTCTTTCCTGTTACGGCATGATTCACTACCCTGCACAATGCAGTTCAGCATGGTCGCCAAGTCCCCTACAGAAGACTGACTGCACAATGAAGTTCAGCATGGTCGCTAAGTCCCCTACAGAAGAGTTTTGTGTTGGCCATATGTCTGGTATCTGGGACACGTATAGAATGTACTTCTGGTGCCTCCTTGGCATATTAACTTGTGAATAAATTTGTGAATCCAAAAAATATATATACCTGAGGGACATCAAAGGGTCAGATCCAAAGTTAATCTGGATAGGGTGGTTGTGTTGGTTTTCTGGCATCCAATTAGCAACATCATTTCCAAATGAAGTTGGTATTCCTTCTTGTGAATTCAAAAACATCTGCATCTGAATTCAATCAATTACATTTACCATATATCCAACCAAGATAAATTGAACTGCTTTTGGTTTGTTAATTTTATTATAGTTACCTGTATGCTTGAAGAAGGATCATAAGAATTTAATTGTTGATTATGCGCCAAATATTCCTGCATAAGATTTATTTATGACCAAACAATGAAGTGTTAATAATTGATAAGATGAACTAGGACTACGGCAACATTTTAGTAAGTGTTAACCACCTTTCTTTTTGTGATACAGTCTAACGTTTTCTGTAAGTTACGCTCACACGAATCAACTTCACCCATTGTCATTGATGACATATTTACTGGGTCCGGATCAAAATTCCTGATTATAATGTTCAACAGTTATCATTAGTAACATATTTTCAAACTCAAAAAACTTTTTCTACAATATTACGAACACACCTTAGTTCTGCTTCAATCATCTGGATTTGTTGTTGAAAACTACTGATTTCTTGCTGGAGATCCTGAAAAACTTAAACATCTTAACTGAATTTAGATAAAGTAAATGGTGATTAGAGTGCAAAGAGGAAAACTAAGGGCTAATTAACTAATTTATATTCAAGTAAAATTCAATTACCTCAATATTGGAATTAACAGCTGCAGGACTGGTCCAGAGAAAAAAGAATAAAAGTTTAATAAGAGGTCTGCAAGATACATACCACCTTCTCTATAAAGCACGAAACTCAACGATAATTCAAAGAGGGGGATTGTATCATACTTAGCTAGTTGAAGTGCCATATCACTTTGGCCCTTAAGGTTCTTTAAAGTTAATATCAGTGACTGCAAAGAAAACAAACAAACAAAAATTCAAATACTAAGTTTCTTATGAGTAGAAATGTAAACAGTATTGAAAAGAAAGATTGATATGATTTTCTTTTTGTGACCGTACCTCTCGGTTTTGAATGGCACTGCACCAAAAAAGAAAAAGAAAACCTAAAATAAGAAAAAGAATGAATGTGAAAGAACCAAAAGATGATGTAATCTGACAAATGATAAAAGAGAATTTGATTTTACCCTCCTCGATCATGTTCCGGAAGATTTATGTACCGAGTAAGTACATCTTCAATCCTATACAAAGAGAATAGCAGATAATTAAATCTCAAAGACAACAATCAAAAATAGAATTAACACAAAAACAAGCTCAATATATATTTTAACAGATCATTACCACAATATAACAATCATCTTATCGTACGTCCTTCTTTTCTAACTAACATCAACATAAGAACATTTTATTGGAAACGATGAATCCCTTAATTCATAAATTTGAGCACTGGACTCTCGAAACAAACAATCTTAGAAGTACGACATTGGTTAAGGCTTGATAAACGCATGCACGTTGGTTAAATCGTCCATTGCAGGTAAAATCCACTGACATTTATTCACTACTACAAATCAATATATTTATTAGGTTCATGGTTTGCACCTTCTCTTGCCGGAAAAATGACTAAGACGTCCAGAAGGAGAAAACATAATAAGGGCGATATCAATATCGCAGAGGATAGAAAGTTCATAAGCCTTCTTAATGAGTCCATTTCGACGCTTTGAAAATGTAACCTGTCGATTAGTATTATTTTCTATTCTCTTAATCTGGAGTTTAACACGACCCATAATTAAGACAAACTATATATATTAAATCTTCTAAGAAAAGATTGTTTTAATTTGCTTTTGTTGTAGAACAAATTTAAAAAAGAAAAAGAAAAATAAAACTGAAACAACTCAAAAATAAACCATAAGATCAGAATGAACCCAAGTTGGAAAAAGAAGAGCTATATTAAGGGAATGAGAGAGATAAAGCAAATTAACGATACAAAAAAGGGAAAAAAACTTCAAAAACAAAACGAAAATATTTTTCAAGAGGAACGCAAGATCGACAAGAAAAGCTAAATTAAGGGAATTGTTAGAGAGAGGGAGGGGAGAAAGGAGTGAGAGAGATGGTTTTTAGAGGGGAAGGGAAGAGGACAGGAGATGCGATTTAACAGGAGATTTTCATGGGTGTGTAAAGAAGGGGTCGAAGAAGTTGAGAGGGTTTTATTTTCTCCTTGATAAATGGATTCCGCGGCATTTTACATGCGACTCATCTATTCAACAGCAAATGACAAATGATTTGTGATAACCTCTTCGGAAAAAGAACAGAACAAACACAAGATTATTCAAAACCATTACAATGGAATACCATAAATCATTTCTATCAATTTTCCAAAGTGGACAGTGAAGATGGATGGACCCGAATGTATAAATAAGTGCCACAATAAACGTGCAGGGGCACAAAAAAAGAAACACATAAATCTGAGACTTCATGGAGATGATGATCTAAGGCTGGCTAAGCAGGAAGCAAAATGCTCAGGGAGCAACTCATTAATGAAGTCATCTTTTCAAAGACAGTGTCAGACAAGAGCAACAAAGACCAGACCAATATCAACAGAAAAATGACGAAGGAAAGATGTACCAAATAAACTTGTTCTCTGCTTGCTTGTTCTTTGTGGCAAATCCTAAAATAGCAGGCTGACCACATGAGATCCGAATTAAAATTATTAGAATCCTATTAACTGTGGCTTGCAAATACAAACTAAAGATTTTTTTACCTCAATAAGGACCCTTCCAAGCTTGAAGCATCATGGCTACAGAGATGTTGTGATAGGTACTGAAAACTTCCAACCTGCAAGAACGCCTGCTGTTTACATCTACAAAGGCAAGTGACCCCAGTTGCACAAAGCTATAAGGTTTCGAAAATATATAAACATGTGTACAGCATTAGCCGCTTCTGACAGACATTTTATTCAGAAACATCGCATAACCAAAGAAACTGAAAACCACCATTGCATTAAAATTATTATCCAATGCCCATTAGAATGAGACAATGTTAAACCATGTTTTAATGCAGAGTCTAGCTTTTCCCCTATTGAAATGTTATTTTGCTCATCAAGAAGAACATAAGCAAGAAGATAAACAGGGTTCAGTTACCTTATTTCTGTAGAAGATCAAAGTAGAAATTTCATACCCGAGTCCTTAACTTCTTCAACCACTTTATAGACCTAAAAGGCAATTCTCTTATGAAGACAGTGTCAGACAAGGGCAGCAAAGACCGGACCAGTATCAATAGAAAAATGACGAAGAAGAGATGTAGCAAATAAGCTGACCACATTAGATCCCAGTTAAAATTATTAGAATCCTATTAAATGTGGCCTGCAAATACGAACTAAAGATTTTTTACCTCAATAAGGACCCTTTCAAGCTTGAAGCATCATGGCTGCAGAGATGTTGTGATAGGTACAGAAAACTTCCAACTTGCAAGAACACCTGCTGTTTACATCTAAAGAGGCAAGTGACCTCAGTTGCACAAAGCTGTCAAGTTTCGAAAATATATAAACACTTGTACAGCATTAGCCGCTTCTGACTCACATTTTTATTCAGAAACAACCCGTCGCATAACCAAAGAAACCAATAAACGAGCAATTTCATTAAAATCCAATACCCATTAGTTCACTCCAAGCTATATAAAAGATAAGCTTTTAACAAGCTAATTATTATTATGAATGCATACTTTGCACTTAAGAATTCTGACAACATTTTTGCTAAAGATTCACAGAAGAACCTTAACTTTCGTAATTAAGCTTCAGAAAACAAGCTAACTGAAAAGATTTTACCTAGGGCCACATCTCAAATCACACTACTTGGTTATTTATGGACCTAACGCAAATAAAAAACTTAATGACAATTCAACTTGAAGAAAAATTACATTTCAGAATCAAAACCTATATTCCAGAATCCTTCAGGAGTTGAGGGAGGAATAAACCTATATCGATGTCTAGAAACACCATCATGATGCTCGCAACGCAAATTATTGTTGTTCTTGTCTCCACCAGGAAGAACAGCATCATAGAATTTCTTGCATTGCTTGCACTCAATTCCTTTCAAGTTCTCTCTATCAGCCTTCTTCCTTACGGGTTCTACATATTTAAAACCTCTGTCATTAGGTGGCTTCATGATTGAGATTTTCTGCTTTTGTGGAGCAGGCTCTCCATTCAGATCTTGTGTTTCATCATCTGAATTGTCCAAATCCATGACCTTCGGAGGAAGAACCGGGAAATCATGGGTTTCTTCTCTTAGAAGACCCCTGGTAATATTATCCTGTATGTTCTCCAAGGGAGTGTCGAGAAAATCATCATGTGGATCTGCTCCTCCTGGTTCTTGACGTGAGCGAGTAGCTCTCCAATTAGGTAGTGGCTGCTTCTGTATGCCAGAGAGTGGCTCAGACTTCATATTAGCAGGGCAGTTAAAAGGCTGAGATGAGCTGGAAGTAGAAGGGACTTTGGTGGTTGTATCATAGCTTGAGAATTGCATTTTGTTATTGTCCAGTTTTTCTGGCAAACTGATCTCATCCTTTTGTTTATTTGTCTTTAGCGCAACTCTAGATGTTTCTGGATCTCTACCTTCAGGACCTATAAATTTGATACAATATTAACACAGATTTCACAAGTTCTAGGGTGCTGCAGTCATCTTAGAAAAATGGCTATAGAGCACAAAATAAACAGTTTATGCAGCAAGTGTTTCTAATATTTATGATTCTAATGGTGATGACCTTATCTGAAGAAAAACATGAAAGAAATATAAAGAAGATTAAATAGCTTACTAGTTGGGATCCTTGGATTCTGATAATTTCTTGATGAATTTCTGTTGTCCTCCACCAAATTGCAAGGGATCATATTATCTGTGCTAAGACCACACTTACTACGGAGAAAGTTGTGCTGTGATTTCAAACGTTTAAAGGAGTCGACTATATTTCTGTTCCTTTTCTTCTCGAGAATCATCTCATAATCTTTCAATTCAATCTGTTGTCGTAATTTTTCATGCAATCTCTTTTCCTCAGCCAGATCCTCATTCATCCACTTCACCTGACGTTGGAGCTCAGCAACGTCTTCCTTCTTCTCTAGACTTTCTACTTTGGCCAAAAGCAGTTTTTTTTCGTTTTGGAGGTCATCCAGTAACTGGCTATTACACCTTAAATATGTCTTTTCCTGTTCAAGAGAAGCAACTAGATTCCTTTTTTCTTCAATTATCTTTTGCTTTTCAAGCTCAAGCACATCTATGTGGTGTCTAAGACTATATTCTTCACTTCTCCATTCATCCTCTTTAGCTTTCATTTTTTGCTTTATTAATTTTTCCTTCTCTTCCTCAAAAGAAGCAATCAAGCGCTCTCTTTCTTCAAGATTGTGTTTCTGCTCAAGACGAAGCTCGTCTATTTCTCCTCTTAGGCAACTTTCCTTCTCTTCAGCAGCTTTCTTGGCTTCAATATATCTTTTGTGGAGGCTTTTAGTTCTAGCTTTGTAACCTGGGAAGAGCTGACTACAGAAAATAAATTCAATCTGAGACACTCGGTCTTTCACTTCTTGAATTGTAGCTACTAAAACAGTGCTGAGCTGAGAGTAAGACTTTCCATCATCGTCACCAATTACATTTGGAGATATCTCCAAGTTATATTCCATTTGCTGAGTGAATATAACAACTGAAAATAATAATAAACAAATAAAACATATCAACATCACCGGCATCACAATATCTAATGAACACAAAAAATGAGTTGCAAAATCAACATCCGGGATTCTAGCATTATCCTAAAATGGGTATGGACTTTATTTTCAACTGTTCAATTTGAAATATTTGTCAATTCTAATGATGACGCTTTTCCAACAACAACTAGTATCGCGTTTCTTTACAGCTCAAACTTCAATTGTCAGATGATTAGAAAGGAAGATTTTGATTTTTTTTTACAGCAAAATGTTTGATCTACTAGCATAATCCAACAATACCAGTTTAAAGTTAAATTGGTGCACTACAAAGGAGACAAATCAAACAATCACGAGAACATTCATAATCAATCAAAACTAAGAATGAAAATATGTAATCGATCTGATAAAACTGTAAAACAAATCAATTTCGCCATACACAAAGTTAACATATTCTCTTCATTTTTAATTAAAAACCTAATAATTTTTTTTACTCAATACCCTAAATTCTACCTAAAACTCGATCGAAAGAAGTACTGATTTCACTAATCGAGAAATCCTAGGTTCTATTTTCTCTGATCTATTCATCTATTCAAATCAAAACCAAATATAAATCTATAACAATGAGGAATCTCAGATCGCTAAAGAGGTTATAAAACCAAATAAAAATGAAAAACCTCACAAATCAAAATACGAATTAAAAGACTGTAAAAGGATTAAATCTCACCTTTGGAAACCCTAATTACCTCAGATTCGCGCGAATATGAAAAGGAGAGTGAATTTTGCAGAGAGAGAAGTAATAAAAGTAGTAATTAAATGTAGCGAGGAAGCTTTGTGTTTCAAGTTTCCCTCCCTCTCTATTTTAAGCGGGATATTGAAAAGATAAATCGGACCCACGTGAGTCGTGACAGTGAAAAACGTTTCATAAATAAAACCCGAAACGATACATTTCCAGATAAATCGTTGAGCCGATATAACGCACTCTCTTATAAAGATCTTTCCGTCTCTCATCAGTCTGTCTCAGCAGAAAAGAAGTGGGAAAACCAAATCGAGTTAGAAGGCGAACAAACTTGTATCACTGTGTAGTCACCGCTGAAGAAACTGCAAAGTAAGTATGTTATACGGTGAACCATTGGCTATCTTTTGCTATTATTATGTTAAAATCACTTGAGTTTGTGCAAGGACATACCTGGCTTAGGGTTTTTCTAGGGTTTCTTGAGCTTAAATTGACTTTTGATGAGTTTGATCTTTTCTTGTAGGTACTGATATTGAAGTGAAACTGGAATACTAGCTGCAAAGAGATACTCAAGCTATGGTAATCTTATTCTAAAATAATAATTCATTGATTGGGTTTTTAGGGTTGTTCTTTAGGTGTTAATGGGTTTGTGTGTTCTTAATTTTTTCTTTTTTTTTACGATGTTATTTGTTTCAGTCAGGAAGGAAAGAAACTGTATTAGATCTCGCCAAGTTTGTTGATAAGGGTGTTCAAGTGAAACTTACTGGGGGAAGACAGGGTGAGACATTATTGTATTCTACATTATTTCTTCAAACATAAACTCATAACCTTCGTCGCAACTTGTTCTGTGTGTTTTGCGAAGGTTGTCATTTTTAAAGTTTAAAAAAATTAAAGGAATTTAGTAAACATAACTGGATGGCGTGTTAGCAGCATGTTATGGCTCTTCTCTTGTTGTTCTTCAGAAAAGGGTGCACTGTTTTCCTTGCTTAATTAGTAAAAAGGGTTAACGAAATCATTATGGTAGATTCAATGAGAATTTTGATGAATATGAGTTTTAGGGTAGAAACTCATTTAGACTCGAAAGTCATTTGTATTAAGAATCAAAAACTGAATAATCTCTACCACATAGAACTCCTTGTATACACAACTCCCTCCAGAGTCCCAGACAAAATAATTGTGCTTAACTAAGATAATTACCTAATAACCTCCCTAACCTAGAAATTCTAGATAGTTCTGCAATTCCCTTGAATGTCCAAAATGCATTACAAACCTCCCTTCGTTAGAGAAAATTTGACCACAAATTTTTCTAATGTAGTTCTTCTTATGTTTTTCCTGCGTCAAGGTTTATAACATCCTCTCCAGTACTTTTCTGCTTAGTTTATGAAGAGGAGACATGAAAGTAATTGCTCAAAAACTTGCTTAGTATATTTTTTAAATTATGCTAAAATGCTGGTTGTATAAGGATTCCAAACTTCCAACAGTGCCTGAGTGTTTAAATGGGAACCCCATTCTTCTGCTGTTCTGTATTTATCACTCTACCGACTTATTGGTTATAAAAATTAGCATGGGGTTTCTGGTCATGATGCACTGTGGAGGTTCATGATGCACATGACCTGTTATAATGTCAATAAAGTATCGTTTTACCTGCCTGTTAACTTGGTTCTTTTTTCCTGTAGTCACTGGAACTTTGAAAGGATACGATCAGTTGCTGAACCTTGTCCTGGACGAAGCCGTTGAATTCCTAAGAGGTATGACTCAGACACTCTAGAGTCAAGACTCGTAAAAACGCTGCTAAATTGTCACAAAATGGATAGTGATCTTTTTTATATGTTCCTTCCTATCTTTTATTATGTTTTTCTCACAGCCCCGCACTTATACTTTTCGCTTTAACGGTGGTAAAACATGGTGTCTTTACATCCCATTCGAATCTGAGGAAGTTGTTTTTGTTGTTGATGGTTTTCACCTGTGTTACAACGATACGTCTAAAAAAAAAAATCAGCCGTATCGATACGTATTTACACGGATACGCGTACTGATACTCCCAATACTTCAAGATACAACTCAGTTAGAAAACTTTGACTAAATATTAGAAAATTTAGATATTTTACTAGATTCTATGAGAAGTTTTAACTATAGTGATAAAATATTAGTTCTGAATCTGTCCACTGATCTTGCTCTAGACTTTCTTCCGTCTTATCCAGACTTTTTCTCTCTTCAGTGAGGTTAATCATACAGATTATATTTTAATCATGCAAACACATGTATGTATTTTGTTAAGTTTCTATCTTATATATAGTATATTTATGTTAAACTACTGATCAATATTGGGTATGCCGTATCGCCGTATTTTAGTTTTTCAAGTTGGTGTATCATAGTAGCGTATTGGTATCTTGTATCTGATACCGTATCCGTATCGTTGCAACACAGGTTTCACTCTTCGAGTTATCTACCTATGCCATTTCGTTGACCTATTAATTACATTTTTTATGTACTGAATTTCAAATATCCAATATATGGCCCATTCACTAGAACATACTCTTGTCGGACACAGTAGACATGGCAACAGCTCTGTGAGCTGTTGAATTTTAGTTTTTGAAAGCTTGAATTTATTGAACAAGAAACTATGTTCAGTACAATTGTTTTACTTTTGGTGGTGAAAGCTAGGTACTCTGATGAAAGCTCAAAACCAATGTATTGATTATGATTTTGTTGTTTTTGTATTGTAGATTCTGATGATCCATTGAAGACCACAGATCAAACGAGGAGCCTTGGTCTGATAGTATGCTTCTTTTTCTTTATACAGTTTCTCATATTGTTTCTCATTGTCATTAGACGGTTGTTTTTTCTTTTTCGTACCCGCATCTTAGTATTCTACTGATTAAAAGTGGGTGAATACTGTAACTGATTACATATCCTGAGCGTATCTGGGTTACTTTTATCTTAATCCTAATGAAAATCAGTTTGAATCTGATGTAGGTCTGCCGAGGGACTGCAGTTATGCTTGTATCACCAACTGATGGGACAGATGAGATTGCTAACCCCTTTCTCCAACCAAATGGGGCTTAGTTATCCCCCTAAATATCTCTTCGATTTAGCTTGCATTTGTGTGAAGTAAAATTCTATGGGTATGTTTTTATCACCCAATCAAGAACACCTTAATTATCATCAATATCGATGTACAAGTGATGAAATTCGACCATCTATGGAGTAAAATGGTGCTTATCAACTCAGTATTTAGTAATACAACTGTACCTAAGGTTCTGTGTTCTTATGAATTTTATGAATAGTAATTAGTAGGAATACGGTGGACATACAACTGCAGTTAGGTTTTGAAAAGTTGCACACAAACCCGAAAGAGGATCACCTCTTGCTCTGCTATATTAGGGTGTATCTTATGATGCTTCTGAAATTTTATGAAATGATTAGAAGAAGGGGGACTTCTAATTAAATCCTCAACTGTTAGATGGGGAAACTTGACCATGACCCTGAAACCGCATGCTACTACATAGACTGAGCACACAGAGGGTTAGGCAGCTAAGAAAAAGACTACGTCTCTTAATTCTTTGTCACACCTGTAGGAGGGGGCACTGTGATTGTGTGAACGCATGTACTACCTCCATCAAATCGTTATTCTCTTATTAGAATAGAATAGCCCCCAGTTATAGAACTGATGGAAAACCAAGCTTAAGCTACTGAGCATCAGACGGCCATTGCATCTGAAGCAGTCCACTCTTAGTGGATCATCCAAACATGCGCCAGAGATGACACTAAATATTGATCTGAAAAAATGATAGTCTGATTGCAATAACAATGGCTTGTTGCATCTATTCAGTGCTTCCGCATGCTGGGAACCTAGGGAGGCCTTGTTCAGTTCATATTTTTCATAACTATGGATTCTTGTGATTTGCTTCCAGACTACTGGTAAAAAACTTTCTTCAAAAATTTGCTTCACCTAGAGACTATATTATTATCATCAATTTTTACTTTTAACTTTCCTTGCTTCTGTTACATCCAACTATCTTTTTTTCATAGAACAAT
This sequence comes from Papaver somniferum, assembly GCF_003573695.1. Taxonomy (NCBI): domain Eukaryota; kingdom Viridiplantae; phylum Streptophyta; class Magnoliopsida; order Ranunculales; family Papaveraceae; genus Papaver; species Papaver somniferum. The sequence goes on along the minus strand of NW_020621936.1, from coordinate 2,197,214 downwards.
AAAATCTCTCAGAAGTGGTGCTTCCACTTGACGCTTCTCTGTCAATATCAGTCTACAAACCTAAGCTACTAAATGCATCAGATATAGCCTGTAGGGTCTTTTCAAGGATGCCTAAAAACATGCAAATACCGCCATGTATTGTAGGGGGCTAATGGAAAAACGAGGATGAGCTGTGTGATATTTCTTGTAAAGCTAAAGTTTATGGTGTGTCATACCAGACGACATAAAAGGAAGCAAAGCAACATAAACATCACACAATAAATTAAAGTATGAAAACACCTAAACACATTAGCTGTCTCATACCAACCAAACCAACTCTAATTCAAATTTCCATCACAAACTCCTAAGACAGAAACAAAACCACCAAATTACTCTTAAAAAATCATTATATGATTCTTCAACACCTAAGATGCAGATAGAGAGAAAGAGAAGTACAAAATCCAGATGGTTTGTAGGTTTGGGCTTTGTTTTTTTTACTGTTTGATGGGGCTAGATAAAGTAACAGATAATGTAAAAGATTCATTCAGAAATCAAAAACTACAAAATTTTCTTCAGGGTTTTAATGTCTAAACCTCCAATTCCATCAACATGATAATACCCAAAAAAGAAAAACAAATTCTAACAGCACTATAATTCCCAAAACCCTGCTCATTTAGATAGATCAGTAATCAGACAAAAGATAAAACCCGTTAAGTATAATGTTCCTTCTATATGGATCTACATGATAGAACAAGCATTTGGATTATCATCACTGAACATGGTAGTATACTGGTTATCTTCATGCCTGGCCATGTTAGTGGTAACAGTAGAGGTAATCTCCACATTTCTAACGTAACCAGGAGGAGCTTTTTTGTCATAAGCTTGAGCAGTATAAGGATGAAGCACAAGATTGTACGGAACATATGGCCAAATCTCAACTTTCTTCCCTGTTGATTTAGCTTTCTTCACAACCTTATTTGCTTCAACATATCCGGTTACTGTCACTTTGTGTTGCTTCCTGTTGATTTCCACAGATTTCACTCCTGCAAACAAAACCACATTTATAAGTTTTAACTCAAAACCCATTTCAAAACAAGAGCAAAAAGGCCAAGTAGAAAGAAAGATCCAGAGAACATACCACTCATGGAAGAAAGAGCATTCTTGACTTTAAGTTCACAACCATCACAATCCATTTTAATCTTGAGCTCAACAGTTTGCATTTGCTTCCTTTTCTTGTGTCTATTAGTACTACTCATTAAATCAGACAAGTATTCCATTGTTCCACTAACACCCATTTTGTGTTTTTGAGAGAAGTTTTTTTTTTTTTGTAGTGCAGAAGTTTTTAAGGAAAGAAAGGGTGCATGCAAGAGAAAAGCTTAATGGAGAAGATGTGCCAGGAGCCTTTGATGAGAAAGGATGAGTTCACTCTGGATGAATATATATATAAGCAAAGACGATGAGAGAGAGGGGGGGAGGGGGAGAGAAAGAGGTGATTTATTTATTTATTTAAAACACAAAAAAAATTAAGAAGGAAATTTCCTGGCACATAAAATGGATTCGTTTCCTGTCACAGACCATGGCCGTCAAAGCCACAGCTATGTATATGTATCACTGCTTGGTTAAGACTCTTTATTTCCTGAGATGCCTACTAATGCATATAAAAGTGAAACTAAAGAAGAGAGAAAGCAAGGAAAAAGATAATGGACCCCTACTACTAAAAGGGAAACACCAACCCAAGTTAGCTAGAAAAGTTGATTGTATGTGTACATGATAGATGATTACTTGGTTTACGAGTACAATACAGGGTTCAATACTTAAATCTGTAAATTTGAAATTAGAGAAGACAAATACTTCCTCCGTCCCTAATTAGATGACCTGGTTGTAGTTTGCATAATATTTAAGACAAGAATGTTATTAAAATTTAGAAATGATTTATTTCTTAAACTATATCACGGTTTTTCGTAAACTTTATACCGTTGAAAAACATTTTAAAACACATACGTAACGAGTATAAACATAACTATCAAATTATTCATATTTCTTATAGTAACAAAAATAAGTCATCTATTTACGGGACAAAACTTAAAACCAAATAAGTCATCTAATTAGGGACGGAGGGAGTATTTGGGTGCGACAAAAGGTTTACCAGTATAAGAAAGTGTGTTCAATCCATTTCTAGGTTGGACCAAATAAACAAACATCCATATAGATTCCGTGAATTTTTTTTTAGTTGATCACAAGTATCACCTGTATTATTACCGTAAGGCCTAAGTTATGCTTTTAACATTTTTGCTGATAGTCTATTCAGTCACTACACTATAAGTACTGGGTCTGAGCGAGCAGTAATTGTTTTGACCAAAATTATGAGGTGTGGAAAGGAAAAATTACTATCTACTCGATTTGACCGTACGTGTTAAAGGCTGGAGTGGAGCACCATCTGGGTTACAGATGCTTAAAATGGTTATAAAGCAGGGTTGTCTGATGTGATTTTGTGTGTAAACTTAGACCATCAGAGAAACTCTCAACTTTGGGCGCAAGTAAGACAGTAAAAGGAGTGGAAGTTTGAAAGAGACATGATAGTTGAATTAGTCAGGTCTGCTAGCTCTTAGACCAATGAAATCATCACAAATAAGAGCAAACTCAGCGTGCTTAAGTAACAACACGAGATACAATGGTTTAACTTAAATATCTTCATGAGTCATGACATCAGTTTTCTGTTTAATATCTTTACTTGCTACCACTGGCAAAATTACAGCAGGGTACCGCCTATGTGGCAATTTCATAGCCAGGGGAGCAGGTACATTATGTGGGTTCTTTATATTTTTGCAATTGAGGTGTCTTCTTATGGTGGGTGACGATTATGAGATGTTTTCCTTTGATTGGTTTGTTAGAAAATTTTAAAAAACAGACAGAAAGAGGGAAGAAGAAGAAGAAGGAGACGCGTTTAGGATATTTTGGTTAGGATTGTGGTGGCAATTTGGCATAGCAAGCTAGCAGCTTGTGAGCACACAAACCTGCGAGGGGGTCCGAACGCTCACAATCAATCATTATCATCTAAAGAGATTGTGATGATGATATCCTGGTGTTGATTCATTGGCTCAAAACCTTCGGGTTTATCATGGCCTCATTTAACAACTCCATGCGAGGCGTTTGCGCATGGGATATAAGTATTAAGGAAAACAAAACATATAAGTAAACATCCATGGAGCTAAATAAATGTAAAGTGCTGAAATGTAAATAAGACCAAGGTTTACGTGGTTCAGCACTAAGGCCTACATCCACGGGGTTTGTTGTTTTTCTATGTTCTTCACGGTTACACGAATAGTCGAATGATTTTTGGGTTTACATGTTTCTCTCTTCTAAGTGATTAACTTACCCTTGCAATCTCTCTCTCTCTCTCTCTCTCTCTCTCCTTCTCTTCCTGATTTTTTCCGATCCCCCTTCCTCTTGGTGGAGATGGGGTATTTATAAGGTTAGAATGTGGGACCCATCTCTGAAGACCGTTGGAACCTTATCTTCTTGTGTCCTTGCGTCCATCACGTGGAGGTCTGCGTTTGCCCCTTGATCCCGCAGAGGCATCCTCGCTCGTTCCACAGGTTGGTCGACACGTACACTGCTCAGAGTGTTTAATGCGGGTAGTTGAGGGGTCTGCTCGTGTCAGACAAGTGTCTTCTGCCCCTGTCAGTTCGTGTCAGCTAACTTTCTCTCCACCGTTGATCTTAGCTTCTCTTTTGGGGATGAGATAAAGTAACTCCTCGGGGTTTATTTGGTGTTTCGTGACGCATCATGTTTTGATGTTTTGGCCTGCATGCTTTCCACGTATCTTTTTATATACACGTGTCTGATAGTGAGATATATGTGTACACAATTTGCCCCTTTTCTTCGGGCTTGAATGACTAATGGGTGTCTTGAAGAAAAACTATCGTCGCATATTCTTCTCACTCCTAATAACTTCTCCTGGATACTTGGGCACGTCTTTTATTCGTGCATTAACTGCTTATGTAACGGGCACGTTTCCCATTCCTCCCTTAATTTCCTTCTCTTTCTTTCGGGTATTTTAAGGATAGAAAGAAAATTTAATTTCATTCTTCCTAAACGCTCTCTCAGTTTTCATTCTTTTTTCAGCCCTTAAATTCTCTGTCTGTCTTCATTGAACCTGTGACCTTAAATTCTCTGTCAGTCTTCATTAAACCTATGATCTTAAATTCTCTGTCAGTCTTCATTGAACCTATGATCTTAAATTCTCTCCACCTTAGCATTAATCACGCCCGCTTCCCCTGTTTGTTTCTTCTACTGCTGTTTTTGCCGGTAAGTTTTTCTTTTCTTTATTTCCACTGTTTCACGCTGTGTCGATTTGTAAATTCTCTGCTACTGTTGTTCCTTGTTTGTGATGAAGAACTTCTTCTGATGCTTGCATACTAGTTTGCCCCTGTTCTTCATCTTAAATTAAGGAGGCCACTATTTCGAGGGTATGAATTTTATGAAATTTTGAGCATGTATACTAATTTTAGGGTTTCTGCGTTATTGTGTGTGTATTGCTATGGATGTGGTTTTTTGATCTTTGGTAATGTTTTTGATTGTGTGTAACTTGTTCTTGATTTTAATCTTTTCGCAGCCATGTCTGACCGTCCGCGGCTTACTTATCAGACTCCTGATTCTGGGCTATCGAGATCTCCTCCGCGTAGAGAGTCTCAAGATGATGTTCGTCGGAGTCGAGTTTCTTCTGGAGCGAATGCCTCGTCCTCTAGGGAAGAGATTCCTCCGACAATTCCGTCTGGTTCCCGAAGAGTTTTCGATCGCGCAGCGGCTCGTCCTCGTGATGATACTAGGAGTACGCAGGCTCCGCCTCGTGCTGTTGCTTTTGACATTCCTCCTCTACGTTCGTTAGTGCCCGAGCATCATCTGTGGTCTCCTCCAACTTTTAAAGGGAAGAATACGAAGGGTGTAGCTCCGAGGGCTGAATCTTCAAAGAATCCCCCTGTGAAGAGAAAAGCTTCTGAAGCGTTCATTAGTTCATCCGGCCCCGCCGAGGAGGATGAGACTGCCCCCTTGATACGCAGTGTCTCGGTTAGTAGGAAAAAAGTAACCTTCAAGCATATTGATCTCGAAATATTCAAGGAAAAGCATGAGCTTCAAGCCTTCGGGGTTCGTTTCTATGCCCCTGAGGATGATATTACTTATGAGCTTATCTCAAAGTATGAGTTCGATGAATTTCATTTGTTAACGACGGTTGGAGCATTCGAAGCTGGTCTTATGCTGACGTTGTACAAATCAGGGGATTCCTTCTACTATGACGTGCTCGCTAGTCGTGAAGGCTCTTCCACCAACACTCACAGCCGTTCCGTATCCCAACTATCGGGGAATTATCTCCGCGCCCTGAAGGAATGCTATCTGCGGAGTAAGGGGGAAACGTCGATGACTTGCTACGTCCCCAATCCCATGGAGAAGGAATGGTATACTCCTGTGAATTTCAATAACTCCTTCGGTGATTACGTCAATAGTAGGAATCGCAAGCCGTGGAGTGTCAGCCTTCGGAATCTCCCTGCTCCTCGGGGCGAGATTCGTCTGTTAAATGAGGTCAGCGATGCCAAGCTGAAGTATGTTCCTGGCACGGAGGGGTCTAGTCGTCGGAAACTCTTCCCCGCGCGAGAGAGGATCAAGCGCGATCATGACTACGAGTGGCACGCCACCGTTATCGAGATAGTTGGTCCGTGGGCTTACGGTTGGATTCCTGGTCCCCGCGGTTGGCGGCCTACCGAGAATAGTAAGCCACGCGAGTCTCCTCCTGCTCGCTATGGATATTTCTGTCCCTGGCGTCTGAACTTTGCGGGTATGAATTTTCCTTATGCCCTTGACGTCGTAGAGGGAGACGAGGAGGAAGGTTCGGGTGCTATACTTCCACCGAAGAATACCTCAACTGCTCAGGTACGCGGATTCTAGCTGCGCTTCTCTTTTAGAATTTCATCAGTCGGGAAAAATAATTCTTTTTGTGGTGTTGGTTTCAGGTGTTGAAGAAGAAAAAGATTAGGCCGAAGCAGTCTTCTAGTATTGTGATGGGCGAGGCTGAAGCCCAAGAAGAAGTTACTAGTCCAGTGAACGAAGAGTTTGCTGAGGATGAGATTACAGATGGGGAGGAACGTACTGGTACCTCCCCTATCAATGTCGAAGAAGAGGTCTTCGCTGGTCATGTTGGTGATGAAGGAAGGAACAAAGCCGTGGTGGCTGATGACGTTGTTATCGGGGATGTTTCCGTCCCTGCTGGTGATGCCGCGGATACCCTTCCCGCTTCTCAAGAATTTTCTTTTGATCGGATGTACTCCACGGGGGAGTTCTTTGACGAAGCCCTCGATTTTCCCGAGGACTTCTCTTTACTTTCCCCCAATGATGATTGGGATGTTCTTGGTGGTGATGGTAATGGAGACACTACTGTAGAAGATGGTGGTGCGGAGGAGCATGCCAACATTTGTGCTGAGGGGGTCGTGTCAGAGAAGGGGAAATCGGTCATCGATGCGCCTGCTGATAATCTTCCACAGTCGCCGACGTCTGAGGGTGAGGACGCCATCATGGATTGGTTCAAGGAAAAGAATCTTCTATTTGTCTCTCATCCCGCCCCTGTTGTTGCTGGGGAAAAGGAATCAACCGCGTATACCCGTCGCATGATGGAGATGTCTTCTAAGGCGCGGGTGTCTGAAGCCTGGGGAAAAAGGTTGAGTGTTCCCGAAGCTACCCTTGTGCCGGAGCCTCCTACTTCCGTTGCCGATATGATGGCCATCGCCGACGGGTATCAATATGGCTTTCCGCAGCAGCGTGTGTTGGAGGTAAATTTTCGTATATACTTTTTCGTGGCGATCAAATGCTTCGGTGAAATAACGTTTTGTCATCTTGATGTGTAGATGATGAGGAGTGAGCATTGTAACCACATGCTGTATCAGTTCTTCAAAGCGAAATCTCTGAAGATCGAGGCTAAGCTTCGTCACAGGGAAAAGGAATTATCTGCGGCTGAGGTGGAAATAGAAGAACTGAAGAAAAGCCTTGAGGAGAAAGAAAAGATGGGTGAAGCAGAGGCCGGTCTTCGTTCAGAGCTTGTTGCTGTGCGCGCTGAGTTAGAGCAAACTCGCAGCCAAGTTTCAACTTTCACAGGTTTGGTTCTTTTCCCTCGCAGTATGTCGTCATTCTTCCATTTCTTAGTTGTTCTGTCTGAGTCTCCCCACCCTATCTCCAGTGGGTGGTGTCCCCGAGCTGATATGGCTTCGAAACAAAAGAGCTCGGCAAAAATCCCGTATTAGAGATCTGGTTGAAAAAATTAAGAATGAAGCCAAGAAATAGGATGCTCGGGCTGAGGTATGGCGCGCGCGGCATATTCAGATGGTCGACATGCAAAATCTGTACAACCATGATCGTGCTTTATTTAATGGCACACTGCTGTGGACACGTGATAATCTGCGGGAAGTCCGTGAGCGTACTTCCTTGTTGGAATCTAGGATTCAGCTGCTAGAAGAAGAATTACAGACGGCTCGATCCATTCCTCTTTCAGGGGTCCAGGATAATATGCTCTGTCTTGCCAGAGAAAGAGATGATGCTCGTTCCGAAGTCTACGCTCTCAGCAATGCTCTTGCCGCGTCCCGTGCCGACGTAGCTCGTCATGCCGAGTCTGAGAGGAATCTTGAAGTGTGCATGTACAGACTTAGCAAAGGGGTCTCAGAGATAAATAAAGAGGTCGACCACCTTCGTCATATGGACTCGATGAAGCAGGTAGAATTAGATGCCTGTCAATTTACTCTCACCAACCTTCAACTAGACTATAAGAAATTATCCGCGGAATATGGTCATCTTGATGAAGCACGAGATGCGGTTGTTAATGAGTATGAAGAGGCTTCGGCTTGTGTCGAAGGTATAATCCCATTTCATCGAGTGTGACCATGTTTTTTTTCTACGCTAACTCCGTGGTGTTGTCTTTTTCAGAGCTCGAGGGACGCCTCGCGTCACAAATGAAAAACTTGAAAAGGCTCAATCTTCCTTAGCGCAGCAGGAAGAACAGACCAATCACTTCAAGAATTTAGCAGCAACCCGCGAGGAGGCCGTTGGTGCTGCTTCTAGAGAAGTGAATCGGCTATCTTCATTATTATCCCAAGCCCAACAGCGGACAACAGTTATTAAGCACAAGGCTCGTTGTCAATTGGCCGAGGAGACGAACAAGATGCTGGAGAGGATAGAACTTGGCTTAAAGAACGAGCATGGTCTCGTGAAGAACTATCCTCGTCGTCCCGTTCCTTATGCCTTGTCCGGCTCCTCGGGACCCTCTTCTGGTGGGAGTGTCCCTTCAAGTCTTCGGAATAATCCTGCCGATGGGGCAGAAATCTAGGTAGAGACCGCAGCATTTTGTAGGGTCCGCGGCATCCTTATCGTTCCCTTTTTGTAATCATGTAACAAGAATATTTTTTGCTGATATCCTGTAAAAGGAATATTTTTTGATGTGTATCCTTGAATTGGTCTTTCACCTCTTGTAATCATCCATTATGAAATGAATCTTCTTCTTGATATACCTGCAATGTTGGTTTGTTTTTATTTTAAGCATTTGTGAAAAAACAAAACAAAAGTTTTTAAGTGTTTGGGTGCGATACTGAAGGAAGGTACCTTCGTGATCGTCTTGAGACCTGTCACCCCGCTGGCGAATCCTGGGCCAGAGGATTCCCAGACGGTGGGGGCCGGGGCAACGTTCTAGGATATGGGATTAAAATATTTACACACCCATTCCGTCGACCCGTTGCCTTAAGATTGGTTGGGTATCTCTTTCTGCTGGGTGCCTTCCCCCTGGTCCTACACTTATGGACACTGATGGGGGAGCCCTGAGAGATTGTAGATTAACTACTTTCCCCAATATTGTCGGTAGATTCCGCTGACTTGATAATTTGAAAGCTTGTTTGATTGATAAGTTGAGGCCTGCAATTCCTCTTCCAGAGATAGAAACATGTGGAGCGGTCAGGCTCCCTTCTTCTTCTGGTACACTCCAAGCAGATTCAAATCTGCGTTGCTCCTATGTGAAGTATGGTTTGAGCCACTTAGCATTCCAAGGATGCCGTAGGATTTCGCCTTTTAGATTACGAAGGTAGTAGGAACCGTTACCCGCAACGTCGTGTATTATAAAAGGTCCTCCCTACGTGGGTCCTAACTTTCCCCATTTCTTTTCTTGCTGATACCGTGGGATTGTTCTCAACACATACTGCCCCTCTACAAAATTCCGCAGCTTTACCTTTTTGTTGTACTCCCTTGCTAGTCTTCGTTGATAATTTTCCATCTTTTGTAATGCTACTTCCCTTCTTCCTTCCAAGTCGTCCAACCTTTCTAACATCATATCTGTTGTGAGGTTTTTCTCCCAAGCTTCGGTCTTCGTGGTTGGCATGAGGATTTCCGTAGGTATGACTGCTTCAGCTCCATAAGTTAGAAGAAACGGGGATTCCCCGGAGGCGGATCTTCGTGTTGTCCTGTATTCCCATAACACATTTTGCAATTGTTCGCACCATCTTCCCTTATGCTCGTCTAATTGTTTTTTGAGTATAAGGGCGAGGGTCTTGTTGGTAGCTTCCGCTTGTCCGTTGCTTTGGGGGTATATGGGGGTGGACTTGTTCTTTCTTATTTTGAAAGTATCGAAGAGCATGTCTATATTTTTTCCCTGTAATTGCTTGCCGTTATCAGATACAATTTCAGCGGGTATACCAAATCTGCAAATGATGTTCTGGAATATGAAAGTAAACACATCCGCGTCTCTGATCCTGGCCAAGGCCTTAGCCTCCACCCATTTACTGAAGTAGTCCGTGGCTACTATCAAAAATCGTCTCTTCCCTGATCCTTCGATGAAAGTCCCGACGATGTCTACCCCCCATTTTGCAAATGGCCACGGGCTATCGACGGAGTTTAACATTGTTGCCGGCGCGTGGATCTTTTTTGCGAAGCGCTGACATTCTTCACATCGTCGGGACATCCTCGCGGCATCTTGTATCATTGTCGGCCAGTAATATCCTTGCGTTTTTGCTTTGTCAGCTAGTGATCTCATGCCGCTATGATTCCCCGCGTCACCATAATGGATATCATTTAGAATTTGATGCCCCTCTTTCCGGGCAAGCAACGTAGTAATGGTCCAAGGAAGGATTTCCTATACAGGACCCCATCCCGAAGATCATATCTTCCCACTTTGGAGAATATCTTCCTAGCTTGTTTCTGATTCGCAGGTAAGCTTCCTTTTTCGAGAAAGGCATGTATTGTCACCCTCCAGTCATCTTCGTTGCTGAAGTCTTCGTCTTGATTTGCTCTTGACAGGATATCCTCTTCGTCAAAGTCATTATGGATGTCTTCTCCTACCTGGTCTTCGATATTTTTTTCCACCGTATCTTGATTGGTAGAGAAGGAGAATTGAGATGCAATCGAAGGCTCGTATACCCTTGCTATTTTAATAGCTTCGGCATTTTTATCCCTCAGCATGGATGATATATATGCTAGGGCATCCGCGTGCCTGAGGTCCCTTCTGCATAAGTGTCGGAACTTAATGTTCGGGATTTGTGATGCCAATGTTTGGACCAAGGCCATGTAAGCTGAGAGGGTGTCATCTACACATTATACTCGAGCCCTATTTGCTGTATGACAAGCTGCGAATCACTTGTCAGCCTTACATCGGTTACCCCCATCTCTATTATTATACGTAGGGCATGTACGACAGCTTCGTATTCAACAATGTTGTTGGTATGCTCTTTGAATTCCAATCTAAGTGCCTGTATAATCCTTTCTCCAGTTGGGGTGATAATGACAATGCCTATTCCTGCTCCTTCCTTATTTTTAGATCCGTCGACAAAGACTTCCCATTGTCTTTGACTCGCAGGTTCGAGGATATCCATTGGATCCTTGATTTCTTCCTCGGCTTCTAGTATTCCCTTAATCTCTTTGTCGTTGTCAAGGGGGAGGTCTGCTAAGAAATCTGCCAGAACTTGGGACTTCTGAGAATGTTGAATTTCATGAATGATGTTGAATTGGTCCAGATGGGTGTTCCATTTGGCTATTCGGCCCACTTTTCCCGTGCTTTTGAGGACTGCTTCCAATGGTGCTTTGCATGGTACCCTGACGAGGTGAGTTAGGAAGTAGGTTCTCAGTTTTTGGGTAGCCCATACCAGTGCGAGGATGAGTTGTTCAATCTTAGTATAATTTCTTTCCGCAGAATTGAGGGTCTTGCTGACGTAATAGATAGGCTGTTCTACCTTTGTATTGGTTTTGACTAATACCGCGCTGACTGCGTCCTCCGTTGCTGCTATGTACAGTGCCAAAACCTCATCAGGGTCTGGCTTGTGCAGGATCGGGATTGAGGCTAGATGTTCTTTGATTTTTTGGAATGCTTCCTCGCATTCAGCGGTCCATTCGAACCTGCTCCCTTTTTTGAGAATATTGAAGAAATGTTTGCATTTGTCCGAAGACCGTGCAATAAATCTGCCCAACGCTGCTATAGACCCATTGAGCTTCTGCACTTCCTTTAGATTCTTTGGGGACGGCATCTCTACTATGGCTTGAATCTTTGCTGGGTCTACCTCGATGCCCCTTTTTGTTACCAGATACCCGAGGAACTTCCCCGAGGTGACACTGAAAGTACATTTCTCCGGATTCACTTTCATGTGATGCTGTCTCATTGCTTCGAAGATATTCCTCAGGTCCTGGTGGTGATTTTTACGCAGCTTTCTTTTGACGAGCATGTCGTCCACGTAGACTTCTAGGGTTCCTCCAATCCATGGCTTGAAGATAGCATCGACCATCCTTTGGTATGTTGCCCCTGCGTTTCGAAGTCCGAAAGGCATTCTGGTATAGCAATAAAGGCCATGTGGGGTATAGAACGCTGTGTGTGGCTGATCTTCTTCTGCCAAGGCTACTTGGTTGTATCCAGAATGTCCATCCATGAATGATAGTTCTTCGTATCCTTCTACTGCTTCTACCAGCTGGTCTATGCTCGGTAGGGGATAGCTGTCCTTTGGACATGCCTTGTTGAGATTAGTAAAGTCGATGCATATTCTAACCCCTCCATTTTTCTTAGGAACAATGACCATGTTGGAGATCCAGGTAGGATACTTGACTTCCTTGATAAATCCTGCGTCTAGTAGCTTCCGAAGTTTTGTTTCTACTGCCTCATGATACTCTGGAGCCACTTTTCGTATTTTCTGCCTGAACGGGGGCGTGCCCGGTTTGATGTTCATGTTGGATTACTTTTGGGTCAATCCCCGGCATATCTCCTAACTTCCAGGCGAACACATACGCATATTCCTTAAGTAATTTGGTTAAGGAATGTTCTCTTCCTTCGTCCATTATGGTCCCGATTTTGATCATCTTCGGGTCTTCTTCCGTTCCTATGTTGATTTCCTTTACGGGTTATACTGGTGTGAACACAGGCTTCGGGTTTCCGAGGACTGGGACGCTCTTTAATTGCTATTTAGCGTGTTTTTGTTCTTCGCTGGTTGTTGAGGTACTTGTTTCTGTGCTTTGGACATTACCATCTTTCGTCAAGCCCTTTCCTGTAGTTTCCTTAAGGAACAGGTCTACGGCCTTCTCTTTCGCGGTTTCTTGATTTTTTACTCTTCGGATTTTTCGCTGCTCTTCTTGCTCGTTGTTGATATGATCCTGAGTGGCCTGGCACTCTCGCGTAGTGATCCGATCTCCCTTGATCTCCATTATTCCCTCAGGTGTTGGAAATCTGAGATATTGGTGGTATGTTGCCGCAACTCCTTTGATCTTATGTATCCATTTTCTTCCAATAATAGCGTTGTAGGGGGAAGGGGTGTCCACCACACTGAATCGGGTTTCCAGTTTCATGGGCCCTGCGTTAACCTGCAACACGATGTCTCCCAAGGGCTTCGTGGCTGCTCCATTGAATCCGTAGATGGTGTGATAAGAGGTCATTAACTGTTCATCATGGAGCTTCATCCGTTTGAATGCATCATAGAATAGGACGTTTACAGAGCTTCCCCCGTCTATGAGGATCTTTTTGAGGTTACATCCAGTTACTGGTAATGTTAGGACCAAGGGATCGTTATGGTCTTCCATATCTTCTTCGATATCCTCGGCATCGAAGATGATAGGAGATTCCATCCATTCTTCTTGTTCGTCCACCGATATCCCATCGACCTTATATAACTCGCAGCGGTCTTCGAATTGCTTTCGTAACCTTTTTCCAATCTGCGCTGTGAGTGAGGGTCCTGTGGCTTCGGAACACGAGATGGTGTTGATTGTTCGGTTTCCTTCCGGAAGTTGGACTGGTTTGGTTCGCTTGGATCTGTCCTCGGTAACATCCTTTCGTATGTAATGTTTGAGCTCTCCCGCATCAATTAATTTTTGGATCATTATTTTAAGGTTCTTGCACTTTTCGGTCTGGTGTCCGTTGAAACAGTGATATTCACAGTAATCTTTAGACTTCTCGGATCTCGGGGGCTGCTTTCCCTTAGACCATGGCCACTCTAAGTTTTCCCTCCCTTTGATCTCTCGTAGGATACGAGCATAGCTAGCGTTGAGTTTCGTGTAAACTTGATCTTCGAATTTTCGGTCACCTGTTCTTCGTTCATCCCTTCGTTCCTTCCTATCTTCGTGAGGTCTCTCCCCTGAGCAACTCCTTTTGGCCCCATTGGTTTGTTCCGCTGAATTGGTGCGGTGAGACCTCTGCGGATATGCCCTCGGGTTTTCCCGTTGAATTTCTTCAAGTCGAGCGTGCTTTTCGATAATTATTCGAAGATCTCCCTCTGTCTTGGGCACGCTCCCATGAATTTCAACAAATAGGGGACTCATTCGGTCTAAGCCCCATTTGTAGCAATTGATGCTTACCACTGGGTCCACGCTCCCTATGGCTTGGCAGATCTTGTGCCATCTGTTAGTGTACTCCCTCGTGGTTTCCTTGTAGCCAATTGATAGTGAAAAGAGCTTATCCATTCCGGTGTTTACAGTCTTGTTGTACATGTATGTTCTTAAGAATTTTTCTGCGAGTTGGTCGTATGAGTGGATGGAGTTTGGTGGCAGATTATCAAACCATGATAACGCCGATCCCTTCAGGCTTGACGGGAAGTATCTGCGGAGTACGGCGTCGTTCTTGACCCCATCTAGCTAAGACACGGTTGTAGTACCGAATATGTGCAGCAGGGTCGCTGGATCCATCATAGCATTCGAACGTTGGGACAGGGCATTTCAGTGGAATATGGGTGTTGGCCAAGCGATGAGTTAAGGGCGTGGAGTTAGCTTCTTTCATGACCTCTTCTAACCTCCCCCCGCCTTGTTTATTTTTTAATTGCCTGATCTCGGCCATCATCTCATCTCGTAGTTCCTCCATTGCGCGTTGGTGCTCTAAATTCTTCGGCTCATTACCGTCTGACTCTCCATCGTCATAATCCGGGTCGGATACGCTACGTCCCCTTGTCGCGTCTTCATTAGCCGCTATGACGACTCTACAGTCTCGGTTTGGCTCTGGTGCTTTGGAGCTTGCTTCATCAAGTTGTTGGCTGGTCTTCGTGCTTAGAGCAATCCGCTCCTTTAAATCTTGATTTTCTCTGGCCAACAGGGCTACAGCTTCTGCGTAAACCTGCTGGCTCTTCCTCAGTTCCTCAAGCTCAGCCATTAGTCGGTGTGATTGGTTGGACCCCTGATTGGGAGTCCCAGCGCGTGCTGCTACAGCCATGGTGCCGCCCTCCTCAATGGTCTGTACTAAAGGTGGCAGGGGTTCAGCTTCGGTTGCTGGTATTTCCAAATTGGGGTGAGCGCCCCTCTGCGGTGCTAGAGCCGCCGGTATGGTTTGATTTTGATCATTTGTTAGTGGCATTCCAAAAGTTAGAAGGTGCGCGGGTTGGAATGTTCTGGATTCATCCACCCTTTCTCTTGGTTGATTAAGTTGACTCATGGCGAAGGTATTGCTAGCCTCCGCAGCCTTCGGGACTACCGCAGCCTCCCCGTACTTTGTCGCTGCTGCTCTGAGAGCCGCCGCTGCAACTGAATTAGCGTTCATAGGTGAAGTGATTTCCGCAGTATCTTGCCTTCGATTGGTCATTTTAGCTTTATCTCCTTTCTGCTTGCTTCGGGTGATGACCGGGGTTGTCCTGGGTGTTTCTTTTGACAAATCTTTGGATTTTCCTGCTTCCTGCGTCTTTTCCATCACGTGCCCTTTTGTTGATAATGAAATCTCGCCGAAACTTGCCTTCTTTACTCACAATACGTTCTTTCTGCATAAGTTATTTCAAACAACAAAAACGGGAATATCCGCGTGAAGCGGGTTAGTTGGTGAAATACAATCTTCCAAGAGAGAATTAATACACGCAAGTTATAATATACGGGTTAAAGTTTTATTAAAGGAGATCCTTAGTATAAAAACTACGAAAATTGTAAATCCGCGGATTAGAACCATAACTCTTATCGAAGATAAAAGGTGGGTTTTTGAACATAATACAGTTAACGAATGATCTATACGGTCCGAGCCGATAAATCAGAGCAATCATATGTCAACTTAAAATGAAATCACAGGACAAGATAAATCTTTTACCGGGACGAAGTCCCTGTTTCTAGCGCCAAATTGTGAGCACACAAACCTGCGAGGGGGTCCGAACGCTCACAATCAATCATTATCATCTAAAGAGATTGTGATGATGATATCCTGGTGTTGATTCATTGGCTCAAAACCTTCGGTTTTATCATGGCCTCATCTAACAACTCCATGCGAAGCGTTTGCGCATGGGATATGAGTATTAAGGAAAACAAAACATATAAGTAAACATCCATGGAGATAAATAAATGTAAAGTGCTGAAATGTAAATAAGACCAAGGTTTACGTGGTTCAGCACTAAGGCCTACATCCACGGGGTTTGTTGTTTTTCTATGTTCTTCACGGTTACACGAATAATCGAATGACTTTTGGGTTTACATGTTTCTCTCTTCTAAGTGATTAACTTACCCTTGCAATCTCTCTCTCTCTCTCCTTCTCTTCCTGATTTTTTCCGATCCCCCTTCCTCTTGGTGGAGATGGGGTATTTATAAGGTTAGAATGTGGGACCCATCTCTGAAGACCGTTGGAACCTTATCTTCTTGTGTCCTTGCGTCCATCACGCGGAGGTCTGCGTTTGTCCCTTGATCCCGCAGAGGCATCCCCGCTCGTTCCACAGGTTGGTCGACACGTACGGGTAGTTGAGGGGTCTGCTCGTGTCAGACAAGTGTCTTCTGCCCCTGTCAGTTCGTGTCAGCTAACTTTCTCTCCACCGTTGATCTTAGCTTCTCTTTTGGGGATGAGATAAAGTAACTCCTCGGGGTTTATTTGGTGTTTCGTGACGCATCATGTTTTGATGTTTTGGCCTGCATGCTTTCCACGTATCTTTTTATATACACGTGTCTGATAGTGAGATATATGTGTACACACAGCTATTTTTGTAAATGTGTACGACTCTTTTCCTTGGGCATAATTAATTCCCAGTACAATTTTTGAATTTGAAGCTTAATTACCTCCATTTTTCAAAGGAACGCATAAAGGTCGTTTCTTGTTGACAACTTTGTTAGAAGGTTTAAACTGTAAATCCCTTTACTCCCTCCGTTCTTAAATAATAGGTTGATTTCTATAAATAAAAGTTTTAAAAAAATAGATTGGTTTCCTAATTGGGAAGTCAAATGTTACTTTAGTTTTGTGGGACCACTTTTGTCTTAACTTCTTTTGATGACAAGTGTCATGTGAACCATTTCACTTTATTTCTTTTACTGACAAGTGTCATGGGGACCATTTCCCTTCACTTTTTTTATTGACAAGTGTCATGAGGACCACTTTCAATGATTAGTTCTCTTAATTTCCTTAATTTTCTCTGAAAACAAAACCAGTCTATTAAAAAAGAACGGAAGGAGTAGCTTATAAAGATTGAAACATTTGCTTTAGCAACCAATCTTTTGTATTACTTACTCCTATGAGACAAGTATTGTATAGTTATTGTTAAATTAGAAGGAAAAGAAAAAGAAAGAAAAAAAAATGCAATGTTCTACTCTAAATTAACTGCAAATTCTGCTACACCTACACCCGTTAGTGATATGCTTATGTTTATGCTTTTGAACTACAAATCTTTAGGTGTGCCCAGGGGGAGCCAGCCCATTGCAAGGATGTGCATTTGCACCTCCTACCCTGCTAGGTCCAAAGTCTAAAATAAGTCAAACAGAAAAATATTTACTATATACAAGCCTAATTTTGCATATTTTCACCCCTAAAATTTGATTTGCAACCCAAAGTAAAATTTTGCACCCCCATCTCCTAAATCTTGGCTCCTCCCCTGAGTGTGCGTGTATGAGATTGTGTCCCTGACCAGTTTGGTTATTCCTAGTTGGTTGGGAGCAATGTAGTCAATATCGACCATATCGGCCGATATATCGGCGAAATATCGGATATCGCTCTGAAGCGATACGAGAAGCAGTATATCGGCGATACGATATCTTCCCGATAATATCGGCCGATATGAGCCGATACGAAATTTTTACGATAACTCGGTATTGGTAAATTAGTCGTTTTAGGTAAAGATTAAGGGTATTTTCCCGATAATAACGGTCAATATCTATAATGACTCGTATCATTTTGATTAAAATTGTAATATCCTTGTTTAATTACCATTTTAGGTAGTAAACTTTAAAGTTGTTGAAGTTACTCTCCTGTTTCTAGTTTGAACTTGTTTAATAATCATTTTAGGTAGTGAACTTTAAAGTTATTGAAGTTACTCTTTTGTGTTTTTGATAAAATTAATGGTATCTATTATTAATAGAAAATGTTTGCTATAAAATTATAGTATTAAAATTTGGAACTGATATTCTACCGATATTTCAACGATAATATCGCTGATATAAAGTCGTACCAGTGTATCGGTCCCGACCGAGATAAACCGATATCTGATATTAACTACATTGGTTGGGAGGTCTGATATTAACTACATTGGTTGGGAGGTGTTGATATGGATGAATGATTAACATACTCAGGGTATTAGTTGTTCAGAATAAACACCGCACGAAGGAACCTAACTTTCTATATTATCCCCATTTAGATGATATTAATCCTCGCGTTTTTAGGGGCCACTCGAAAGGATTTAGGGGTCAACAATAAAACAAAAAAGGTCACCCAAAGGGAAAATGTAGCCAACCCTTATCTCGCGTAATTCGTAATGACGAAATTACCCTTATATATTCGTAGGATATGATAACATTGTTATCCTCCGATTGCAATCGGAAGCCAAAATATTTCCCAGACTTCCGATTGTAGTCGGTGCAGTATTAGAATGATTTGTGTTCATTAATCGGGAGTGTACACAGCCAGCCATAACCACTTGGTTCGTGTTTTGGATGCAGCGTTAATCGGGAGTTAAATATATTACAAAACCTACCGATTATAAGTTTCCCCAAATTCAAATTTTGAAAGCTACCATAATCGGTAGATATGCTAAATACAATACCTATCGATTATTGGTTTCTCCACATTCAACTTTCGTCAAATTAGCCGTTGGAGTTTTTGGGAAAAACAAAAAGAGCCGTTGGACCCTAAACCTATATGAAGAAACTCATATCTATCACACCAATTGCACCAAACTCTTTCCTCTCTTCAGTTTTAATTTTCATAACAAAAAACATGGATATTGCTTTTGCCGAAGAAGAAGATTGTGCTATTTATAGAGCGTGGGTTGTGGTAACTGCTCATGATCGTGTTCACAAGCTCCACAAATCGGAATCCGAAGAGCAAATATGGAACTGTATCTTAATGGTATTTGAGGCCTTAGATGGTAATCGAATTCGAAGATCATCCAATGACATTAAGATGAGAAAGAATGCGCTCGATAAGGAGATTGACAAACTTGAAGATGAGGAACGGTTTGTTAGGAACGCTTTTCCTTGGTGGACGTATGAAAAACGAGTAAGTATCTCTGTAACTCCAACTCACATTAACAAAAGTTAGTACTAACTTGTTATTCATTCGTAATTTCAGAGAAATCTTGCGGATCGCCGGTATGTGGACCTCTACGGGAAACGATTTGAACATGAAGGATGCTACAAAATCAAGAGGGACAATTTCTATGGTCACTGGAAGTTATGATCTGTTTTAATACTTTTATGGTCAATTAGGAGTATGGATTTAGGTGCTTTTGACGAAATTGTAAGGTTAAGGCCGTTTGAACTTTATGTAATGGATGTAATCGGAGTATTATTAATATAAAAACTAGCCGATTATATGAAATCGGTAGATTATTTTGTTAAACAACCTACCGATTGTAATATTCGGTTATGTTATGAGTCAACTTTCTTTCCGATTATGGTGTTGTTTGGTTCCAGGAAACAGTTTTTTTTGTACTTGTAATATTCGGAGGATAATTTTTTTGTAAAGTTCTGAATGTACGATGGCCCAAAAATCAGAATTTGGAATAACTTATACTTTTCAAATTTTGTCTTTGAAATAATCGGAAGTTAAATTAGTTACCAAAACTTCCGAATATGGGCTGTCTAACCTCCAATATTGGCCCTTGGAACCACCTGGAGCCATGGCGTGGTTTGTTTTGAACTTGTAATATTCAGAGGATAATTTTTTTGTAAAGTTCCGAATGTACGATGGCCCAAAAATCAGAATTTGGAAAAACTTATACTTTTCAAATTTTGTCTTTGAAATAATCGGAAGTTAAATTAGTTACCAAAACTTCCGAATATGGGCTGTCTAACCTTCAATATTGGCCCTTGGAACCACTTGGAGCCATTGCGTGGTTTGTTTTGAACTTGTAATATTCGAAGGATAATTTTTTTGTCATGTTCCGAATGTACGATGGCCCAAAAATCAGAATTTGGAAAAACTTATACTTTTCAAATTTTGTCTTTGAAATAATCGGAAGTTAAATTAGTTACCAAAACTTCCGAATATACCACACAAATCATTGTCATTTGAACTTGTCTAACTTAGTTACCCAAACAAATTTCCGAATGTACAACAAAAATCATTGTCATTTATCTGCTCTTCTTTACTTTACGACCGTGACTACCTCCCAGTCCTGCACGACCACGGGTTTGAGCACCTTCCGTTGGAGCAGCTTCAGTTGGAGCAGCTTCAGCGCTCGATGAAGCTCGAGTTCTTTTACCCGTCTTTGATACTGCCACCTTGGGCTGATGCCTCTTCGTGACTTTCTCCCCAAACTGGGCAGCATAATCTTCGTTATCCATATTATCAACTAGATCTCTAGCCTCTTTGATCTTCTCAGCTGGCATGGGATCTCCGCTCTTCAGGCATGCAGTTAACATTTTGGAAACACGCTTGAACCTATTCACCTGTTTTTATACGTAATGACATAACATCAAACGGTAATTACCTAAGATTTATAGGAATAATATAAAATGAACAAAAATATAAGAACACGCACCAGTCTATCATAACCAGCTGGTTTGTCTTTGATGATACAATTATAACTTGAACCCGCCGCAGTAGTGTTGGATTTGATTTCACGGATAACCAAATGATGTGATACCTTGTTATACCAACTCATATAGTCTGGAGAATTTTCATCACCTCGGGTGGTTCGTCTACCAGTGTCGATAATGAAGTCATTCCTCTTATCCCAGTTATCAAGAACAGTAGGTGGGCCTGTGTGAACAATCGTGAGATTATCACCACTATAAGAGCACAACTCCAACTCCAATTTGTAGTAATCCCCCATTTTCTCCACAGGTTGTTGTTGTATATACCCGTGTTGTCGCATCACCCTAGAGGGGTTATACATCACATATCATGTGGGGTGACACAACGGTCCAAAATAAAGGGACAAGTCCGACCGAACATTTATATGCCCACTGGATCGATCTTCCTTGTATGGATCAAAGCATACGTCCGAGGCCTTCAATTGGTCCAAAATCTCCCTCATGCGAATCAACTGCTGCTCTGTTGTCCTAGAACGGTTGTCTTCAAATATATACTTTGTTCCTCTAGGAGTACCTTTGCACCACCCCGGGTTCTCTCCGGCCAACTTCAGGATAGGGAAGTGGTCATAGATCCATGCCTATATACATAAGAAACCAAGTTTTAGTAAATAGATTGTGTATATTCGGTAGTAATTTCCAAACTTTATTTCCGATTATATATAATCGGAAATAAAACTGAATACCTATCCGCCGAATACCAAACATTCGGAAATAGAGATGGATCATTTCCTACCAAATATGCGTCATTTGGAGTTCAGTAACCTATAGTTTTTCTGGCCTGTATATTCGGTAGTAATTTCCAAACTTTATTTCCGATTATATATAATCGAAACTAAAACTGAATACCTATCCACCGAATACCAAACATTCGGAAATAGAGGTGGATCATTTCCTAACGAATATGCGTCATTTGGAGTTCAGTAACCTATAGTTTTTCTGGCTTGTATATTCGGTTCTAATATCAAAAGAATATTTCCGATTGTATATAATCGGAAAACAAAGTAAGTACCTAACCACCGAATACCAAACATTCGGAAATAGAGATGGATAATTTCCTACCGAATATGCGTCATTTGGAGTTCAGTAACCTATAGCTTTTCTGGCCTGTATATTCGGTTCTAATATCAAAAGAATATTTCCGATTGTATATAATCGGAAAATAAAGTAAGTACCTAACCACCGAATAACCAACATTCGGGAAAAGAGATGGATAATTTCCTACCGAATATGCGTCATTTGGAGTTATGGATATGCATCATATGTATTGTCTACTGAATAACTATAGAGTGAGTTATAGAGTTAAAGAAAAAACCTGCAATAGAGCCAAATGGGATTTTTCCTATATCAGAAATTTTGAGATTTTTTCAATATATACATTCGGTAGTGAGTGTTCTTCCGAATACTCTGTGTCTACTTAAATATATTCGGTAGCCAGAAAATTTATTAAACTACCGATTATTAGCAGTTTGTATCCAGAAAGATATGTCCACCAATATTCGGAACATAATCATCAAATCTTTCTCCCGAATACTGTCGATGTTCTTGAGAAATGAAGAACACGACTACATTCGGAAGTAAATGAGCATGAATATCGTCCGAATCTGGATAAATAACCGAAAACCCTAGAAATTTTTTTTCTCGATTCGACAAATTAAAGCGAAATAAACACCAAAAATGATATATGATAGACACATTTTTGTGTCTAATATGTCTCAACTGTATGCATTGTTAGTGCTCGATTTTATATTTATTGTGTGATTTTATGTCTTTGTAGGTATTTTTAAAGAAATAAGCCCTTGCGGCGAAATGGGCTCAAAAAGCAGTGTTTTACACCCCCGGAGAAATGTACCGGAGGCACCCAGAAATTCACCGGAAACGTCCCAGAAATATCCCGGAGGAACCCAGAAAAATTACTATTTCAGCCCCAAATTGCTAAAGGGACACCAGAACTGGATTAGGGGGAGATCAGTTTTCCTCCCAAAATTTGAATGAAAAATTTGGCGGGAAAGAAGTGTTTCACGTCTGACAGTTAAGAATCGAGATTTTGGGCTATCCATGAAGAGATTAAAGCTATGATTTCTCTTGGGCTTGTTTCTTAGCCCTCATCAGGCGAGGAAAGGGTCTTGGAATGGATCCAAATTGTCTGGATAAGACGATCAAGAGCTAAACAGGGTATACGTGAATATTCTGGGAGATATTCTCGAGAATTTGTTCACAACAGGGACCGGGAATATCTCTGGTGATTGGTTCGGATATATGGAAGTTATTTGAGAATATATTCACTGCGACGTTGGATTATATGTTTAGAATATATACAAGGAAATCTCGGTGATTCCTGTGAGAGTAAAGAGAAAATATTCTTGCATTCAACCGAGAGGATTCAGAGTTATGACGAGATATTTTCATCCCCTGTTGGCTATATAAAGAGGTTACGAGACTCAGAGAAGACTGTCGAGAGTTTTGGGGAGGTTTGGAGGCGAGCAGAGAGGCGCAGGAGGAGTTGCAGAGAAGTTACCTGCTGCTGCTGCTGCCATTAACACGCCTGAAGAACACGAAGAACGGACTCGCAGCAGCAGTCGTTTATCAACAGCAACATCGACTGTGCTTTGTGGGTCGTAGTTCTTCAACGACAACAACACCTCAGATCTGTCGTTGATTCTGGACGCCTTCTGTGGGTCGCAGAGTTCTGTTTTACATCAATTTCTTGTATTTCTCTTCATTGTAAAACACTTTTGAGCATCAATGAAATATTTTGAGAGCATTTTTACTATGATGAGCTAAACCCCAACATTGGGATGATGGAGGAAGCCGTTCTTTACGCATATGGTAATTTCATTAATTCTTTTTAAGACTTTTGCATTAATTTAAAATTGAAATATGATTTGAATTAATTGGTTGTTATTTAATTTGATGATGTATGCTTGGCTTAGGTGTTTTGATACATCATGCTTAGGACTTACAACCAATGTTTTGAGAATCGACTTTGGCAAAATAAGAGTCCATAAATGTTTTGAGCTATTATTGTTGAGAATAAATCATTAACCCTTACGTTATGAAGATTGGCCGAATCATTAGTCCCAGTACCTCTCTACCAATTTGTCAATATTTGTATATATATTTTTAAATCTAAAAATCCATTACCTTCACAAGTTCGAGTTTGAACGATACCCCTTATCATCATTACTACAACCACGAAAAATCTTTTATCATTTTGGCGCCGCCGACGCGGATTTGTGCTTAGGTAGAATTTTTTTTTTAGGTTTATTATTTTTTTTTTAGAATTATTTGTTTCTTTTTACTTTGTCTTTTTGTCTTTGATTTACAGGTTCAAAGTGGAGCACTAAGGACTTGGAGAGGAAAAAGCTTAAAGCGAAAAACGAAAAGAGAAGAAAAAAAAGGACAATTTTAGGATTTAATTTTTAATTTTTAATTTTTTTTAGAGTGTGTGAGGAAAACTGTAATTTTTATTTATTTATTTATTTATTTTGGACTTTGGACTTTAAACAATTGGACTTTATTTTTTTAACCCTACGGAAGGGTATTATTATTAAAAAAAAAAAAATTATTATATAAATTGTGTGCAGAGAAGGACGACGATTACTATATCGTCTCGGCCCCTCGGGTTCGTACACGGCATAGGAGTCGTGGCCCGAGTCGACGACAACGGTTCATCGCCCGTCTGGTACGGGCGGTAAGTCCAATCGTAACACTCGTGAATCCCCTGCAAGCGAGTTACTGTATTCCTTAAGGTGATTCATTGATTGAGGACGAATTTGGACAGTTTTTATATTCCTAGTAAAGGGCAAGGCCTGGCCAATACAAGATAAGGGTTTGAATTTCATCACCGCTCCCTTCTTGCCCGCCTTAGGAAAACGAAACCTAACGCGAACCCAAGCTTAAAATTTGGAATAGAACGAGACCGATAGGGTAACGAGCTTAATAGGAAACTCGTTCGAAAAATATTGGTTGCTCTTTAAGCACACTCCAAAGTTCATGATGGTTTCTGTGAGTTGAATGCGTGACTGCGCCGCCTTGTGATAGCGGTGAGGCCTTGGGTATCAAAGCTCCACTGAGCTTCCCTCGCCTCAATTCAACTTACTTTGACTCGGATTGATTCCAAAGGGGTTTGCTCAAACTGCAACGAATTCCCTTTCGAAAGATAGAAGCTGGTCTACAAACAATCTAAGTGGAGCCATCATGCTTTTTGTTTGCTAGAAATCTTTAGGTTTGTTTTGGTGGAGTCGAGTCGGCCTTCTTTGTGGTTGTGTAGAATTCCCTTGCAATTAAGAATGTCGAACTGGTATGATAGAAGCCAATACAATGAGTATCGACCTGAATTTGAATATGGACATCATCAGTTTTATGACCATGGTGGGAATAGTAGTTGGGAACGCCAACCTTTTCAAGGTTATGGTTCATACCATAGTGAGCCCAATTACTATCCACACACGAATTGGTCTTACGAGCAAGAAAATCAGGAATATTATAATACTAGTCATGCGTTTTTGGAAAATTACTTAAAAACTAGTCCTGATTATGACATTTCTAAACCTGTTCAATCTCTAGAAGAAACCTACCAACAAATTCGAAGGGAGTATGAACGTGCAGTTAGTTCAACAGAAGAGAGTACACAACGGTCTAAGATATTCAATGAAACTTGTGAAAGTATAAGTGTTACGCTCAGTGAGATTCAAGCACGTTTAGAGGAAGAAAATGAACAGTTCGCTAATGAGTGGCCCCTAAAAACGCGAGGATATTAATATCTTCTCTTAAATACCGACTAGGTGTTGGCTGCCTCAACTCTCCAACTCTAACTGTGCGTACTTCGTAAGACCGTGACACGAAGTCACCAACCCAAAAGGTTCTGGGAATCTAGCACCAACCACTTAAACAACGTGTTCGGCAAACCTAACGGTATTTTTAATCACATAAATTCAAATATCTAACTTGCTGTCAATAGTTAGAGATTAGATATTTTGTCCAAGTCCCTGCTAATTGTGCACAATAATTGGGCCGACCGACGGGAGGGCCCAAAAAGAGAGAGTCTCTTTTATGGTAATTTTTTTGTAAAATGAAACCTCAAATAAATTTACAATTTGGTAAAAAGATTTTGGTAGCGTGCACTTGATAATACCAAAATATCCCTCCCTTTTAGTCCAATTACTATAACTCTTTATTTATCCTACGGAGTATTTCTTTAAGGATATAATTAGCAACCAAATTTTGATATATCATATCTAAAAATCCGTGTCTTGAAATTTTACAAATTTTATCTCGTTGGAAAAGTTTTATAAAAAATTTACACAACGAGTACAAATAACAATATCAAATTTAGAGTTTTTACGGAAAATTCGGAGGTGTTTGTCATTTTAGGCACAATTCTAGAAAATTAAATATATATATCCATTATGCAAACCACCACAAAAGATACATAATACTTTATGTAGCCCAATTTTGGTTTATGCATCAATTAATTTTCCGTTGCAACTATATTCCATCTAATTAATCATTTTACCTGCAAAACGATATACTCACTCCGTTTCAAGAAAAATGATACTTTCACTTTAGGCACAATTCTCGAAAAATGATAATTATGCAAACCACCACAAAGGATGCATAACACATTATGCAACTATATTTTGGTTCATGCATCAAATAATTTTCTGTTTCAGGAAAAGTGATACTTTCACATTCTGTTTCAGAAAAAGAGATACTTTCATTTCGTTTCAGGAAAAGTGATACTTTCATTTTTTCAAGTTTACCTAGTTTTAGGCAAAAATAAAATTGTGAAAGTATCTCTTTTTCTGAAATGGAAGTAGTATATGCTTAAAAATACCATTCTAAAAAAAGAAGAAGATGCATAACGAATTATAAAACCACCACAACGGATGCATAACAGTTCATACAGTCGTATTTTGGTTCATGCATCCACTAATTTGGTTACGCAACCACTAAAACGATGTAGGTGCCTCAAAATAAAAAATAACATTCCGACAAAAACATATATATATATAACGCGCTAGGCAATCAGGTGTGTGTTTCGTTTTTTTTCGGTCGACCCTACCACCGTGGCAGCGGTGTTCTAGTTATATACTTGCACTGTACAAACATTAATGAATAATTTCTTCATTTTTTTCATTTTTTTCTTTAAACAGAAGAACAACTGCATATTAAATAGGAATATTTCTTACATCATGATTTATGTAAAAAATTAACATAGCACACATTGATTATGTTTACGAGCTGCCTTAGCTATTACATCCACACCTTTATTACAAGTTATGTACACAAAAGCATAAGACCACACAATATTAATATTATATATGTTAACACATTTTCTCATTAAAGACATGATATGCCTATGACAAAGAGAAAATTGTAGTTGTAAGTAAGATTAGATACCAAGATTGTCAGTTTCAAAGATAACATAAGACCAACCATTTGTTGCTTCCAATTGCATAGTCCCCAACATAGCTCAGGCTTCTGCTTGTTGGACATTGCTAGCTCTCCTTAATGCTACCCTTCCCATGACATATGATCCTGCGGAGTAACGATTATAATCTCAATACCATCTAACAAATACGTAGAATTATAAGCAGCATCAATATTAATTTTCAAAAATGCATAGGAGGGAGGTTCCCAAATATGATGTAAGGTATAACTATGAATGTTGGAATGATTATGAGTAGTAGGAGATTCCTAAATGATGTTGTGCAACATATGCATTAACTGGATATATGAAAGAGTTATGATTGGGAGTTATGTTGCTAAAGAAAGCTCTACATCTAAGTTTCTAAATGAAATGTATAATGCACATGGTTAAGTGAATAATCTGAGGGGTCTTCTGAATGTTGATGATGGAATCTTTTAGCTGCCAAGTCTGAATCCAAGATAAGATAGAAGAATGCTGCAAAATGGAATGAAATTGTTGAGGAAAAAAATACTTCCATATTTCCTTAGAGAAAGGCAATGAAGAAACATATGATCCAGGTCTTCTGTCTGGAGTAGATTGCAAAGCACACAATGCAAATCAACATTATGCATATGAATGAATATTCGTGCTTTAACTGGAATAGCACTGTGAACTTCTTTTCCTAGAAAAATTTGAAACTTGTAAGGTACTTTCAACTTCCAGAAGGATAACCAAAAATGTTGAGATAAGCCCATAGAGTTGTCTGTGATCAAATCCTTGTGACAAAGCATCTTGTAAGTTGAGGCAGTTGTAAAAATACCAGTACTTGTAAAAAACCATTTATATATCTTCTTGATCTAACTGAATGGGTATAGTTAAAATGGAGTTCACCTGATCAGGCGTAAAAAGATGGCGAAGAAGCGCTACATTCCACTGTTCAACACGAGTATCTATAAAATCTGAAACCCATTGATACTTAGAAGTATCCAAATCACCCCAATCTTGTAATGCATAATTCGTAATAGGAATCCACTTAGAGGTCAGATGTCAATATGAGTACCATTACCTACACTCCATTTAGCATTTTTCAAAAACAATCTCACGCCCAATACAAATACTTTGTCAAAAATTCAACTTGAATTAGAGCTTACTGGTGGAGGGAAAAATTGCAAGTCATTATGAGGAAAATGTTCACCTTTCAACATTTTTTCCCATAAAGCATCTTGATTGTGTAAAGATTGCCAAGCCAGTTTTGCAAGAAAAGCTAAGTTATAACTGCTCAAATTTTTAAGGCCTAATCCACCAAACCTTTTAGGTAAACATTGTTAGGAATACCATGGGTTTCATATTTTAGGTTTGTTTCTATATTGAAGTGGATTTTCGTATCTAGGTTTGATAGAGTTTAGGAAAGAGTTTAGTATCCTGATAGGAGACTTATACTTGGTGGCCAAGTTTGTGTTCTTTATATATAGGACTAGAATTGTAGGTTTATAGGAATCCAGCCTAGAAGAGTGGTAAATCCTTGTGCCTAGAATTTTGGTATCTTTTGTAAGGAGGGTCGAGCGCTACCATGAAGGTCACTATTGGTGTGAGAGCAAAGCTTGTCTAGAGAGGATTTTGGTGTTCTGGTGTTTAAGGCCAAGTTTCTAGTGTTTCTATGTTTCTCCTCTGTTATTAGCAACCATGAAGAAAGTGTAAAAGAGAAGACATGAGGCTGGTTTAGAGAGTTGGATTCTATGGTTTCTTCAATGGTGTTCTCGGGTATGTCTTGTTAACTCTTTGGGTCTTATCTGGGTTGGTTAAAGAGCATGTAATGATCTTGGTTTGTAATGGAAGTTTTTCTGGTGGTGTTTGTTGGCTGTAGGATGTAACATGTAAAGGTGAACAACGTATATCTTGTGTTGTGATTGTGTGTGCTTCTTTATCTTTTGTCTTTCCTATTATATTTCCCATGTTTAATTCAAATCACCAATTACCCTTTGTGATCATGTGTTCTGTTGTGCTCTGGGTGCCAATTTCACTAAAAAACATACATTTTTCCATGAAATATATTTCCGAGAATGAGGATTGTTGTAATTCTTCCACCAATAACTTCTCTAAATTCTGTCCATTTGATGAATTTTTGTTTCACGTAATTTAAAAACCTGCATTTGATACATGGCTATGGTGCTCGGAACAACATTCACTTGAGTAGTTTTTCCAGCTTGATTAACAATTTTACTCTGCGAACCCTGCAACTTATTGTACATGTTATCAATAATACTTGTGTCTGGATTTGTGCTTCATAATAGGTATACCCAAATATTTTTCTCCAAGTCCTTTCATACCAAGAATTCCAGTTACTAGACTTATGCGCATTACAAGTGTGTTTACCAAAAAACAAAGTAGATTTCTGCATATTTATCACCTGATCTGAAGCTTTCCAAAAATGTAAAGAAAGTGTTGAAGATGTCCATCTGAGAAGAATTAACTTGAAAAAATAACAAACAATCATCTGCAAAAAAACAGATGATTGATTGAAGGACAATGGTGATTAATTCTAATTCGTGATGACCAGAATCAATACTAAGCTGCAAAAGTCGAGCAAAAGCTTCCATGATGAAAATAAATAAATAGGAAGAAAATGGGTCTTCTTGACGGATACCCCGATGTTGATGGTGGATTTTAGTTCAGGATTAAAATTGTAAAACCAAATTTAATGAGCTGCCATCCTGCAAAGGATAAAGTCGTGTGCTGACATCCTGCAAAGGATAAAGCCATTTGATAAGCGATGAGCGCAGAAAAACTCTCTGTTGATGGTGGATTTTAGTTCATGGCTAAAATTGTAAAACCAAAGGAATTTGCTGACATCCTGCAACGGATAAATCCATTTGACAAACGATGAGCGCATAAATCCTCTCGTTTTATTTGAAGCAATTCAATAGATATACAGAATTCGCTCAGAATAGTGTATGTAGCAACAATCCCAAATATTCAATGTATTTATAACATTATTAATTAATGCATGAGTTGCCTTGTATTTCCTATGTTGTTCTCAGCAGGACTCTCATTATTGGTGCGGCATGACGACTGAGTATTTACTCTCAGCAGAGTAACACGAATCTCCAAGTGTCAATAGTGAGGTATGCACGAAATACCTGCAGGCCATACCATTCTCTAACCAAGAGAACCCTGTGTCGGTGCACTTATATTAGCCCGATCGAGCATGTTTAATTCCCTAAGGGAAATCTGGACTGTCCATGTCAGTATCAGAAACGATCACGACCACGCAAGTTGGCCGCATAATTTAACTAGCCTAGACGAACCCTAACAGGAGCAGTCAATCACCGTGATGTTCACCGGCGGGCCCTCCTATGCCCTAGCCGGTCGAACACCACGCTATACCCCTAACGCCTGTCAAATGCCGTCCCCAAAGAGGGATGGCCGTGTTTCTTTGGGGAAGACTCAAGCGAGCAAGACCGCTCAAAGCAGTCTTAAAATCATCATGACCGTCCAACTTCACCAGCCTGGTTGGACGGATTAGATCATCCCACAATTGATCAGTGAAGCACTAATGCACACATTAGCGGGCCCACTCCTCATCCACCTGATCGGTTTTCTCACGACCTAGCCCTAGAGAAATGAACGCTTGCTCGAAGTGTGGCTGACGTGATGCTTAAAGGGACGCAGAAAAACCAAGTGTTGTCACAGTATCCAGAAAATACCCAGAACTAATAGCTTACATTGTGCAAACTAGTTCAACATTCTGATACAATCATAAACAGCCAATACCTTCACAATCTCAACACCTTCTTCGCTTCCCTCCCTAAGATCAACGCCATCTCCTTCACTTTGTGACCAAAGCAAGTCTGGAGCGACCATTTCTTGGTTTAGGCCAGAATTGTATAGATTGATCTCTCGAATCAAAAGCACTCCCGTGCAGTGCATTTGTTTAGGGTTTAGATTCGTTTGTCATCCACACACACCCAAATTTACCAAAAACAGTAGAAACAATTTTCACCCACAAACACCCGAATCGTAGAAAAAGTTGAAGTACGACTACCATTAATAAGAATAGAGATATTTGAAGTAGATATACATTGTTCAATCAAAGTAATCTGGTCATTACGAAACCCAATTGCCAAAAAATAGACAACAAAAAATACCTCCCTGTCGAATGTTTTCGACATATCAAACCTATCAGAGCCTGCTTAATCCTTTTAAGTTTCATACTATGCAGGATCTCATGAGCAATAAAGATATTGTCATGGAAATGTCTACATGTGATAATAACAGTTTGAGTAGGAAAAATAATGTCTGTCAAAAAGAGGTTTAAGAAGGTTAACTAAAAATTTTGAAATAATTTTGTAGCTAACATTAGACATATTGGTTGGTCTGTAATCAGCAGGGGTTTTTGGGTTTTGTATTTTAGGAACTAAAACTTGATAGGTATAATTAATGACTTTAAGCATATGTTTATATGTTTTCCATTTTAACTAAAACTATGTTAAAACAATATTTTAATAAAACACTAGTTAATTTTTGGTTGTAGTTTCATATAGGAAATGGAGTCGCAAGGTAGATACGAAGCCGCAACTGGCAAGCCATTCAAATTGTACGAATGTTATTTATTCCTGAAGCTGAGGTTGCCCGATATGGTATGTCGTGATTCTGGTGAAGATGGTGATGAAGACTAGTACCGCTACGCCGGTCGTAAAGGTTTTGCGGGTAAACCTCTGAAAAACCCTCCCGAGACTACACTCGGTCGTTAGGAACACCTAAAGGTTTAAAGGTTTAATGCACGGGCAAAGTGCAGACGCATTGCTTGCGACGGTGAGCGAGGTTTAATTTTCAATAATTATTAAGTGTACTACGTTGTGTTGTATCTGAATAAAATGAATTTCTTTACGCGTATTTCTCAATCATCGATCTTAATACGACTTATCGACTCACTGTGTATGCTACACCCCGTTAGGTAGATTGCCATTCTAAAAAATGGTCAGCACAATGTCCCCTAAACACGCCGATCCAACACAACGGAAAAATTCGTATAACAAGAAATCTCGGAAACGTCTACCACGGCCTGGTGTAAAAAGAGTGTCAAGAATTTGTTGGTTAATGAAACTGAAAAAATGTCGACGGGGTGTAAACGGAAAAAAAAGTCAAGAAACAGACAATGGGTAGCCGTTTTCTAAAATACAAAAACGGTTAATGAGTAGCCGTTCCTCTTGAACGGTTAGTTAACCGGGTTTTTTTTGAAGAACAGATGATGGCTGGCCATTTTCACCTTTTTGAGAACGGATAACCATTATCTGTCACGGGAGTCTTCCCGCTGGGATTCTCACAGAGCACGGAAGGGGAGAGGAAAGAGGTGCTTTAGACTACGGTTTTTTTAGCTGGGAAGAGCTTGGGAAGCTCCATAAGACCCGGTCTAAGCATGACTAGATGCCGGAGTCGGAGTCAGAAAGTGACAGCATCGACACAGCATTCTAACTGCGGTATAGGGAAGCAAACACGTAGGATTCTGAACGATAAGGCCCTACCTGCACCAGATAGAACCTTGTGAGAAAGTTTAACCATGCCTAGACTCCATGTACAAAAGGCGCAAACATATAAAGGAACATGTGGCCGCTGCAAGACGTGTACCCTTTTCATCAAATCCGGAAGAAGGAAAAAAAAGAAGAAAAATCATAATTCCAACCAGAGAATATTCATGTGTCAAGTTACAGATACAACGGCATCACTACGCCCAACATACTGTGAAACAGCTCAGTAACACAACCTACGGTTTTACAAGGATAGCAAACTCAAAACTATAGCGAAACCAAAATGTGAGTGTAAACATCCCCAAGTATTCTCCACGAACTCCAATGCATCCAATGACTATTGAAAGGGAAACAAAAAAACCCTATATTGGATAACATGAAAAGCTTTGACAAGATTAAAAACATTTACAGGCATACTATCTCTCTATACATAGATAGAATCTAAGAGAAAATATTGCCTAACTTAGATTACTGAACGCAAGAGGGAAGTGACGAGAAGTAATAAGCTCAATTGGGCAGGTAACTGCAATTTGTTCATAAACCATCTTGAGGCAGTTGAGGGAGTAGTAGTTCTGCCAGCAACCGCAGGAGCAACTGCATGTTTACCGCCACCTGTACTCTGCTGCTCATTTGTTGGTAATGGGTTCTCTGGTTTATCTTGATAGGAGGTACCTTCTGTATTACTGAGATCTTGACCTGTACGTGAACAATGACAGACTAGGCTCAGATCACTGCTTTCAAGGAGCGAATTCGGATTTAACGTGGGTTAACGAAATATTCCTATGTGATTAAAAGAATAAAATCATGATCACATCAGATTGTCCACACCAATTACTTAGCCATTCTTGCTCATAAATGCAGTGTCTCCGCAAAATTGTAGCACTTACACGGGAGGTCAAAGCACCTTATAAAATGAGAATGGCAAATGTACGCTACTGCAGACTTACTAAATGTTTGATATGGTTGAACTATAATTATTAATTAGACTAAAGATGTGCAGACTGAAGGTGTGTCTTGACACTGCCAAATCTCATTAAAATCTGTCATCATTTACATGTTAAAAGTAGCA
Source organism: Papaver somniferum (assembly GCF_003573695.1). NCBI lineage: Eukaryota > Viridiplantae > Streptophyta > Magnoliopsida > Ranunculales > Papaveraceae > Papaver > Papaver somniferum. Next base: position 2,163,775 of record NW_020621936.1, on the reverse strand, counting down.
ACTTCATGGAGCTTTATGACCCAAATTCATATCTAAAGTCCAACACTAACAAAATTGATAATACCGTTGTTAACTGTGAAATGGTTATCAAGTCCTAGCTAATATTATCAAGAATAGATAGAAGCACAGATACTCACAATTGGAACGTGACCAGTGCAGGTTCAACTTTTCCCTGTCAAACACTACACGGTAACCCGTCATAAAGTTCTCTGCAAAAAAAATGTAATTAATGATCAGAAAAAAAACTTGGATGCAGAGAACAAAAAGGGATTCCAAAAGGCAAAATTTTCAACTTACGGCCAATGATGCCGTAATTTATTGCTGATGGTTGTATGGCCAAACAAAAGCCAGTAACCTCCTGTAGCGAAAAATTAAGAGTACTTGAGAATTCAACTAGTAAGTTAGAAGCAGTGCATGTATAAATATAAATACTGTACAGATACATCATGGTCTAGTACTCGATATTTTAGTGATCTGTGTTTTAATTTCGAATTAAACAATTGATAATGGCAGTCTAATATGCTTCTCAAAAAAAATAAATTGTTATGATTATGGCAGTCTAATATGCTTCTCAAAAATTCATCCAGAATGATCCAAAATCCATTTCATATGCCCCACCATATGTGCATGTGATTATGGGAAAGCAATACAAATATGAGAAGGGTATTCACCTCATTTTCGTAGATAAGAAAAACAGGATTGTGGACCTCAAAGCTGTTGTTATGAGGAAACATCAAAGACAAGGTAGGAATCTTGTGCAACCCCTCTGAACTGTTCAACACGAGGCAAACACAAGTTACCTCAAAAAGGAGCATGCAGGAACGTTCTGAAACTTCTTACCAACATCTAACAAACATCATACCCGGTCTCGTAGCAATACTCCCAAGGGGATCCTTCATAACTAGACCTTTCAGTACTGATTTTCTTGTCAAACTATCAGTAAGGATAACGAATAAGATGGTAATTGAACCAAACTAAAGAGAAACAGATTTCAGCCAAGGAATTGTGATAAAAGAACTACCTCCGAGACGACTTCCCCATATACTTTCTTTGGAAGGAACGTGAATGACGTGCCACTATCAACCTGTGCTTCGAACTTAGTTTGCTCCAGACAAGAACTCCCTATGCAACAACCCTCTACTCCAACCATGTAGGCATCACTGAATATAACAAAAGCCAAATTAGTCAAAGCATAACTGTTGACGTGGACAACCAACGGTAATCTAATGCACATGTTTCATATAAAGTTGTCAAGACTGCCATACATTTTCCCATCCAATGGCAAGAAAGATGTGGATTTTTTAGATGCAGCTCCTTTGTCCCCAAAGAAAATTCGACCAGAATCATCATCATCAAAGCACATTGAGAAAGAGTTTGGTGCCAATCCAGCTTTTGCTAGAGAACTTAGAATTGAAATGTCCCCTAGTCCCAATCCCATTACACCATCAGGAGCAACTCCGTCCAAATATACACCACTCTGTTTTCTACCACACCTGTGTGATGAAAAGACCCCTGACTTAGTACTGACAAAATTAAAATACTTATCAAATCAATAATCATAGTCTAAGAAAATACTAACATTAGAATTGAGAACTTCAACATATACAACTGTAGATAGAAGACAAAATAGAACACACCCTATGATGACTGGAGCTTGCACCAAACTCTTTGATGCATGACCACTGCTTGAGGCCAAGTGTAGTGTATCTTCGACTAGCAACCCAGAACTCGAGGTATTATCTGAATAATAGTTAGCAATATAAGGACAGGGTTGCTTTGGGGTTTTGCAATTGGAACCCAGCTGACACAACTCATTGCTGCAAGATACGTGCTTGCTGGTGCTTGACTCAGATGGGCTATACTCACTCAAATCTCTATCCTGCATAATAGATGCTCCTACCAGGGAGCACCTGCCAATCAATCATTGGAAATAAGTGCTAAACCTGTTACCAAGTCTTAGCATGAAACCCTAAAACTTGATGCATCAGGAATCCTGAATTATGTTTATGAGCAGAGTGATAACAAATTTACTAACAATGATCTGTTAAAGGTCTATGGATTACATGATGGCAAAGTAACAATCCAGAAGCACGGGGATTTTCTTTTTGTAGCAGATTCATAGATAATAGCAAAGTTACAATTGAGTAGATGCTGAGGGTTATAGTTACTTTGAGATGCAAAAAGGTAAAGAAATCCAAATTTGTTACTTCCCAACCTGATAAAATTGTTTATACACAAATTATAAACATCATTTACAAGCACCATTCCTTCCTGAATGAAACATACTTGTGCAACACATATTTATTCTAGTACGAATCTATAAAGTTGATGAATAAACCATGACAAATCTCTATATGAAGATGGTGTTACTCAAGCTTACCGGTTTTGTTGATGAAGTGCATTAACAAGTAAATTACAGCTTATCAAATAACATTTATGAAATAACTAATAGCCCTCACTTTGATTACAGCAACTTGGGTCGCAAAAAAATAATTAACAAAAAATGTATATGGACAATCATTTTCTTATTTGAACAAAATCAAGAAAGAAAGTACAGTTGATTTGCATACCAGACTACTGTAGTGACTAGCAGAAAGTGGAGCGCATTCTATGCAATCACATGGAACCCATAGCAAATCACTACCAGCATCCAAAGCAACAAGAAATGAAACATTTGGTGTTCCAATATCAATCCATGTATAATGTAACCTATCCAACAACAACCATACACATGTATAAGAATTTGAAATTTACAAGTCTCCTACTATGCCCATTGAACCCTAGCTGTTCTAACTAAATTCAACATCCAGATACACAACATTTAAGCAAATCTTACAAAAGTAGCTAAAGAAGGAAAAAAAAACTCACCAGCCAAAGTCATCTCCAAAGGAAATAGTTTTACTCCCTTGAGATGGAAACAAGAACTGATATTCAGCTCCAAGTTTCATATTCTGTCTCTGATAATCATTACCCACTAATAACCGATAATAATCTAAACTCTTACGTTTCGGCCATGAACTTAACATTTTATCTCCCCCATTTTTAGAAACCCTAAATTCTTTCATTTCATCAGAGAATCTATGAATAAGCTTCGATGTAAAAGTAGCAGCGACAACTACTTCACTCAAATCAGTAAGAACAAGAGCAGTCATTACTAGACAAATCAGTAACCGAGTCTCCATAACTAGTTCACTCTAAATAATTCAAAATAGACTTCACTCTCTTCACATTCTAGTGTTTTTTCACGTCGATTAGATAAGATGAACTTATAGATTTTGTAGCGGTAAACTAGATGGTGAAGATCTAAGCAGCTGAGTGTAATTTATGGAGAAATGGAGATCTAGGGTTTTATGCTAGAAAGCTTTTTTTGGTTGGAGAATTAATAATGAAAGTATACTGAAAAAGCAGAAAAGGAAAGTGTTCGCGTTTCCAACCTCTGTTGTGAATGAACACTACTAGAGGAATTTGCGCTGAGACTGCTACTTTACGCTTGTGCGCATGGGCCTTGGATAATCCTTCCTTCGGAACGATTAACAATGTTGTAGCCGTTTATGAAAAGTTGAAAACGGTCGTAATAACGTTTTGACTATTTCGAATCCCCACTTTTTCCAAATCCCATCCAAAAAATTAATTTTTTTATAACTTATCTAAAATAGGTGAACAAGACTCACTCTATGAAAATGTATTGGTAACTTTTATCTTCATCCCTAACCATCTTCTTCTTCTTGTCTAATCCTAAATCTCGTAAATTACCTCTATAAATCTGTGCAACTCATGCTAGCACCACCGCGCCACCTTCGTATTACCACCACTATTTCTAAAGCTTGTACTGTTTATAAACACAATCAAGTAATGGTTTTGTAATCAAAATGAGAACGGCAAGAAGTATGGTTAATCGCATAACTGGAACTTATTTTTTTCTTTCTTGAATGAACATTAGATTTTGTATCGATGCGTTGAACAAAGTGTTTTTCTTTTTATAATTGCTTCACTGTTTCAATTGGGTTTTCATATTATCCCCAAACCTAACAGTTTCACATTAATGGATTGTTTGGTTTCATATCATGTACGGAAAAATAAAATAAAGGGAGAATAGGTTTAGCGATCCGATCTCAGAACCGATGAGATGGTGATTTTGGAATTAATTTCTGATCAATTAGGCGGCTGCCGTTGTGAGAGTGTTGACCATGAAGATAAGTTGTGAGAGTGTTAACGATATGAAGAATAATATAGTGAGTCTTGTTTACCCAACTTTAAAAAGGTTCTGTAAAATCTGTTTTGTGTACCTGGGATGTGATGCAGGGAAAATGGGATGGGAAATAGGTAAAACCAGAAAAAATTACCATACTCTCGATAAATTTTTTTCAGCCCATCCAAAATCCCCGTGGTCAATCCATCGGTGACGTTGCAATGACTTTTCCTAATTTTTGGTTTTCTGTTTTTTTCTGACGTGTTATGTCATTTTCTATTTTTCTATCTTCCAAAATAAACATAAGGGTTCTCTGATATTGTTTTCATCGATCAAGGGTTTTCACTTAACGAGTGCGTAGTTCTTCCTAATAAAAACGGCGAAGGTAAGTTTTGTTTTCGTTGGTAGGATTTAGGTCATGCTTTTATAAGATTTGATTTTTTTGAAGAAGTTTATAGAAGAATTTTAAACAATCAAAATGGTTTATCATTGTTTCTGTATGATTGAATTTGTAAAGCAATAGGACCAGAGACAAGTGAATAGATTTTCAAACACTAGAAGCCGAGAAGAGGTGGAAGACGGAGATGGTCTTGACTTAATTTCTCTTCCTAGTCATTTACCCCTCAAGTTTCAATCTTTGGAATCTGGTGATGGAGATGGCCTTGATTTTGTCTAAATTCAATTAGCTCGTCAAGATCCTGGTAATTCACTCACTCACTCACTCTCAATTATTATTATTATTATTGCATTTTTCATGTATAGCCAGTTTGAATTTGAGTTTCAAAATTAGAACTTGTTCTTGAACACTGGACATTGGGCTTGTGATTTGATTTGTTTTTTGGGTTCAATCTTAAAGGAACTGTTGGAGAATTTATATTTAGATTGAAAATAAATTATGTATTTTTTTTTTCTTATCTTCAGAACTGAATGTCATGTCTCAGCTAATTACATTATTTGGGAAGCTGGGGAACCAAAACATTTTGAGTGGAAATAAGGCTAAGGCCTAAGAACTAGAAGTCTAGTATGGAGCCTTTTGAAAGCGAAAAATAAAAATGTTCTTTGTAATTATAGCCTAGTTTGTAAGTGTAATGGGCATTAGAATAGGTTAGACTACACATTTGTTCGTTTCTTTTAAGCTGTACATTTCATGGTATCATGTTCATTTAAAAATATTGATATGCTAAGAGATACATTACTGGCTTTTTCATTTTATATGACTTCTGTTTTAGAGTAGAGTATACATATTACTACTTTCACACTCTTATCTTATTCAGGTAGAGTAAACTGAACTACCTGAACTACGTACAAGTTGTCTTGTATTAGTTGCTGTCAAGTGAGTGTGAAACTACACACCCGGAAGACTTGATCTTTAGTTATGATCATAAGTGCCTGATAAACAAGATTAACCACCAGGAGACAGGTCATCTAAGTCACAGTAACTGTTACAGTCCAAACCAGAACTTCATTATAAATCTCTGCCCCGGTTTACAAGTAGGAATGGTATTTTTCTATTTTCTGCAATAAGGTTCGATCACCTTAATTTTTTTTTGGATATTGAGCTAGAGTCACAGTGGAACTATGGGCAATGAAACTGGGTTTGAGCATCTCTAGCTGCAGTGTTTCACTTAAAAATCAAAGATGCATGTTATGCTAGTGAACTTTATAATTAGTGAACTTTAGATGAATCTGGGGGTATATTTTGATCACAGAACTTAGAAATAGCCTATACTTCTTTGCGTTCGTGCTACAGGTAATGAAAAGTTTCTGTATTCAGGTAAAACTCAAACAGCCAGCAAATCTGGTATTATTGGCATGACTCAGTATTGGAATGTTAGTTAAAGGTACACCTGCGTGTTCTTGTTGTCATCAATGCAAATACATTTTTAGGAGTTTGGGATAGTTACTGATATTCTATTATTAAGTCTATAAGATTTAATAATTTTTAAATAACTGAAACAACAGTAAGTTTTAACAATTCAAAATACGATGGTACCACATTATAAATACGTAAGGAAAAGTAAAAAGGTCTGTGATTAAACCCATTGTCAGACAACTACTTTTTTTTTGAGTAAACCAGCCGCTCAAATTTGCTTGCAAAGAAATGGTAGCATCCTCATTTGTATGTGCGGCATTGGCTAAATGTGCACTTCTCCATGGCTGAGCTCCTCCAAAAGCAGGCGCAATACTATCAACATGCGCAGAAAATACTCCATGTCCAAAAGCAGGCGCAACACTATCAACATTCCCAGAAAATACTCTCTGTGTATGTGCCCCATTCTCAGAATGAATATATGGTATTCTGATGCAGTTGCATCGTTGCCAACGCTTCCATATAAAGATCTTTGTGGTGCCCGAAACTGTTCCGTAGTATTTCTTATGTTTTCGATTCTTTGGAGTTCAGCGAAGTGCTGTAATCATAAACAATATAAACAAAAAGACTCAGACCCTATATATGTTCATCTTTGCTACTGTATTTTGCGAGTGGTGCTACATGTACTACCTCAAAGAACTTTAGCAACACATGCATGATTATAAGGAACCAAACACTAAATCAAAATACTGTAATACGGTATGAATTGACTTTGAAAGAAACCATGCATGTACTAGTACTCCATTTTCCTTTTTACATGTTCGTTTCTTAACAGAAAATCCAGTCTTGTACGCATAGTTATTATAAAATTCAAATAACTCATCAGCATTTTCAAACCTCATTCCAAGTTTCGGCTCGACTGTTTGATCACCATGGTTACTATCATCATCCAATCACTGCCAGACATTTCAGGTTCCTCAATCTCCAATTCGTTTCCATTCATGACTGCATGTACAATAAACATATATAATTAAGTTAGATTAAAAAATTTAAGCTATATATATATATATATATATACTAAGTAACTTGAGTAAGCTATCAACTGGTCGGTAAACTTCTAGGCTTCAACTTCAACAGAAATTTCTAGGCTTACAAATGCATTAACTTGAAGACCCAATTAGAGATGCAAATGATTTCTACTTCAACAGAAATTTCTAGGCTTACAAATGCATTAAGTACGACAAACCTCTAGATATTATTATAAATGAATCTAAAACTATTGAAGGGACAGTGAGAATAAAGATCAGCTAATGCATGCACGATGAATTATTCAAAATTGAATTCTACAACTCCGACTGCATTATCAATAGTAATCAAAACCGTGAACATTTCATTGAGGTGCCATCCCAAAATAATCAAACATAGAAAAGATTACTATGGATAATACTTTTTTAAACCCTATATGATTTAAGATTACCATAATTATTTTTTTAAACCCTAATTATTTTTTTTTAAGATTCGTGATAAACAAAATCATGTTTAAACTTTCGTTAATCTTATGAGAAGTTGGATACAAGTTACCTGTTGGCTACTTCTTCTTCTTATTTGTTGGTTTCAAGTTCTGATATATGGGTTGGTGATGGTGCGGTAACTGAGAGAGTTGGTTTTTCTTTCTTTTTCTTTTCGTATTTTTTCTTGGTTTCCAGATTTAAAACAAAAAGAAAAAAACCAAAATAATAATAAAACAGAGAACCAAAGATTGGGAAAAGTCATAGCCACGTCATTAGCGGATTGACTGTGGGATTTTAGGTGGGCTGAAAAGAATAATTGCCCATTCTCTGTTTCTTTGGAAGTAAAGAGGCGAGAATTCAGTTCTGTTTATGGGTGAAAACTATTTCTGCTGGTTTTGGTAATTTTGGGTGTGTGTGGATGAGAAATGAATCTAAACCCTAAACAAATGCACTGCACGGGAGTGCTTTTGATTCGAGAGATCTATCTATACAATTTTGGCCTAAACCAAGAAATGGCCGTTCCAGACTTGCTTCGGTCACAAAGTGAAGGAGATGGAGTTGATCTTAGGGAGGGAAGCGAAGAAGGTGTTGAGATTGTGAATGTGTTGGCTATTTATGACTTGTATCAGAATGTTGAACTGGCTTGCACAATGTAAGCTGTCAGCTCTGGTGTTTTCTGGATACTGTGACAACACTTGGTTTTTCTGTGCTTGTCTCTTGTGTTTTGGAAATAGACGAAGGACCTATTTATACAGGTCATTGAGCGCAAAACCCTCATCTCATAGGAAGTGGAGGAAGTTGAGTAATGGAGTAGTGGGGTCGTGTAGGTGATTGCACGATCACGTCTTTGCCCACTTTTCCCATCATCGTTAACCGTCCATGCCTCCTGACACGTTTTTATGATGGCGCGTTGCATGCTGCACGCTGTAAACCGCCAGACCAATACCCCAGTAAATATCCCCCAGTTTGTGACATGCTTGATGTCTCGAATGAGTAGATCGTGGGACCCACAGAGAGTAGTATACGGTGCTAAGTTAAATAACTAAGTTATTTAAGAAATCGATATTCATGAAATATCGTGTATGTTCGATGCATGTAATGCATTGTAAACGATCAGCATGTATGAGGCATCGATGTTTTAAAGCTTTTCTGAATAAGTCGCGGAGCAAGCGTCTTGAAATAACATCACGTCCAACCATCTTCAAGTGATCGTTTGGAGGCTGCATGGGCGAGCCATGCTCTGGACGATCACTTCCTATGAATGACTGGCGGACGGTGATCATCGAGGTGCCTCACTGGTCGTCTAGCTTTTAACCTAATCTTTCGACCAAGCTAGCGAAGTTGGACGGACGAGATGGTTAACGACTCTCATTTGCGACCGTTGATGGAATATTAGGGTTTTTAAGAGGTGCCCAAGCATCACTCTTTTGCTCGATCGAATTCAAGCATGGACACCATTTTTGGTGGACCGACCAAGCATGCATGTAGACGGCCTGCCGATGTACATGTCCATGCTGTCTCGTCTCAAGAAGATGCGATCTAGGCCACTCAATTTGACCGACAAAGGCGAGTGGTTGAGATCGGTTTGCGGCAGAAATCCATTACTGCAAATGATTTGAAAGTTGCATGTCATGCCACTTTTGGGCGTGCTTTTCGAGGCGCTCAGCCATGGTTGGCATAGGTCGATCGGTCACACGTATAGGTGGGCCCATGGTGATCACGTTGATACTCTCTGGACCTCCTTAATCTATATCTACACCCTCCATCCAAGCTAGCAAAGATGGATGGTCGTGATCAAACTGGGGCAGTTATGCAATGCCACAAACCCTAATTAGGGTTTTGAAGCAGTCACGCACGCATGACTTCGGCCAAACGGTTTGGCAGGCTATGCTCATTCTTTGGGGAGACCGACCGTGTGGGGCCCATATTGGGCCGACGGTGAACATGTGTGTACCTGCCCGATGGTCCTAAGCGCGATCTAAGCCATCCAAACATGTAGGCGAAGTTGGATGGTAGTGATCGGTTTAAGACGCTAGTGGAGTTTCCACGACCCTCTAAGCATCACGCCAGCCTCACTTCGAGCAAACGTTCATTGCTCTAGGGATAGGTCGTGAGAAAACCGATCAAGTGGGTACAAAGAGGGACCGCCAATGTGGGAGTTGGCGTTTCAATGATCATTCACGGGATGATCTAAGCCGTCCAACCAGGCTGGTGAAGTTGGACGGTCGTGATGACTTTAAGACTGCTTTGAACAGTCTAAGCTTGTTGAGCTTCTTCCAAAGCAGCGCAACCACCCTATTTTAGGGCTGAAGTTTGATGTGCTGGGAGGAGTTCGTGTGATGTTCGACCGGTTAGGGCATAAGTGGTCCCGCCGGTGGTCATCACGATGCTCGCGTACTCTTGCCAGGGTTTGGTTAGGCTTGTTAAATTGCATGACCAACTTGTGTGGTCGCGATTGTTTCTGAGACTGATTTGGACAATCTAGATTTCCTTTAAGGAAATTAAGCATGCTCGATCGGGCCAATATAAGCACGCCGATGTGAGATTCTCTTTGTTAGAGAGCGATGTATCATGTACGCGTATTTTATGCATTCTCGAATTTGACACTTGGAGATTCATGCTACTCTGCTGAGAGTGAACACTCAGTCGTCATGTCATGCCAAACATGAGAGTTAGACGAGGAACAACATACGAAATACTAGGTTAATCATGCATTAATTAATAATGCTAAAAAATTCACAGAATATTTGGGATTGTTGCTACATGCACCATTCTGGGTGAATTTTATGTATTTATTGAATTGCTTCAAGTAAATAAAGCGAGAGGTTTTCTGCGCTCATCGCTTATCAAATGACTTTATCCTTTGCAGGATGTCAGCATATTAATTTTGTTTTTACAATTTTAGCCCTGAACTAAAATCCACCATCAACATTAAGTCCCCTGCTGATGAGTGCCAAATAATGTATATATCTATATCTTTTTGTTGGCAATTAACTCATCTTTTGTGCATTAATTCTCCATTTTAACCCATATTCTGTATTTTCATTGTTTTCAAGAATAAATATTTTTCTTACTTAATTTTGCATTTTTAGGTAATAAATGAAGTTCGGATGAGTCGCGGAGCGAAAAGAGCAGAAAAGTAGTGAAAAGCCGGGAGGAATTACACAAGGAAGCCGCGAAGAATGTTGTGCGCAAGACCAAAAAGCTAGGAATGGGCTTAAGAAGGAAGAATTGTTCTTAAAGAAGAAATGGGCTCAGAATTATCCCAAGCCCAACTTATCTCCCAAACCAAAACCCAAATCCATAACCCACTTCTCATGTAGCCGTCAGATTGGATCCATATCATCATCCAACGGTCGCCTCCTCTTCGTGCATCAAAGTCTGAAATTCCTGACCAACACTACAGCACCTAACTCCATCTCACGCTGTTAGTTTCGTTGTATCTCTTCATCCGACGGTCTCTGAAGGCTATGTTCCATCTTATCGTTGGATGCATTTCAGATGTATCGATCAAACGCCTATTACTCGCCTAACATCGAAATCTGATGAGCCCGCCTCACACTCGAACAACCTAACCCTATACCCATCAAACCAAATAGACCTTACCCAATTTCTCTTCGATCTTCTCTTCCCCCCCTCTATGCAACAGAACCACCTCTCCCTGCCACCCTCTGCCCAGCCACCTTCCATACCTGCCACAGCCACCAAACGTCGCCATATCTACCACCATCACCTACCCTCCCTTTTTCCCCCTCTCTCTAGCCCCTTATTTCACTGATTTCTCACCATTCCTTTCTCTGAAACCCTAGGTGAGAAATCAGTAAAATAAGTGAGTCTATAGACGAATTCGAAGCGTGCAGGAAGGCTAGAAGGAGATGTAGCAACGTGGGTCGAAGTCAGAAACAACTTTCATCATGATTGGTGAGATGAATTTAAAACCCTAGTTTTACTGTTTTTGGGGGAAATTTAGGGATTTGGTTTGTAAACCCTAATTGGGTGTCCTGGGTATAAATAGGGGATATGTATTATGTGTAGAAGGTGTTCTTGGATTAACCAAGTAACCAATTAGGGTTAAATTTCAGTTTTGATATTTTAATTTTAATTCGATTTAGTTCCAGTTTCAATTTAGGTTTGTTTTAATTTTCAATTTCAATTTCAATTGTTATGTTTTAATTCCATGTGTGATGTTTAATTTCCTGTTTTTATGGTTTAATTTCATGTTAGGGTTAGTTTACTGTTGTGTGTCAATGCTAGGTTAGAGCCTTAGAGCATTGAGTTGATTGAGCAGTGGGGAGAAACTAGTGCTCACTAGTGACTGTGAGCAAGCTGGTTCTCTTCCCACTCTAGATGAATGCCTAAAGCCATTGCCTTGGCTTTGCTTTTCTTTTCTTTTTTTTTTTTTAACTGTTTTGTTACTTCTTCTCCTCCCTGCCCTTGGCTAACAGCCTTGGTTTATTTGGTTTTGTTTCCAGTTACCTTTGCTTCACTATCACATTTACTTCACTGCCTTCACTAGTTCAGTTACAACCATTGTTCACTCTTACACAGTTTAACCTCCACTGTCACTATCTCACTGCCACTTAGTTACTTGTTTAGATAACTTTAGTCTAGGAAACTTCAATACACCCAAGTCCCTGTGGAATGACCCTGTTCTTGCACACAAGCTACAACTGACCCTGTGCATTTGCAGGTATCACTGTAGGCTGTCTTTTGCTCTTATTTTATACATATCCCAAAGCCTACCAAGTTTTTGGCGCCGCTGCCGGGGATTGGTGCTGTGTTTTCTCTTGTAGTTTTATTAGCTGTTTTTGCATTTCACTGCATAGCATTTGCATCTGCATCTGCTTCACTTCATTTGCTGTTGGACCTGCTGTTCTGAACCTGTTTTTCCTCTGCTGGGACGCCACCAAGGAAAAGAACCAAAACCCAACTGGGTTTTTGCAACAATATCAGAGCAGCTGGGCTGTGCTTAAAAGGTAACCCATTTAAGAGAACCCGAATTGTGGGCTTCCAATTTTTTAATTGTGGGCTTGTAATATTAAAGCCAATTTTTGGGCTTCTCTTATTTTCTGTTGGGTTGTAATAATTTATTTGTGGGCTTGTATTTAATTTTTGTGAGCTTGTTTAATTTGGACTTGTATTTTGTATTCTGGGTTTTTAAACCCAGCTGAGCTTGTAACCGATCACGCTAGGTTAACTCGTTAGTGAGCCGAGTACCCAAATTCTAGGCCGAGATTTTGGACTCAGTTTCACCAAACGTTTTCAAACCAGCTGAGCCAAAGCAAACACAAAACCAACAGTGGGCTTGCTCCCATTCAAAAACCAAATTTTATTTTCTTTTGAAAAAAAAAAAAAAACCAAAATTTTTCTTTTTCCCATCAAAACCAAATGTCTCCCGACAAAACCAAATTTTTCCCAAAAAGTCCAATCCCATTAAAAACCAAATTTTCTTGTAGATAATGTGTTAGTTAAATTTCCTTTTGTATATATTTTGTGCTCATCCATTGTGACTCCGAATATGTTGGAGTTTTGCCTTGGATAACGGAGTTTTAATTCTGCTTTCGCCGAAATCGGGTATTCTCTCTCCTTTTACTCTTTTCAGCATGTCCCTTTCCATATGTTGCATTTTAATTCTTTCCATATTTTTAAACATTGAGGACAATGTTTAGTTTAGGTTTGGGGGTATAGAGTAGATACCATGATAATATGCCATAATTGAAAACGAACTCCTTCTTCTTTTTGAAAAAATCGAAAAAATTCAAAAAAATTAAAAATTAAAAAATCATAAAAATGGAGCTCATTTACCTTGAAATGTTGACTCTTGTGCAAATATGTATTTTTATTAGGAGTCTTAGTCTAGATATTTAGGCACCCTGATTCTAGCACAATTCACATAGTGATAAGAAATTTGCACGCGCACGATCTACCAATACATGTATGGCCTCGATCTTCAAGGTGTTTGATAGGAAGTTACGATTGCCAATCACTTTAGAATACTGAACGAAACTTGACTAGCTTGTTCTTTGGTTGGTTGGGATAGAAGGTGGAGGTTACATTAAGAAAGACAACCATTCGAATTTAACTGGGTGCATCAAAAAGGGCTACCTCTTGCAAAGTGTCATGTAATTTTTGTTTCCTTTTGTATATGTATCAAAAGTATTTCCTTATGCAAAAAAAAAAAAAAAAAAAAAATCAAAAAAAAAAAAATTCAAGTATTTTTCAATTCCATCCTCTCTTGTTCCAAAAATAAAAGAGAGTAGTCAATGTAAATAAGAGTCATGTAAAGAGTCATTTTGTTGTTTCATTGTAATAAGCAAGGAAGGGTGTATGCCATTGATGTACAACGCGAGTAATTGTGAAATACCTCCAACTCATTCACAATTCTCGTAAAGTCCGGACAGCTAGCTAGATTTCGACCTTGGTTCTTAGCCTGAGAAACTATCTCTTGGTGATTAGTAGTCATAACATCCGATCTTTCTTTACACATGTGTAGATACACTTTACACTCTTATCACATGTCTTTTTTGTTATCAGTGCTAGGATTGTGCCTTTGATAGCTAGATTGACATCTCCATTTTGCTGTGAGCTTAAACTGACTTGCACATGTCACATTTTATGGAATCTGAGCTTATATTTTGACCTAGAACTTTGTAGGTACGTTCTAAGCAAACCTTCACGAGACTTCAACTCGTCCACTAGGGACACTTAGTGGTTTAAAAGGCTTAGTGCATACGCTAAATGCATTCGAGAGACCAGCGACAGTGGTATAGTTAGGATTTCCTTAGTTTTGTTTTACTTGAGGACAAGTAAAATTCAGGTTTGGGGGTATTTGATGAGTGCCAAATAATGTATATATCTATATCTTTTTGTTGGCAATTAACTCATCTTTTGTGCATTAATTCTCCATTTTAACCCATATTCTGTATTTTCATTGTTTTCAAGAATAAATATTTTTCTTACTTAATTTTGCATTTTTAGGTAATAAATGAAGTTCGGATGAGTCGCGGAGCGAAAAGAGCAGAAAAGTAGTGAAAAGCCGGGAGGAATTACACAAGGAAGCCGCGAAGAATGTTGTGCGCAAGACCAAAAAGCTAGGAATGGGCTTAAGAAGGAAGAATTGTTCTTAAAGAAGAAATGGGCTCAGAATTATCCCAAGCCCAACTTATCTCCCAAACCAAAACCCAAATCCATAACCCACTTCTCATGTAGCCGTCAGATTGGATCCATATCATCATCCAACGGTCGCCTCCTCTTCGTGCATCAAAGTCTGAAATTCCTGACCAACACTACAGCACCTAACTCCATCTCACGCCGTTAGTTTCGTTGTATCTCTTCATCCGACGGTCTCTGAAGGCTATGTTCCATCTTATCGTTGGATGCATTTCAGATGTATCGATCAAACGCCTATTACTCGCCTAACATCGAAATCTGATGAGCCCGCCTCACACTCGAACAACCTAACCCTATACCCATCAAACCAAACAGACCTTACCCAATTTCTCTTCGATCTTCTCTTCCCCCCCTCTATGCAACAGAACCACCTCTCCCTGCCACCCTCTGCCCAGCCACCTTCCATACCTGCCACAGCCACCAAACGTCGCCATATCTACCACCATCACCTACCCTCCCTTTTTCCCCCTCTCTCTAGCCCCTTATTTCACTGATTTCTCACCATTCCTTTCTCTGAAACCCTAGGTGAGAAATCAGTAAAATAAGTGAGTCTATAGACGAATTCGAAGCGTGCAGGAAGGCTAGAAGGAGATGTAGCAACGTGGGTCGAAGTCAGAAACAACTTTCATCATGATTGGTGAGACGAATTTAAAACCCTAGTTTTACTGTTTTTGGGGGAAATTTATGGATTTGGTTTGTAAACCCTAATTGGGTGTCCTGGGTATAAATAGGGGATATGTATTATGTGTAGAAGGTGTTCTTGGATTAACCAAGTAACCAATTAGGGTTAAATTTCAGTTTTGATATTTTAATTTTAATTCAATTTAGTTCCAGTTTCAATTTAGGTTTGTTTTAATTTTCAATTTCAATTTCAATTGTTATGTTTTAATTCCATGTGTGATGTTTAATTTCCTGTTTTTATGGTTTAATTTCATGTTAGGGTTAGTTTACTGTTGTGTGTCAATGCTAGGTTAGAGCCTTAGAGCATTGAGTTGATTGAGCAGTGGGGAGAAACTAGTGCTCACTAGTGACTGTGAGCAAGCTGGTTCTCTTCCCACTCTAGATGAATGCCTAAAGCCATTGCCTTGGCTTTGCTTTTCTTTTCTTTTCTTTTTTTTTTAACTGTTTTGTTACTTCTTCTCCTCCCTGCCCTTGGCTAACAGCCTTGGTTTATTTGGTTTTGTTTCCAGTTACCTTTGCTTCACTATCACATTTACTTCACTGCCTTCACTAGTTCAGTTACAACCATTGTTCACTCTTACACAGTTTAACCTCCACTGTCACTATCTCACTGCCACTTAGTTACTTGTTTAGATAACTTTAGTCTAGGAAACTTCAATACACCCAAGTCCCTGTGGAATGACCCTGTTCTTGCACACAAGCTACAACTGACCCTGTGCACTTGCAGGTATCACTGTAGGCTGTCTTTTTCTCTTATTTTATACATATCCCAAAGCCTACCACCTGCCTAGCACTTAATAGTTGCACTATTGCGGGGTAGGCATTAGATGGTGACAAATAAAGATAAAAATTATGAGACAAAGTTAGATGTTACCAGGAGAAATGGGTCGTCCTGTCCTTGGAGCATGTCACGTTCAAGAGGTGTCCAGGTGAGCATTCCCCTAGCATGATGTCGGTTGTCCCCAGGTAGATTAGGCATATGGTTGGTTGGATTCTCAAACTATTCATGACGAGGTCGTAATCCTAGACTCAAAGAGAACGTTGATGTAGCTTCCGGAGCGAACGTCGAGACGGCTCCTGGAGAGAGAATTGAAGCAGCTTCTGGAGAGAACGTCGAAGTGGGTCTCGGAGAGAGTGTTGAATCATCTTCTGGATCGAACGTCGAGGCGGCTCCTGGAGAGAGCGTTGAAGCAGCTTCTGGAGCGAACGTCGAAGCGGGTCCTGGAGAGAGCGTTGAAGCGGCTTCTCCTAGAGCGAGTGTTGAAGAGGCTTCTTCTAGAGCGAGTGTTGGAGCAAGCTTCTTCAGGAGAGAGCGTTGAAGCGGCTTCTCCTAGAGCGAATGTTGAAGAGGCTTCTTCTGCAGCGTTGAAGCAACTTCTGCTGGAGAGAGCGTTGAAGCGGCTTCTGCTTCAGTTTGACTTCCCCTTGCGAATTACATGCTTCTTGATTGACCACCTCTCTTGTGTTGAAGAAGTCCTTGACTCTGTCCGTAGTGGTTATGGTGAAGCTCGGGATTGGCAGTCTTCGTATAGTGGTAAAGCTTGTCTCATCATTAGAGGGAGAAGCTAATGATGGAACCGATAGCTTCCTCGATGCTGCCTCATGGAATGGAAAAGAGGGATACAGTCCCCTGCCCACGAGTATCCACTGAGCCTTCGACTTATAGATGTTGTCACGTTAGGTTCATTAAGCCGTCTTTACGTCTGCGTTGCGTTTCATAGACTTCCATAAATATCACTGGCCTTTGACAATACGTCTGCTCTCTTGAGTATATCCTCGTCTTTGGACATCTTAGAATGATAACGTGCTTGCATCTCTCTAAATTCACCATCTTTGAGATGGGAAGTGTTAAGCAGTCCCCAGTCATACTCCTTTGCCATTATCATCTTTGGATCGTGTCTTTGAGGAGTAGGGAAGTTCTTTCATGCGAATGACTTAACTAATAAGTTCTGCAAATATGATGAAGCTCTTGACATGGAGAATTTGTATGTACCTCTTAAGTCCCAGGTGCAATCTCCTTTGGTAACGCAACTACTTCTTCTATGGTAGACGAAATTATGAAAGCGTCTCTTATTGATGTTGCTGCCGTCAAGCCAGACATGGAATATCTTGGACGTTGTTTCATCAATGTGGCAGTCGTGCATGTGGTGCTGAAGTTGGAGTTGGGGATCTTGGACGTGCAGAATGTTGTATCTCGGTGGTTTTCCTCTTGCTGCTTCAGCGGAACTGCTTACAATAGGCTGAAGGTTGTATTTCCTGTTGGTGAGATGTATGCTTCCGAGAACATCATGAGGCTCTTCGTTACTGGCAGGCTTGTTCTTCTAGCAGGGCAGGTGCTGTCGCAACTAAGCGTTTAGCATCTTCACGGAGTTCAGAGGATGTCTGAAAGCGAAGGTTCTTCGACAAAGCACGATAGACGGGTATCATCCTATTGAT
The DNA here is from genome assembly GCF_003573695.1 of Papaver somniferum. Classification (NCBI taxonomy): domain Eukaryota; kingdom Viridiplantae; phylum Streptophyta; class Magnoliopsida; order Ranunculales; family Papaveraceae; genus Papaver; species Papaver somniferum. The sequence goes on along the minus strand of NW_020621936.1, from coordinate 2,145,978 downwards.
ACACAATTACACCACTTGTTGCTCAGTCATATTTGGATCGTGACCCTCCAGTTTCTGAATTCGGGACCTCTTGACATAATCATTTGGATGTTCGTTGTTTCGCTGAAGCATTCTTCTTAAGTCTGACAGAGTGATTCGCCCAAGCTGCGGATTCTTTCTCGACATGATGATGCGGACATCGCTATCTTCTTGAGGATGCTCCCTTGAGGTGTCGGCTCCAGTAGATCTGAATATGTCCCGGGCTCGCTCTCGTCCGGGCTGACATAATAGGCTAACCCTTTATGATGATTTAGAGATGACAATATTCGTTGAATCTTCCGAAACGCTTCCTGTTGTAGTGCGGTCCAGACGAAACTTGCTCATTTCTTCAGCAAGGGGGTGAATGAAGCAACAAGCTGGGATAAACCAGGTATAAAACTGTAGTTCACCCTTCCCATGAAGCTTTGGAGTTCCTTCACAGTTCGTGGAGGCAACATCGTGAGGATAGCTTGGGTCTTGGATGGGTCCACTTTGATTCCCTCAGCGGTCACCTTTCGAACACTTGTCATAAGACTTCTGTGTGGGCCGCCCGAGCTTTTGATTTGACTACTATATCATCCACGTAATCTTCAACTTGCTTATGCATCATGTCGTGGAATATTGCCATCATAGCGCGTTGATACGTTGCACCGGCATTAACCAAATGACATTACAGTATAATACAAATTTCCGAGAGGAGTTCGAAAAGCTGTCTTACTCGCGTCATGCTCATACATCTTTATGTGATTGTAACCGTTATATCCATCCATGAAGGAGAACACCCTGTGTCCACTGGTGGCATCCACTAACATGTAGATGTTAGGTAGAGGAAAATCATCGTTGGGGCAGCATCTGTTCAAGTCTCTGAAATCCACGCAACACCTGATCTGTCCATTTTTCTTTTTTACCATAACCACATTATCCAACTAGGTTGGATGATGAATGGGTTTGATGAAGCCAGCAGCTAGAAACTTCTGAATCTCAGTCTCGATTTGCTCTTCTACCTCGTGTCTGAACTGCCTCGGAGACTGTTTAACCGGCTTGGATCCAGGTATGACATGTATATGATGGGTGACCAATTTTTCATCTAAACCGGTCATTTTTTCATACGTCCAAGCGAATATGTCCTGGTACTCTTTGATAAGTTTCACGAGCTTCGTGCGTTCATCCGTACAAAAGGTTGAGCCGATGGATATAGGCCTAGGAGATTCCTCATTCTCGATGTTAATGATTTCGAGCTCATCAGTTGTGGAGTTGGTGCCATCTTGCAGATGTCATGGAGCATCTATCACTTCTTCTTGTGGCTTGTCGTTGTTGTAGCATTCCGTTGGGCAAGGAGACTGGGTAACAGTCTCCTCCGCTAATTGCCAACAACGGCATCGATACACGGTTTTCCCTTTCTGATCATGGCTCTCCACAAAAGTTCGCCCCCTCTTAGTGTGAGCGTGGGTCGTGGCTTCACATGATGAAGAAGAATTGGTACGTCTTGTCAGCAAATATGCATCGTGGGACTTAGCCTTCAATGATGCAAGTCGGTCTTCTTCCTGGATTGACACCCACGTGGGGAGTGGGGTGCAATGAACTTTGTCTGATTCTTCCCGCAGAGCTTCTCTTAGTTAAAACAATTCCGCTCCACATATTGGTGCGTAAGGAGACAATAATGCAGGAATGCGAACGACTTCTTTATTCATCATAGTCTCTAGGCATTGGTGATACGTCGAGGGGACGATCCTATTGTGATGAAGCCATGGTCTCCCAGTATCATATGGTAGTCCGGCTCCTTTTTTATGACTTCGGATTTCACCTTTGATTGGACAAGCCCTACAGATAAATTCAGATTGACATACCCGTACGTGTTGGTTTGGTTTCCTTCTGTCATCGTGGTAGGCTGTCGCACGATCTTGCTTGGGCGAACCTTGGTCGCCTTGAGTGTCTTGAGAATAATCACATTCGAAGATGCTCCCGTGTCGATGAGATCCCTTTTGAAATATGAATCCTTGATGCGTGCAGTAACGTGTAGGGCCCGGTTGTGACCTTCTTACGCCCTCATGTCTTCTTCTGTAAATGTGATATTATTCACAAACATCTCTGGTGTTTTCGAGGCTTCTGGACGCAAAGGAGTTAAATGCACGTATAGGGCTATCTTGTTGATCGTAGCAAACGTCTCCGCCCGCTGATTCTTCGAGAGGTGTAAAAATTCGCATAAACTTTCTACTGGAGAAGCTGCTTCCTAGTCCACCGGCCTCTGGTTCATAGTGAAACTATTGACTTGAGGAGGATCGTTGCGAGTATCAGTCCCCAGTGTAGAAATCTTTGTGACAAGAGAACCGATCATATCTGATGTCATCTTGATGAGGGGATCGAGTATGTTGTTTATTTTTTCTTTGATCAGGTCCAAGTTCTTCGTGTGAATCTCCTGCACCCGTGCTAACTCGATCAATGTTGGGATTCTTCTGGTTACACCACCAGATATACCGTTGGGAACAGTGGTATCTTCATTGGAAGAACTTCGACCGGGATCTGAAATTGTTGGGGCAGTCCTTAGACCAACCATTTTGAATATCAACCAAATGGGATTGGGTATTGAAGAAATTGACTTCACAACCGATAGATTAATCTCCCACTATGGTCGCCAATTGTTTATGGGTGAAAACTATTTCTGCTGGTTTTGGTAATTTTGGGTGTGTGTGGATGAGAAATGAATCTAAACCCTAAACAAATGCACTGTAAGGGAGTGCTTTTGACTCGAGAGATCAATCTATACAATTTTGGCATAAACCAAGAAATGGTCGTTCCAGACTTGCTTCGGTCACAAAGTGAAGGAGACGTGGTTGATCTTAGGGAGGGAAGCGAAGAAGGTGTTGAGATTGTGAAGTTGTTGGCTATTTATGAATTGTATCAGAATGTTGAAATGGCTTGCACAATGTAAGCTGTCAGCTCTGGTGTTTTCTGGATACTGTGACAACACTTGGTTTTTCTGCGCTTGTCTCTTGTGTTTTGGAAATAGGCGAAGGACCTATTTATACAAGTCATTAAGCTAAAAACCCTCATCTCATAGGAAGTGAAGGAAGTTGAGTAATGGAGTAGTGGGGTCGTGTAGGTGATTGCACGATCACGTCTTTGCCACTTTTCCCATCATCGTTAACCGTCCATGCCTCCTGACACGTTTTTGTGATGGGGCGTTGCATGCTGCACGCTGTAAACCGCCAAACCAATACTCCAGTAAGTATCCCCCAGTTTGTGACATGCTTAATGTCTCGAATGAATGGATCGTGGGACCCACAGAGAGTAGCATACAATGCTAAGTTAAATAACTAAGTTATTTAATAAATCGATATTCATGAAATATCGTGTATGTTCGATGCATGTAATGCATTGTAAACAATCACCATGTATGAGGCATCGATGTTTTAATGCTTGTCCGAATAAGTCGCAGAGAAAGCGTCTTAAAATAGCATCACATCCAACCATCTTAAAGTGATCGTTTGGAGGCTTCATGGGCGATCCATGCTCTGGCCGATCACTTCCTGTGAAAGAGTGGCGGATGGTGATCATCGAGGTGCCTCACTCATCGTCTAGCTTTTAACCTAGGCTGTCCGACCAAGCTGGCGAAGTTGGACGTACGAGATGGTTTGCGACTCTCATTTGCGACCGTTGATGGAATTTTAGGGTTTTTAAGAGGTGTGCAAGCATCACTCTTTTGCTCGATCGACTTTAAGCATGGACGCCATTTTTGGTGGGACCGACCAGGCATGCATGTAGACGGTCTGCCGGTGTACATGTCCATGTTGTCTCGTCTCACGAAGGTGCGATCTAGGCCACTCAATTTGACCGGCAGATGCGAGTGGTTAAGATCGGTTTGCGGCAGAAATCCATTGCCACAAAGGATTTGAAAGCTGCACGTCATGCCACTTTTGGGCGTGCGTTTCGAGGCGCTCGGCCATGGTTGGCCTAGGCCGATCAGTCACACGTATAGGTGGGCCCATGGTGATCACGTTGATACTCTCTGGACCTCTTTAATCTATATATACACCCTCCATTCAAGATGGCGAAGATGGATGGTCATGATCAAACTGCGGCAGTTATGCAATGCCGCAAACCCTAATTAGGGTTTTGAAGCATTCAAGCACGCATGACTTCGGCCAAACGGTTTGGCAGGCTATGCTCCTTCTTTGGGGAGACCGACCGTGTAGGGCCCATATTGGACTGACGGTGAACATGTGTGTACCTGCCCGATGGTCCTAAGCACGATCTAAGTCATCCAAACATGCAGGCGAAGCTGGATGGTTGTGATCGGTTTAAGACGCTAGTGGAGTTTCCACGACCCTTTAAGAATCACGCCAGCCTCACTTCGAGCAAGCGTTCATTGCTCTAGGGCTAGGTCGTGAGAAAACCGATCAAGTGGGTACAGAATGGGCCCGCCAATGTGCGCGTTGGCGTTTCAATGATCATTCGCGGTATGATCTAAGCCGTCCAACCAGGCTGGTGAATTTGGACGGTCGTGATGACTTTAAGACTGCTTTGAACAGTCTAAGCTCGTCGAGCTTCTTCCAAAGCAGCGCAACCACCCTATTTTAGGGCTGACGTTTGACGTGCTGGGAGGAGTTCGTGTGATGTTCGACCGGATAGGGCATAAGTGGGCCCGTCGGTGGTCATCACGATGCTCGCCTACTCTTGCCAGGGTTTGGCTAGGCTTGTTAAATTGCGTGACCAACTTGTGTGGCCGCGATTGTTTCTGAGACTGATTTGGACAATCTAAATTTCCTTTAAGGAAATTAAGCATACTCGATCGGGATAATATAAGCACACCGATGTGAGATTCTCTTTGTTAGAGAGTGATGTAGCATGTATGGGTATTTCATGCATGTCTCGAATTTGGCACTTGGGGATTCATGCTACTCTGCTGAGAGTGAACACTCAGTCGTCTTGTCATGCCAAACATGAGAGTTCGGCGAGGAATAATATACAAAATACTAGGCTAATCATGCATTAATTAATAATGCTAAAAAATTCACAGAATATGTGGGATTGTTGCTACATGCACCATTCTGGGTGAATTTTACGTATTTATTGAATTGCTTCAAGTAAATAAAGCAAGAGGTTTTCTGCGCTCATCACTTATCAAATGGCTTTATCCTTTGCAGGATGTCAGCATATTATTTTTGGTTTTACAATTTTAGCCCTGAACTAAAATCCACCATCAACAAGTTCCAACTAGTAAAAATGTTAATAAACAAGCACAAACAGTCTATCCCACTTTGACGGGGAATGGGATTTCTGCTTGATAGGAAAAATCATTATTAAAGGGAAAATGTCGTATGATGTTGTTGAAAATACTATTCAATTCACTTGGAATTTTATTCCCCCGGAAGATGTTAAAATCATTGAAGTGGATACTAATGTGATGATTTTTAAGTTGAAAAATAAAACCGTGGTGGACAAAGTGATAGATGAAGGGTCACGGAACATTGATGGTTACTTGGTGATTCTCTTTGATTACTTATATGGACTAAGTCATCAAGAACTTGATTGGACTCAACAAGCTTACTGGATTCAGCTGAAGTATATTCAACCAGAGTATATGACTGTGAAAGTTGTGGAGGAAATGGGTAAACTTTTGGGCGAAGTCTTAGCAATTGAACCAAAAAATGCTATTCCAGTTGGAGGTGTGCCAGTGAAAGTTTGGGTGAAAATTGATCTGTTAAAACCATTAAGAAGGGGTGCTTTAGCTATCACTGCTGCTGGAGTAACAAAATGGGTAAAATTTTACTATGAAAAACAACCTAGAAAATTATGCCCAAAATGCAATATCATTAATCACTGTGAGGGGGCTTGTAAGGCAGCTATTGAATATGTTGAAGCTCTTCATAAGCATCCACTGCCATTTGGAGGTGTTGGAAGATTGAAAAAGTCGCTTACTGCTAGAACTAGTGCATCTTCGACTCCTAATCAGAATTCTAGAATGAATGGAAGGAACATTACCTTTACTCCTCAAGATGGGGTTTCTGTCAAGATTTCTTCTGTAACTGATTCTAATGAAGTTCAAGCTAGGCTAGGAAAAAGAAAAAGGTTTATTGAGAACAAACAAGTTTCAGAAGATGCTGATCAAGGAGAAGGTAATGAAAATAACACTGAAGGTAACTCAGGAAATCAAACAACAACTAAGACCATGCATAGGGACAACCAATCTGGAATCAATGGTGGGGAGAATGAGTTAAATCCTTTTCTTAGTACAAAAAAATATTTTTAAAAATTTTATATTTAAAATTCCTGGTATTTACTTTGATAACATGAAATTCTTGTCTTGGAATGTTTGTGGTTTTGGTAACAAAAACACTAGGAATCATCTTAGATACCTTGTTAGATCAAATGACCCAGATGTAATATTTTTGATTTAAACTAAAAATATTTCAAGGAAAATGAGGAATTACACTTCAAACCTTAAATATCCTAATATTTCTCTAGTTGAACCAAATGGTTTATTTGGTGGTCTTTGCCTGATGTGGAAGGAGGGAGTAGAACTCAAATCTTAGATTCTAAATTAAATCTTATCAATTGCAAAACTAGAATTGATGCTAGAACAAAATTTTCTCTTTTCACATTTATTTATGGTGCTTTGGATGATTCTTTGAGAGATGCTCAGTGGGCCTATATGAATAATTTGGCTACTCAGTTAAATTTGCCTTGGATTTTTATAGGCGATTTAAACTTTGTGTTGACTCAAGATGAAAAGGAAGGGGGTAACCTCATATCCCAGACTGTTTTGGATGACTCTAATAGAAGGTTAAATGTAAACGGTCTTCATAGTATGTCTTTTGTTGGGAATCCTTTTACTTGGTCTAATAGGAGAGCTGGTCATGAGATTATTTTAGAAATACTTGATAGGGTTCTTTATAATTTTGAGTGGATGAATTTATCTCCCAATTCTACCTCTTTTCACCTCATTCCTTTAGCTAGTGATCATTGCCCAATTTTGCTGGTAACTGATAGAATTCAGAATAATACATACAAGCCTTTTAGAATGAATAGGACATGGCTTAGAAATCCTTCTTGTAAGGAGGTCATTAAAAATAATTGGATTGTTTCTGATCCTGGTTCTAATGCTTATAGAGTCACTAGAAGTCAACATAATATTAAAGTAGCTTTGAGGTACTGGAATCATCATGGCTTTGGAAGCATTAACACTTAAATTGCTAAGACAAAAGCCCAAATAGAAGCTCTTTCTAATGGTAATAGTATTGCTAATCAGAACGAATCTCTTGTAGACCTTGAGAAAAATTTAATTCACTGGCTTGATGCTCAAGCTAATTTCTGGAAACAGAGAAATAGAGATGAGGATCTTAGAAATGGAGATAGAAACACTGCATACTTTCATAATAAGGTGAATTTTAGGAAAAAAATAACTAATATTGATACTCTTAAAAATACTATGGGTGTTTGGGTTTCCGATAGGAATGACATTGCTTCAACTCTAAAAGATTATTTTTTTTATATGAGTAGAACTACTATTCCTGATGATCCTACTGAGTATTTTGAATCTTTTTCTCCTTGCATTGCTGATTCTGAAAATAGCATGCTTACTAGAATTCCTGATAGTGATGAAGTTAAACATGCTATATTTAGTATGCAATCATGGAATACCCCTGGTCCTGATGGGTATCCTCCTGGTTTTTATCAACAGATGTGGGATGTTGTAGGTGATGACATAGTTAGAATGGTTCAGTCCTTTTTTCACTCTAAGCATATTCTTAAACAGATCAATCATAATTTTACTGCTTTGATTCCTAAAAGAACTGCCTCATTAGCCCGGTTGATTTTCGTCCTATTAGTCTATGTAATGTCACCTATAAAGTGATCTCTAAACTCTTAGCTAATAGACTGAAACCCTTTCTTGATAAGATAATATCTCCATCTCAAACTACTTTCCTCTCCGGTAGACCGATTACTGATGATATTGTCATAGCTCGTGAGTTGATTGACACTATGAAAAAACTAAGAAAAAAGATGGTTGGATGGCTGTAAAACTAGATATGTCAAAGGCATTTGATAGGGTTGAGTGGAGTTTTTGATTGGTTCTATGAAGAGTTTAGGTTTTTCTGATGACTGGTGTGCTCTTATTAATCAATGTATTTCCACAATGACCACTTCAATTCTTCTTAATGGTTCCCCATGTGATGTTTATAAACCTCAAAGAGGACTGAGACAAGGTGACCCCTTATCACCGTATTTATTCATTCTTTGTATCTAATCTTATGTAGAGCTCTTTATTTTGCTGAAAGAAATGGTGAAATCATGGTATTACCGTAACAAAAACAGCTCTTCTATCTCTCACCTTTTTTTTGTGCAGATGATTGCTTAGTTTTTACTAAATCTAGACTTAATGAAGTTGTAGCTTTAGCTAGAATTATTGAGCAATTCAGTAAGTTCTCCGGCTAATCAGTGAACTTTGATAAGTCAGGTATAGCATTTAGTTGTAAGGTGCAAGAAAACATCAAACTTCAAATTGCTGGTATGCTGAACATTCAAAGAATGGCTCTCCAAGATAAGTATTTGGGTGTGCCTCTTTTACTTCACAAAAGTAAAGTTGAATCTTTCTCTCATCTAATTGATAAATTTTCAGTTAGACTTTCTCCCTGGCAATCTACTTTCCTTAATCAACCAGGTAAGACTACCCTGACTCAATCTATTTTAGGTTCTATATCTAATCATCATATGGTTGTCTTCAAAATACCGAAAAAAATCACTGACAAAATGGATGCTGTGCAGAGAGACTTCTGGTGGAATAAAAAAGAGAATAGTAATGGTTCCTTTCTTAAGAAATGGAAAAGCATTGCTCTACCTAAAGACTTAGGGGGTCTAAATATAAAACAATATGAAATTATGAACCAAGCCCTTCTGGCTAAACTTACTTGGAGAATGTTTGAAAACCCATCTTCCCAATGCTCTTCTATTCTGAGATCCAAATACTTTGATAATTTTAATCCCCTAACTGATGCTTTGAATGAATATGGTAGATGGATTTGGAAAGAAATTTGTGATGGAATGAAGATAATTAGAAATTACTATTGTTGGGAAGTAGGTGGTGGAACCAATATTTCCATTTAGAAAGACAAATGGATTACATCACTTAATAGGCCTCCTAATTCTAGATTTATGTTAGCTAATATGAAATGGGTTTCGCAGCTTATTGACCATAATAGTAAGAGTTGGAATCTTCAGATTCTCCGGTCTCTGTTTGATGCTCAAACAGTAGATGTTATTCTTCAGATTAGGATCCCTCTCAATGGTGCTGGCGGATTAAGATGAAAACCAGCTAGAGATGGTTTTTTTCCAGTTAAAACGGCTTATAAAGCTATTTTAAATGACACCCAGGAGGTATCTACTATGTTAACTCCTATTAATTGGAAATCCTTATGGAAAACCAACTTGCCTATAAAAATTCAACATTTTTTGTGGAAATTCATACGTAAATGTTTACCTGTTAGGGAAAGATTATCGAGGCACAATGTTAATTTAGATTCTGCTTGTCCTCTATGCTATAATACTGTTGAATCTATACACCATTTGTTTCTTGAATGCCCTGTTACTGATAGTGTTTTGAGAATAATTGATATAATTTTTTTTTGAGATTGCAGGGACAGGATATTTATGATTGGGTTGCTTCATGTTTTGATCATGATGTCCAGGCTAGGCCTCATAATATATTTCAATTTCATAAATATTGTTTTGTTGTATGGGAAGTTTGGAAGCATAGATGTAATGTCGTCTTTGAAAATGTGCAGGTTCACTGTGAAACGGTTATCAGAAATGTGAATACCCACATGACTGATTGGAAGAGAGTCCAACCAACCATGCCTTTAAGAAATACACCTTTAAATATTTCTGTAATACATGTGTGGAAAAGACTAGGAATTGATTGGATTAAAATAAATTTTGATGCTGCTTTTTGTAGATTTAATAATAAGGAAGGCTTGGGACTAATTGCTAGAACTAATGCAGGAACATCCGATGGAGCTAGATTCGCACCAGCTAAAGCAGTAGAGGCATAGGAGGCTGAAGCAATGGCAGCTTTGGACGGGATCAAATGGGAAGCAGCTAAAGGGATTAGGAGGATTCATTTGGAAGGAGATAGCCAAAATGTTGTCAATACTATTAATGGGAATGAAGGAGCAGTTGCTTGGATTCATTACAATATTATTCAAGACTGTCGATTTTTATTAAATAAATTTGAACATTGGAAGTGTAGTTTTACGCATAAATATGCAAACAATGTAGATGATTTATTAGCTAAGCATGCTCTATATATATTAGGTGCAGAAGAATGGATAGATACAAAACCATTCTGGCTGGAATCAGATTTAGATGCTGACAGACAATCATATGTCTCAACCGCTTAAATTAATAATATTATTCTTTTCGTATTAAAAAAAAATCTATCCCACTTTACATAAGGTCTACTAAGGTGGGGGAATTTAAGGAATGTTTGCTTATTTAGTTGGGGGTTTGGGTCGAACCTGCTCAGGAGATGTGGGTGGGTCTGTCCAGGGGGACTCATGCATCCAATAAAATACTACAGATATATGTGTGGTTTTTTCATGAGCTTAAACAGCTATGTGGAACCTCTTAGTCATAGGAAAAGAATTCTTTACCAGACACTAAGCATCCACAAAGGTCAATGATATTCGATTTTAAATCTTTGATTGGGCTTCGTTGTTGACGAAATTCTTCCTATGTATATATATATATCCCTTTGTTCTTTGAACTTCAAACTCCGAAGACCTGAAGAATGTGAAGAAGTAACAAACTATAACGACGACATCATCCTTCCACTTGAGGTTAGTAATATTGACTTGAACTGTTTCATTCCTAACGTATCTTTCAAGTCGTGCTTTATTGAAAACATAACTGCGAAGCTGTATATACTGTACATATTGTATAATACTCTAGTGATGTGACATGATCATAATAGTATGATCATAGTATTAAGGAATTAAACCACGAAGTATAACGCTTATCTTTTGAACTTCGTAGATATGACATCGATATAATCTTGTATATATTGTTATGATTATTTGAATGGATTATGGTGAAGATTTCATCCTAGGAAACAATGTTTTACATTTCTTTAAAGGAAGTACATTTCTGTTGGATCAAGAAACTCTACGAGTACCGCTGGTGGGAAACTAGATAACTGCAGTGTTATTAGTTTTCGATTGATTTGATTGACTAACGTTTATTGAAACTATGATTGCACCTAGTTTTTTATGCTTGAGAATCTTCTCTTCTGATATAAGATTCAGTCAAACTAGATCAGAGTATCGACGGGATCTTTAGAACTTTTGTTAGATCTAAAGACATCTTATGATAATCCACTGTTAACAGACTCCGTTCTATGCGTGATTGATCACAAGAGATTCAAGTGGTGTTGTGCAGGTTATTGAAGATAAAAGAATATTTGAAGACGAATAAGATTTCTTATTAGTTTTCGTATCTTGTGAATTGTGTGCATAAACCTTGATCGGCTGGGATCCAACTAGAATCAGTTTATCTTTGATAGATCTGATTGATTAGTTGCGAGAGATTGGCATTCTCTATATTTCTCTTTGAGATTTATATTGATTGAGTGCGAATCCATACTTGACTATTTCGGTAGTTAAAGTTAGATTGATCTAACCATACAAAGGAGTTTATTAGATTAAACATAAGAGCCTTTGTCAACGACTCATCTAAATATTGTAGCAAGATTGAGTAGAGTGGTTACCAAACAGATTCTTCCTTTGTTGTTTGGAATACGATCCAAAGGAATTGCTATTCACGTGTGTAACTCTAGAAGTCGAAGGCGCAGGGATACTGAGGGAACTCAGTATCTAGGGGTAGTCTGCTTGGTCTCAACTGTTAGAGCATAGCTCTGTTGAACTCACCAAGATTTGGTATATCAAGTTTGGTTGTCATATTTTAGTGACTCAAAACTCATCTAAAGTCGCTTGATTGCATAGAGTCAACTTCATTTAGGTTAGACTAGAAAGTCTAGGAATGTTGAGATATACAAGTATTACTCCGAAGACCTGAAGAAAGTGAAGAAGAAGCAAACTAAAATGACAACATCATCCTTCCTCTTGAGGTTAGTAATATTGACTTGAACTACTTTCGTTCCTAACGTATCTTTCATGTCGTGCTATATTGAAAACATAACCGCGAAGCTATACATATTGTACATATTGTATGATACTCTAGTGATGTGACATGGTCATATTTATATGGTCATAGTATTAGGGAATTAGACTATGAAGTATAACGCTTATCTTTTGAACTTCGTAGATATGATATCGACATAATTTTGTATATATTGTTATGATTATGTGAATGGGTTATGGTGAAGATTTCATCCTAGGAAACAATGTTTTACATTTGTTCAAAGGAAGTACATTCATGAACTTTTTTTATGAATCGAAAGGGAAATCACTAGGCTTATTAGTATGGATATTCATTGCAAATCTTTGGATTACCAATATGTGTGAGATGGTAGAACCGGTCGTAACTTTGTTATGTATCTTGGTATAACTAATCACAAAGCCTGACTTATGATTTGGTATGACTAGTTTTTATTAATTGGTGTAACCGATTCTAAGTAATCACCATGAGATGGCATGATTGATATTTGTAATTGGTGTGAACGATCCTAGTAGTTGCACTACACCAAATTCAGGGAGTAGCAACCTAGATTAGCAACAACTCTATCACAGTTGTGAATTCGCAACACAAAAAAATAGTTGCCAAAGTTTAGCAACAACTTAGTTCTGTTTCGAAATTCGCAACAACTATGGAGCAGTTGCGATTAACAACTACTTGGAGTGTACGCATGCAAGTCACATGCTTAGAAGGGAACACTTTTAACCCATTGACCAGTTGACTTCTTGACTAGAGAAAGGCACGATTTATCCCTCCAAAAATCATGTACAAGACAACTTCCTTCTTTCTATCCACATATTTTTCTCTACCCTCTCCTTTATCTTCTCTATTTCACCGTCTCTCTCCATTATCATCTTCTTCTGGATCTGAAGAAAACTCTGCTGCCATTAATTTCTTCTGCTATTAAACTCGACCAAGTATAGCTGCAAGTTAGGTAATTTAATTACTGCATGGTTTCAATAGTTAGGGTTTATCTTTCAATAGTTAGGGTTTATTATGTTAGATCGACAATTAGGTTTGGGTTTTTTTTAATGACTTTCACTTATATTGTTGCAGGAGGAAGCACCGTTGTGAAGGAACTTGATAAGCATGATTAACCTAGGTATGGTTTATCTTTTTACTCTAGTTTTATGTTTTGAGTTTAATTTTAGGTCAATAGCTTGTATCTGAGATTTGGTTGTTAATTTATTTTGATTTTTTATGAGTTGGGTGTTTCTTATTTTTGATTTTGAATGGTATTTGGGTCAGATTTGATTTTGATTTGGGTGTAACCTAGAATTTAAACCTAAAAACTCAAATTCTCTGCATAAAGTTTGATTTGCTTGGTTAGTTTTGTCAAAATTACAAATTGTTAGCAGTTTAATGTGAGTTTTAGTTTTGTGAAAACTTATTAAGTTATAACTTAACTAAAAATCAGATTAAACTGCAGATTTAGTTTGTAACTTGACAAAATATTTGTATGGGTAGACTTGAAGTAGATTCAGTAATTTTTCATTTGATGTGATCTAAATGTACTGATAGATATGATTGCTGAGTTTTATAAATATGTTGGATATAGATATTGTCTAAATTTTAACATAGATGTTGTCTTTAGGAATCACAAAATGTCATTGATACATGATAAGAAGTGGATGAAATGTGATAATAAATCAGAGAAGTACATACAAGGTGTTAGGTCATTCATACAGTTTGATAGGGAAAAAGGTGGTGCAAATGTGTTGTTCTCATGCCATTTTGGTCGTTGTAAGAACTGTAAAGGATTGGTGACGCTTACTGAGACTTCATATCTGTAGATAGGGAAAAACGAGTTGCTGGTTTTTATGGAATTAAGGAGACGACCGTGCGGAGGAAACTCCTTGAACCGAGAAAACTTTCAAACCTCACACAGATTCACATCAAGAAGGGAGTGCTTTGAATTCTAGAGATCAATCTATATAACTCCAACCTAAACCAAAACAATGGCCGTTCCAGAGTAAATTCGGTCACAAGAGAGGATGGGTCGATCTGTAGGAGGGAAGATGAGAAATGTGTGAGATCAATGGTGATCAAAGATTGTAGGTGTGTTGTGTGTTCTAAAATAAGATAAGTTCTGAATGATTGAATTTTCTCTGTTGAGAGTAATTGCTCAAATGTTGAGTTATTAATCTCTTGTTGTCTGTTCGACGTGAGATTATTCTTGTTTTCAATCATGATTCAGAGACCTATTTATGTTGCTAGAGTTGTAAACACCTTGATCCCATGAAGTGTGACAGTTGATGGAATCAAAGAGTGGAGAAGTGGGAATCGTGTTAAAACCAGTTGCTCAACGTGTGGAGACTTGGTCGATTTTCCATCCACTACTTTGTTAACTCCTTCAACTGATTGCACGACTTGCTCACATTCTCATCGTGTGTATGAACACACGTGTCGTAGACCGCCAGACCAAATCCATATTTAGTATCCTCCATGTGACACGATTGATTTCTCGTGATTGTGGAGTCTGCAAGGCAGACGTGTATTTAGTTAGTCAGTTGTTGACTTCATGACTTCATAGGACGATGAGTCCTTGTATTGTTGAGTTGAACATGATTTGAAAATGTTCCGAGACTCATGAATTGAACATGTCGGCTGAGACAAAGGTATAATGTATGAATAAACGTTGATAGTTAACGTGAGCAAATATTTCTCATTCGATGAATTTTTGAATATTGATAGTTGAACCAATATTCCTTGGTTTGAGCAAATATTGCTCATCTGAGCGAATGTTGCTCGTTTGATGAATTATTGATAGCATGACCAAATAGAATATTAATTTAAATACTGACAACTGAACCAAGTATAATTAATAAAATGTTGACCATGAGATCATCGTAAAATTATTAGCGTTCGAATATGGAATTATGAACCTTGGACTCGAAACCCTAATTCGATCAATTGATGACCAATTGATGGTTTATTGAAAATTATCCACAGAGTGAAGGAGGGACTGTCTACATGGGATGATGGGTTGACCATGTAGTGCCCAGATGCTCGAGTGAACAAAATACCAAAGTCTCTTGAGACCAGTTGGTGAAAGGATGATTAAATGCTGGTTTAATCATTTATTGATAATGTTCGTATGAACCTTAGGTGATAAAACCTAATAAATTCTGAAGAGATGAAGGACCAACCACGGGATCATGAAAACCGCCCTTGGTTTGTCACGGATTCGTGTGACGATCGTTTTATGAAATTACAAAACTGTTTGGAAGAGTCTGAACCTAATGTGAACGAATTAGGTCAAATGATGAAAATATATGGGAGTCGGCCTCCTGCAAGCCAAAGAGCCAACCTTGGTCGGTCAAGGTAGTATGCTCGCGTCACCAAAGTGTTCGTGTCTCAGTCCTGAGAGTTTTGATATTTTCTGATGTGCGTTTGAGCAATCATTTGGGAAAATATAAAGAAATCAGGGATTTTTGCTGAAACTGAGGAAACTTCATGAGATGAAGGAAAAATAATAATAAAAATGAAGGAATCATGAAGTGTGGGAGCGTCCATTTCCAAGGCATGGCCGGCCGTCCAATGAGCCTGTCCCATAGCATTTTACTAATTTTATTATATTTTTTCATGATTTTATGGAAATATCATAAAATCAAGGAGTTTGTTGAAACTAAAGAGTTTTGTTGAAATCAAGGAGTTTCCATGAGATGAAGGAAACAAATAATATTAATAATAATAAAATAAGGGTGTGGGGGCCGGCTTGAGCATGGTCGGCCGGCTGGGTCCCGGTCCCGTGAGTTTTTCCCTAATTTTATGTATTATTTCATGATTTGAAGGACTTTTCATAATTTGAAGGAAACATCATGAAACCAAGGAATTTCATGGGATGAAGGAAACATAAAATAATAATGATAAAATAAAGGGGTGTGTGGCACCGACTAGGGCATGACCGGCCGGCTAGGGTCCGGTCCCACGAGTTTCCCTAATTTTATATTATTTTTCATGGCTTTAAGGAAAAATCATGAAATTAAGGAGTTTTCGTGAGATTAGGGAAATAATGAGGAATCATGAGGTGTGGGACCGGCCATGACTACGGCATAGCCGGCCGGCTAGTAGACACGGTCCCATGACACCTTTCCCAATTTTATATTATTTCCTTGATGCAAAGGAAACACCATGAAACTGAGGAGTTTCCTTTAAACGAAGGATATTTTTTCAAATGAAGGGATTTTCATGAGATCAATGA
The DNA here is from genome assembly GCF_003573695.1 of Papaver somniferum. Lineage (NCBI taxonomy): Eukaryota > Viridiplantae > Streptophyta > Magnoliopsida > Ranunculales > Papaveraceae > Papaver > Papaver somniferum. Next base: position 2,129,567 of record NW_020621936.1, on the reverse strand, counting down.
AAATATGATAAAATATAAAATTGGGCGTGGGACTGGCCATGGCACGACCGGCCGTCCGGTGGGCCTAGTCCCTATCGCATTGATTAATATTTTATTATTTATTATTTTGTTCCTATTTTGCATAGGTTCATCGTTCCTTCGTATTTTGGAATGCTCGTTCGTGCATTCAGGTGCTGGTTAGTGTGTTATTGCTGAGTACACTTGCACCATTTTAATCGGGGCTTACTCGATAGTTGCTCAGATGCCCGTGTATCAAATATTTATTACTAACCCATGGAATTCTGCTTGGAAGAACCATGAATTGAAGTAACAAAATATTATGAAAAACATAGAATATTTTCGAGGGATCCAGTTAATGAATCTAATGATTTAGGAATAATTAATTGATGGCTCTATACTAGTACGATCGTCTAGGAGCATTAATTATTCAGGAATTGAGTATGAGCTTGTTTAAGCGTCATATTTCTTTTATATAGTCAGGGAAAACATTGTTACATCCTGAAGACGTTATTGCTCTATACTAGAAGGCAAGCTGTCTAGGAGCCGTCCAATCTTTCGATTCTATATACCGTTGCTCAGTATTCATGAGATATGTCGTTGCCTCAGCTGAGAGACTACATATCTACATATACTCTGAGAGACAGTATTCTCAGTCAGAGATCTTTGTGGCATGAGCTTTCACGCTTTCGATAAGAGACATGAGCCTCGATATTCATCTGATTGCTGGATCAGGAGTATGTATAATTATGGGTTTACGATTTTAGCCCTTGTCGAAAATCCAGCATCTACATTAAGTCCCCTGCTTAGTGAGGGACAGTCATGTTCCTCAGTCAGCACTGAATGGTGATTTTCTGGTTACAAATAATATAAACAATTGAACTTAGCCGTAAGATGAGACCTTACCGGATTTTTGATAGTACGAGCAAACCACGGCTTGAACGAAGATTCCGGTGGCATGATAGAGCATCGCCTAATGATCATGAGTTGGTGTTGAACCGCTGATTTTGATGACAGGACCTTGGTCGTTCTAGGATTCACGGGCCGGGCACAATAAGGAAATCCTCGTGAGATTAGGTTTTGGAAATAAAATTTGATATAAAGGGATTCAATCCTATCTTTTTTTTTTATTTCTTATTGACCGACCCCCTACTTCATCACCTCTTCATCCCCTTCACGCCATCAGGGAGAGTGAAAAAATTTCGCCGGAGCTTCCAGTCGGAACAGCCACCGTCCGGCCAATTTCCGACCGGCGCCGACAGGTAAGCGATATTTTTTAAAACTTGTTGTTTGCTCATGAGTTGTTCATGCTTTGATCATGTAGAAGTCATATACATGTGTATATATGAGTGTGGGTTTTGTAGAAAACCCTTGTTTCTAAAAAAGAACGTATGTTGGTTCGATCGTTAGTTTAAGAAACTAATAATAATCCCTGACTTAAGAGAGATTTTTTTTTATACATAGACCTGTGTCCAGTGATAAAATTTTGTTTATGAGCTTTCATGGAAACCAAAACTTTATCTTAAAAAATATGAACTTTTCACAAAACCAAAATAAACCCTCGTTTCAAAGAGAGAGGATCGTACGAAGAAAAAGAGTTTTTTATTTTTTATATATATATATATGAAACTGTGACATATACCATAATATAATGCCACATATTTATTTACGTGAGTAAATAATAGTTTTGAAGATTTTACGTGAGTTATTCACGTTAATCATTATTTCGCAAAACCAAAATATGGGTTTTGAGTAACCCTTGACATTAGATAATTTATTTATGATGAAATACTGCCCGGGTGTAAGTTTCATAGCTCAGTTGTGGATGTTCATGTTATGAAAATTATGTTCATGATTTTATGAAAAATCAGGTTTCAATTTCTTAAATGATAAAGCTTTGTTCGTTATTGCGGGTTTCAAGGAACGAACTAATTTTGAAGTGCTAACTCTTATATCACGATTACTGTGACAGAGGAATTGTAAAGAGGTAAGAGTTAGGATTACCATTTTTGTAGCGGATTTATTATCAGCATATCCGTAATTTTGTGCTCCTGGTTCCAGAAAATGGTGACTTCCAGCAGCAGCGATTATGATTATAGCTATTCTTCTAGCTCTTCTGAAGAGGATTCCAAAGCTCCCGCAGCCAAACCACGAGCTAAGATGAATCATATTGAGGGAACAAAGCCCAATGCGCCCCTTAATGACCATAAGGTTACTTATGCTGAACTCATGAAGAGAAAAGCCGAGGATGACAAGATGGATGATTATCGGCGAAGAAAGGACCGGGTTCAGCGCAGAGTGCTAGCAGCTGAGGAGAAACTTCGATCTCGAGCTGACGGTGTATCCTCTGATTCTGATGCTTCGGAAGATGATGGACCCGTGTGGGTTCCACGAGATCTCAAGATTAAGCCAGACCGGCGTACCAGGGAGATCGAGAAACTGGTCAAGGATGACCTTGAAGTTGAGCGTGAAAAAGAAGAGTATTGGGATTCCTTATATAGCGATCCTGAGATTCATCCGGACTTCGTCAATGGCCCTGACAGTGATTCCGATGAATAATTTGAAGAGGGCTCCGCGAGAGATGATGATGATGAATCTGATAATTCTGACAAATCTGATGACTCCGATGAATCTGACGAGTAGCCTTGCTCATGAATTTCTCTGAGATTATTTGTTTTTTTTTTGTCGAAGTAGATATTTTCTGGTTACTTAATCAGTATTTTGCTGTAGAGACGTTTCTTTAGAGATTATTTTCTGAGCCATAATCCCCTGTCGTATTTTTTCCAAATCTTCTTCATATTTCCAACTGAATAAGATGGACCAATGTCCGTGTAAACAATAGTTATCCATGAAATACGATTATATGAACTGGCTAGGAGACACGCGGCCTGCCAGATCATTAATATTCCACAGTTGCAACGCTGGTTACATCTGAAGTATCAGTCCCCAGTATTGTCATGCTGAATACGCCTGAGCTGTCAGTCCCCAGTATTGTCGCACTTCATCTATGTTATCGGATACGCTCTGACTTGAGATTTAGGGTTTCAATGAAAACCGCAACATATTTGACTATATTCGTTATTGGATAAGTATCATGACCTTCAATGTCTAGGTTTTCTCTATTTAAACAACATCTCGTCTTCTGCCTTGTGCATTATCAGAAGTAATTTTGATCACAAACATAACTCTCGTCACCATGTCCAGAAGTAGTATTTCTTCTCGAAACGAACCTCAATCCAAGCATGAACTAGAAGCATTCGTCTCAGTAAGTCGTATATTCTTCTCCATCTCCATTTGATCAGAAATTATTGATCATAGAAAAATAATTTGTTGCAGAATAATCAGAAGAATCCATCTTCTTCGCATAATTTGAGGCCTAAGCGGACTGTTAAATCCCCTGCCCGATACAGGTCAGCTCATGCTGAAGCCGGAGCATCCGTAAGCAATTCCATAACTTCTCAGCTGAGGTTTTCCATGTTCAATGTTCGATAAAATTTATCACTCCTTCATTTCATCGCAGGTTGATGTTCGTGTTGTTGTTGATGCCAGAAAGAGGAGAGACGGGAAGTCCGTGGCCGTGGTTGATGATAGCAGCAACCGCATTAACGAAGATTCCACTGACGTGAAGACTGGGGTTAGAACTCACGTTCACGAGTATCCAACAACTGGACTCCCTTTTGAAGCTCCCATGACTAATACCTGCCCAAATAATGAGGTGGTCGGTGGATTCGTCATTCCCAAATGTCATGTTCCTCCGTATACCGAAATTTGGATACGGTATGGGCACATTGCTACGACGGAAATATGGAGGGGCTTTCTCCCAACACTTCCGACTACAGTTGTCGAATTGTTACCGATCATTGAAGAGATAAAGGAGATGAATCTGCGAGATGTCAAGAATCATGAACTGCATAGGTGGATGAAATGATTTCAAACTGTGAAACCTTACGGTTCAACATAGGATGGATTTGTCGTCGGCTCGAGATGATCAAAATTCACAGGGTGGCGGCGGCTGCTGATGCGATTTCTACCACAACTGCTTTCTTGGAAGAGGAGAAGGCCCTTGCCTTGGAATCGACCAGAGTCGAGAAAGCTGTCCAGGACTTGAAAGTGAGGACCAAAAACTTTCAAAAGAAGCTTGACATGGCTGTTTTTAAGAATTACTCTCTGTTGGATAGTTTACTCTGAGTGAGTATTTATGATTGTTGTTTTTTGAATAGGCTTAGGCTTTTTCTTGGGTAGAATAATTGATTATGTCATGAAGGAATTTTGTTCATTTATGAAATGTTTAATGAATAAAGGAGCATTTTGCACACCCTTTGGAGGAATTTAAATTACATTCTGAGAATGCTTGAAACGATGAAATGATGAAAAGGTAACCGTTTTCTACGGATCAGGCGTAATATGCTTTGAGCTATTTACCGTTGATTATATTTCCTTCCACTGTGTTTGTACCCTATTAAAATAGTGTACGTGCGTACCACACAAACTATTTGATATCGGTAAAATACGTTTTATTGTGGAAACCGGTGGGTTTATTGAGGAAACCCACATGGCTTATTATGGAAGCCCAATACGGTTTATTATGGAAACCGGTGGGTTTGTTATGGAAACCCACAAGGCTTATTATGGAAGCCTGGATTTGGTTTATTATGAAAACTGGTGGGTTTATTATGGAAATCCACAAGGATTATTTTAGAAGCTCAATATGGTTTATTATGGAAACCCACTTGGCTTAATATGGAATCCCAAATCAATTTATTATAGAAACCCATTTGGCTTATTATTGAAGCCTGTTGATTTTGTTATGGAAATTCATTTTGGCTTATTATTGAAGCCCAAATGTCCATGGTTAATAAGATCTTAATAAAAGGAGGTTAAGATTTTCATGGAAATAATTATTATAGATAATATTATTTAAGATAATTGCAGGATCCTAACAGAAAGAGGATAATTATCTCAAGTAGTTATAATTATTATTCAAGATAATAATTATTTGAGATAAATATGGATTATGATAAGTATTAGATAGAATAACTAATTTTATCATGAATCTGGTTGTTATTTGGGATGTATACAGATGGGGAAAGTTATTTGGATAACTATTGAAACCCTAAAGCTACATCCACCTTCTGCCTATACATAGAGGCTAAATTTCAACTCAAAAGGTACAAAATTCTATTCTTTTCACCACAATACACTTGCATAGAACATCCGCTGATTTTAGCATCGGAGTGTTTTTGAAGGTACCCCCACCTCTTTTGATCAATTCTTTGGAGATTCTTCATCAACGATAGCGATTGGATCAACTTTCCCGCATCTCGAAGATTGTTGGAGTGATCACTTTTGCACCAACATCTTTTGGCGCCGACTAAGGGGAACCGAAGAAAAGATTGTGCTCCCCCAAATTGAGAAAAGTTTTTTTTCAAGTGTTTTTGTAAACTAGGGTTTCAAAGACGTTTGAAAAGGAAGCAAATCAGATCGCAACTTTTGTGAAAGTTGCAGTAAGTTCCAACAACGTACCCGAAAGTTGCAGTAAGTTCCAACAACGTACCCGAAAGTTGCAGGAAGTGATGAACACTTTCATAGGGTTGCGGAAGCTTTTTGAACGTCTCTAGAAGGTTGTGGGAAGATCCAAAAAAGTCGCTGAAAGTTCTGCCAAAGTTGTTAAAAGAAAAAAAAAAGAAAAAAAAAACACGAATGGATGCATCAGGAGCAAATCAACTTGAGATGGATGTAGATGTACCCACTGAAAATCAATCCAATCACCAAGCAAACGCTCCAACTTTGAGAAGCGTTGTAGTGCAAAACAACTATGATGAAAGGGACGGGAGAGAGACGTCGATATCATCATCGGTATCTGCTTCTCGATCTCGATCTGAGAGATCTTTTCCAAGGTTCAGGGAGACCAACGTTCCGCTGCATAGATCACCACCTCCAACCGTTAGTAGAAGCTTCCATGAGCGACGATAGGATGATATAGTTAACAGAGGAGTACGTCCTCGAGTTAACAGTCCACCAGCTGAACGAATCAACGACCCACCTGCTGCACAAGCCAATGTCCAATCTGCCGCTCAAGTCCCTATCCCACCAGCGGTACAAGCCAATGTCCAACCTACGACACAAGTTAATAACCCACGAGTTACACAGATTAACAACCAGCGGGTGACGCCTATTGACTTAACAATAAGGGAGCGATTGCAAGAGCTCGAAAGAGAGAACAAGCGACTCAGAATCGCACTTGAAAAAAGAAAAAGGAACAAAGAATCTCTTACCGGAAGGAGCTAGCGAAGAGAAAACGACGACTGCAGATGGGTTGTTATCGTGATTTCTCTTCCATATTTATATTGAACAGAAACAGTGTCACGCAAGAAACAAGTTCGAAGAGTTTGATAGGAATAAAATTTCGATAGAAATCAAATTCATGGGTTCAAACAGCTACGTTTCTTAGTTCCACAGCTTTATGCGGAATCAAACTCTTATTGGCCATGGGTTTTGGCTGGAAAAATATAGTGCGAAACTTACCTAAGCGCGCAAACATAGTGCGCGGGAATAGAAGAGCAGGCTAGGAGTTTGAAGAGAAACAAGTTCTCTTGAAATCCCAAAAGACGATCAGATTCGTAATTCCGTATGGGATTGGTTTTCCTCCTGGCAGTGATGTCGGTCGATGACCGAGTACGATAAGACTTTGTATCGGTGACAAAGTTAAGACGTGAAATGTACGCGGCAAAATGAAGGTGCTGGCATCATCTCAAGCTGGAAAGGTCCCACCATTTCTTACGCGGGATCCAAATCCATAGTTTTACACAAGACTGGCTATAGCGGTGGAAAGACACAGTACGAAACATACTATACTTGAAGCGCGTTAAAATTGGAAAACGCTGATATTTTACCAAGCCAATCACTTATGGGAGAAGTAACACGAAGTGGAATCATGAGGGGACGTGTTCTTTTTGGGGTAATATGGGAAGACATTAACACGTGGGCTTATGACTCATGTGATGGCAGCAATGAGATTCCACAATGGTAGTGATATAGCGACAAAAACGTAGGACGCATTTGATAATTAAGGAATCACAGCTTCGAACTACCAAGGATGTTGTTGGAATTGCGTCTAATCTTGGTAAGAAGGATATTGCTAGAGACACCCGTCAGGAAGGAAGAGATTGGAAAGATATGCAAGAAATATAAGTGGTCATTTAGACTTTTTATCAAACAGATTATACTTCTTGACCTCTTATACACCATCATCGGAGCCATGGCTAGATGTCAACGGAAGCTTGATCTGAAACTGGTTCAGCAGGAGACAACAGAGTCGTGCTTTAGTCCATCACCAAGCGCACGTACGAATCCAAGACTGAGTCGACAACTCAGGCTCATACGCACTGGACTTCACCCAGTTTTTGAATACCTAAAGACATAGAGTGCACTAATCACCCAATCATTTGGCATTCAGTCGTTCAAGGCGTGTGAGGTTGTTAAATGCATGCTTGACACTGTATTATTAAGCCAAGCTCGAGGCAAATTCATACCTCAGGCTGGACAAGGCCTTCAAAGGTTGCTAAACCGTCTGGGGGCGACGTCATCGGGTCTGCTGCCATGTCAGCACCGTTTGAGTGCCATATCAGCACCACTAGAGTTCCATGTCAGCAAAATATCCCAGTCAGCGGTGCCCGATACGTCAGTATTGGCCGACATGTCAGCATTGCCTGCCACATCAACACCTGCCCGCCACGTCATCAGCATCGGTCAGATGATTGACTGCCATGTCAGCATTCGGATCCAGTCAGCAATCCACGTCAGTATAGTGTGCCACGTCTGCAACAACATGCACGCTTCGTTCAAAATTTGTTTCATCAGTAACTTCTTCGTTTCAAGCACGAATTGAGTGATTTTTGGATCGTTTGAATCATCTTTCGATTCCCTATAGCATGGTAGCAAAAATTTCTATATTTGAGAAACTTTTGCATGCACTTGGTGCAGCAATATGACCGAGTTCGAGGTTCGTGGATATCAACATGATCGAATTCAAAGTTCTTTTGATTTATTGCTCGAGGTTCGTCAGCAACATAATCAATTGAAGATAAGAAAAGAAAGCAAAGTTTTCATGTACGGCGAAAAGGTTCGGAACCGAGGGACACGCCGCACCAAGACAACATTTTGAGGGCGATTCCAAAAGGAAAAATCACGATGAACCCAGAAATAAGATGGCAACGGAAAAGACATCATAATCCCAGATCCATCTAGAAAGTGGGGATCATATATTATAGATCTAGTTCCTGCTTCACATGGGGGCGTCTTTGCTATTTGGAAATATCTCTACAGATATTAGGGGCGACTAAAATGACGCCTAGCATGCAATCAAAACCAACATGGTGAAGGAAGTCAAACAATAAGACACATCATTTTCAATATTACTGGAAGTAATGGGGGCGACTAAGGTGGAAGGAACGAACACCTGGGAGGTAAGTCTTCCCCGATTACATTATAAATCAAGTTTATAGTCTCAATTGAGAACACTTTTTGCATGTATTTATTAAATAAATACGCGCAATGTCTTTCTATAAAAGAGGAACACAAAGACGAAGTATTTTGGTTATGAAGGGAGTAATTGCGATGTCTTTCTAGTAAAGAGAAAGACAAAAGAAGTATTTTATTATGAAGGAAATACTTGTAATGTCTTTTTATAAAAGAGAAAGACAAAGACGGAGTATTTTGGTTATCAAGGGAATAATTGCGATGTCTTTCTAGTAAAGAGAAAGACAAAAGAAGTATTTTATTATGAAGGAAATACTTGTAATGTCTTTTTATAAAAGAGAAAGACAAAGACGGAGTATTTTGGTTATTAAAGGAAATAGCTACCATCTCTTTCTAATAAAGGGAAAGAGAAGAAGAAAGTGTTTCAATAAAAGCTGAAGCTAAAAATAGAGCGAAGGGAGCGAAAGGAAAATATTAAATATTACATGTACTTATTAAAAAAATTCGTGCAATGTCTTTCTATAAAAGAGGAAGACAACGAGAAGTATTTCGATTGCTAAAGAAATAGATACAATCTCTTTCTAATAAAACGGAAGGAAAAGAAGAAGAAAGTGGTGGAATGAAATAAAGGAAATGTATGACGAGAAGCTAGAGACAGTCAACCTGTACACCAGAGATCGTCGTATATTCATTATTCGCAGACACACGAGCATTGAGTCGGAAAATTATAGGCCAGTACGGGAAAAAATGGGCAACCAATGTGCCTAGAAAGTTACGGGAGCAACCTATATTCGAAGTGAGGTATGTTCTCAAAGTCGAAGTTGAGTTATTAATTTAATCCTGAGCGATAAATTGGAGTGTTTTTCTATCAAAGAGAAAAAACAAAAAAACGCTTCATTCACCATAAGGGTGGGAGATGAGATTAAAGAAGATTTACAAGACCAACACTTAGGTCATATGTTAGCTAATGGAAGAGCAAGAGAACATAACATGCCGATCTGTTTGGCATTTGGGTAATTACTATATGGAGTGTTAAGTACATTATTGGTACTTTGAACATGTTTGGTGATTTGAGATAGTTAAATACATTTTTGGTACTTTGAATTATCAAGCGGAGTTCGGGGCGAGTCCATACTACAAGCTGGCCAAGGCCACAAAACTTTATCGGATAAGCATCATAGGGCGAATTTGAACGAGCTGTGAAGGTTAGTTCTTCTTTTGATTTTCTTAATCCACACAACAAGCTGGCCAATGCCATGAAAGGTTATGGGATAAGTAACATATGGCGAATTTGAACGAGCCGCGAAGGTTAGTGCTTCTTTTGATTTTCTTAATCCATCAACAAGTAGAGAATTAAGAGGGGGCGATGTTTGTACCCTATTAAAATAGTGTACCGCACAAACTATTTGATATCGGTAAAATACGGTTTATTGTGGAAACCGGTTGGTTTATTGAGGAAACCCACATGGCTTATTATGGAAGCCCAATACGGTTTATTATGGAAACCGGTGGGTTTGTTATGGAAACCCACAAGGCTTATTATGGAAGCCTGGATTTGGTTTATTATGGAAACCGGTGGTTTTATTACGGAAACCCACAAGGCTCATTTTAGAAGCTCAATATGGTTTATTATGGAAACCCACTTGGCTTAATATGGAAGCCCAAATCAATTTATTATAGAAACCCACTTGGCTGATTATTAAAGCCTGTTGATTTTGTTATGGAAATTCATTTTGGCTTATTATTGAAGCCCAAATGTCCATGGGTAATAAGATCTTAATAAAAGGAGGTTAAGATTTTCATGGAAATAATTATTATAGATAATATTATTTAAGATAATTGCAGGATCCTAACAGAAAGAGGATAATTATCTTAAGTAGTTATAATTATTATTCAAGATAATAATTATTTGAGATAAATATGGATTATGATAAGTATTATATAGAATAACTAATTTTATCATGAATCTGGTTGTTATTTGGGATGTATACAGATGGGGAAAGTTATTTGGATAACTATTGAAACCCTAAAGCTACATCCACCTTCTGCCTATACATAGAGGCTAAATCTCAACTCAAAAGGTACAAAATTCTATTCTTTTCACCACAATACACTTGCATAGAACATCCGCTGATTTTAGCATCAGAGTGTTTTTGCAGGTACCCCCACCTCTTTTGATCAATTTTTTGGAGATTCTTCATCAACGGTAGCGATTGGATCAACTTTCCCGCATCTCGAAGATTGTTGGAGTGATCACTTTTGTAGCAACACACTCCTCCATCAATAGCTAAGATTTTGTAATATCCGCTAGATACTGCCTTGATTACTACATATGGCCCTTCCTATTTCGGAGAGAACTTGTGGGAAGACATGTCTTGTTGAATGTGCTTTGTTGTCTTTAATACCAAATCTCCTACTTGAAACGTTCGAGGTCTTACCATTTTGTTATAAGCTCTGGAGATCCTTTGTTTGTATGCTTCTACGTATTTTTCTACCTTATCCCTTCTCGACTCAAGCATGTCCAATTCAGCAATTCTCGAGTTGGACACTTCGGCTTCGTCCCATTGTACTCCACTGGCTGTTGCAATCCTTGCTGAAGGAATTTTGATTTCTGCTTTGAGTATGGCGTCGGCTCCATATAAGAGAGAGTATGGTGAAGTTCCGATCGAGCTCCTTGGTGCAGTCCGATAGGCCCATAAAGCCATAGGCAATTGTTCATGCCACGTCCGCGGATTATCATGAATTGTTCGACTGAGAATTCAGATCAAACTTTTGTTGGTGCTTTCTGCTTGTCCGTTTCCCTGGGATAGTATGGCGCGAAGAAAACTTGTTTGATGTCGTATTCCTCGAGCAGTTCCTTCACGTGCTTGTTGGAAAAAGGAGTTTCATTATCGGTAACGATGTGTTTAGGAACACCGAATCTACATATTATGTATTCTTTGATGAAGGCTGCAATCGTGACCCCAGTGGTGCTTCGAAGAGGAATGGCTTCAACCCATTTGGTAAAATACTCAGTTGCAATGATGATGTATTTATGCTGCTTCGAAGATGTTGGGTTGATCTTTCCGATGATATCCAGTCCCCAGCTATAGAAAGGCCATGGACTATTCACATAATTCAATGGGAGACAAGGAGTATGGATGAGATTACCATGAATTTGGAATTGATGACACCTCTGAATGTGTGTAGCGGCATCGTCTTCTATGGTCGTCCAATAATATTTCTCATGAATCTGAAGAAATAATTTCCTTTTTCCCTGATGTTCTCCATCGTGCGTTTCTTTTAAAATTGTTGGGATTTCATGCTCAGCTAGGCATCTCAGTAAATTCCCACCAAAACTCTTGCGGTATAAGATTCCATCAAGAAAGACAAATCTTTTAGCTTTGTGAATGAGTTTGATTGTTTCTTTCTTTTCCAACGGCAATTCATTGTCTTGAAGGTACTTGATGAAAGGCTCCCTCCAGTCCCCAGTGTGATGGACTGTCAAAGCTTCGTAGTGATGGGGAGGCGTCTGACAATTGGGACAAGATCTTTGCAGGATTCTTGATTGAGTCTCCATTGAAGGCCAATAGTATCCCATCCTTTGAAGCTTTCTGTAAAGTGTTACCACCAACGTATGTCCGCAGATTTCTTCATGTATGCGTTTGAGTTGTTCGTCCGTTTCGTCGTTTCCAAGACATCATGGCAAGGACCCATTAGGATTTCGATAGTATAACGCTCCGTGAAGCAAGAAGTAATTCTTTAATTCCTTGAGGCTGACTTTCCTTTCTGAAAGAGAACTGCTCAATTCATGAATAATAGGTGCTCGCCAATCGTTTGCTTGAATGTCTTCGACTTGAGCAAGACAGGTAGATGACACAGTACGTATCTGTACCGTGATTGTTTTCTCTGCTCCTTCGAATTGTAGCTTAGAGGAGAGAGTTTCCAGGCAGTCGGCATGCCTATTGTAAGTTCGTCCAGTATGGACGATCGTTGCATCAGCAAAATGGGTTAATATCCTCTGAGCTTCAGCTCTGAATGGGGCGAGCATGATTTCTTTGAGAGAGTATGCTCCTTCATTTGATTGACTAGTAGTTTTGAATCTCCCCTTATCTCAAGATGCGTTGCTCCTGCTTGCTTAGCCAAAGATAAGCCTAGAAAAAAAGCTTCATATTCTGCTGAGTTGTTGGTACAATGAAAATCCAGCTTGAATGTATGTGAGAAGACTTCGCCAGATGGAGATACTAGCACTACGTCCTCTCCTCCGGTATCATTGGTAGGGGTGGCGGATCCGTCAAAGTATAAAATCCACGTTTCTTCTTTGATGACTAAAATTTATGGAAATTCCCCGGGCACATCTTCATGTAACATTGTTGTATCTTCCCCTGGAAAATCAGCTAGAAAATCTGCAACTGCTTGGCCTTTGATTGCTTTAGGTGGTACACAATCTATGTCAAACTCTGACATTTGAAGTAGCCACTTTGCTAGTCTTTCTATCAAGGATGGTTTTGATAGTAGAAACTTTATAGGGTCAGCCTTGGAGACGAGCACGACTCTGTTGGATAACAAATAATGCTTGAATTTCTGGATTGCATGCACCAATGCTAGACATGCTCTTTCGGATTTTGGGTATCAGAGTTGAGCGTCTTTCATCGTATGACTGAAGTAATAAATCGGACGTTTGATACCTTCTTCATCTTCTTGAGCAAGAAGTGCTCCAATAGCGACATAGCTGGAATCCGTATGGAGTATTAGTGGACGTCCTTGCACTGGAGATCTCATGACAACAGGTGATAGCAGTATCTGCTATATTTTCTGGAATGCTTCTTGCTAGACGGTTGTCCACGTAAAACTTGCTCCTTTCTTCAGTAGAGGGGTGAACGAAGCAATGAGTTGAGCCAATCCAGGAATGAAGAGTCGAATATAATTTACCTTGCCCATAAAACTCTGGAGTTCTTTCACAATGCGTGGAGGAGGCATGGTAGTAATGGCTTTCATCTTGTCTAGATCAACTTTGATTCCTTCTGCGGTGACCAAGAATCCTAGAAACTTTCCGGAGGAAACGCCAAAAGCACACTTCAAAGGATTCATCTTTAATTTGTATTCTCTGTATCTTTCAAAAACTTGTCTTAGAACTTCGAGGTGGGATGCTCGAGTCTTCGACTTTACCACCACATCATCAACATAGTCTTCCACTTGCTTGTGCATCATGTCGTGGAATATGGTGGTCATGGCTCGTTGATAAGTGTATCATGCATTTTTCAATCCGAAGGGCATCACGGTGTAGTGAAAGTTCCCAATAGGAGTACGGAATGCGGTTTTGTTGGCATCACGCTCGTACATCTTGATCTGGTTGTATCCACTGTAACCATCCATGAATGAGAACATATCGTGACTACTGGTTGTATCAACGAGCATATCAATGTTGGGTAGGGGAAAATCATCCTTTGGAAAGCATTTGTTCAGATTCCTGAAATCAACACAGCATCTGATTTGACCATTCTTCTTCTTGACGGGAACAACGTTTGCCAGCCATGTTGGATGTTGAATAGGTTTGATAAATCCTACTGTTAATAGTTTCTGAATATCGATTTTGATTTGTTACTCGACTTCGTGTCTGAACAGTCTAGGCGGTTGTTTGACAGCTTTGGAGCCAGGAGTGATATGCAGATGATGTGTAACTAATTTGTCGTCTAGACCAGGCACTTCTTCATACGTCCAGGAAAAGGCATCCCGATATTCTTTCAGCAGATTGATCAGCTCCGTTCGTTCCTCTGGTGACAGCGCGGAACTAATTAAAATTGGCCTTGGATCGTCCTCCGTCCCGATGTTGATTGTCTCAAGATCGTCAGTGGTGGAATCAGTGCCTTCTTTCAATTGTCGTGGATCATCTTGAACTTCTTCGTCGAGTGATGGTTCGCTCTGACATGATTCTTCAGGGCGGGGAGACTTTTCATCGTTCGCCGCTGTTAATTTCTAATCTTTGCATCGGCGGTAAATGATCTTCCCCTCCACATCATGACTTGTTATGAAATTAGATCCCGAAGTAGAGACTTGATCCTTACGGCGCTTAATCGGTGTAGCAGATGACTTGATTGACTTAGCGCCTGGGGATGATGGTTTATCAACAACTTCTTTAATGGACTTCCAGCTTGGGAGTGAAGTACTGTAAATCTTGCTTGGAGGTTCGGGGATGCTTTTTTGGGATTCAAGGAATTCAACATCATAGACAGGAGCATAAGTAGATGACGAAGCTGCGATACAAACAATCTTGTTGTTGAGCAGAGCCTTCATGCATTAATGGTACGTAGAGGGAACCACCTTGTTGTCATGGATCCATGGTCGTCCGAGTATCATGTGATAATCAGGCTCTTGTACGATCACGTGGAATTTGGCCTTTGACTGAATAGGCCCTACCTTCAGGTCTATGTATGCATACCCATATGTATAGATCTGGATTCCTTCAAAACTTGTCATCAAGATGGGATGGCGAACGATTTTATTTTGTGGGAACTTGGATGCTTTGATAGTCTTCATAGTAATAATGTTTGTGGAAGCGCCCATATCAACAAGAGCTCTCTTAAACTCGGAGTCTTTGATGAAGCCAGACACTACATGGCTCGATTATGCCCTTCGTCTTCCATGTGGTCTTCTTCTCCAGTGGTGATGTTGTTAATCGAATGTTCAGACATCATGGATGCTTCTTCAACAGCTAAGCATGACGGAGTTAGTTGCACGTCTGATGATATTTGGTTGAGTGCAGCGAACGTGTTCGTACGTTGATCCATGGAGAAGTATATGAGTTCACATAGATTCTCAATCAAGTGCGTGACTTCTTGATCCACCGGCTTCTCATAGGTGGTAAAGTTGTTGGCTTTAGGGCTAGCGTCAGTGGTGATGTCGAGAGATGAGCGCTCCACAACTTGAGATCCTAAGATTCTTGTCAGCTCTACCATGTAGTTGAAAAAATTATCGATCGCTCCCTTCAATCGATTTATGTTCCTTTCTAAGATCTCTTGCCTTCGTGCCAGTTCGACTAGTGACGGAATCTCTCCATCGAATGCATTAATAGATATAAAAGGGGTAGTAAAGTACGGATGACGAATATTACCAGAATCATTCGGATGAGCCAGAGAAGCGTCGCCATTTGAGAGATTCTGACTCGCTTTTTGAGTAATTGAATTGAACCTAATACCAACCATATTTATGAGAATCAAGATTGAAACCGAGAGAATGATCTCCCACTGTGGTCACCAATCTGTAGATGGGGCAAAACGAGTTGCTGGTTTTTACGGAATTGAGGAGACGACCGTGCGGAGGAAACTCCTTGAACCGAGCGAACTATCAAACCTCACATATATGCACTGCAAGAAAGGAGTGATTTGAATTTGAGAGATCAATCTGTAGTACTCCGGCCTAAACCAAGACAATGGTCGTTCCAGAGTAAATTCGGTCACAAGAGAGGATGGGTCGATCTGTAGGAGGGAAGCTGAGAAATGTGTGAGATCAATGGTGATCAAAGATTGTAGGTGTGTTGTGTGTTCTAAAATGAGATAAGTTCCGAATGATTGAATTTACTCTGTTGAGAGTAATTGCTCAAATGTTGAGTTGTTAATCTATTGTTGTCTGTTCGACGTGAGATTATTCTTGTTTTCAATCATGATTCAGAGACCTATTTATGTTGCTAGAATTGTAAACACCATGATCCCATGAAGTGTGACAGTTGATGGAATCAAAGAGTGGAGAAGTGGGAATCGTGTTAAAACCAGTTGCTCAACGTGCGAAGACTTAGTCGATTTTCTATCCACTACTTTGTTAACTTCTTCAAATGATTGCACGACTTGCTCACATTCTCATCGTGTGTATGAACACACGTGTCGTAGACCGCCAGACCAAAACCCTAGTTAATATCCCCATGTGACACGATTGATGTCTCGTGATTGTGGAGTCTGCAAGGCAGACGTGTATTTAGTTAGTCAGTTGCTGACTTCATGACTTCATGGGACGATGAGTCCTTGTATTGTTGAGTCGAACATGATTTGAAAATGTTCTGAGACTCATGAATTGAACATGTCTGCTGAGACAAAGGTATAATGTATGAATAAACGTTGATAGTTAACGTGAACCAATATTGCTCCTTCGATGAATTGTTGAATATTGATAGTTGAACCAATATTCCTTGGTTTGAGCAAATATTGCTCATCTGAGAGAATGTTGCTCGTTTGATGAATTATTGGTAGCATGACCAAATAGAATATTAATTTAAATACTGACAACTGAACTAAGTATAATTAATAAAATGTTGACCATGAGATCATCGTAAAATTATTAGCGTTTGAATGTGGAATTATGAACCTTGGACTCGAAACCCTAATTCTATCAATTGATGATCAATTGATGGTTTATTGAAATTATCCAAGGAGTGAAGGAGGGACCGGCTACATGGGATGATGGGTCGACCATGTAGCGCCCACATGCTCGAGTGAACAAAATACCAAAGTCTCTTGAGACCAGTTGGTGAAAGGATGATTAAATGCTGGTTTAATCATTTATTGAAATAATGTTCGTATGAACCTTAGGTGATAAAACCTAATAAATTCTGAAGAGATGAAGGACCGACCAAGGGATCATGAAAATCACCCATGGTTGGTCACAGGACCGTGTGACGATCGTTTTATGAAATTCCAAAACTGTTTGGAAGAGTCTGAACCTAATGTGAACAAATTAGGTCAAATGAAGAAAATATATGGGACCGACCTCCTGCAAGTCAAAGAGCCAACCTTGGTCGGTCAAGGTAGTATGCTCACGTCACCAAAGTGTTCGTGTCTCAGTCCTGAGAGTTTTGATATTTTTTGATGTGCGTTTTAGCAATCATTTGGGAAAATATGAAGAAATCAGGGATTTTTGCTGAAACTGATGAAACTTCATGAGATGAAGGAAAAATAATAATAAAAATGAAGGAATCATGAAGTGTGGGATCGGCCATGGCCAACGCATGTCCGGCCGGCCAATGAGCCCGTCCCATAGCATTTTCCTAATTTTATTATATTTTTTCATGATTTTATGGAAATATCATAAAATCAAGGAGTTTGTTGAAACTAAAGAGTTTTGTTGAAATCAAAGAGTTTCCATGAGATGAAGGAAACAAATAATATTGATAATAATAAAATAAGGGCGTGTGTGACCGGCTTGAGGATGGTCGGCCGGCTGAGTCCAGGTCCCGTGAGTTTTTCCCTAATTTTATGTATTATTTCATGATTTGAAGGAATTTTCATAATTTGAAGGAAACATCATGAAACCAAGGAATTTCATGGGATGAAGGAAACATAAAATAATAATGATAAAATAAAGGGGCGTGTGAGACCGGCTATGGCATGGCGGCTGGTTAGGGCCTGGTCCCATGAGTTTCCCTAATTTTATATTATTTTTCATGCCTTTAAGGAAAAATCATGAAATTAAGGAGTTTTCATGAGATTAGGGAAATAATAATAAAATAATGAGGAATCATGAGGTGTGGGACCGGCCATGACTAGGGCATAGCCGGCCGTCTAGTAGACATGGTCCCACAACACCTTTCCCAATTTTATATTATTTCCTTGATGCGAAGGAAACATCATGAAACTGAGGAGTTTTCTTTAAACGAAGGATATTTGTTCAAATGAAGGGATTTTCATGAGATTAAGGAAAATAATAAAAATATGATAAAATATAAAATTGGGCGTGGGACTGGCCATGGCACGACCAGCCGGCCGGTGGGCTCAGTCCCCAATGCCTTGATTAATATTTTATTATTTATTTATTTTGTTCCTATTTTGCATAGGTTCATCGTTCCTTCGTATTTTGGAATGCTCGTTCGTGCATTCAGGTGCTCGTTAGTGTGTTATTGCTGGGTACACTTGCACCATTTTAATCGGGGCTTACTCGATAGTTGCTCAGATGCCCGTGTATCGAATATTTATTACTAACCCATGGAATTCTGCTGGGAAGAACCATGAATTGAAGTAACGAAATATCATGAAAAACATAGAATATTTTCCAGGGATTCAGTTAATGAATCTAATGATTTAGGAATAATTAATTGATGGCTCTATACTAGTACGATCGTCTAGGAGCATTAATTGTTCAGGAATTGAGTGATATGAGCTTGTTGAAGCGTCATGCTTCTTCTATATAGTCAGGGAAAACATTGTTACATCCTGAAGACGTTATTGCTCTATACTAGCAGGCAAGATATCTAGGAGCCGTCCAATCTTTCGATTCTATATAGAAGTAGTTACTGAAGTTGCTCAGTATTCATGAGGTATGTCGTTGCCTCAACTGAGAGACTACACATCTACATATACTCTGATAGATAGTATTCTCAGTCAGAGATCTTTGTGGCATGAGCTTTCACGGTTTCGATAAGAGACATGAGCCTCGATATTCATCTGATTGCTAGATCAGCATTATGTATAATTATGGGTTTACGATTTTAGCCCTTGTCGAAAATCCACCATCTACAATATCATTTGCTGAAGTATGGTATTTATCAGACGTATACAACATGGCGCTTTCATGGGGAAATCTCAGAAGTAGAAACACATGCACATAGGGATAACTCTAGTGAGGAAAAATGTAGGTGACAATGTAGCTGAGAATGTATCAAATGTAGGGATACTGTAGGAGTTGTTGCTAAGGATGTTGATCCTGCTGTAGGTGTAGATGAGAATGTTAGGCTAGATAGTAGGTCTCCTGTTGATGCTGGAACCAGCAGAAGCAAGAAAAAGAAATTTTTATATGAGCGTGCTAGAGCACCATTATACCCTTCATGTCCTAAAGGTAAGACAACATTGTATGCTGTCGTAAAGATGAATAACATTAAAACTCAGTATGGGTTTCAGACAATGGTTGCACTGCGCTCTTAGAACTGATTAAGGATTTGCTTCCTGAAGAAAACACACCGCCTTCTAAGTACGCAGATATAAAAAACATTATCCAAGAGCTAAGAATGGACTACGTTACTTAGGATGCCTGCGTAAATGATTGCATATTAGATTGGAAGGATCATGCATTATTAGTGAAGTGTCCTGTTTGTCAAGAACCTAGGTATAAGAAGGTCTTTAATGATGAGAGGAAACTGACCACGGTTGCTCAGAAGACGTTTAGGAATTTTTCTGTGATTAAAAGGCTGCAAAGGTTTTATAGTGAACCATGGATAACAGAGGCAATGACTTGGCATTTTAGAGCCAAGTCAGATATAAACATTATGCGTCATCCTGTCGATTCTTCAGCCTGGCGATGTACATATAGCTTCTCTCCTAAGTTTTCTAATGAACCGAGGAATGTTACACTTGCCATATCAACTGACGGGTTCAACCGAATGGATGTTTTGGTGCCGCTCATAGTTGTTGGTCGATTATTATGCAACCTTTAAATTTTGCTCCTTCCTTGTGTATGAAGTGTGAATTTTCATTGCTGGTGTTGTTGATATTAGGACCTAGAGCACCTGGTAAGGACGTAGATGTTTATTTACAACCTCTTATAGATGAGTTGAAGAAGTTATGGAATGAAGGTGTATTAACATATGACTCATTCACTAAAACTAAGTTTGTAAAGAAAGAAAGATTATTATGGGATATACATGATTTTCCTGCGTTGGGGACTTTTTCTGGATGTGTAACCCATGGCTACTATGCATGTCCTACTTGTGGAAAAGAAACAGATGTCGATTATTTGCCATTCAGTAAGAAAATTTGTTATATGGGACACCGTAGATGGCTTCCGTCAAAGCACAAGTATCGATATGATAAAAAGAATTTTAATGGAATGGCAGATCATCGTCCAGCACCGTAGCCACTAACAGGTCTGCAAATACAAGAGATTGTTCGTAATATCAGCTATAAGATGGGTAAGGGGAAACATCAATCGGCATAAAGTCTAAAGCGTAAAAGGAAAGCTGAAGGGGAAAATGAAGACGCTTCTAATGTAGAAGATAAGGTCGGTGACCACTCATTGTTTTCACGGAGGTCTATTCTTCATGATTTTCCGAATTGGGGTTCAAACGCGATCTGACATATTACTGATGTTATGCATACAGAGAAGAACATCACAGAGCATATACTTAACACTTTGATAGGAAATAACAATTCTAAAGATGGTTCTGCTGCGCGTTAAGATATGAAAGAAATGGGGGTTAAAAAGTAGTTGTGGCTGAAAAAGGATGATGTTACTGGTAAAACTTCTATGGAGAATGGTACTTTTACCCTGACTAAGAAGGAGAAAGTTGATTTTTGTACTATTTTGAAGAACTTAAGGGTTCCCTCCAGATTCTCTTCCAATCTTCGGAATTGTGTCAACGTGAATCCTCCCGAGTTAAAGAACTTTAAGTCTGACGATTACCATGTTGTTATGCAACATCTGTTACCATTGTTGATTCATACTGCAACTTCACTACCTAAGGAGCTGAGAGTTTCTCTTCTCCAGATCAGTATCTTCTTCTTCAACGTTCTGTGTGCGAAGGTTATCAACCGACAACATCTGTTGAGAGATAAAGCTAGTATGATTGAAGCAATGTGTGTGTTTGAAAAACATTTTCTTCCTTCGTTCTTCGTTATCAGTATTCACCTGATGGTTCATCTAGCAGATAAAGCTTTGATCAGCAGTTCGGTCAGATTCAGGTGGATGTATCCCTTTGAGAGGTAATCACCACAACTGACTTTGTTTGTTTTTTATTTATTTTTTTATGATTTGAATGTTTTTGCAACTGAGTTTTTATCTTTTCTTACTGATATTTGTAGGTTAATGAAAGGTTTCAAAGGACTAGTGCGCAATAAAAGGTACATTGACGGGTGCATTGCAAGAGGATATACGATGCGAGAAGCTAGCTTGTATTGTATGGAGGAGTTGTCCAAAGATGGTGATAGTACTCACAAGCATACTCGACAAGCCTTTTTAGATGATGACGATGAGTTTTCTGATGAGATGCCTTTGGGTAATGCTAAGGATATTACTTTAACCCAAGTTCAGTTTGAACAAGATCGCAAGTGGATTCTCTCTAAGTATGTCGGATTGGATGAGTGGCAAAGATACAATTTCTACTTTCACACCTCTGATCTGTTGTTTTGTGGATGAAGTAAATCATAGAACAAAAAATAACAACTTATAATCATGTTTCTTGAATTCAATCGGAGTTTGTATATGCCTAAAAAATAGTAAGATGAGCATGTATAGCGACTTAATTGCATTACATTACCTGAATTGGGCAAAATATGGTCATGGATAGTGGCTTCACATAGTCGCTGGCTTCAAATGCTTAGTATTTCAGATTTTGTTAAGCTGAATAAATTTCATTTTCTTGAGTCGGATTTTCTTTGATAATTAGGTGGCCATATATGTTGCTTCTTATTTAGCTCTTGTGATTGAAATATAACAATTTTTTCAACATTAATAAATATATGTGATTCAGAAAAATAAAATAAAATAAAATTATAGGACAAGTGCAATTTCTACTTTCACAATTAATGTGTAGTTGTTACTGTTTCCACAATCGAGACTAAGATACTGATTTCTTGAATTATGTTTGATTGTAGGAAGTACGATTCCTATGTTGACAACGCCAGGTCTAATGATCAGACAAATAGTTCGTCCAATGATACCTTAAAGAGTTGGATGGCTTGGTTACGCGACGAGGTAATATACTTGCTTCCATTCTGGTTTATGGTAAAACAAATTGTGGTCTTGGTTAAGCAACTGACTCACACATAATAACTTGCAGTTGTTAGAAGCTAATGATGTGGATTCAGTACTTTGGCGACTAGTGCAGGGACCTTTCTTCAAGGCGCAGTCATATAAGAGATACCAAGTCAATGGATTCACTTTCTGTTCACAAGACTACGAGGGGAAGGTTATATCACAGAACAGTGGTGTGTCAATGACAACTATTACAATGCATAGAGCCAAGTCCACGGACAGAAATTTCAAGGAAGCAGAAATAACCTATGATGGAATTGTTACGCAGATTATAAAGTTGAATTATGTGAAATTTGAAGAAATAATTTTCTATTGTGATTGGGTCAGGGTTGAAGATAAGATTAGTGGATGCAAAGTTGATACATATTCACACGTGATAAAGGTTAACTTGTCAAAGATTAAAAGCATTGGTAGAATTGTGGACGATCCTTTTATTCTTGCATCTGAAGCGACACAAGTGTTCTACTCAAAAGATATTTCTGAAGCTGGATGGTCTATTTTGTTGCATTCTCGACAAGGATTAACTAGTCGTGTTGATGATATAGAAGTTCCTACTATTTATCAGTCAGCTCTCACTTACACGAGTTTAGAAAACCTTATATTTGTCGAGTCTGTAGTTTACAATAGCGTGTCTGTGATAAGCATGTAAATGCTACATTTTATACCCATATTTATATTAGCTAGGATAAAATATTTTAGTTATTAATACTATTTTAGTGCTTTTGTAGAAAGTACAAGTGAATTCGATCATCCAGCGAATAAACAACAAAATGTGAGACATAATGGTGTTTGCGACGAAAATGACAAAATGTGGTTGGCCTGGTACTTCCATATATCAGCAACCACAATGATGAAATATGCTGGCCTGGTATTTCTATATATCAGCAGCACTTATTATGCTGGCCTGGTATTTCCATGCATCAGCAGCTTATTATGCTGGCCTGGTATTTCTATATATCAGCAGCATTTACTATGCTGGCCTGGTATTTCTATATCAGCATCACTTCTTATGCTGGCCTGGTATCTCCATATATCAGCAATACTTATTATGTTAGCCTGGTATTTCTATATATCAGCAGCACTTATTATGCTGGCCTGGTATTTCCATGTATCAGCAGCCGAGTTGGCCTGGTATTTCCATATATCAACAACCACAATGATGAAATGGGTTGGACTGGTATTTCCATATATCAACAACCACAATGACAAAAAATGACAAAATGTAGATGGCCTGGTATCTCCATATATATCAGCAGCATAAAATTGTTTCAGAGGCGAGGCAGAAATGCAGCAAAGGAATTGAAATCAAAGTGGGGTTGGCACATGGAAACTGAAAATGGGAACTATTTTATCTTTCTTAGTTTATTGCAAATATATTCCACCAAGAAAGATAATTTATTTGTCATGTGGAGAATTAATTGAGGAATATTTACACGTGACTATTTTGGAAATAAAATAACTCTTTCTTCATTTGGGAGATTTTGGAAATAAGGGGAGTTTATTATTTCATTGGAAGAACGAGGTGGCAATATTATTTTGGGAAATATATTGATGACGACATCAACTTGCATGCAAGATATTTCATAGAATAATTTATTTTGATACTTTGATTAATGAAATAAAATAAAAGGAAGGTGTATAAGAAAGGGGGAGTATTTGAGAAACCATGAGGGCGGCTACGACCATTTATAGAGAAGAGGGTTTTGCTGTTTTGATTTCCTTTTCTCCATGATTTGCAAGATTGTTTGTTAGGGTTTTGGTAGAAACCAATTAATTGTGAAAACTCTACATTGATATATGCTTAATAATGATTTGATTGATTAATCGTTATTTCGTTTATGTGATTTTCTTGATTATTTATGCTTTTGAATTGATATTTCGTAATTCGGTTAAATCCCTAGACGTGGTATGCAATGATTGATAGGTAATGCTTTAAAATCACTACCCATGAAGCGAAGAAAACTATAGCGGAGAAACAGTATTTGAAAATAAAAGCATGAAATATATTTTTAAAGGTTAGTAGAGTTTGCATAATTAATTGGTGGAAACCGAAAACCTTAATAACCCATTTTTATATTATATCATTTTGTTCCAGACTCCTGAAAAATCGTTAAAACATCATCTTATCAATTAATTAGTTTTGATATTAGTTGGTTGAGTATTTCACACTCCTCGAGGGAACGACATGTACTTGCCATTGTTCTACTAGTTAGACACTGTGCACTTGCAATATTATTATTGTAGGTTTTTGAGCCTACCAAGTTTTTGGCGCCGCTGCCGGGGAGTGGTTGCAAAATACTCTCTGACTGATATAAGACTGAGTTCAGTTTTTTCTCTCTGGGTACTAATCATCATTGCTGCAGGATCATCTTTTCATCAAAACTAATTAGTTGGGTTGATCCCCAACTTTTCAGACTGTATATATATGATTTGCAGCGTACTTTGGGGTACCAACCTCATCTTGTTTGAGAACGTGCTACTGAAAGCAGGGAAACAAATACATTTCGCTTCATGGGAGTCAACCCATCAGATTTGTTCCCTCTACTCTATCTCTTATTTTATTTTTATTTTTTTATTGTTGCATTTCCCATCTTAATTTTTACGTTGGATGACTCAGTTACATTGAGGACAATGTAATGTTTAAGTGTGGAGGAGTGGGTTATTATCCATATTTTTGCAAAAAAAAAAAAAAAAAAAAATCAATTGCATAATATCTTTGTTTTGCTCGAGGAATAGCAAAATATAAGTGTGGGGATGTTGATAAGCATGTAAATGCTACATTTTATACCCATATTTATATTAGCTTGGATAAAATATTTTAGTTACTAATACTATTTTAGTGCTTTTGTAGAAAGTACAAGTGAATTCGATCATCCAGCGAATAAACAGCAAAATGTGAGACTTAATGGTGTTTGCGACGAAAATGACAAAATGTGGTTGGCCTGGTACTTCCATATATCAGCAACCACAATGATGAAATATGCTGGCCTGGTATTTCTATATATCAGCAGCACTTATTATGCTGGCCTGGTATTTCCATGTATCAACAACTTATTATGCTGGCCTGGTATTTCTATATATCAGCAACATTTACTATGCTGGCCTTGTATTTCTATATCAGCAGCACTTATTATGCTGGCCTGGTATCTCCATATATCATCAACACTTATTATGTTGGCCTGGTATTTCTATATATCAGAAGCACTTATTATGCTGGCCTGGTATTTCCATGTATCAGCAGCCGAGTTGGCCTGGTATTTCCAACCACAATGATAAAAAATGACAAAATGTAGCTGGCCTGGTATCTCCATATATATCAGCAGCATAGAATTGTTTCAGAGGCGAGGCAGAAATGCAGCAAAGGAATTGAAATCAAAGTGGGGTTGGCACATGTAAACTGAAAATGGGAACTATTTTATCTTTCTTACTTTATTGCAAATATATTCCACCGAGAAAGATAATTTATTTGTCATGTGGAGAATTAATTGAGGAATATTTACACGTGACTATTTTGGAAATAAAATAACTCTTTCTTCATTTGGGAGATTTTGGAAATAAGGGGAGTTTATTATTTCATTGGAAGAACGAGGTGGCAATGCTATTTGGGGAAAGATACTGATGACGACATCAACTTGCATGCAAGATATTTCATAGAATAATTTATTTTGATACTTTGATTAATGAAATAAAAGAAAAGGAAGGTGTATAAGAAAGGGGGAATATTTGAGAAACCGTGAGGGCGACTACGGCCATTTATAGAGAAGAGGGTTTTGCTGTTTTGATTATCTTTTCTCCATGATTTGCTAGATTGTGTGTTAGAGTTTAGGTAGAAACCAATTAATTGTGAAAACTCTACATTGATATATGCTTAATAATGATTTGATTGATTAATCGTTATTTCGTTTATGTGATTTTCTTGATTATTTATGCTTTTGAATTGATATTTCGTGATTCGGTTAAATCCTTAGACGTGGTATGCAAGGATTGATAGGTAATTCTTTAAAATCACTACCCATGAAGCGAAGAAAACTATAGCGGAGAAACAGTATTTGAAAATAAAAGCATGAAATATATTTTTAAAGGTTAGTAGAGTTTGCATAATTAATTGGTGGAAACCGAAAACCTTAATAACCCATTTTTATATTATATCATTTTGTTCCAGACTCCTGAAAAATCGTTAAAACATCATCTTATCAATTAATTAGTTTTGATATTAGTTGGTTGAGTATTTCACACTCCTCGAGGGAACGACATGTACTTGCCATTGTTCTACTAGTTAGACACTGTGCACTTGCAATATTATTATTGTAGGTTTTTGAGCCTACCAAGTTTTTGGCGCCACTGCCGGGGAGTGGTTGCAAAATACTCTCTGACTGATATAAGACTGAGTTCTGTTTTTGCTCTCTGGGTACTAATCATCATTGCTGCAGGATCATCTTTTCATCAAAACTAATTAGTTGGGTTGATCCCCAACTTTTCAGACTGTATATATATGATTTGCAGCGTACTTTGGGGTACCAACCTCATCTTGTTTGAGAACGTGCTACTGAAAGCAGGGAAACAAATACATTTCGCTTCATGGGAGTCAACCCAACAGATTTGTTCCCTCTATTCTATCTCTTATTTTATTTTTATTTTTATTTTTTTATTGTTGCATTTCCCATCTTAATTTTTACGTTGGATGACTCAGTTACATTGAGGACAATGTAATGTTTAAGTGTGGAGGAGTGGGTTATTATCCATATTTTTGCAAAAAAAAAATAAAAAAAAATCAATTGCATAATATCTTTGTTTTGCTCGAGGACTAGCAAAATATAAGTGTGGGGGTGTTGATAAGCATGTAAATGCTACATTTTATACCCATATTTATATTAGCTAGGATAAAATATTTTAGTTACTAATATTATTTTAGTGCTTTTGTAGAAAGTACAAGTGATTTCGATCATCCAGCGAATAAACAGCAAAATGTGAGACTTAATGGTGTTTGCGACGAAAATGGCAAAATGTGGTTGGCCTGGTACTTCCATATATCAGCAACCACAATGATGAAATATGCTGGCCTGGTATTTCTATATATCGGCAGCACTTATTATGCTGGCCTGGTATTTCCATGTATCAACAGCTTATTATGCTGGCCTGGTATTTCTATATATTAGCAGCATTTACTATGTTGGCCTGGTATTTCTATATCAGCAACACTTATTATGCTGGCATTGTATCTCCATATATCAGCAACACTTATTATCCTGGCATGGTATTTCTATATATCAGCAACACTTATTATGCTGGCCTGGTATTTCCATGTATCAGCAGCCGGGTTGGCCTGGTATTTCCATATATCAGCAACCACAATGATGAAATGGGTTGGCCTGGTATTTTCATATATCAGCAACCAAAATGACAAAAAATGACAAAATGTAGCTGGCCTGGTATCTCCATATATATTAGCAGCATAGAATTATTTCAGAGGCGAGGCAGAAACACAGCAAAGGAATCGAAATCAAAGTGGGGTTGGCACATGGAAACTGAAAATGGGAACTATTTTATCTTTCTTACTTTATTACAAATATATTCCACCGAGAAAGATAATTTATTTGTCATGTGAAGAATTAATTGAGGAATATTTACACGTGACTATTTTGGAAATAAAATAACTCTTTCTTCATTTGGGAGATTTTGGAAATAAGGGGAGTTTATTATTTCATTGGAAGAACGAGGTGGCAATACTATTTGGGGAAAGATACTGATGATGACATCAACTTGCATGCAAGATATTTCATAGAAAAATTTATTTTGATACCTTGATTAATGAAATAAAATAAAAGGAAGGTGTATAAGAAAGGGGGACTATTTGAGAAACCGTGAGGGCGGTAAGGCCGTTTATAGAGAAGAGGGTTTTGCTGTTTTGATTTCCTTTTCTCCATGATTTGCTAGATTGTTCGTTAGGGTTTAGGTAGAAACCAATTAATTGTGAAAAATCTACATTGATATATGCTTAATAATGATTTGATTGATTAATAGTTTTTATTCACAAAGCTTGGTGTTTAATCGTTTATGTGATTTTCTTGATTATTTATGCTTTTGAATTGATATTCCGTGCTTCGGTTAAATCCCTAGACGTGGTATGCAAGGATTTATAGGTAATGCTTTAGAATCACTACCCATGAAGCGAAGAAAACTATAGCGGAGAAACAGTATTTGAAAATAAAAGCATGGAATATATTTTTAAAGATTAGTAGAATTTGCATAATTAATTGGTGGAAACCGAAAACCTTAATAACCCATTTTTATATTATATCATTTTGTTCCAAACTCCTGAAAAATCGTTAAAACATCATCTTGTTGATTAGTTACTTTGATATTAGTTGGTTGAGTATTTCACACTCCTCGAGGGAACGACCTGTACTTGCCATTGTTCTACTAGTTAGACTCTGTGCACTTGCAATATTATTATTGTAGCTTTTCGAGCCTACCAGTCTGCCATCAGCTTTATGTGTTACTTATCGTGTCTATCTTATAGTCTGTGACTTCCCTTTTTATGATAAATTTTGTTTTATCAGTTGCATAATCTTGACAGGTTCTTATTATTTGAGAAGTTTGATTGATGTGTTTGTGGAAAGTGACAAAGGGTGTTATCGATTTAGTTTGCTTCACACAGATGTTTGTTGCATATTATTTTATAGGTGTGTGTGGGGAAAAATGATTTGCTGGCTTTTATGGAATTGAAGAGTCGACCATGTGGAGATTCCTTGAACCGAGCGAAATGTTGAACCTTACACAGATGCACTGCAAGAAGGGAGTGCTTTAAGTTCACGAGATCAATCTGTAAGACCCCGGCCTAAACCAAGAACAATGGACGTTCCAGAGTCAATTCGGTCACAAGAGAGGATGGGTTGATCTGTAGGAGGGAAGCTGAGAAATACGTGAACTCAATGGTGATCTGAGATTGTAGGTGTGTTGTGAATTCAGCGTGAAAATGCTCTGAATGGTTGAATTTTTCTCAATTGAGAGTAATTTCTGTGAGCTCGTGTAGACGAAAGATTGTCTGTATGAACTTTGATGAGAAATTTCTCGTCTTGGCGAATGTTGTTCGAGTGTTCGAAAACTTCTGTCTTTTTAATCAGGATTCAGAGACATTTTATAATGCCGTATATGAAAACACCATGATCACATGAAGTGTGACAGTTGCTGGAATCAGAGAATGGGAAATGGGGAAATCATGTTAAAACCAATTACTCATCGTGCAGAGACTTGGTTAACTTTCCACCCACTACTTTGTCGACTCTTCCAACTGATTGCACGACTTGCTCACATTCTCATCGTGGGTGAACACACGTGCCGTTGACCGCCAGACCAAAACCCTAGTTAATATCTCCCCATGTGACACGATTGAAATCTCGTGATTTTGGAGTCAGTTGCTGACTTTATGGGACGATGAGTCCATGTAGCGCTGGGTTGAACATGTGTGAGTAAATGTTTCGAAACTCATGAATTTAACGTGTCTGCTGAAACGAGGTATCATCATAACCTAAGACGAGCAAAACTGTGTTGCTAAATTGTTGAATATTGATAGTTGAACCAATATTTTCTGGTTTGTGCAAATATTGCTAGTCCGAGCGAATATTGATAATTGAGTAAATATTGCCGGTCCGAGCGAATATTGCTAGTTCGAGCAAATATTGCTAGTTTGAACAAATATCGTTCTTTTAATGAATTGTTGGTAGCTAGACCAAGTAAAATATTAATTTAAGTTACTGACTATTGGGTCGAGCAAAATAAATACGAATGTTAATCATGGAATCAACATAAAATTATCAGAGTGTTCGAATCTGCTCAGAATTACGTTTCTGCAGAGCTCTGGATTCAAAACCCTAATTTTACCGAGATAATGATTTATTGAAAATCACATAAGACCGGCTACATGGGACGACAGGTTCACCATATAACGCCCAGATGCTCGAATGAGCAAAAATACGAAAGTCTCTTGAGGACCAGTTGGTGAAAGAATGATTAAATGTTGGTTTAATCATTTACTGAAATAATGCTCGTGTGAGCGACAAATCATAAAACCTGTTTTTATAGAAAATATGAGGGACCGGCCAAGAGGTCATGGGACCGGCTCTTGATGGCCTTGGGACCAGTAGATGGTCATTTGAGCAAACTTCCAATTCTTTGGAAAGAGTTTGAACCTAATATGAGCAAATTTGGTTAAAATCATTAAAGCACGCGGGACCAGCTGTTTGCAAGCCTCAGGGCCACCCTTGGTCGGTCAAGGGTATGTGCCCGTGTCACCATGATGTCCGTGCTTCAGTCTTGAGAATTTTGATATTTTCTGGTGCACGTTTGAGCAACATTTGGAGAAAATATGAAAAATCCATGGTTTTGCTGAAACTGGGAAGAATACATGAGATTATGAAAATAATAAATAAACAAGGAATCACAAGGTGTGGGACCGGCCACGGCTAGGGCATGGCCGGCCGGCTGACACGCGGTCCCACATGCTTTTCCCAGTTTTATGTGATTTTATGTATTTTTCTCTGATTTAAGGGAAATTCCATGAAACTGGAGAGTTTGGCGAAATTAGGGAACTTCCATGAAATGAGAGACATAAATTAAAATATAAAATAGGAAATGGGAGTGTGGGACCGGAAATGGCCGTGGCATGGCCGGCCGGCCGATGGGAGCGGGTCCCAAGGCACTCTTCCCAAGTTTATGTAATTTTGATGATTTTAGATAATTTTCATAAAATCAAAGGGATTTGTTGAAAACCAAGATATTTTGTTGAAATCAGGGAGTTTACATGAAATCAGGAAACAAAACACCAAATAATAGTAAAATAATAGGCGTGTGGGACCGGCTAGGGCATGGCTGGCCGGCTAGAGCCCAGTCATACAAGTTTTCCTAATTTTTTAATATTTTCCATGATTTTAGAGAAAATACATGAAATTAGGTAATTTTAGGGAAAATTCATAAAATCAAGGAATTTTCATAATTTGAGAAGGAATAATAAAATAATGGGACGTGAGGTGTGGGACCGACCACGACCAAGGCATGATCGGCCGACCGGCGGTCCCGCGACACATTTCCCTAATTTTATTATTTTTGATAAAATCATGTGATTTAGATAAAAATACATGAAATTAGGTAATTTTCATGATTTTAGGGAAAATTAATAAAATCAAGGAATTTTCATAATTTGAGAAGAAATAATAAAATAATGGGACGTGAGGTGTGGGACCGGCCACGACCAAGACATGGCCGGCTGGTGCCCGGTCCCGCGACACCTTTCCCTAATTTTATTATTTTTGATAAAATCATGTGATTTAGATAATTTCTTTGAAATTTGCTCAAACAAAAGGATTTTCATGAGATCGTGAAAATAGTAAAAATATGATAAAATATAAATTAGGCGCGGGACTAGTCACAGCATGACTGGCCGGCTGGTGAGCCTAGTCCCCTGGCGCTTTTGCTTAATATTTTATTATTATTATTTTCCCTTCTTATTTTGCATAGGTTCCTCGTTCGTTCTTATTTTTGAAATGCTCATTCGTGCATTCAAAATGCTGGTATGCGCATTATCTGCTAATTACCCAATCTTTCGATTCTATACAATATGAGATGTGACGTGGCCTCAGCTGAGAGACTACACATCTTCATCTTCCATGAGAAACTTTCTCCATCAGAGGTGGCATGAGCTTTCATGCATAGAGACATGAGTCTCGATACTCATCCGATTGCCGGATCCGGAGTAATTACTGAAATTGCTCAGTATTCATGAGATGTGTCGTGGCCTCAGCTGAGAGACTACACATCTACATATACTCTGAGAGAAATCCTTCTCAGTCAGAGATTTTATGGCATGAGATTTCATGCTTTGATGAGAGACATGAGCCTCAATACTCATCCGGTTGCCGAATATGGAGTATAGTTTTACATTTCTACCCTTTGTCGAAAATCCACCATCTACATTAAGTCCCCTGCTTACTGAGGAACAATCATGTTCCTCAGTCAGCATGGAATGGTGATTTTCCAGGTACAGACAAGAATAAGTAATTGAACTTAGTCATAAGATAAGATATTACCGTATTTCGACTAAATGAGCAAACCATGGTTTGAGCGGAAACCTCTGTGGCATAATAGAACATCATCCTGTGAACATAAATTGATGTAGAACCGCTTATTTGATGGTGGAACCTTGGTTGGTTTAGGATTCACGGGCCGGGCCCAAAATGAAATCCTTATGGAATTAGGTTTTGGAAATAAAATTAGGTATAAAAGGGAATTAATCCTCTTTTTTTTTTTCAAAGTTTGCTGATTTCATGAGGTGTTCATGCTTACATCATGTTAAAATTCGATACATGTGTATATGTTGATGTGAGTTTTGTAGAAAAACCCTTGTTTTATCAAACGTATGTTCGTTCGATCGTTAGTTTTGAAAACTAATAAAAAACCCTGATTTATGAGAGATTTATTTATATATGTGGACTTAGGTCCAGTGATAAAACTTAGTATATGAGTTTTCATGTGAACCAAGATTTTACCTTAATAGATGTGAGCTTTCACAAAACCGAAATAAACTCCGTTTTAAAGGATAATGCTCATTCGAGGAAAATAGACATATATATTTTTATGTATGTAAATTTATGTCCAGTGATAAAACTTTATTTATGAGATTTCATGAGAATTAGTATTTTATCACAATAGTTGTGAGCTTTCACAAAACTAGCATAAACCTTCGTTTTTTTAATAAAACACTAATATGAAGGAAAATGGATTTTCTTTTAACATATATGTGGCCGTGACATATTTTATGTGAAACATGATGACATATTTTATTCACATGGATTTGTTCTTATTAGATAAATTCTGAAAATTTATATGAACAAATTGCATTGATTATTGATTTATAAAATCAAGACATGGATTTTGAGTAACCTTCAAACTAGACAATTTATTTATGATGAAGTCATGTCTTATTGTAAATTTCATAGTTCAGTTGTGTGAATGTTCACGTTATGAAAATTATGTATATGATTTTATGAGAAAATCATTTTCCATGAACTAATGAAGTTTTGTTCGTTATTGCAGATTTCAAGGAACAAATTGATTTCGTGTGTTAACTCTTGTATTGCAACCACTATTGTTAGTGAAATTGAAAGAGGTAAGATTCAAGAATTACCATTTTGTGGATGAATTTATCTGCATGTCGACAACTCCATGCTCCTGGTTTCAGAAAATGCCGGCTTCCAGCAGTCATAGTTATTCCTCCGGTTCTGACGAAGATCCCAAAGCTCCCATAGCTAAGTCGAGAGCCAAGGTAATTCGAGATGAGGGAGCAAAACCCAGCGTACCCTTGAATGAGCGGAGAGTTACTTTTGCCGAATTCAGGAAAAGAAAAGCCGAAGACGATGAGAAAGATGCTCGTCAGCGCAAAAAGGATCGAATCCGGCTCAAAATACAGAGAGCTGAGGAAAAACGCCAATTCTTGGACGGGGTACCCTCTGATTCTGATGCTGATGTTCCTGAAGAAGAAGAAACCACTTGGGGTTTGCCTGATTAGTGTGCCAGAGAACTCGAAATTCCTATGGAGCATATTGACACTGAAGCTGAAGCGGAAGAAGATTCAGATTCAGATAATGACTTTTATGCTCATCCAGACGTCACCAATAGTCATGACAGTGATTCCGAAGAAGAGGATTCCTAGAAGGATAGTGATGAAGACTCTGAGAAGGACAGTGATGATGAATCTGACAACTCAGATGGATCTGACGAGTAGCTTTACTTTCGATCTCTTTTTCTTTTTAGTATTTGAATACTCTCAATCTTCGTAGTAGATGTCTTCATTCGAACAATTTTATTGAAGTATTTAGGTTTTCCTTTCAAACGAGAGATTTTATTAACGTGAGTTCTTCTTGATTGAATTAAGCAAACCGAGCCAATCTTCATGCCGAACTCATTGTAATCTCCCTTAACTCTTGTGGTTCTTCATCTTATGAAAATATCCAAACATAAGTTGTATAGTACATGGGGCCGTGTGACTTGCCGATCACAATTAACCTTGGTCGGTCCCCAGTGTACTATTTTACTCCGCATCTCCAGTTTGACCTTGTTCAAGACTTAGGGTTTCAGTAAAACTCGTAACTGAATCGGAGATAAGTGCATGCCGTATATTGTATATATCTTTCTAGATTTAGGGTTTATCACTTGCGCCAATATTTCCTCCATTCCTAAGTTAATTTCATCACAGAAGAAATTTCTATCACCATACCTCTCATATCATGTGTGCTGATAATACATCTTCTCAAAACGGACTTCAGTCGAAACATGGAGTAGAAGCGCCCATCTTAGTAAGTTTCACATCTTTTCCATCTCGTTCAGTTGATTTTACTGATCGTAGAAGATGATTTGTTGCAGGATAACCAGAAATCTTTCTTCTCACAATTCAAGGCCCAAACGGACTGCCAGAACTTCTGTCCGGTATAGGTCGGCTCCTGCTGAAACTGGATCATCTGTAAGAAATCTTATAATCCTTGAAATTTTACCATGTCTAATTCAGGCAAAATTAAACACTTCCCCGTTCATCACAGGCGAATGTTCATGTCGTTGTTGATGCTAGAAGGAGAAGGAGTGGAAAGTCCGTGATTGTGGTCGAGGTTGAAGATAGTAGCAATCAAGCATGTGAAGATTTTGCAGAATCCTTGGAGACAGAAGACAGTGTTCATGCCCGTGAATACCCGACAGCTGGGCTCTTGTTCGAAGCTCCATTGATTAACACTTTCCCAGATAATGAGGTGGTTGGTAGATTCGTCATTCCCAAGTGCCATG
Source organism: Papaver somniferum (assembly GCF_003573695.1). Lineage (NCBI taxonomy): Eukaryota > Viridiplantae > Streptophyta > Magnoliopsida > Ranunculales > Papaveraceae > Papaver > Papaver somniferum. Next base: position 2,094,560 of record NW_020621936.1, on the reverse strand, counting down.
TACCTATGTATACTAAGATCTGGAAAAAGTATGGGCATATTGCCACTACAGAAGTGTGGAAAGGTTTTATACCTACCCTCCTGACTACAGTTGCAGGGATGCTACCCATCATTGAAGAAATGAACCAAATGCACCTGCGAGACGTCAAGAATCAGGAACTACACAAGTGGGATGACATGATTTCCAATTGATAGATATTGCGATTCAATGTGAGCTGGCTTCGCCGTCGTCTTGAGATAATTAAGATCCATAAGGCGGCGGAGGCTGCTGATGCGATTTCCATGACCACTGCTTTATTGAAGGAGGAAAATATACTGGCTTTGGAGTCAGCGAGGGTCGAGAAGGCGGTTGAGGATTTGAAGGCAAAGACTAGGATCTTCCAGAAGAAACTCGACAGGGTTTCCTACAGGGATTATCCATTGCTGTATGGTTTGCTCTGAGTGAATATTCAGGAGAGTTGAAATGTAAGGTTTCTGACAAGGTAGAATAATCTGATAGCATGAGGAGTTTTTGTTCAATTGATGAATATTTGATGAACAAATGAGCATCTTGCATGATCTTTGAAGGAAATAGATTACATTTGAGATGTATTTGAAATAAAGGTTAATTATCTGCTGTTTGATCAAGCGTAATAGGCTTTGAGCCATTTGCCATTGATAACATTTCCTTCCTTTCCTCCACTGATTGCTAGACACCGCTTTTATGATAACATACGACCCTTCCCATTTCGGAGAGAATTTGGGAGCAGACATATTTTGTTGAATGTGCTTTTCCGTCTTTAATACCAAATCTCCTACTTAAAAAGTTCGGGGTTTTACCATTTTGTTGTAAGCCATGGATATCCTATGTTTATAAGCCTCCACGTACTTTTCTACTTTAGCTCTCCTTGATTCAAGCATGTCTAGTTCAGCAACTCTTGACTTGGACACTTCAGCTTCATCCCATCGTATTCCACTAGCCGCTGCAATCCTTGCTGAAGGAATTTTTATCTCGGCTGGGAGTATAGCATCAGCCCCATAGACGAGCGAATACGGTGACGTTCCAATTGAGCTTCTCGGTGCAGTTCTGTAATCCCACAAAGCCATGGGAAGTTTCTCATGCCACGATCGTGGATTGTCATAAATTGTTCGACTGATAATCCGGATCAAAGTTTTGTTGGTACTCTCTGCTTGGACGTTTCCTTGGGGGTAGTATTGTGTGGAGACGATCTGTTTAATCCCATACTCCTTGAGAAATTTCTCGACATCTTGGTTGGCGAAAGGGGTACCATTATCTGTGATGATATGTTTAGGGACGCCGAATCTACATATGACATGCTCCTTGATGAAGTCTGCAATAGTTACCCATGTGGTACCTCTGAGCGGGATTGCTTTGACCCACTTAGTGAAATATTCAGTAGCTGTGATGATGTATTCATGCTGCTTTGAGGATGCTGGGTTGATCTTCCCGATGATATCAAGTCCCCAGCTATAGAAAGGCCATGGAATATTCATAGAGTGTAATGGAAGACAAGGGGTATGAATGAGATTACCGTGAATCTGGCATTTATGGCACTTCTGAACGTATGCGGATGCATCATCTTTCATAGTTGCCCAGTAATATTTCTCGTGGATTTGGAGAAACAATTTCTTTTTACCCTGATGTTCTCCTTCATGAGTTTCTTTCAGGACTGTCAAGATTTCATCTTCGGCCAGGCATCTCAACAAGTCTCCTCCAAAGCTTTTGCGGTATAATATTCCGTCTAGAAAAAAAAATCTCTTAGCTCTCTGTATGAGTTTGATTGCATCTTTCTTTTCTGGTGGCGGTTTGTTGTCTCGAAGATATTCGATGTAAGGCTGCCTCCAGTCCCCGGTGTGAAGGAGTGTTAGCACTTCCAAATGATGAGGAGGTGTCTGACAATTAGGACAAGATCCCTGCAAAGTCCTCGACTGTGTTCCATGGAAGGCCAATAGTACCCGAGTCTCTGGAGTCTTCTATAAAGTGTTATTACCAGCGTCTGTCCACACTTCTTGATGTACACTTTCGAGTTTCTTTCGCTTCTTCATCACCCAGGCATCGTGATAGAGAGGCGGGGTTGCGATGGTATAAGGCCCATGAAGCAAGAAGAAGTTCTTCAGCTCTTTAAGGCTGATTGTCCCTTCTGTAATGGAGCTTCAGTTCATGAATGATAGGTGCTCTCCAGTCATTTGCTTGAGCTTCTTCAGTTTGATTAAGCCACGTGGATGATACAGTTCGTCTTTGCACTATGATAGCTTTCTCTGACCCTTCGAATTGCAACTTGGAGGCAAGGGTTGCTAAGCAATCAGCATGCATTGTTGATCCCCAGTATGGGTGATGGTCGCGTCGGCGAAATGAGTCAGGAGTCGTTGTGCTTCAGCTCTGAATGGAGCAAGTGTTATCTCTTTGAGAGAGTACACCCCATTCATTTGATTAACTAGTAGTTTTGAATCTCCTCTGATCTCCAGATGCATTGCTCCTGCTTGTTTAGCTAAGGATAATCCTAGCAAGAAGGCTCATACTCTGCTGAATTATTTGTACAGTGGAAATCCAGCTTGAATGAATGTGAGAATACCTCTCCTGATGGCGAGACCAAGACTATGCCCTCCTCCGGTATCATTACTAGGAGTGGCGGATCCATCAAAATACAACAACCATGTTTCTCTTTAACGACTGAGATTCCTGGCAGTTCTCCTGGTACATCATCTTGTAACGTCGCGGAATCTTCTCCTGGGAAGGCCGCCAGTAAATCTGCTACTGCTTGACCTTTGATTGCTTTGGGGGAAACACATACTATGTCGAATTCTGACATCTGAAGCAGCCACTTCCAGGTCTTCCTATCAGAGCAGGTTTTGAGAGCAAAAACTTTATGGGATCAGCTTTGGATACAAGCACACTCTGTTGGAGAGTAAATAATGCCTGAATCTTTGCATTGCATGAGCTAACGCCATCATGCTCTTTCAGCTTTCGGGTATCTGAGTTGAGCATCCTTCATGGTTCGGTGTAATAGTATATCGGATGCTCGACGCCTTCTTCATCTTCCTGAGCTAATAGGCTCCAATAGCAACGTCACTGGAGGTGTGTATATATCAGCGGTCGTCCCTGCACTGGAGACCTCATGACTGCGGGTGATAAAAGTATCTGTTATCTTCTGGAATGCTTCCTGCTGGACATCCGTCCACGTGAAACTCGCTCCCTTCTTCAGTAGAGGAGTGAACGAAGCAATAAGTTGAGCCAATCCTGGTATGAAGCGTCTGATGTAATTCACTTACCCATGAAGCTCTGTAGTTCCTTCACAGTGCGTGGAGGAGGCATGGTGGAGATGGATTTCTTTGTCTGGGTCGACTTTGATCCCTTCGGCAGTGACCAAGAATCCCAAAAACTTTCCAGAAGAAACTCCAAAAGCGCATTTTAGAGGATTCATCTTCAACTTGTATTCTCTGCATCTTTCAAGACTTGTCTCAGAACTTCTAGATGGGATGTTCGAGCTTTCGATTTCACCACGACATCGTCAACATAATCTTCTACTTGCTTGTGCATCATATCGTGAAATATGCTGTCATGGCTCGTTGGTAGGTGGCGCGGCATTCTTCAACCCAAAGGGCATCACAGTGTAATGAAAATTCCCAATGGGAGTACGAACGCGGTCTTGGCATCATGTTCGAACATTTTGATTTGGTTGTACCCGCTGTAACCATCCATGAACGAGAACATACCGTGGCCGCTGGTCGCATCAACGAGCATATCAATGTTGGGTAAAGGAAAGTCATCCTTCGGGCAGCATTTATTCAGGTTTCTGAAATCTACACACATCTGATTTGACCATTTTTCTTCTTAACTGGGACGACATTAGCCAGCCATGTTGGGTGTTGAATAGGCTTGATAAATCCTGCTACCAGTAATTTTTGAATTTCGGCCTTGATTTGTTCCTCGACTTCATGCCTGAACTGCCTGGGTGGTTGTTTGACAGCCTTGGAGCCAGGAATGATATGTAGACGGTGAGTGACCAATTTGTCATCCAGACCAGGCATTTCTTCATACGTCCAAGCAAATATATCCCGATACTCCTTCAGTAACTCTACCAGGCCTGTACGCTCTTCCGGTGATAGCGCAGAACTGATTAAGATTGGTCTTGGATCTTCCTCTGTGCCGATGTTAACCGTCTCAAGATCATCAGTGGTAGAATTCGTGCCATCTTGCAACTGTGTGGAGCTTCCTGAACTTCATCCTCAGGTGGTGTTCATTCTGACACGATTCACCAGTGCGGGGAGACTCTTGATCAATCTCCCCTATTAATTGCTAATCTTTGCGTCGCCGGTAAATGACCCTTCCTTCTGCGTCATGACTGGTCATAAAATTGGATCCTGGGATCGTAGTTTCATCTTTTCGGCGTTTGACCCGTGTAGCAGGTGACTTGACTGGTTCTGCTTCTGAAGATGGTGATGACGCCGCAGATGCCTCAATAGCCTTCCAACTTGGAAGTGGAGTAGTGTAGATTTTCTTAGGAGGTTCAGGGGCGCTTCTCTGGGACTCGATGAATTCCGCATCGTAGGACAGAGCACACGGAGATGATGAAGCAGCTATGCATACGATCTTTTTATTGAGTAAAGTCTTCATGCATTGATGGTAGGTTGATGGAACCACCTTGTTGTCATGGAGCCAAGGTCGCCCAAGTATCATGTGGTAGTCAGGTTCTTGTTCGATCTCGTGGAATTTCACCTTTGATTGAATTGGTCCTACCCTAAAATCTATGTACGCCTATCCATATGTGTGGCTTCGACTTCCTTCAAACCCTGTCATTAGGATGGGATGGCGAATGATTTTACCTCGCGGGAATCTGGCCATTCTAAGAGTTTTCATAGTGACAATGTTGGTGGAAGCACCAGTGTCGATGAGAGCTCTTCTAAATTCGGTGCCTTTGATGAAGTGATAGACACATTTTTGTGTTTAATTTGATCTCAATACTATATATTGTTGGCACTCGAGTTTGTACTAATTTTGGTGTTTTATGTGTTTGTAGGCACCTTTGGAAAATAAACATTTTTTGGAAAATTCGGCTCGAAAAGTTGGTAAAAGCCCCGGAGGACACGTGTTAATTGGACTCTCACTGTTGGATAAGGGGCACCTCAATTACTAAGGGGCACCCCAGGTCACCCCAAAGGCAGCTGCTATTCGCACCCCAGTTCTGGTTAGGGGGGAGGACATCTTCTTCCCAAATTCAAAAACCAAAAATTGGAGGGAAAAAAAATACTATCAACTGGCAGATGTTTTGTTGGAATTTTTGAACGTGTTCTAGGGCGATTCAATGGCTGATTTTTGGTAGGAAGTTGTGATATTTCCTAGCAAACACGTTTTTGGCTTTTGGTTCGATCAAATTTGGCCAGAATTAGCTGTATAATTCACGGAATGCAAAACAGGGAAACAAGGGTTGAACACGGGATTTGAGAAGATTTGAGCATGTTCTTTTCATGCATGAGGGCTCTAGCAACATTGTGGGTCGTGTGTAAACATTTCTAGAGTGACCAGGATGGAAATCTACGAGTGAGAAGCTAAATCAGGGAAGAAAATATTCCCAGAATATTTTTTCATCAAACCGAGTTAAGAGAGAATTATCTCGAGTTATAGCGAGACTTCTTGATGCTGTGAAGTATATATAGAGTGCCGGGGACTCATATAAGAGGTGTCGAGAGTCTGGAGGGCTGAGGAGAGCCAGAGAAGAAGAAATTCGAGTTTTCCCAAACTCGGTTTCTGCTGCTGATGATGATGATGAACATGAAGAACACGAAGAACGGACCTGCAACAACAGTCGTTTTTCTCCAGTAATAACGACTCACACCTGTGGGTCGTACATCAGGCAGACTTATTTGCTACAGCGTTTGCGACACAGCTGCAGCAATCTTATTTTGTCACTGAGGGTCGTAGTTCTCTGGTTTGTAACAAATATAATTGTTACAAACCCGGTTTTATTGTATTTCTCATATTCTCATCATTTGTAAACCATTTTTGAGCATCAATGAAATTCTTTGAGAGGTTTTCCAACATGATGAGCTACTAATTCTCTCGTAACCAAGGCAATGGATGAAGCTATTCACACATGAACAATGTGTAACTATTTCATTTTCTCTAATATTTAGTTATAATTCACTCAGTCACTACTTTTGCAGAGTTCCTTAAAAGTTTACATAATTTTCTTCATTAGTTGTGATTCAATTAGATAGGTTATGCTTTGGTTAGATAATCTATGCTTAAGGGATACTATTAATTTTTGAGAATATGTTTGATTATTTGTGGATTAAGAAATAAAGGATTAAAAGGATAATTAGAGTTATGAAATATTTGACATCATTCATGTGTAATAGTGGATTCTAGTGTCTTGGTTACCTCTCGCCCACTTTGTTAATATTTTTGTATATAATTTTATTAAATCTTTAAATTTAATCTTCACAAGTCCGAGAGTTTGAACCTCATTACTAAAACAACAATCAAAAATTAAAATCATGAAGCCAGTCACGTACAACGTGCGATTGTGCCCTTCGACTGCCATGCGATATTCTTCTCCAAAAGTGATGTTGTCGATTGAATGTCCAGTCATCAAAGAAACGTCTTCAACTATTGGGGTTGGTGAAGTTATTTGTACATCGGACGATATCTAGCTGAGTGCAGCAAATATGTCAGTGCGTTGCTCCTTAGAGAAGTGTAGGAGTTCACATAAATTTTCGATCAAATGTGTAGGAGTTCACATAAATTTTCAATCAAATTTGCAACTTCCTGTTCCACTGGTTCCTCATATGTGGTGAAACTATTGGTCTGAGGAGGATTACTAGTCGAAGGATTTGGAGGTTCCACCATCTCTGCTCCTAAAATCCTCGTCACGTGTACCAGACAAGTGAACAGGCTATCGATTGCCCTTTTCATCCGGTCCACGTTTCTTGACAAGTCTTCTTTTCTTCGTGCCAATTCAGCCAAGCTTGGGATTTCTCCATCCATCGGTTCAACGGAGATAAATGGAGTTGTAAAATATGATAATTCATTGTGACCAGAATTGTTCGAAGGAGTGTGAGAGACATTACCATTCGAGAGATTCTGGTTGGGATCTGGAGTTGTTGAGTCATTCCTAATACCGACCATCCTTATGAAATCGTGAGATTGCAACCGAGAGATTAATCTCCCACTGTGGTCGCCAATCTGTGTGTGGGGAAAAACGATTTGCTGGCTTTTACGGAATTGAAGAGTCGACCGTGTGGAGACTCCCTGAACCGAGCGAAATGTTGAGCCTTACACAGATGCACTGCAAGAAGGGAGTGCTTTAAGTTCAAGAGATCAATCTGTAAGACCCCGACCTAAACCAAGAATAATGGCCGTTCCAGAGTCAATTCGGTCACAAGAGAGGATGGGTTGATCTGTAGGAGGGAAGCTGAGAAATACGTGAGATCAATGGTGATCTGAGATTGTAGGTGTGTTGTGAATTCAGCGTGAAAATGCTCTGAATGATTGAATTTTGCTCAATTGAGAGTAATTTCTGTAGGTTCGTGTAGACGAAAGATTGTCTGTATGAACTTTGATGAGAAATTGCTCGTCTTGGCGAATGTTGTTCGAGTGTTCGAAAACTTCTGTCTTTCCAATCAGGATTCAGAGACATTTCATAATGTCGTAGTTTAAAACACCATGATCCCATGAAGTGTGACAGTTGCTGGAATCAGAGAATGGGAAATGGGGAAATCATGTTAAAACCAATTACTTATCGTGCGGAGACTTGGTTAACTTTCCACCCACTACTTTGCTGACTCTTCCAACTGATTGCACGACTTGCTCACATTCTCATCGTGGGTGAACACACGTGTCGTAGACCGCCAGACCAAAATCCTAGTTAATATCCCCCCATGTAACACGATTGAAAACTCGTGATTTTGGAGTCAGTTGCTGACTTTATGGGACGATGATTTCATGTAGCGCTGAGTTGAATATGTGTGAGTAAATGTTTCGAAACTCATGAATTTAACGTGTCTGCTGAGACGAGGTATCATCATAACCTAAGACGAGCAAAATTGTGTTGCTAAATTGTTGAATATTGATAGTTGAACCAACATTCTCTGGTTTGAACAAATATTGCTAGTCCGAGCGAATATTGCTAATTGAGTAAATATTGCCAGTTCGAGCGAATATTGCTAGTTCGAGCAAATATTGCTAGTTTGAACAAATATCGTTCTTTTAATGAATTTTTGGTAGTTGGACCAAGTAAAATATTAATTTAAGTTACTGACTGCTGGGTCGAGCAAAATAAATATGAATGTTAATCATGGATCAACATAAAATTATCAGAGTGTTCGAATCTGCTCAGAATTACGTTTCTACAGAGCTCTGGATTCAAAACCCTAATTTTACCTAGATAATGATTTATTGTAAATCACATAAGACCGGCTACATGGGATGATGGGTTCACCATATAACGTCCAGATGCTCGAATGAGCAAAAATACCAAAGTCTCTTGAGGACCAGTTGGTGAAAGAATGATTAAATGTTGGTTTAATCATTTACTGAAATAATGCGCGTGTGAGCGACAAATCATAAAACCTGGTTTTATGGAAAATATGAGGGACCGGCTCTTGATGGTCGTGGGACCAGTAGATGGTCATTTGAGCAAACTTCCAATTGTTTGGAAAGAGTTTGAACCTAATATGAGCAGCTAAGCAAATTAGGTTAAAATCATTAAAGCACGCGGGACCAGCTGTTTGCAAGCCTCAGGGTCACCCTTGGTCGGTCAAGGGGATGTGCCCGTGTCACCATGATGTCCGTGCTTCATCCCTGAGAATTTTGATATTTTCTGGTGCACGTTTGAGCAACATTTGGAGAAAATATGAAAAATCCATGGTTTTGCTGAAACTGGGAAAAATACATGAGATGATGAAAATAATAAATAAACAAGGAATCACAAGGTGTGGGACCGACCACGGCTAGGGAATGGCCGGCCGGATGATACACGGCCCCACATGCTTTTCCCAGTTTTATGTGATTTTATGTATTTTTCTCTGATTTAAGGGAAATTCCATGAATCTGGAGAGTTTGGCGAAATTAGGGAACTTCCATGAGATGAGAGACATAAATTAAAATATAAAATAGGGAATGGGAGTGTGGGACTGGAAATGGCCGTGGCATGGCCGGCCGGCCAATGGGCGCGGTTCCCAAGGCACTCTTCCCAATTTTATGTAATTTTGATGATTTTAGATAATCTTCATAAAATCAAAGGGATTTGTTGAAAACCAAGATATTTTGTTGAAATCAGGGATTTTACATGAAATCAGGAAACAAAACACCAAATAATAATAAAATAATGGGCGTGTGGGACCGGCTAGGGCATGGCTGGCCGGCTAGAGCCTGGTCCCACAAGTTTTCCTAATTTTTTTAATATTTTCCATGATTTTAGAGAAAATACATGAAATTAGGTAATTTTAGGGAAAATTCATAAAATCAAGGAATTTTCATAATTTGAGAAGGAATAATAAAATAATGGGACATGAAGTGTGGGACCGGCCACGGCCAAGGCATGATCGTCCGGTCGGCGGTCCCGCGACACCTTTCCCTAATTTTATTATTTTTGATAAAATCATGTGATTTATATAAAAATACATGAAATTAGGTAATTTTCATGATTTTAGGGAAAATTCATAAAATCAAGGAATTTTCATAATTTGAGAAGAGATAATAAAATAATGGGACGTGAGGTGTGGGACCGGCCACGGCCAAGGCATGGCCGGCTGGTGCCCGGTCCCGCGACACCTTTCCCTAATTTTATTATTTTTGATAAAATCATGTGATTTAGATAATTTCTTTGAAATTTTCTCAAACAAAAGGATTTTCATGAGATCGTGAAAATAGTAAAAATATGATAAAATATAAAATTAGGCGCGGGACTAGTCACGGCATGACTGGCCGGATGGTGAGCCTAGTCCCCTGGCGCTTTTGCTTAATATTTTATTGTTATTATTTTCCCTTCTTATTTTGCATAGGTTCCTCGTTCGTTCGTATTTTTGAAATGCTCATTCGTGCATTCAAAATGCTGGTATGTGCATTATCTGCTAATTACACTTGCACCATTTTTGTCAGGGATTATTCGATGCTCAGATGCCTGTTTCGTTGAGTATTTATTACTAACCTGTGGAATTCTGCTGGGAAGAACCACAGATTGAAGTAACGAAATATAACGAGGAATCGTAGAGTATTACTGGATATTCAGGCGATTAATTGACGACTCGTAGAATATTGTTGGATATTCAGACGATGGCTCGTAGAATATTGCTGGATATTCAGAAGATTTAAGATAATTAATTGCTGGCTCTATACTAGAAGGGATTCCTGTCTAGGAGCATTAATTATCTGAGGATTGGCAATATGAACTTGTTGGAGTGTCATATTCCTCTTGCATAGTCGGGGAAAACCTGGTTACATCCCGAAGACGTTGTCGCTCTATACTAGCAGACATGTTGTCTAGGAGCCGCCCAATCTTTCGGTTCTATACAGTATGAGATGTGTCGTGGCCTCAGCTGAGAGACTACACATCTTCATCTTACCTAAGAGACTTTCTCCATCAGAGGTGGCATGAGCTTTCATGCATAGAGACATGAGTCTCGATACTCATCTGATTGCTGGATCCAGAGTAATTACTGAAATTGCTCAGTATTCATGAGATGTGCCGTGGCCTCAGCTGAGATACTACACATATACATGTACTCTGAGAGACGACCTTCTCAGTCAGAGATTTTTTGGCATGAGATTTCATGCTTTGATGAGAGACATGAGCCTTAATACTCATCTGGTTGCCGAATCTGGAGTATAGTTTTACAATTCTACCCTTTGTCGAAAATCCACCATCTACAATAGGTCATTATGGCAGCAGTTGAGGTGGATGAAAATGGACTTCCCATTTCAGACAACACAACAACATTCGGCCACTTCAAGGGCGCGTTGATTCGTACCCATGTCCCTATTTCATTCAAAACCTGGAAGCATGTGACTGAGACTTTCAAAGAGGATATCTGGACTGAAGTACAAGTACAAATACTTATTTAAATCTGATTTATGTTCACATATCATTTACAATTGCTCAGTTAGTAAGACATTGCTTTGTTGTTACAGAAATCATATCACTTACCTGAGAGTTGTAAGGTATCTATGATTAGGGGGATGTCTGCTCCATGGAGGAGACGTAAGTATGAGTTACGAAGAGACTATCTTGATAAACATCCTACTCTCGAAGCAAGGATTGCTCATATTCCTCCAGGTGTAAAAGAAGAGGAATAGACTACATTCTGCAAGAATGAAGAGGAAGAGAAAGCAAAAGAACGTAGAGCTGAAAACAAGAGGAAAAGGTCACAGTATGATTACTCTTATACCTCTGGTCGTAAACCTCATTCTTTGGTTAGAGCTGAACTGGTAAGTAATTATTTCATATGTTCTCTCAATTCTGAATATCAATATTTATGGACAATATGACTACTCTCATACTTTTGTCGATTGATTAATGTTAACCGACTCGTGGTAATTCAAAAACATAGGAGCGCGAGAATCCTGGAGTGGAAGTCACTACCTCTGTTGTGTGGATTAAAGTTCATACTCAAGAGGGTGGGAAAATTCTACCTAGTGCACAACCTTACTTTGTAAGTCAGATTGCGTTTCATATATATCATGTCATTCTAAAATTTGTACCAGTCATCTTTATATTTTACTCAGCGTTATGCTCGACGTTGCAGGAGGGTCTTCAGAAGGCGCAAGAAGAGATCAAGGAGAAACAAGTTGCGGGTATTTCTGTAGGAGAACTAGATGCGTTGACTAAAGCTTTTGGAAAGGATTATAGGGGACGGGTTCGTGTTGTTGGTCCTGTTTCTCGTACACAATTTATATATTCTGGTCCTGCTCGTGCTAAAGTGCAAGAAATGAAGTCTGAGGATGGAGATATTAAGCATCAGTTGGAAGATCTAGGTGGAAAAATAGGGGTTCTGCTCGAAGGCTTTGGAACGTTATGCCACATTGTGAAGGACATCCAATCTGCAATTCCACCATCATTTGTTGGCTCAAACATCATGGACTATTCACCTGCTAGAGCTGTTTATGTTGCTAATACAAGTTCACCTGGCCAAACACCTTCACCTGCTCATCCCATATCAACATCTCGATCAACAGCAGGTCCTGACATGCCAAAGTGTTCATTGTTCAACATGGATGGTGAAATCGTTGCTGTCGGTAAACTTTGCACAGGTGAATTAGGGGAAATGGCACACGGCTCACACCTCATCTTGGGAAAGTGTTGTTGGATGACATTGTCATGCCATTTGAGAGGACCATAAAAGCTAACAGGCTTGTTGAAACCTTCAGATATGTTGGAATTGGAGGATATGTAGTGCATCCAAGGATGTGCATCAAATTTGATTAGTCTGTCGCTCTAATTTTTTGGAGATATGCTATCTCAGCCATCATCTATCGCGTTTATAAACGACAAACATATATGGGTTTTACCTTTTTTTTGCTTATGTTCACACTTTTTGTACACGTGCTTAACATGCTAACATGTAGATTCTTTTGAAGTTGTGCATAAGAATGTCTCTTTTGCAGTTGTGCTTTGAAAGACTTTTATGCAGTTGTGCATATGAAATATTTAGCTTTACCTGATGTAACTATGTGACTAGAAACCAGAATTCTATGAATCAACTTTTTTGCTATGTGTGTGGTTTTCGTATATGTAAATATTTTGTGGTTTGTCTTCTTTTATATTTGATGGCAAGGATGACTATACTTAGAGTCAATTTCTAGTAGCCAGCCGGGGGAACATCAATCCCTGGTAAGTACTTCAATTGGCGATGCTTATATCATTACTTTGAAATTTATGGATATTAACCTTCAGTTAATATTTTTTTTGAGGTGATGATGTTATTGCAACGGGATTATGCATATTGTTGGTGACAACTTGAGGTATTAATCTTCAGTAAATACTTGCAGTTTCCAAGAGTTACAACTTCTTATCAGATTATGAAATTATGCTCTCCTCTTCAGATTCAGTTCACAAGAAGACTTTGTGGAATCATTTGGGAACAATATATCATCATTTATCATTCATCGGGTATGTATTCTTATGCCATTTGAATCCTTATATTTAGTGTTTGGACTATGAATCATCTGAAGTTGTTGGACGATTCTTTTCTTTAGGTTTTCCCTATCTTATACAAACAGTAATCAAAACATTGGCTTTGTTTCATTGTTTACCAAATTGGTCTGATTTACTTTAAATCTTTTCATTGTTAGTTGAAGAAGACATCTAAAAGATGGGAGGTGCGGAAATTGTTTAAGGGAATTTTGCTGGTAAAGCCCTATGATAATTCGTCTTGGTTCAAGTTGTGGTTCTTCATCTTCTACATTTTATAATATTCCAGGTAATGTAGATTATAACTACAGTGATTAAATTTCAAACTGTCAAGTTGTTCTAAGGTTTTACGCTCAGCTTCCTCATAATGTACTATTCTGTTACAGAACCATTTTTTCTACTTATCCGGTCATATGACTCATATAATAGACTATACTATGTTTTGTGGCCACTGCCAACCATAATGATAAAAACCCATTCTTGTTGCATTTAAAGAAGATGTGCAAGGAGGGTGCTAATTGGAACAAGTCTGTGTACATCTGCAGATGATTTCTGCAGAGTTGTTCCTTAACCATAGGTTGTCATGCTCTTACATGCATTACTTTATCATCAGTAGAATGCGTAAATGCACAAGTTGATTGACTGATATTGCACTTTGCAGGCTGTAACTGAGAGTTGACTGGAATGGAGGGGGTTCGTGGTACCAATGATTGGGTAAGTGATACACTTATTCAAGTCCCCATTTGGTAATAGATGAAGTGACTTGTGTGTCTAAATATGTAATTTCTTCCACCGCCAAAATCTTGCATGATTTTTGCCCATTTTTTGTTTTAGAATGAAGCTGTTATGTTTGCTTTTATAGTTACTGATTCTTAGATTATGTGTGTCGTATTGTGAAACCTAAATTGGGTTGCTTGTAAAAAATTTCAGAGTTTGAAGAATATTGTCATGATGATCAGTTCATTTCTGGAAACAGACTAACTGAACTACTGAGCTTCACTCATCAGAAATCCCAACACTTACTCGAGTCTCATTGGTCTCTAGTATCTTTCAGGTAGAAGCAAATCTTTAACAATAGTGTATATACTCTGAATTCTGAAGTATTCTTACTTTCTTTATTTGTTATCTCTAACTGTATGTATCTGTGACAGGTTCTTCATCATCTTGGTCGTATTTACAAGACGAGAATTCATCATCCTCGTGTGATCATCCTCTCAAAGCCACAATAATCTGTTGCATTCTGATTACTCAATGTAAGAGATTATAACATTCTGTTTCTATATGCAATCCTTAGAAGCTAAAACAAACATAGTTGCACCAGTATAATGTAATAAACAAGAACATTTTTACATATGCAATTCAATCTTTCTTAATGCAACCTGTAACTTGTCTTCGATGTCATGAGTTCCCTGCTTTTTATTGTATTTGGTTCCCTGTTTTTGTAGAATGTCTTTGAGGTTTAAACCTGTGGGACTGTGTGTGTGTAAATATAGAGTATGAGAACTATCCGATTGAATGACTGGATATAAAATGAATCAGGGTTTTGCAGGGAACTGGGGTATTACATGATAAATTGGGGGGATATCAGTTTTGACTAGGTCAACGAAGACTTAACCTTTTTTTTTCGTTGCAAAAAAATTAGCAACTGAGTAGCAACAATTTATTTCTGTTTCTATATTTTAATTTCGCAACTGCTTATTTCTGTTGCTACTGCCGTTGTTGACCGAAATTAGCAATAGAGATAGAGCTGTCGCGAAAAACTGCGACAGGGTGTTTAGCAACAACAAAAATCTGTTGCAAGCCCGGTCAGCAACATATCTAAGTTGTTGCTAAACGTTAAATTTGGTGTAGTGTTGGTGTGACCGATCGCAGAGTGTTGTGTAATCGATCATTGTAATTGGTGTAACCGATCTTGGTAATTGGTGTAACCGATCCTGGTAACTGGTGTTGAAAAGATGAGGGTACCCAAATATACCTCAATCTAAAAAATTTCCACCTATAAGTCCTTTCTCCGAAAGTGATTGTCTATGGACTGAGTCGAGACAATACAACTAATCGGTTCACACTTCGTGTGATCGTCTATGGATACGAGATTGAGACAATACGACAACAAGATAACTTGTACAATTGACTATGAATACAAGATCGAGACAATACCACAATGAAGTATGTTTACTTGATATATGGTTCAGACTTAACCAAACACAATAGGATTCTTATCAAGTAAATAAGAATTAACGTTTGTGTATTTGACTTCTAATTATAATAAAAATAATTATAATTGCGGAAATAGAAAAGTAAAAGACACATAAAGATTTTGTTAACAAGGAAACCGCAAATGCAGAAAAACCCCGGGACATTGTCCAAATATACTCTCAGGATTAAGCCCTATACAAAATCAAACCAACTTCATATAGTTGAGACCAAGCAACTAAACCTATAGTTCACCTAGTTTCGTCTGTATTCCCACGCCTCCAACTTGTTATAAGTCCCGTACTTGGAACAATTCCTTTGGTTCGTATTCCAAACAGTAAAGGAACAACAAATCTGTTTGGTAACAACTCTTTTCAACCAAGTGATGTGAGTTAGACAAAAGGATCTTCCATTTATCCCAATAAACTCCTTTGTCAGGTTCTTAGATCTATATAATAACAACTACCAAAGTAATTGTCAAGATTATGCAACCAATACTTTGAATCACAAAGAATTGTACTGATGCCGATCTACTCAACTAATCAATCCAATCTACCACAAGGATAAACTGATTATAGTTGGATCCTCTTTAACAAAAACAAGTATTGTGCACACCAAAGATTATGAACCCAAATCAGAAATCTTCTTCGTATTCAAATCTTCTTAGATCTTCAATAAACACCTGCACACAATCAACTTGAATCTCTTGTGATCAATCACGCACATAACGAAGTCTGTTAACAATGGATTATCACAAGACGTCTTTAGATCTACAAACAGTCTAAAGATCCCCGTCGAAACTTCGATCTAGTTTGAGTGAATCTTATATCAGAAGAGAAGATTCTCAAGCATAAACAAACTAGGTGCAATCAAAGTTCAACAACCGTTAGTCAATCAAATCAATCGAGAACTAATAATAAACCGCAATTATCTAGTTTCCCACCAACAATACTAATAGAGCTTCTCAATCCCAAAGAAGTCCTTAAACCGAGCGGCCGTAAGAGATTTCACCTAATTAGGTTACTTTCCTTTCCGAATAGGCGGCTCCACCAGTAACAACAAAACTAGGTGGTTTTGCTGGCTCTGAGGATTAGTTTGCTCGAAATGCAAATTTTGATATTTATAGACCAAGGAAGTTTGGAAACCAAGGAATTTCCAAAACCGAAAATATTCTCAAGATATGCAATATATTTCTAAATTTGGTTTCCATAATTCCTGAAAATGCTTTGTCCAAGCATTGACCGAAAATCTCTTAGAAAATCTCCAACTTGTAAATGCACATTACTAATTTTCATTTTCCAAAAATAAAATTAAAAACCTTAATTAAAAGATTCTCAATTTATTTTTCGATCTGGGATTTTCCTTTAGCTATTAAGGAATATCTTTGAACAATAAAAGAAAAGCGTTACTGCACATGTTCAAAGTATGTCGACATCTTTACTTTGTAAGTCCTCTTTCATACTTACAATCTTGAAACCGATTTGCCACACTTCCAAACAAGTTTAGAATTGGTTCATCTGACTTTCAAGAACTATGTGATTGATCAAGAACACTCAATCACCAAACATGGGTTTCACGGTTCTACCAAAACAAGTTTCGGTTCTACCTCCATGTGGGTACTGGATTTAGTCACACTAGATTTCCAAAAATTCGGTTGACTAGGTACTAGGATCGGTTCCCACATATATATGGTATCTAAGTTGTATTTGTTGCACATGTCCATAGGATCGTTTCCAAATATCTAAAAAAGTGTTGCACATGTTCATAGGATCTGTTCTCAATATCTAGAAACTTTTTGCACCTTTTACAAGGATCGATTCCCCTTTGTGATCGGTTGCAGCTCTTACTAGGATCGGTTTCCCTTTGCCTAGAGTTGGTCATACCAATTACAACAAATCTATCATACCATCTCAGGTGATTACTTAAGATCGGTTTCACTAATAAAAGTCATACCAATACAAAAAGTCAGGCCTTGTGAATAGTTTTACCAAGAACATAAACAAGTCATGAGCGGTTATACTAATCACACATATTGGTAATTCAATAGATATGCAATGAATAACGATACCAATAAGCCTAGCAATTTCCCTTTCGATTCACGAAACAAGTTCATGAATTTACTTCCTTTAAACGAATGTAAAACATTGTTTCCTATGATGAAATCTTGACCTCCTACCCATACATAATCACAATAGCATTCAAACGATTATGTCGATGTCTTATATACAAAGTTTAACGGTTTAGCAATAAACCTCGTATTGCATTCCTTATTACTATGTCTAACTAGAGTATAATCATTCATGCTTCGCAGTTATGTTTTCAATATGCACGACTTGAAAGATATGTTAGGGAATGAAACATTTCAAGTCAAATATCACTAACCTCAAGTGGAAGGATGATGTTGTCGTTGTAGCTCCTTACTTCTTCACTTCTTCAAGTCTTCACGTAATACTTGTAATGTCTCATATCCTAATACTTTCAAGCTAACCTATACGAAGTTGACTCTAGTACATAATCAAGCGACTCTTTAAATGAGTTTTGTCTCACTAAAATATGACAACCAAACTTGTCATACCAACGCTTGGTGGATTCAACCGAGCTATGCTCTAACAATCTCCCCTTTTGTCAATTTTAGTGAAAAACTCTTACATCATATGGATAAACAAATTACAAGAATTCATTACACATACGCTTGATTCCCGAATTCAACAACACAATAACTTGTATACATTCAATCCATAAATGTCGTTGTTGACATTATAATAACAAAGCTAATACTCTCCCTAAAGGTAAGATAGGTTAATTTTTTCAATCCGCACGTCTTTGTTATTCCTTTGTAGTCCATATAACTACAAGTATCATATGATATGCTACTCCCCCTTAGTCTATGCTTTAATCTTTCGTTTAGATAAAACATTTAAGCACTAATGTCCTTTCCTTTAGTGATACCAATCAATATAAATCAATAACAGTGTCACTTGTTTACTCCATATATTTCTCCCCGTTTTTGTCACAAAATAACAAAGGTACGAGCAAATAAAGGACAAACCGAAAGGATCTTACAAATCTCACAAGACTTGCAAACCTATAAAGTTAAGCACGAGGATTCCATACACCATTTTTGATAACCAATATCAAAACCGAAACTACAAAGTAATTTTGTTTTGATATGTTACCAAGGAAACAATTTCCAAAAGCAATTCTCCCTAATAGTTTAGCAAACCGAAAATCGACTAAGCACCTTAGATCCTTTGCTAAACCAATTGTACAAATACAATCGCTTGTTCCATAAGACCAAAATAAAGATAACTCTATTTTTCCCATCAGGTTCTAATTATCCATATAACTTAGAACTTTTACTTTTAAACAAGACAAGTACTAGGTTAGTTGACTATCATTTCTTGTTAAGGCATTCGATTAGACTTGAATAACCGAAACCTCCATTTTCATAAGTCTAACTAAGATCAGAATTAACTTAGTTTCTCTTATCCAGAATCGAATTGGACTATACAATTCATCCGGAAAACCTTTTCTTTCGTTAAGCCATAAAAAATTCATACAAACCAAATAAATCAACTTGCATAATTATTCACCTCAACCGGAATCAATTGAAACAACATAAACATTAAAGCACCGCAATTGCGCCGAAATTTTGTAAGCCTAAGCGATTGTTACCAAACAATAAAGCAAGATAACAATAATTTTTCTTAACCGGAAACAATTGAATCACACACACATCCATACACAAACAATGGAATAAAACATCAATTGTACCGAAATTTTGTTAAGCAAAAGCAATAAATATACGCAATAAACTCAGGATTTTATTAAACATAAAAACGATTAACTAACAAAGTCGTTACCTCAAATTTCGCATCCTCTTCTCCAATATGTTTGCATCTTCTTCCAGGGAGAATTGATACCGAAATATCATTAAGTTGTCATCCTTATGCAAAACAAAAGAATAACAACAACTAACCTTTACCAGAGAAAGGTTCAAAACCAGTTTTTAACTATTGCAAGCAAAAGTTGAAAACCGGAAGCACGAGGTACTAATGTACCTTGACAATCCCTATGGATTTCCTTAGATTTTCGAAAGTTGCTCTGCCTAAGGGTTTATTGAGAATATCAGCTAGCTGACGCTCGGATGGAACATACTCTAATTTGATAACACCATTCTCATATAATTCTGTAATAAAGTGATATCTGATATTTATGTGTTTAGTACGAGAATGTTTAACTGGATTTTCAGCCAATCGAATAGCACTTGAGTTATCACACTGTTCATAGTTTAAATATTTATTCCATACTCAATGAGAATTTGTTTCATCCACAATAGTTGGGTACAACATGTACCAGCAGCAATATATTCTGCTTCACAGGTTGACAATGACTGTGAATTATGTTTCTTGCTATGCCAAGCTACAAGATTTTAACCAACATAGAAGCTGAAAAAGCGGGGGTCTAACAACCACACCCAACAATTCGATTAGCAATCTGTATGGAAAAACTCCAATATACTTTCTAGAGAATCAACTAGACAGTCAGATCAATCAAGATAAAAGTATATCAAAGTGTTTATATCTCAATCTCTCGATTTGATCTTTACTCAAGCAAATAGAAATCTGCGAGTCTTTATCAAAGAGAAATAACTTGGATGGTACCAAAGAACAATATCCAAGTGTCAATCAATTTAAATCAACAACCAAAAGGTCGGATATTCTAATTGATTGAACTAACGCACAACCTGTATTATTTCAATTAAAAAGATAAAACAATATAATGCGGAAACTGAAATAACACAGACACCAGAAATTTTGTTAACGAGGAAACTGCAAATGCAGAAAAACCCCGGGACCTAGTCCAGATTGAACACACACTGTATTAAGACGCTACAGACACTAGCCTACTCCAAATTAACTTCGGTCTGGACTGTAGTTGAATCCCAACCAATCTCACACTGATCCAAGGTACAGTTATGCTCCTACGCCTTTGATCCCAGCAGGATATTGTGCACTTGATTCCCTTAGCTGATCTCACCCACAACTAAGAGTTTCTACGACCCAAAGTCGAAGACTTTAATAAATAAATCTGTATCACACAGAAAAGTCTACGGTAATAGATAAATCCGTCTCCAACGAATATACCTATGAGTTTTGTTCCCTCTTTTGATAAATCAAGGTGAACAGGAACCAATCAATAATACAAGACTTATATTCCCGAAGAACAACTTAGTATTATTAATCACCTCACAATAATCTTAATCGACGCAGCGAAAAAAGATATTGTGGAATCACAAACGATGAGACGAAGATGTTTGTGACTTCTTTTCTATCTTGCCTATCGGAGATATAAAATCTCGAGCCAATTATTTCAATCGTACTCGTAACGATAGAAGATGCAAGATCAGATCACACAACTACAAGAAAGTAGTATCGGTATGGCTTCACAATCCCAATGAAGTCTATAAGTCGTTAACCTGGTTTAGAAGAAGAAACCAAAGGTTAAAGGAGAATCGACTCTAGCTTAGCATAACTAGTATCACACAGAATGTGTGGGGATTGGGTTTCCCAGTTGCTAGAGTTCTCCCTTATATACAATTTCAAATCAGGGTTTGCAATCAATGTTAGATTAGTAACAAAGCATTCAATATTAACTGTTAGATGGAAACCTGATTAGATTCAAGCTAATATTTCTTAACCGTTAGATCGAAAACTTATCTTGTCACACAGAAATGAAATGTCCAATTTTGGGTTTATGAACCGTACCCAAACATTAACATTTGTTAGTTCAACAAGTCAATCAAATGGTTAGCCATATGATTACTTTCATATCAACCATATTCTTCTTCACCATAACTAGTTCAAATGACTCAAATGAACTAGTTAGAGAGTTGTTCAATTGCTTTGATCTTATGTAACTACACAAGACACAATCGAAGAAAAATCGGTTTGATTCACTCGAATCGGTTCATGAACTTTATAGCCACGGTTTGCAAAAGCATTCCTTAGTTTATTTAAACATTAGTTCAAGAACAACCGACTTTAGATATAACCTGCTCAAGTTCTCGGACTGGGTTCACGGACTTAAGCTCATGGAAGGAGTTCACAAACTCCAACAGAAATTCTCGGGTCGAGAACTTCCGCCAGTTCGCGGATTGAGTTCGCGGACTTGGCTCACGCCACTTCCATTTGTCTTGATTTACAAAGTTCGTAAACTTTGGTTCAAGGAATAAGGACTTATACATATATGTGTTTCCACAACAATGCTTATATCCTATCAACGGTTATGTAATCTAAACTTTCATTTCAATCATTGAAACATTCTCAGAGGACGGATATAGTCGTTATTCATAGACCATTTTTCGTCAGAGCAATTTTCAAAGTGATTGAGACATAACATGACTTTCGTCACTAGGTAAAGGTGAATTCGGCTAAAGCGAAAGCTTACCAACACATGTTTCGAGAAATAGATAGGCGAGATAAACTCAGCTCAAAATAAAAAATGTGCATAATGAAAGTCTATATATTAAAACGACTTTTGTCTCAAGAGTATGAGATAGAATAGATAGAATTTTGAGTGACAGATAAGTTCAAGTCTCCACACACCTTTTAGTCGATGAATATCCACCAGTTCCTTGAGTATTCCTTCGTCTTGTATGATGATTGCCATGGAGTTCTTGAACTCAACTACACTTTCTATCCTAGTCCGAGACCTTTAGCTATGTAGGCTAGAAATCAAGACTTATATTTTTGATCACTAACATTGACAACACATGCTTGAGATAGCAAAGCATGCGAGTTCGACCGAGCAATGCTCTAACAATCTCCCCCTTTGTCAATTTTAGTGGAAAAACTATTAATACACATGGAATACAAAAAATAAATAAATTAACTTTTGTAGCTCCTATTCCACATGTCTAATCTTCAACATTACTCGAAATCTTCGTCACTTCCAAGTACTCCAATGATCCCAAAGGTTGTAAGTTTAGCATCATCGTTGTTGAAAATCCGTAGCTATAACAATAAGAAAACAATAGTTCTCAATCATTGTTATACAATGTCATAGTATCATTACACAACGTCAAAGTTCAATTGTATCACAACTTCGACAACAATACTATGGTGATATGTATCGCTCTCCCTAGTCAATACTCCATCTCACATGGAAACCACTCCCCCTTACATAATGATCCGAAAACCATATGTATTTGTAGTGCGAACTACATATTAATTCTCCCCCTTTTTGTCAAAAAATTGGCAAAGGTACAAGAACGGGATCCTAATGAAATTTCCGAAATAGATATTTCTTGACCAAAAGAAAGCAAAAATATCAACTTGTTCTGTAGATGCAATCATAAAGCCGAAGCTAAATGCATTCATCAAGGAGTTTATAAAGATACAAGATAACCCCTATAATATTCCACATCCGCACTCCCCACAAAGATTTGGCAATTAAGCAAGTTCAAAAAGAACTCTCCCCCATAAAATGTCATTCCCAAAGGAACAACAAGAGCGACCTTAATTTCGAAAGACAAAAGAAGGATTTCTTTAGACATCACATACAAGTATGAATTTGAATCCAAAATATTAAATTAACCACAAGAAGTTCATGATTAATTTAACCAAAAATGCTCAACACAAGTAAACTTATGGAGACTTAAGAACGCTCAATTAGATTAATCACAAGTAAACCCATAATTAATCTAATCGAAATACACAATCAAACTAATCACAAAACTAATCAATTTAATTGGTCATACTCACATAAGATAGTCTATGGAGCAATGACTAAGTTAATCATGAAAACAATCAACCCAGTCATGAATGCTCAAACATAAGAAGACTTATGGAGTCATAACTAAATAACCAAACAAGATGATTAATATAGTTCAAAATGCTCGACATAAAGTACCTTACGGAATAACAACATAACTAATCAAAATAATCAACTTGGTTGTTTAATGCTCAACATAAGACACATTGCGGATCCTCACAGTAATACATAAAATATGGATCAGGGAAGATCAATTACTGCGGAATACACACGGATTCATTCTATTTTCCATCACTATTTGCATAACGACATTCAATAGACATAATCCTTGCAAACAAAAGATTTTAACCTATCTTCCATAAATACTTGACAATATAGGATTAACTTTTGTATTTGTCAAAAGTCCATTCATTCTTTCATCAATACATGCATATCAATTCATTAACGACTTTACTTTTGACAAGATATGGGACAATCAAGTTCACGGATGCAAACACACATATCCCATAACAATATTGCAATATATAAAACCATACAGATTAATACTGCAAAAATCATCTTCCAAACAAGTTTAGAATTTAAACTAATAAATCTAAAAACATGAAGATGAAAGCGTTGGACATAGCTATGTGTAATCACAATAATGGCTATTCCAAACTCTAGTTATTCTTCTAATAAAAACAAGAAAATAGAAGATTTACTAGGCAATAAGACCTTTGAAGAATTCTTTATCGTCCCCGAACTCCTTGTCGTCAACAGCCATTGGGACATAAGGTTCATTAAGGTAGGAGTTTATATCAATAAACCTTATCGGCTGATGTTGTCGAACCAGGGTCTTCTGAATCTCATGAGTCTTATACACAAAAGCCTTTATTTGTAAAATCTCCTTTCGTATCTCTTTCAACACCTCAAGAACATCAGAAAACTTCTGAGAGTTTGAAGGAACGTCTCTTGGACTCCTCACATTCCTTTTTTTTTCTTTTCAATGTTGGAGCTAACGGAGATTTTTTTTTCCCTTCATGATTGATGGCTTAACATTCATATTCACATCCTTTCCATCAGAAGACAGGGCACTTGGAGCTTCCATAGGTGTATGGGTTTGTGAGAGGAAATCACAATCTCAACAAGTAGTCTTGAGATAAAAAGGAGTTTCAAGGAAGGAAAAGGAATATAGGGTTTCGAAACCTTTAACAGGTTCGTACACGTCCAACTCTCAACCCTATAAAGAGTAGAATTGACGATCATAACCCTCTCTTTTTGTTTGATAGACACAAAAAAAAAGAAAATCTAAAAAAGAAAAAAAAATTCCTAAAGCTGTGAGGTACAAAATCATTGTCTCTTTTGATCAGGCACATGAGACAAGATTTCCAAATCAACACAATCAAGTTGCGTTGTGGTGAACAATAATTTGTCCACCATTTTCCTCTTGAGAGGAATCCTCATACTTCTGTCTATCAAACTGACTTGACCATACTTTCTTCTCTAATGGTCTTGGTTTATCTTTGAAAACAAACTTCTTAGACGAAGATAAGATCCTACATACCTCAGCGGTCTTCTGAGCAAGTTTAAGCTTCATTGCTAAATGATTTGCTCTTCGTTGAAGTTTGTTGACGTGCCTCAATTGGTGTTTGTACTTGTAACACCTTGAAAGTTCATGACCATTTAGAGAACAATACAAACACGTCAAACTAGGATATAAATCAGGCTTCTGAGATGTGCATGCAGCTAGACACATGGTGGAACCTGAAACATTACAAACGGAGTTTTCAAGAAATGGGTCAATTTTTTCTTCAAGATTAGTTGGATTATCTTCTGAAAGAATATTGAGATTGATGTATGTATTGCTACAGTTATCAAAATCAATATTTTCACCAAGAAGTGCAACACTTGATTTCTCGTCTTCATTAGAATCATAGTTGTCAGACATTTCATCAAGAGTTGCAGCAAGACCTTTGTTCCTAGTGTATTTTCTACGATTTGGACACTCGTTTGCAAAATGATCAAATCCTTTACACTTAAAGCACTGAGGCATATCCTCATCATCAGTCTCATTTGTTTCCCTGTTTTTAGGAGCAATACGATTATGAGGTTTAACTGATATTTTAGGCTTATCTCTGGAGAACCGTTTACTTCTCTTCAACAGAAGATCTCTAAATTGTCTTGTGATCATCGAGACTGACTTGTCAAGATCTTCATTTGATGAGTCTGTCTCAGATTGATCATCTTCAGAGATATACACTTTTTTAGTCTTATCAAGTAATTTAGTGTCCTTTTGTGCTTTGAACGCAACATCCTTGGTTTTGGATGAATGTTCGTGATCAAAGATCTTAAGCTTCCAAACCAGCGTATTTCTGGAGAGATTATCAAGGTTATTTCCCTCAACGATGGCATGCTTCTTAGAATCGTATCTAGATGGCAGCGATCTGAGAATTTTTATCACAATGTCCTTTTCAGGAATAGTCTTACCCAATGCAAAATATGCATTAACAATTTCAGACACTTTATGATTAAACTCATCAAATGTTTCTTCATCTTCCATACGAAGGTTTTCCCAATCGGAATTAAGGTTTTAAGCCTAGCTTCCTTTTCACTGGAGTTAACTTCGAATACGTTTTCCAAGATGTCCCAAGCTTCTTGCTACTTAGTGAAATTAGTCACATAGTGCTGAGATTTGGGGTAATGGCATGTATGATCGCATCTAAACCGTCGGAGTTTTGCTTTGCAGCAAGTATCTCAGCAGGGATGTATTCACCAATAGGTTTGGGAATGTTTACATCTCCAACTGCCACAATGGGAGGATCATATCCATTAACAACATATACCCATGATTGAAAATCACGCGCTTGAATAAAAGCTCGCATAGCAATTTTCCACCATAAGTAATTAGAGCCATCGGAGACTGGTGGTACGTAAATAGAGATAGCACCTCTGTCCATAGATTCAGATCGCTACAAACACATACTTGTGAGGTCTTAAACGTGTTTGCCTGCTCTGATACCAATTGAAAAAGCGAGGGTCTAACAACCACACCCAACAATTCGATTAGCAATTTGTATGGAAAAACTCCAACATACTTTCTAGAGAATCAACTAGACAGTCAGACTCAATCTAGATAAAAGTATATCAAAGAGTTTATATCTCAATCTCTCGATTTGATCTTTACTCAAGCAAATAGAAATCTGCGAGTCTTTATCAAAGAGAGATAACTTAGATGGTACCAAAGACCAATATCCAAGTGTCAATCAATTTAAATCAACAACCAAAAGGTCGAATATTCTAATTGATTGAACTAACATACAACCTGTATTATTTCAATTATAAAGATAAAACAATATAATGCGGAAACTGAAATAACACAGACACCAGAAATTTTGTTAACGAGGAAACCGTAAATGCAGAAAAACCCCGGGACCTAGTCCAGATTGAACACACACTGTATTAAGCCGCTACAGACACTAGCCTACTCCAAATTAACTTTGTTCTGGAATGTAGTTGAAGCCCAACCAATCTCTCACTGATCCAAGGTACGGTTATGCTCCTACGCCTCTGATCCCAGTAGAATACTGCGCACTTGATTCCCTTAGCTGATCTCACCCACAATTAAGAGTTGTTACGACCCAAAAAAAATTCGGAGACTTTAATAAACAAATCTGTATCGCACAGAAAAGTCTACGCTAATAGTTAAATCTGTCTCCCACGAATATACCTATGAGTTTTGTTCCGTCTTTTGATAAATCAAGGTGAACAGGAACCAATCAATAATACCAGACTTATATTCCCGAAGAACAGCTTAATATTATTAATCACCTCACAATAATCTTAATCGACGGAGCGAAAAAAGATATTGTGGAATCACAAACGATGAGACGAAGATGTTTGTGACTTCTTTTCTATCTTTCCTATTGGAGATATAAAATCTCGAGCCAATTATTTCAATCGTACTTGTAATAATAGAAGATGCAAGATCAGATCACACAACTACAAGAAAAGTAGTGTCGGTCTGGCTTCGCAATCCCAACGAAGTCTTTAAGTCGTTAACCTGGTTTAGAAGAAGAAGCCAAAGGTTAAAGGAGAATCGACTCTAGCTTAGCACAACTAGTATCATACAGAATGTGTGGGTATTAGGTTTCCCAGTTTCTAGAGTTCTCCCTTATATACACTTTCAAATCAGGGTTTTCAATCAATGTTATCTTAGTAACAAAGTATTCAATATTCACCGTTAGATGAAAACCTGATTAGATTCAAGCTAATATTTCTCAACCGTTAGATCGAAAACTTATCTTGTCACACACAAATGAAATGTCCAATTTTGGGTTTATGAACCGTACCTAAACATTAACATTTGTTGGTTCAACAAGTCAACCAAATGGTTAGCCATATGATTACTTTCATATCAACCATATTCTTTTTCACCATAACTAGTTCAAATGACTCAAATGAACTAGTTAGAGAGTTGTTCAAATGCTTAGATCTTATGTAACTACACAAGATACAATCGAAGCAAAATCGATTTGATTCACTCGAATCGGTTCATGAACTTTATATCCACGGTTTGCAAAAGCATTCCTTAGTTTATTTAAACATTAGTTCAAGAACAAGCGACTTTAGATATAACCTTCTCAAGTTCGCGGACTGGGTTCGCGGACTTAAGCTCATGGAAGGAGTTCACAAACTCCAGCAGAAATTCTCGGGTCGAGAACTTCCGCCAGTTCGCGGACTGAGTTCGCGGACTTGGCTCACGCCGCTTCCATTTCTATTGATCAACAAAGTTCGCAAACTTTGGTTCAAGGAATAAGGACTTATACATATATGTGTTTCCACAACAATGCTTATATCCTATCAACGGTTATGTAATCTAAACTCTCATTTCAATCATTGAAACATTCTCAGAGGACGAATATAGCCGTTATTCACAGACCATTTTTCGTCAGAGCAATTTCAAAGTGTTTGAAACATAACATGACTCTCGTCACTAGGTAAAGATGAATTCGGCTAAAGCGAAAGCTTACCAACACATATTTCGAGAAATAGATATGCGAGATAAACTCGGCTCTAAATAGCAAATGTGGATAATAAAAGTCTATATATCAAAATGACTTTTGTCTCAAGAGTAGGAAATAGAATAGATAGACTTTTGAGTGACAGATAAGTTCAAGTCTCCACATACCTTTCAGTCAATGAAGATCCACCAGTTCCTTGAGTAGTCCTTCGTCTTGTATGATGATTTTCATGGAGTTCGTGAGCTCAACTACACTTTCTATCCTAGTCCGAGACCTTTAGCTATGTAGGCTAGAAATCAAGACTTATAGTTTTGATCACTAACATTGACAAACATGCTTGAGATAGCAATGCATGCGAGTTCGACCGAGCAATGCTCTAACAGAAGTAACCACTAGAGGTGATTTTACGATCTTGTACACATCCTTCCCAATCAGCATCTGAATAGGCAGCAAGGCTGTTGTTCGTATCCATAGAGTATGATAGACAATAATCTAGTGTACCATTTACGTATCTAATGATTCGTTTTACATCTTTGAGATGTGATTCTTTAGGATCTGCTTGGAATCTAGCACAACATCCCACTCTAAAGGCAATGTCTGGTCTAGTTGCAGTTAGGTATAACAAGCTTCCTATCATAGATCTATATAGTTTTTGATCAACTGAATTTTCTCCTGGATTCGATTGAAGTTTTCCAGTAGTTGGCATCAGAGTTTCCATAGGTGTTGCACTTTTTAGTTCAAATTTTTCATCTAAATTCCTTGCATATTTTTCTTGAGAAAGAAGAATACTGTTTTCTTGTTGTTGTATTTGCAAACCAAGAAAATATGATAGTTCTCCAACATTACTCATTTCGAATTCTCCACTCATAAGATTCAGGAATTCATTTGTTAGAGATTTTGAGGTGGATCCATAGATGATGTCATCTACATATATTTGTGCTACAAGTACATTTTTTCCACTCCATTTGAAAGTGTCTTATCAGCACCACCTCTAGAGAATCCTTTTTGAAGTAGGAAGGATGTCAGCTTATCATACCAAGCTCTTGGAGCTTATTTTAGACCATACAATGCCTTCTTAAGTTTAAAGACATAATCTGGGAATAATGGATCTTCAAATCCTTTAGGATGAGCAACAAATACCTCTTCTTTTAAATCCCCATTCAGAAATGCAGATTTAATATCCATTTGAAAAAGTTTTATCTTAAGATAGCAAACATAAGCAAGTAACAGTCTTATTGCTTCTAAACGAGCAACAAGAGAAAAAGTTTCATCAAAATCAATACCTTCAATTTGAGAATATCCTTGAGCAACGAGCCTAGCTTTGTTTCTGACAATCATCCCGAATTCGTCTGATTTTTTCTTGTAGATCCACTTTGTTCCAACAATGTTTATTCCTGTCGGCTTAGGAACAAGTTCCCACACTTCTTGTCTTTTAAACTGATTAAGTTCATCGAGCATTGAGTTTACCCAAGCAGGTTCACTGAGTAATTCCTCAATGTTTTTCGTTCTATTGAAGAAACAAAACCTGAATAGTGACAGACGTTCTGAAGTTCTCTTCGAGTCATAACTCTAGCATTGGCATCTCTAATGATGTCTTCAGAAGAGTGTCTTTGATGTACCCGTTTAACAGGTTTTTATACAATATTTTCGGTATCATTGGGTTGTTCATTATCGTCTTTATCATCCGTGTCACTAATTAAAGGAACAACTGATGGTATGACTTCAGTATGTTTTTCTTTAATAACAGTTTCAGAGGGAGGAAGCTCTGTTGCAGTGTGATTGTCTTGGCAAAAATCGCTTATGTCATCAATAACCACGTTGATTGATTCCATCATGAATTTGGTTCTGAGATTGTATACCATGACGGTCAGAAGCATAACCAAGAAAAATTCCTTCATCACTTTTGGAATCAAACTTTCCTCTATGTTCTTTTTCTTTGAGAATATAGCATTTGCTATAGCTTAGATTGAGTTTTCTTCCATACCATAATTCATATGGGATATTTAGAGTTTTAAATCTTAAATAGACTTTGTTTATAAGATAACAGGATGTAAATACATCTTCCCCCCAGAAAGTTAATGGTAGGTTTTTATTGTGAAGCATTACTCTTGCCATTTCTGGAATATTTATATTCGTTCTCTCAGCTACACCATTTTCCTGAGGTGTAATAGGAGAAGAGAATTGATGACTAATTCCAAGACTATTACAGTATTCATATACTTTCGTATCCTTGAATTATGTACCACGATCGCTTCTTATCTTCTTAAGCTTGCGACCTTGTTCATTTTGAATTCTATTCACAATAATTTTGAACTCCTCAAGAGTGTCATTCTTTTGCTTCAAAAAAGCAACCCATGTGAAACGTGTATAGTCATCTACCATTACTAAAGCATACTTATTTTCTCCAACAGATGCTTGTTGGATTGGACCAAATAGATCCATATGAATAAGATCGAGAGGATCACGAGTGGCTATGTCTCGAGAAAGTTTGTGTGGAGTTTTTCCTTGCTTACCCTTTTGGCATGCACCACAAACACTTTATACTTTAGTGTTAATTTTTGGAACGCCTTTGACAAGTTCACGATTAATGAGCTTTCCTAGCATTCGGTAGTTGATATGACCAAAGCGTTCATGCCACAAATGAGTTGACTCAACCTTAGTCAAGTTACAGTATAAATTGGATTGTATATCAAGGAGATAACTATTATTCATACTTCTACGTCCTCGAAAAATTACTTTTCCGGACTTATCTTCAATATCACAACCTCTCATATTAAAGATAACTTTGTGACCTTTATCACAAATTTGACTAACAGACAGAAGATTATCTTTCATTCCTTTAACATAAACAACATCATGGATTTCGGGAATACCTGGAAGTTTGATAGTACCCTTTTTGCTAATGAGACAACTGCTTCCATCTCTAAAGGTTACTGATCCTCCTTTGTAGTCTTCTGTTTTGTAAACCAAGACAGATCACCTGTCATATGTCTACTATACCCACTATCTAGAAACCATTGGAATTGTGAGGTTGTTTTAAGTGCAAATGCTCAAAGACATTGTTCACCAGATTTAGGATGGTTTTTTAAGTTCTTAAAAAGTTTCTTAACACAGTTAACCAGACATTTTGTAAAAAAAATCTTCTGAATTAAACAATTCCATCCCTTTTGAAAATGGTTCCTGGTCTGACTCTTATTAGACTGTTTAAGATGCCTGGATGAAAGAATTGAACATCTTTGAGAATCTCTTGATTTAGACACTTCTGTGTTTTTCACTAGTTTTATATCAATCATGATATTACTGATCTCATCAGTATATGATTGGTTCTGTTCAATATCTTTATCTAACATTTTAACAAGAGCAGAGGAATATTCTTCAGAATCTTCTTTCAGACCATCTATATCTTTAAAACGTTAATCGAATCGTTCATCTGATTCAATTTCTTATAGGTTGGATCGCACCAAACACAGATTGTTAGATCTTTTCGTGTTTTTCTGCTCTGATACCAATTGAAAAGACGAGGGTACCCAAATATACCTCAATCTAAAACTTTTCCACTTGTTGATGGTGGATTTTCATTTAAGGCTAAAATTATAAAAGCCAAAATTATGCACTGATATCCTGCAAAGGATAAAGCCACTGATAAAATGATGAATACTTCTTTACTTCGCTAATTTACTTAGAATGGAGCATGTAGCAACAATCCCATGTACCCTATAAATTTATGGCATCATGACCAGCCTTGTATTTCCTGCGTTGTTCCCACTGAACTCTCATTATTGGTGCGACATGACGACTGAGTGTTACTCTCAGCAGAGTAACACGAATCTCCAAGTGTCACTAATGAGGCATGCACGAAATACCTGTACAGGCTACAACTCTCGGTGTGTTATCCTAGCCCGATTAAGCATATTTGAATCTGGACTGACCATATCAGTCTCAGAAACAATCACGACCACGCAAGTTGGCCGTATGATTTAACCAGCCTAGACGATCCACAGCAGGAGAAGGCTACTACATTAATGACCACCAGGGGGACCACTTATGCCCTGGTCGGTCGAATACCTACCATGCCTCCAAAACTACCACCGAACACCAGCCTGAAGTTGGATGTCCAGACTGGTATGGATCAGCTTGGAGGAATCGTACAAACAAAGGCCGCCTATGGCAGTCTCAAGTTCATCACGTCCGTCCAACTTCACCGGCGTGGTTGGATGGCGTGGATCATCCCAAAGCCGGTCGAACAAGCGCCATGGTGTACACCGACGGACCTTCTTCCTACCTGCATGACCGAATCTTCCTTAACCTGACCAGATTGCAATATACGATTGTCCGAAGTTGTGTCAGCGTGAAGAATTGAGGGTCACAGGAAATTCCACTAAAGGTACCAAATTGATCACGACCATCCAATTTCACCGACATGATTGGATGGCTTAGATCAGACCCATAGCCACCAGGAAAGTATTGACGCGATCACCACCGGCCCAACATGGGCCCCACATGGTCGGCCTCCCTAAAGGAGAAGCGTGGCTTGCCAGCCAAAGCAGCGTGGACGTGAAATCCTAATTAGGGTTTGCGGCACATCACATGTGTCGCAAATCAGTCTCAACCATCCATCTTCGCAGGTATAGACGGAGGGCGTAGATGTAGATTCAAAGGGCCCAGAGCATGTCAACACAATCACCGTGGGCCCGCCTACATACATAACCTAATCGGTCAAGACCAACTATGGTTGGTCGTCTCGATTTGTGCGCCCAAATAAGGCATGGCCGCGCGTTTTCAATAGCAAATCGATCTCGACCACTCAACTTTGCCGGACAAATTGAGTGGCTTAGATCACATCTTTACGGGACTGTGAGGTACGAACGTGTACACTGGCCTGCCGACTGCACGCCTGACTGATCGGCCAAGACCGACCATGGTTGGTCGTCTCGAAACGCGCGCCCAAAGTAGGCACGACGTGCGGTATTCAATTCCTTTGTGGCATGGGTTTCTGTCGCAAATCGATGTCAACCACTCCTCTTTGCCAGAAAAATTGAGTGGCTTAGATCGCATCTCCAAGGGACAGTGAGGTACAGACACCTAAACCAGCATGCCGCCTACACGCATGCCCAATCGTCCCTGCCAAAAACGTGTCCCATGCTTGGATTCGACCAAGCTAAAGGTTGGTGTTTGAGCACTTCCTAAACCCTAATCCGACGGTCGCAGATGTGGGTTGCAAGCCATCTCGTCCGTCCAACTTCACCACCCTGGACGGACAGCCTAAGAAAAGAGTTAGGCTACCAGTGAGTATCACCACGATCACCGTCCATCACTCTTCCACACATAGTTATCGGCCAAGTCAGGGCTTACCTGTACAGCCTCCAAACGATCACTCGAAGATGGCTGGACGTGATGCAATTTTCCGCGACTTACTCCGTTAAGCCTTAAAACAGCAATGCTTCATACACGCTGAATATATTCGATGCATTACATACATAGAATGCTCACGATATTTCACAAATATCGACTTCCTAAATAACTTAGTTATTTAATCTAGCATCACATGCTGCTTTCTGTGGGTCCCACGATCCACACTCGAGACATTAATAATGTCACAAACTGGGGATACATACTGGGGTATTGATCTGGCGGTTTACAGCGTGCAGCGCACAATGCGCCATCACAAGAACGTGTTATGAAGACATGGACGGTTAGTGATGATGGGAAAAGTGGGCAAGACTAATCGTGTGACACTAACACACGCAACTCCACTACTCCATCACTCCAATTCCTCCACTTCCCACGATAGACGTGGGTAAGGCACAATGACTTATATAAATAGGTTCTCCTCCCTATTTCCAGAACAAGACAACAGAAACCAAGTGTTGATACAATTGTATCCAAACACCAAAATTGATATCTTACATTCTGCAAGCCAGTTCAGCTTTCTGATACAAGTCATACACAGCCAACACCTCCACAATCTCAACACCTTCTTCGCTTCCCTCCCTAAGATCAACTCCATCTCCTTCACTTTGTGACCGAAGCAAGTATGGAACGGCCATTTCTTGGTTTAGGATAGAATTGTACAGATTGATTTCTCGAATCACAAGCACTCCTGTGCAGTGCATTTGTTTAGGGTTTAAATTTCATTTCTCATTCACACACCCGAAATTACCAAAACCGACAGAAATAGTTTTCACCCATAAACAATTGGCGACCACAGTGGGAGGTTAATCTCTCGGTTGTAAAGTCAATTTCTTCAAAATCTGATTCAATTTCATAAATTTCGAAGGGGTAGATCTTAGATTCAATTAAATCATCAACCTGTTTCAAGATGGTAGAACTTAGGTCAGGATCAACAATCAATTCTGAAGGATCTAGTGCAGATAACACTCTCAATATTGATGTACCTGTCAGTGAAGCTACTGTAGTCAATACATCTCGTGGAGTCGTCTCTTCTACCACCAACTCCAGCGGAGCAGGAGAGGTCCCAGTAAGCGTAACGCCTCCTATCACCAGAGCCAGAGCAGCCGCGAATCCCGGCATCGCCTCAAGTGTAACGCCTCCGGCGATCACCAGATCAACAACTTCCACTCCTTCATCAGGACGAGGATCCGGAGGAGCAAGAGGAGGACCATCTCCTATTACCATAGAAGACTTGATGGAGAGGCAGGAAGCTCTTGCTAAGACTCAAACGGATATGGCTGCAACTCAGAAAGAGGTACTCACTTTTCTTAAAACCTTAACTGAATAATTTCCACATGACTCACGGCAACCCCTAGAGCCACCAAGGGATGCCTTCAATACATTCATAGCAGGCGTTTCCACTCATACCCACATGAATGAAGAAGATCGCGTTGCTCCTGAACGCCCAAGGGAGATGGACCGTCCATCCAACGTCATCACGCGTGAAGACCTGGAACGACTTCTCCAAAACCGAGACAAAGGAAACATTATGGAGGCGCACCAACATTAGCCGCCGTACCCTCAATATGTGCAACGAATTCCTCTTCCAAGAGGATACAACTCTCCTCAGTTCTCCATCTACGATGGTACTGGTAACGCTCACGAACACATCTCTCGATTCTTAGAATCTTTGGGAGAGCATGAATACAATCGTGTTCTCCGTCTGAAAGAATTCTCGAAATTACTTACGGGGAGGGCGTACACCTGGTACAACAACATCGCGCCTAACATCATATCCAATTGGGACGAGATGGTCAGCGTTTTTGATAAAAAGTACTTCTTCGTGTCCGAGCAAATCACCTTTTCAGATCTGGGGAAAGTCTCTCAGCGGAACAACGAACATCCGAACGACTTCGTCAAGAGGTTCAGAAGTCAAGCACTAGATTGTCATGATCCGAACATCACTGAACGTCAGTTGGTAGAACTGTGCATCAACGGGATGATACCCATATACCACGTTTTATTGGAGAATCTGGGATTTCGGACGTTCTCCGAACTCCATGAAGCTGCCAAGCGTTCAACCACAACTGCCCAAGCATTGCTAGAGAGAACCAGGGTTGTTCGAAACGAAGATCCACGTGAGAGTCAAGGAAGCAGGCTTCTCACGAACAAGCAATACAACACTGGTCCTTCTGTCAGTGTAGTAGACAAAGGAGGAAAAAGGAAAGATCCAACAACGGAACGAAAACCCAAGCGTGCGGCTCCGGGACACACAACCTCGTCTCAAAAAGGAACAGGCAAGACTCCTTCACAAGACACCGAAGATGCAGGCTTCCAATTTCCCATGAGTGAAGTAATGGAACTCTTGGAGGCATGGATTCAAGACGATGCTATCAAGATGCCTCCTATCAGACGCCCGCCAACTGAGAAAGACATGGCGGACCCCAAGTAATACCGCTACCATAGGTTTGTCCATTATCCGACCAAAGACTGCAACAAGCTGAAAAAAATCTTCAAAGAAAAGATAGAGGCAGGAGAACTCCAGCTTGGAAACGAAAGTGTTAATAGAGATCCTCTCCCTATCAGGAACTGCATGATTTCCGGGGATTCTGTTCGCAAGACTGTACAATCTATGATGGAACGTTTGTGCGAGATTTTATATTTCTCCAAGGCGCAGCGTCAGGACATATTTGCAGCCCTCAACCGCGTTGTCTCAGGCAGGTGTTTGTATCTAGAAAGGGAAGCGGTCTCGAAACCTCAGTCTTTACTGGAAGATGCAAGCAAGGGAAACTGGGACTCCCAACCGTCGCTTGTTTGAAGGATGTTGATTTCGATAACACATTGATTGATATGGTCTCCGAATTCAACATCATCACTGTCAAGACCTTGAAGGCGGCAAGGATTTCAAGGAAAGAATCTACTCGCAGCCCAACTGTGATTAAGAATCCAGAGGGAGAACTTGGAGATGCATATGGATACATCGATCTTGAAGTCAAATTGGGTGATGCCTCGACGGAAGCAACATTCTACATAGTCAAAGAGCATCCCAATTACGACATGGTCCTGGGACGCTCTTGGATACATGACAACAAGGCAACGCTGGGAGCTTGTCCTCTACCGGCTACGATACCCGAAAGAATCTCCAACAAGCTGTCCGGACCTGAAGACTGTCTGTTACCGCACCTGCAGCTTGCCAACGTGACACAACTTCCTGGAGAGAGCCCATCATCATACATTAAGAGGTTCCGAGCTCAAGTAAGTCTCACCATGCAATCCTTTTTGCAACCAATCACTCCTCACTCTGACAAGTCCTGAGGACTGGTTCTAACCAACAAACCAACCCCGGCTAGGAGATGTGACTGGGAGCCCGACCCCTTCAAACTTTTTATCAAGAGCTTAAAGGATGTCTCGATCATTTCTTTCCTTCAACCCAATCCCTTTTTATGATTCCTACACCGCTGGGGTGGGGGAATTTGATGCACTGGTGGAAAGTTGAAGCTACACCTAGAATCCCATGTAGCCAAGGTCGACCAATTAATGCATTGTAGGGTGACTCTACGTCAACAACACAGAACAGGATTTCAGAAGATATTCCCTTCAACGGAATTCGCATAGTAACCTCCCCTTTAGGCTTGTTCCATTAAAACCATATATCTTATATGTTGATGGTATAAGATCATCATCTCTCCCTCCCATGGTTTTATAAGTATGATAGAATAAGATGTTCACAGAGATTCATGTATCGATTAGAATCCTATTAATTGCCCATGAGTCTTCAGCTTCATCATCTTCATCTTCTTTCGATTTTGGATTAATTTCTAATTTTACCACCAAGGATTGTCATGTACCTCTCCACCTTCGGGGACTTTTTCCGCGGTAAAAGAAATAGTCTGCTTCTGCCACTCCTCTAGTGGCGAGATTTTCGCAATGTTCATAATTTCTCTTCCATCACTGTCTCTTGCGAACACTCTACTCAAAACATTGTCATGAAAATCTTCAATTTTCTTGTATGAATGTACGATAGAGTGACAGAATAGATTCTTTGCTTTTGCACCAACTTTTACGAAGAACGTTTCCTTCTCTTTCACCGTGTTTACTCTGTGATGCTATGGTGGTGGTGGTGGTAATGGTTGAGATTGTGGGTGCCCTACCAGAAAGTGGTTTAGTTTTCCTTGATCTATCATTCTCAGAATAATTCTCTTTATATTTCTGCAATCATTTGTAGTATGTCCATGAAAATGATGATAAGAACATAACTCATGACTTCTGTGGCTTGGAGGTGGTTCCGTTCCCATGTTCCATGGTGTTGGTATATTCTCCATCAAAATTATAGTTTCCCATATTTTCTCCACACTTGCATTCAGAGGTGGCATCTTGATTTCTTCCCATACTACCTTGTGATCTCCTTGTCCTCTATTATAATTTTGTCTTTGACCTCCATAGGTTTCTTGCGGCTGATCAAGTCTTTGAATCTTATTATTTCCACCACGATTGTATAAATTTCTTTCTCTTTCATACTCCTCTTGACCTCGGCTTCCCATAGCCACCAGTTTATGTTGATTGTTGCCCGTAACCTTTTTTTGTTGTACTTGCGAAGTGCTCGCCACTGTATTTATTAGTTTAGGTAATAATTTTGCATTCGCTGCTTGTGAATTGGTGTTCACAACTGGGTATGATTCCATTTCATTTTGCCTTTCCTCTAGAACAATATACTCTTCCTGAAGTTCTCGCAGTTCAGTCATTGTGATTGTATTCTTGACTCTGAAAATTTGGATATACAATAGATTGGTTCCGAACACAGCATTGATAAATGATAAGATAAGATATCTCTCATCCACATGGCCAGCCATTTCACTACACATAGTTCTCCACCTTTTAGTTAGGTGCTTCAAACTTTCGCCAATCCTTTGCTTTAATCCAAACACATCTTCAATACCAGGTCGCGAAGAATTGTTACTTATATATGCCCCCAAGAATGTGGTCTGCAAGTGATTGAAAGATGTTATTGTATTTTTCAGTAGACCTTCGAACCATTTTAACGCCTCTCCTGTTAGACTGGACGCAAAATACTTGCACAATACGGCATCATGATTTTCCCATTGCAACATGCATCTCACGTAGGATTTAATGTGTTGAATTGCACAAGTTGTTCCATCAAAAATGCTGGTTAATGCGGGCAAATTGCATTTCGGAGTTATTCCTCCAAGTTGTAATTCTCTTGTAAATGGAGTTTTCGCAGCTTCTTTTATAGCTTCATCTAATTGTCTTCTGCCTACTTCTCCTCTATTATTTAGCATTCCTCTCATTTCTTCCAATTCTTTTAAGATTTGTTTATTTACGCCTGAATTTTGATCCATTGGTCTTTTTAATTTCGCCTCCCTTCTTCTGCGTTCATGTCTTTCTTCTCTCACGAAATTTTGCATTTTTTCTTCATCATCCTCATCTCGTCTTCTCATGCGATTCTCTTCCTCATCTCTATCTTGAGTTCGCATATGATGATGTCTCTCATTTTCCCCTCCATGATTTTGTTCATTTCTTATCAATTCCATTTGTTGTCTTTTATCCCTCCTCTGTACTCTATCATACTCTTCATTGAGATTACCGTTATTCCGGTTTTGTGTACGCATTCTTTCTCGATTGTCGTGATTGTTCTGGCGAATTGCCTCCTGAAGCTCTTGTTCTTCCATTTCCGCTCTCAATCTTTCACGTTCGCAAGTTAAACGTGCTTGTTTAGAATAGTGTTTTTCAATTTCTTCTTCAATCGTTTGTTGATCTCTTTGAGTTTCTCTCTCATGTAAAATTCTCCTTCCTTCCTATCGATTCCCTTCACCATCTTGATTATTTCGTCCCTGACGTTGTCCATTCTCCTGATTTCTATCATTTTGCCTATCATCAAAAATTTTCATTTTGTGGAACGTAACGATCATCAGTCCTTTCTCTGCCTTCGCGATGTTCTTCATTCGGATTTCGTATTTCTTCTCGAATATTATTTCCAGCATTAACTGTGGGTGAGTTTCGCCTCATCTCTCTTCTAGTCGATCTTGAATACGATCTTGTAGTACTTCTTGATATTATGTTCTGTAGTCTCATACTTTCCATCCTCAATTCGTGATTTTTCCTTGTTAGATTTGCACGTTCTTCTGCCTCAGCTCTTCTTTCTTCATGTATTCTTCGTCTCAACATCTCTACTGCTCCAATTTCCTCATCTTCACGAATTATTCCTTCAACTATTTCTTGTCCTCCCTCTATTTGTCTATTATTTCTCGTTTGTCGTTCTTCTTCTTCATCTGATGAATTTGATCACCAAGTATGTATGCTCACTCTATCATAATTCATAGTTTTATTTTGTAACCGTGTTTGTTGAACTGTTTGTTGAATATGATTTTCTCCATCATTTCTTATTCTAGTAGATTCTCCTGCTTCACTTCTCTCCCTTCCAGCAAGTCTTTTACTTCTTCTTCTAACGGTTGTTGGTTGTTCGGATATATTCCTCCTTCTAGCCATTTCTTAAATACTAATGAATTGTAAGAGATTCCGTAAAATTCTTCACCAATTATTTTAATTTCCCACAAATCAGAATATTAATCTTCAACCTTTTCTAGGGTGATCTTCAATCTTCGTCATTATGTCCCTGTTTCTAGCGCCATTATGTAGTTGCAGGAAATCCTACACTACACCCCTCACAAGATTTCATTAACATTCAACTCATTTTTGGATTAACAATCTTAATTTTATTGATGAATCTTTGAACAATCTTAAAAGAAAAGATAAAGGAATCAAGAATAACCACTGCTCTAGATTTTCTCTCTCTTATTTACTTGCTTCTCACTCAGAAAAGATCTCTCTCCTTCCTTTACAACTGAACGACTATTTATAGGGAATTACATAGTGGATGACAGCTAATCTGTCCTTTATTTTCGGATATGACTTGCGACATTATCGCAACCTTGTAAATATCAATCTCGCAAAACTTCCTTATTTTCGCAGGACCGTCACACTTTTCTCATGATTTGTTGATGTCGTTTATTATGTCGTTTCTGAAGTTGTTCTGCGACACTGTTGTGTTGTGTTGTGTTGTTAATAATTTCGCTGAGGCATTATTGCTGCGAGATTCTGATCCTACATATTGCCTCTTCTCATATCTTCTCTGCGAAGTAGAGAACGATGTGAGAAATGCCGCAGATATCCATCACTTCATATTCTGCATTTATCACACGTATCCTTTCTCCCATATGTTTCTTGACACGTCTTCTGTAACCGCTGCTTTTCAACCGCTCACGTCTTTTCGCATTAATTGTGTTTATCTTCTCAAAAATCTCCTCTATATATACTCTTCTTACTCTCCCTTTTCTTCCTTTTTACTCTCTTTTTCATCTTCTCTGCAACTTCATCATTTTCTCCGTAAATTCCTCTGCTGTAATTTTTCTTCTATCTTCCTTCTTCAATCTTCTTAATTCTTCGTCCATTCCCATACTCTATATTCATATATGCCTCCAAGTGGTCAAAAACATGAGAAAACCTTAAAGGAAGTTCAAAAAGATCTTGCCGAGAAAGGTTTCACACTTTCTACCATTCCTGGTGAAAGTGCCAAATCAATTCTTTCTATCAAACTTTTCTCTGATCAACATTGTGATGATCAATCAATCATAGCTTCGCTGGGCCAAATTCTCGCAGGTCTCCTCATTCCTCTTTATGACCCAGATATTCCTCTGTTTTATGAGATTCTCGCTCACTCGGGATTTTCGCGAGCTATCTTCCAATTGAGTGGGGATTGCATCCGTCTGATGCTGGAGTTCGCTAACCGTGGTGCTGGTAAAGGATCTTTTTATTCCAAATAACTTAGGGATCCTAAATTCGTAGATCTAGAGATAGTCGCTGAGAAGTATACAGTAGCGAATTTCTTCGAAAATTATGAATTAATATCCATAAAGAAAGAGAATACTCGCGGGGGTATTCGCTTGAAAAGGAAGGATGTTATTGCTGAAGATAAAATGCTCATGTATGATATTGATTGGGATTCTGGAATAAATAAAACCCCTCGCCAATCCAAAGATGATAAATGGTGCGTCTTCCCATTGATGCTGAAAGGACTCTATATTGCTGGTTCTAATGTCATTCCTGCGAATCTCACCGCTTATCGACCCTGGGTATTCTCTTGGCCCGATAAAGTGAAAGAGGTATATTTCTTCTAATTTCGCCCACTTTATGTTTCTTTATTTATCTTTACTCTTTTGTTCGCTGATTCTTGCAACATTCTACAGATCCAGAAACTGAAAGATAGCTACCACAGGAATGGTAAAGCCAATACCTTGCTAGCTCTTCGCTCATACACAGATGAGGTAAGAAATATTCTTTTATGATTTTAAACAATATATTGTTGCCTCTGTTTCTTATCTTCATTTGTGTGTGCGGGTTATTGCTGAAGTAGAAGAATCCACCAAGACTGCGACGGCTGGTGATAAGGGTCAAGATATTCTTCGCAAAGGAAAATCATCTGCATCCAAAGAAAATAAAGAGAGGGAATTCTCCTCCTCCTTCAGATGTTCATTTCCCTGATGGTTCTGAAGATGATGAAAACAACAAAGATGATGATGACGACTCTGCTGCGAATAAAGATTCTCCACCTGAATCCTCTATGGCACAGTTATCTGGTATCTTCTCTGATTCTTGGAAAGGGATGGGAGACAATTGCCTCGCCAGTATATGTAAAACTCTCGCAACTATTTGCGATACTCCTTTGTTGGATGGTGATAGTTCTCTTCGTGGAGTCTCCAGATCAGTGACTCCTAGCTTCCTAAATTCCCTCAATAGTTTGGTATGCCTTCGTCTTTTTACTTCTTCATTATTGTGACTCAAAATTTCTTTTTATTTTAAATATTTTTTGTATTTTCTTCGCAGGCTGGAAAATCTTCCTTCGCTGTTGCCTCAGATTTGGAGAGGAGACGCGAAATTCTTGAAAATAAGAATCTTCAATTTCGTACGAAGAATGAAGAACTGGAAACTGAAGCTAAAGGTCTTATGAGAAGAACGAACAATTAGAAGCTGAAGTTAAAGGTCTTCGCGAGAAGAACAAACAACTGGAAACTGACACTTCTTCGCAAATGAACAAAATTTCTACTCTTCAAAAAGCTAATGATCAGCTATATGGTATGCAATTTTTCTCCTTTCCTTTCATTCATTCATCCTATTGTCTTATCTTATTTGATTAATTCTTTTTGCAGACATTTATGGTCTTTCTGATGAAGCCTTTCTTCTTCGTTCATTTCCCGATGCCCTAGAATAATGACACTCTTCTTGAACATCTTAATAAATCTTTGAATAGTTTCTCTAATGATAAAATTTCATCTCTGCCTTTGAATGAACTTAAATCTAAATTTCTCCTCTTAGAGATTGATCATAGATCTAGTTTAGGTTTAGCCAACCAATTTAAACGTTTTTATCTCAATTCCAAAGAGAAGATTAATGAATTAAGAACCAAGATTAGCAAACTTATAGATGATAAAGATCATATCTCTATCAAGGTGTTAAGGCTTTTGCGAAATTCCAAGACACTCTTCTTGAGGTTCAACTTGAACGAGATGAATCCAATCGTCAAAATGTTGTGCTTAGCGAGAGAGAAAACCAAGTTCGTTCTCGTCTTCTCATAAATAGTGATGATGAGTTCGCTTGGGTCGCGACAATCTTGGATAATGCCAGAAAAGATTTAGGTGTAAATGTTAGTCTCCAAGTTGAGCATACATCCTTGATTAGAGATATGATTTCTGAGAGAGAAGGTCATTAACTGTTTTCCTTTATTAATCTTTGGTTTTTCACGAGTTTTTAAAAAGTTACTGATTAATTGCTATATGCTTCGCAGGATCTGAAAGTATATATCGCCAAAGGGTTGAGGAACTTGAAGCTGAAAAAGAGGAACTCGCAGAGAATCTTTCTTCTCGCAACGACAAATATTCTAGATTAAATAATCAAACCAAGATCACTATTGCGAACTTTAAGAACGGCGCTCTGCATTTTCGCAATCAAACTATTCAAATGGTTTGTGATGACCATAGTATTCCTCATTCTGATTATCCTTGTCTCTTGGAGGAGATCCCAAAGAACATTCCTAGTCTGACCATCTCTGATAGCGAAGCTGATGATGAAGAATCTGATGGTGATGAAGAAGAGAACAAGTCTGATGAAGATGATGAAGGATCAACTAAGA
Source organism: Papaver somniferum (assembly GCF_003573695.1). Classification (NCBI taxonomy): domain Eukaryota; kingdom Viridiplantae; phylum Streptophyta; class Magnoliopsida; order Ranunculales; family Papaveraceae; genus Papaver; species Papaver somniferum. The sequence continues at coordinate 2,050,873 of NW_020621936.1, read as the reverse complement.
AGTAGTCTTTGTTTCTTTCTTTGATTTTCTGTAATACTTGTATATTTATTCCTTCTTTTTGTATATTTGCGAATTCTTTTGGTTCCCCATATTCCTTCATATATTAGTTTCTTTCATTTCGACATGCATTCATTAAAACAATTCTTCCTTGCAATACGGTTAATCAACATAATCATTAATTTTTGAATTTTTGCGTAAATCTATCATGTGGAGACAAATAACATTTTCTAATTTCATTCATTCCCATACTTGCCTCTGTTATTTGTATCCAAATGAGAGATTTTGCAGATTTCTCTTATTTTGTGCCTCAACTTTGCAGTTGTTTATGTATAATTTCGCAATCATATGCGAAGTGAATTTTGATTCTTTTCAAAATCTCATTCTTGTGTGGTCTTATTTTGCCTTCCTAGTTAAAGGTCTTATTATGCCACCTCTTGTCATTGCGACAAAATCGCAGGACGTCCTTGCACTTTCATGCAAAAACTCATTGATCTTGCATTAACTTTTTTTCTTTGTATTATTGCCTCTCCAGGATAGTTGCGACAATATGACAGGCCTAAATTTTCTTGCAAAAATAAAGCCCCATGACATTGTCGTCTTGCGACGAAATCGCAGGACGTTTTCGCACTTTCATGCGAAAACCCATTGATCTCGTCTTATCTTTTTCTTTAGTATTATTGCCTCTTCAGGATTGTCGCACAAATATGACAAGCCTTAATACCCTTGCGAGTAAAAAGCCTCATGACATTTGCGTCTTAAGACACTTATCAGCTCCCTAATGGAGGGTGCCGCCCTTATCTCCCCCATGGTTGCCCCTTCAAGGAGGCGTACCTCTACTATACAAGGTTGGCTCCTCCCATCCGGTTTTAACAACAACCAGTTGTTTTCGCAGCCTGTTATCCCTTTTACCTATAGGGTTTATGGTTACGAGACTGCACCCTAAGTGGGGTTTTCTTCAGGCCGAGTGCAGTATAAGCCAAGACTTGTCAAGAATGGCAAGGTACGTTCCAGACGCCCCTGGCACTCTTGACTCAACCGTGTACCTCGGCGCCTTGGTCAGATTCTGCACTCCTTGGGAGAGTCCTTATTACCTTAGTCGCCCAACCTAAGTCATATGCTTAAGCTGAGAATCCTAGGTGCCTCTCCCGGATGGGATTTATTGACCCCAAATCTCCATGACTCAGGTTCCGGTGGCGGTGTAGCCTTCCCCTGAGCCATGCAACAGGTACCCCCTTATATGACGTACTTTAGGTATTACATTTACCTCTTGCGAAATTGTATTCGCGAACTAGGGTGTACGCCATAAAGGTTCGCCCCTTTCTCTTTTGTCATTGTTCTCTAATTGTCTTTTGTAGAATTCATTATCTCTGCGAGATTCTCGCACATCATCATATCGTATTTGCACTTCTCAATCTCACTTTCATCATTCAGTAAAATGTATTTTTTGAAAATTTTCGCAACAAATCAACCATTCATACACATCTTATTTTCTGCTACTGCTTCCTTGGTAGTGATATGTTCACCATTTCTTGTTCTGAGCTAGCATTAGTTTCGCAACATTTTTTTCTTCTTTTCATTCGATTGCATCCACCATAAACCTCTCACTTCTTTGTGTCTCTCTGATTTTGTGTCGCCAATTTTCCTTCTTGTTTGCTCTTCCTTCGCAGGATTCTACCTTAGTTTCGTAACATTTCTTTATTTCAACCCAATCCCTTTTTATGATTCCTACATCGCTGGGGTGGGGGAATTTGATGCACTGGTGGAAAGTTGAAGCTACACCTAGAATCCCATGTAGCCAAGGTCGACCAATTAATGCATTGTAGGGTGACTCTACGTCAACAACACAGAACAGGATTTCAGAAGATATTCCCTTCAACGGAATTCGCATAGTAACCTCCCCTTTAGGCTTGTTCCATTAAAACCATATATCTTATATGTTGATGGTATAAGATCATCATCTCTCCCTCCCATGGTTTTATAAGTATGATAGAATAAGATGTTCACAGAGCTTCCTGTATCGATTAGAATCCTATTAATTGCCCATGAGTCTTCAGCTTCATCATCTTCATCTTCTTTCGATTTTGGATTAATTTCTAATTTTACCACCAAGGATTGTCATGTACCTCTCCACCTTCGGGGACTTCTTCCGCGGTAAAAGAAATAGTCTGCTTCTGCCACTCCTCTAGTGGCGAGATTTTCGCAATGTTCATAATTTCTCTTCCATCACTGTCTCTTGCGAACACTCTACTCAAAACTTTGTCATGAAAATCTTCAATTTTCTTGTATGAATGTACGATAGAGTGACAGAATAGATTCTTTGCTTTTGCACCAACTTTTACGAAGAACGTTTCCTTCTCTTTCACCGTGTTTACTCTGTGATGCTATGGTGGTGGTGGTGGTAATGGTTGAGATTGTGGGTGCCCTACCAGAAAGTGGTTTAGTTTTCCTTGATCTATCATTCTCAGAATAATTCTCTTTATATTTCTGCAATCATTTGTAGTATGTCCATGAAAATGATGATAAGAACATAACTCATGACTTCTGTGGCTTGGAGGTGGTTCCGTTCCCATGTTCCATGGTGTTGGTATATTCTCCATCAAAATTATAGTTTCCCATATTTTCTCCACACTTGCATTCAGAGGTGGCATCTTGATTTCTTCCCATACTACCTTGTGATCTCCTTGTCCTCTATTATAATTTTGTCTTTGACCTCCATAGGTTTCTTGCGGCTGATCAAGTCTTTGAATCTTATTATTTCCACCACGATTGTAGAAATTTCTTTCTCTTTCATACTCCTCTTGACCTCGGCTTCCCATAGCCACCAGTTTATGTTGATTGTTGCCCGCAACCTTTTTTTGTTGTACTTGCGAAGTGCTCGCCACTGTATTTATTAGTTTAGGTAATAATTTTGCATTCGCTGCTTGTGAATTGGTGTTCGCAACTGGGTATGATTCCATTTCATTTTGCCTTTCCTCTAGAACAATATACTCTTCCTGAAGTTCTCGCAGTTCAGTCATTGTGATTGTATTCTTGACTCTGAAAATTTGGATATACAATAGATTGGTTGCGAACACAGCATTGATAAATGATAAGATAAGATATCTCTCATCCACATGGCCAGCCATTTCACTACACATAGTTCTCCACCTTTTAGTTAGGTGCTTCAAACTTTCACCAATCCTTTGCTTTAATCCAAACACATCTTCAATACCAGGTCGCGAAGAATTGTTACTTATATATGCCCCCAAGAATGTGGTCTGCAAGTGATTGAAAGATGTTATTGTATTTTTGGTAGACCTTCGAACCATTTTAACGCCTCTCCTGTTAGACTGGATGCAAAATACTTGCACAATACGGCATCATGATTTTCCCACTGCAACATGCATCTCATAGGCTTTAATGTGTTGAATTGCACAAGTTGTTCCATCAAAATGTTGGTTAATGCGGGCAAATTGCATTTCGGAGGTATTCCTCCTAGTTGTACTTCTCTTGTAAATGGAGTTTTCGCAGCTTCTTCTATAGCTTCATCTAATTGTCTTCTGCCTACTTCTCCTCTATTATTTAGCATTCCTCTCATTTCTTCCAATTCTTTTAAGATTTGTTTATTTACGCCTGAATTTTGATCCATTGGTCTTTTTAATTTCTCCCTTCTTCTGCGTTCATGTCTTTCTTCTCTCGCGAAATTTTGCATTTTTCTTCATCATCTCATCTCGTTCTCCTGCGATTCTCTTCCTCATCTCTATCTTGAATTCGCATATGATGATGTCTCTCATTTTCCCCTCCATGATTTTGTTCATTTCTTATCAATTCCATTCGTTGTCTTTCAGCCCTCCTCTGTACTCTATCATACTCTTCATTGAGATTACCGTTATTCCGGTTTTGTGTACGTTCTTTTCTCGATTGTCGTGATTGTTCTGGCGAATGCCTCCTGAAGCTCTTGTTCTTCCATTTCCGCTCTCAATCTTTCACGTTCGCAAGTTAAACGTGCTTGTTCAGCATAGTGTCTTTCAATTTCTTCTTCAATCGTTTGTTGATTTCTTTGAGCTTCTCTCTCATGTAAAATTCTCCTTCCTTCCTCTCGATTCCCTTCGCCATCTTGATTATTTCGTCCCTGACGTTGTCCATTCTCTGATTTCTATCATTTTGCCTATCATCAAAAGTTTCATTTTGTGGAACGTAACGATCATCAGTCCTTTCTCTTCCTTCGCGATGTTCTTCATTCGGATTTCGTATTTCTTCTCGAATATTATTTCCAGCATTAAATGTGGGTGAGTTTCGCCTCATCTCTCTTCTAGTCGATCTTGAATACGATCTTGTAGTACTTCTTGATACTATGTTCTGTAGTCTCATACTTTCCATCCTCAATTCGTGATTTTTCCTTGTTAGATTTGCACGTTCTTCTGCCTCAGCTCTTCTTTCTTCATGTATTCTTCGTCTCAACATCTCTACTGCTCCAATTTCCTCATCTTCACGAATTATTCCTTCAACTATTTCTTGTCCTCCCTCTATTTGTCTATTATTTCTCGTTTGTCGTTCTTCTTCTTCATCTGATGAATTTGATCACCAAGTATGTATGCTCACTCTATCATAATTCATAGTTTTATTTTGTACCCGTGTTTGTTGAACTGGTTGTTGAATTTGATTTTCTCCATCATTTCTTATTCTAGTAGATTCTCCTGCTTCACTTCTCTCCCTTCCAGCAAGTCTTTTACTTCTTCTTCTAACGGTTGTTGGTTGTTCGGATATATTCCTCCTTCTAGCCATTTCTTAAATACTAATGAATTGTAAGAGATTCCGTAAAATTCTTCACCAATTATTCTAATTTCCCACAAATCAGAATATTAATCTTCAACCTTTTCTAGGGTGATCTTCAATCTTCGTCATTATGTCCCTGTTTCTAGCGCCATTATGTAGTTGTAGGAAATCCTACACTACACCCCTCACAAGATTTCATTAACATTCAACTCATTTTTGGATTAACAATCTTAATTTTATTGATGAATCTTTGAACAATCTTACAAGAAAAGATAAAGGAATCAAGAATAACCACTTCTCTAGATTTTCTCTCTCTTATTTACTTGCTTTTCACTTAGAAAAGATCTCTCTCCTTCCTTTACAACTGAACGACTATTTATAGGGAATTACATAGTGGATGACAGCTAATCTGTCCTTTATTTTCGGATATGACTTGCGACATTATCACAACCTTGTAAATATCAATCTCGCAAAACTTCCTTATTTTCGCAGGACCGTCACACTTTTCTCATGATTTGTTGATGTCGTTTATTATGTCGTTTCTGAAGTTGTTCTGCGACACTGTTGTGTTGTGTTGTTAATAATTTCGCTGAGGCATTATTGCTGCGAGATTCGGATCCTACAGTCTCAATGTTCAATTTTCAAGTTAATTGAAATATTATTTCCATCTAGGAACTTTTTTACCCCCTAAAGCAAGACACAAAATCCTGAGTCAGCCTAAATCAACCCAATAGAGCAAGCCAGGAAGGAAACCCTAAGAAAAAATTTCGTAAGAAGTCAAGAATATGTGCAGAAAAGAAGATTCTTTGAGCCATTTATCCCAGCAAGACCAGGGAGATCTCGCGTCAGGAGAACATACATGTCCGTGGTATTCCATTATGGAATTATTTCTTTTATCATGAAAGATCACATACATATGAAGGCACATCATTGTGCCTGAAAAGGTTCAGATGTAGTGTTACGAAAGATTATAACATAAAAACCTTTATTCAAACAAGCAAACAAAAGAAGAAGATCTTGAACTCAGCCGCCACTGAGTACAAGGAAGATGTTCACGAATTACGAGAATATATTTGAAAATAGAAAAAGAAGCAAAGAGGTTTATCCATCAAGAAGGTCGACCGCGCCTACACCACCGCTAGGACCTGCTTCAACACCATCGCCATCGTGGACCGATACTGCTTCTTCCTCCGGATCTGCCTCAGCTTCCGCTTCGGATATTTCTGCAGCAACGCCATCCGCCTCAACATCATCAACAGAGACATCTTCCACATCTTTCTCAAGAGCCACGGCAGCGTTAGGAATTGTGTTGAGCACTTTCAGACACTCAGGTTCGTCTGTGTCAGAATCGAGGATTATCACACCATCATGGATTGGGTAATCACATTTATCTTCACCGATAGGCCGTTTGTGTTCAACCATCCTCCTCTTTAGCCGTGCTGCAAATCTCTCAGCTCTTGCGCTTGTTGATTCTCGCAATGCTTCATCGCGCCTCCATTGCTCCTCCATATCGATCGCAGCTGAAAGGGTGCAGATGCGTCCCCTGGTAATACGCAGGTACAGAATGGACATCCGTCGTATAGCACGACCGACTTCACGGAGTGAGAGATCAATTTTAGCCATTACCTCCTCATGTGCACCAGCCTCCTCAGGCTTATTGACTTCGAAACTTTTTTCTGGAGAAGTTACAGAGTGATGATCACCAATCGCCTCCATGATAAACTGCAAAGAAGAAGAAGTTATGGTTACAAAAAAAAATCATCATTATTGTTGATCGATCAGAAGATCAGGCAAGCGCGGAGCAGTACCTGGAATATAGAAGAAAACGTTTCTGTGATAGGAGGAGTCCTTAGAATTTTCTTTATATTTCACGAGCCAACAGAATCCCAGGGAGAAAGGGAGTCTTCACTTGCCACCTATAAAGGCTGCTAATTAGGGAGAAATATCAACAATTCTTATCGGATATATTTGAGAGAAGCCACCGTATAATGGAAGGGAGTACACCCAGTCCAAGAAGCGGTCCAAGATCTGTCCAGATATGTGTGGAGGAAACCAAAGGGAACCGGCTCACCTGACCAAGTCCTGCTTCCCCCACAACCCTAATCAGGTTCGACCAGCCAGACAACACCTGACGATATCTATCTATGCGGTAAATGCGTATTTACTCTATCTTAATCATTTCAGTATACAAATTTGTCACCATCTCATGCCTACCCCACAATAGTGTAACCATTATGCGCTAGGAAGGAGACTTAATGTTGATGGTGGATTTTCATTTTAAGGCTAAAATTGTAAAAGCCAAAATTATACGTTGATATCCTACAAAGGATAAAGCCACTGATAAAATGATGAATACTTCTTCACTTCGCTAATTTACTTAGAATGGATCATGTAGCAACAATCCTATGTACCCTATGAATTTATGGCATCATGACCAGCCCTGTATTTCCTGGGTTGTTCCCACTGAACTCTCATTATTGGTGCGACATGACGACTGAGTGTTACTCTCAGCAGAGTAACACGAATCTTCAAGTGTCACTAATGAGGCATGCACGAAATACATGTACAGGCTACAACTCTCGATGTGTTATACTAGCCCGATTAAGCATATTTGAATCTGGACTGACCATATCAGTCTCAGAAACAATCACGACCACGCAAGTTGGACGTATGATTTAACCAGCCTACACGATCCTCAGCAGGAGCAGGCTACTACATTAATGACCACCAGCGGGCCCACTTATGCCCTGGTCGGTCGAATACCTACCATGCCTCCCAAACTACCACCGAACACCAGCCTGAAGTTGGATGTCCAGACTGGTACGGAGCAACTTGGAGGAATCGTACAAACAAAGGCCGCCTATGTCAGTCTCAAGTTCATCACGTCCGTCCAACTTCACCGGCGTGGTTGGACGGCGTGGATCAGCCCAAAGTCGGTCGAACAAGCGCCGTGGTGTATACCGGCAGACCTTCTTCCTACCTGCATGACCGACTCTTCCTTAACCTGACCAGATTGCAATATACGATTGTCCGAAGTTGTGTCAGCGTGAAGAACTGAGGGTCGCAGGAAATTCCACTAAAGGTCCCAAATTGATCACGACCATCCAATTTCACCGGCATGATTGGATGGCTTAGATCGGACCCATAGCCACTAGGCAGGCATTGGCGCGTTCACCACCGGCCCAACGTGGGCCCCACATGGTCGGCCTCCCCAAAGAAGAAGCGTGGCTTGCCAATTCGTCCATCCAAAGCAGCGTGGACGTGAAACCCTAATTAGGGTTTGCGGCACATCACATGTGTTGCAAATCAGTCTCAACCATCCATCTTCACAGGTATAGACGGAGGGTGTAGTTGTAGATTCAAAGGGCCCAGAGCATGTCAACACAATCACCATGGGCCCGCCTACATACATGACTAATCGGTCAAGACCAACTATGGTTCGTCGTCTCGATTTCTGCGCGCAAACTAGGCATGGCCGCGCGTTTTCAATAGCAAATCGATCTCGACCACTCAACTTTGGCGGACAAATTGAGTGGCTTAGATCACATCTTCACGGTACAGTGAGGTACGGACGTGTACACTGGCCTGCCGACTGCATGCCTGACTGAGGTGCGGTCTTCAATTCCTTTGAGGCATGGGGTTTATGTCGCAAATCAATCTCAAGCACTCCTCTTTGCCAGAAAAATTGAGTGGCTTAGATCGCATCTCCATGGGACAGTGAGGTACAGACACCTACACCAGCATGCCGTCTACACGCATGCCCAGTTGGCCCTGCCAAAAACGTGTCCCATGCTTGGATTCGACCATGCTAAAGGTTGGTGTTCGAGCACCTCCTAAACCCTAATCCGACGGTCGCAGATATGGGTCGCAAGCCATCTCGTCCGTCCAACTTCACCAGCCTGGACGGACATCCTAAGACAGGAGTTAGGCGACTAGTGAGGTATCACCACGATCACCGTCCACCACTTTTCCACACAGAGTGATCGACCAAGTCAGGGCTTACATATACAACCTCCAAACGATCACTCGAAGATGGCTGGACGTGATGCTATTTTCCGCGACTTACTCCGTTAAGCCTTAAAACAGCGATGCTTCATACACGCTGAATATATTCGATGCATTACATACATACAATTCACACGATATTTCATAAATATCGACTTCCTAAATAACTTAGTTATTTAATCTAGCATCACATGCTGCTTTCTGTGGGTCCCACGATCCACACTCGAGACATTAATCATGTCACAATTTGGGGGATACATACTGGGGTATTGGTCTGGAGGTTTACAGCGTGCAGCGCACAACGCGCCATCACAAGAACTTGTTAGGAAGACATGGACGGTTAGTGATGATGGGAAAAGTGGGAAAGACTGATCGTGTGACACTAACACACGCAACTCCACTACTCCACCACTCCACTTACTCCACTTCCCACGAGAGACGTGGGTAAGGCACAATGACTTGTATAAATAGGTTCTCCTCCCTATTTTCAGAACAAGACAACAGAAACCAGGTGTTGATACAATCGTATCCAAACACCAGAACTGATAGATTACATTCTGCAAGCCAGTTCATATTTCTGATACAAGTCATACACAACCAACACCTCCACAATCTCAACACCTTCTTTGCTTCCCTCCCTAAGATCAACCCCATCTCCTTCACTTTGTGACCGAAGCAAGTCTGGAACGTCTATTTCTTTGTTTAGGCCAGAATTGTACAGATTGATTTCCCGAATCACAAGCACTCCCGTGCAGTGCATTTGTTTAGGGTTTAGATTCATTTCTCATTCACACACCCCAAATTACCAAAACCGGCAGAAATAGTTTTCACCCATAAACACCACCTATAAGTACTTTCTCCGAAAGTGATTGTCTATGGACTGAGTCGAGATAATACAACTAATCGGTTCACATTTCGTATGATCGTCTAGGGATACGAGATCGATACAATACGACAACATGATAACTTGTGTGATTGACTATGAATACAAGATCGAGACAATACAACAACGAAGTATGTTTACTTGATAAATGGTTCGGACTTAACCAAACACAATAGGATTACTATCATGTAAATAGGAATTAACGTTTGTGTATTTTACTTCTAATTATAATAAAAATAATTATAATTGCGGAAATAGAAAAGTAAAAGACAAAGCAATATTTTGTTAACGAGAAAACCGCAAATGCAGAAAAACCCCGGGACCTTGTCCAGAATTGAATACTCTCAGGATTAAGCCGCTATACAAAATCAAACCAACTTCGTATAGTTGAGACCAAACAACTAAACCTATAGTTCACCTAGTTACGTCTGTATTCTCACGCCTCCAACTTGTAATAAGTCACGTACTTGGAACAATTATTTTGGTTCGTATTCCAAACAGTAAGGAACAACAAATCTATTTGGTAACAACTCTTTTCAACCAAGTGATGTGAGTTCGACAAAAGGCTCTTCTGTTTATCCCAATAAACTCCTTTGTCAGGTCCTTAGATCTATCTAATAACAACTACCAAAGTAATTGTCAACATTTTGCAATCAATACTTTGAATCACAAATAATTGTATTGATGCCGATCTACTCAACTAATCAATCCAATCTACCACAATGATAAACCGATAATAGTTGGATTCTCTTTAACCGAAAAAAGTATTGTGCACACCAAAGATTATGAACCCAAATCAGAAATCTTCTTCGTCTTTAAATCTTCTTAGATCTTCAATAAACACCTCCACACAATCAACTTGAATCTCTTGTGATCAATCACGCACAGAACGAAGTCTGTTAACAATGGATTATCACAAGACGTCTTTAGATCTACAAACAGTCTAAAGATCCCGTCTAAACTTCGATCTAGTTTGAGTGAATCTTATATTAGAAGAGAAGATTCTCAAGCATAAACAAACTAGCTGCAATCAAAGTTCAACAACCGTTAGTCAATGAAATCAATCAAAAACTAATAATAAACCGCAATTATCTAGTTTCCCACCAACGGTACTAATAGAGCTTCTCAATCCCAAAGAAGTCTTTAAACCGAGCGGCCGTAAGAGATTTCACCTAATTAGGTTACTTTCCTCTCCGAATAGGAGGCTCCACCAGTAACAACATAACTAGGTAATTTTGCTGGCTCTGAGGATTAGTTTGCTCGAAATGCAAACTTTGATATCTATAGACCAAAGAAGTTTGGACACCAAGGAATTTCCAAAACCGAAAATATTCTCAAGATATGCAATATATTTCCAAAGTCGGTTTCCATAGTTCTTGGAAATGCTTTGTCCAAACATTGACCGAAAATCTCTTAGAAAATCTTCACTTAGTAAATGCACATTACTAATTTTCATTTTCCAAAACTAAAAGTAAAAACCTTAATTAAAAGATTCTCAATTTATTTTTCAATCCGGGATTTTCCTTTGGCTATTAAGGAATATCTTTGAACAACAAAAGATAAACGTTACTGCACATGTTCAAAGTATGTCGACATCTTTACTTTGTAAGTCCTCTTTCATACTTACAATCTTGAAACCGATTTGCCACACTTCCAAACAAGTTTAGAATTGGTTCATCTGACTTTCAAGAACTATGTGATTGATCAAGAACACTCAATCACCAAATATGGGTTTCACGGTTCTACCAAACCATGTTTCGGTTCTACCTCTATGTGGGTACTGGATTTAGTCACACTAGCTTTACGAAAATTCAGTTGACTAGGTACTAGGATCGGTTCCCATATATATATGGTATCTAACTTGTATTTGTTGCACATGTCCATAGGATCGGTTCCAAATATCTAAAAATGTGTTGCACATGTTCATAGGATCGGTTCCCAATACCTAGAAACTTGATGCACCTCTTACAAGGATCGATTCCCCGTTTGTGATCGGATGCACCTATTACTAGGATCGGTTCCCCTTTGCCTAGAGTTGGTCATACCAATTACAACAAATCGATCATACAATCTCAGGTGATTACTTAAGATCGGTTTCACTAATAAAAGTCATACCAATACAAAAGTCAGGCCTTGTGAATAGTTTTACCAAGAACATAAACAAGTCATGGGAGGTTATACTAATCACACATATTGGTAATTCAATAGATATGCAATGAATAACGATACCAATAAGCCTAGCGATTTCCCTTTTCGATTCACGAAACAAGTTCATGAATTTACTTCCTTTAAACGAATGTAAAATATTGTTCCCTAGGATGAAATCTTCACCTCATACCCATACATAATCACAATAGCAGTCAAACGATTATGACAATGTCTTATATACAAAGTTTAACGGTTAATAAATAAACCTCGTATTGTATTCCTTAATACTATGTCTAACTAGAGTATAATCATTCATGCTTCGCAGTTATGTTTTCAATATGCACGACTTGAAAGATACGTTAGGGAATGAAACAGTTCAAGTCAAATATCACTAACCTCAAGTGGAAGGATGATGTTGTTGTTGTAGCTCCTTACTTCTTCAAGTCTTCACGTAATATTTGTAATGTCTCATATCCTAATACTTTCAAGAAAACCTATACGAAGTTGACTCTAGTACATAATCAAGAGACTCTTTAAATGAGTTTTGGCTCACTAAAATGTGACAACCAAACTTGACATACCAACTCTTGGTGGGTTCAACCGAGCTATGCTCTAAAAGGTGTGACCGATCCTGGTAACTGGTGTGACCGATCACAAGCAATACCAAGAGTATATGGTAACTGATCCTGGTAACTGATGTAATTGATCCTGGTAACTGATGTAACCGGTCCTGGTAACTTGTTTGACCGATCACAAGTGTTTCCATATTAAGGTATAACAGATCCTAGTGATTAGTAGAACCGATTGAACCCATGTATGTGATCAATCACGTAGTGATCTTGGAATACAGGTGAATCAATTCTAAACGTGTTTGGAAGGGTGGTAAAACCGATTCCAAGAATGTAAAACCATGAAAATATGAATAAGGATTTACAGTGAAAAGATGTCAACATACTTTGAACACGTTCAATAACTCTTATTATTTATTGTTCAAAGATATTCCTTAGTACTCAAGGAGATCATGTGACGAAATAAATTGAGAATCTTTTAATTAAGGTTTTTGTTTTATATGCTTTAATTACCAGCAATTAAATGCATATCTCTAGAGAATAAAAGTTAGTAATGTGCATTTACTAATTGGAGATTTTCTATTGAGATATTTCAGAAATTTTGGACAAGCATTTATTGGAATTAGGAAAACCGAATTTTGCTATTCATTACATAACTTAAGAATATTTTCGGTTTTGGAAATTCCTTGGTGTCCAAACATCCTTGGGCTATAAATACCTAAGTTTGAAATTCTATCAAACTATACTAAGAGCCAGGAAAACTTCATCTTTTTGTTGTTTCTGATGGAGCCGTCTATCCGGAGACGAAAGTACCCTAATTAGGCGAAATCTCTTACGACCGCTCGTCTAAAGACTTATGTGAGATCAAGAAGCTCTACGAGTATTGTTGGTGGGAAACTAGATAATTGCAGTGTTATTAGTTTTCGACTGATTTGATTGACTAACGATTGTTAAAACTTTGATTGCACCTAGTTTGTTTATTCTGAGAATTTTCTCTTATGATATAAAATTCACTCAAACTAGATCGAAGTATCGACGGGATCTTTAGAACTGTTTGTAGATCTAAAGACATTTTGCGATAATCCATTGTTAACAGATTTCGTTCTCTGTGTGATTGATCACAAGAGATTCAAGTGGTGTAGTGCAGATGTTTATTTAAGATTAAAGAAGATTTGAAGACAAAGAAGATTTCTTATTTGGTTCTCATATCTTTGGGAGTGCACAAACCTTGATCGGATGGGATCCAACTACAACCGGATTTATTCGATTGACTAGTTGTGTGAGATCGGCATCACTTTATAGTGTCATGTTGGAATCTATATCGACTGATTGCGAATCTAAACTTGACTACTTTGGTCGTTATTGGATAGATTGATCTAACCAGGAAAATGTGTTTATTAAATTAAACAGAAGAGCCTTTGCATATGACTTGAGATATCTTTATCTTGAAAGAATCGAAAGAGTTGTTACCGAACAGATTTGTTGTTCCTTTATTGTTTGGAATACGATCCAAAGGAATTGTTCCAGTGCATGCACTCATCGAAGTCGGAAGCGCATGGATACTGAGGAAACTAAGTGAACTAGGTTAGTTTACTGGTCTCAACTATACGAAGTTGGTTTAGATTTTGTATAGCAGCTTAATTCTGAGAGTATTCAATTCTGGACTTGGTCCCGGGTTTTTCTGCATTTGCAGTTTTCCTCGTTAACAAAATCTTGTTGTGTCTTTTACTTTTCTATTTGCGTAATTATAATTAAAAGTAAAATACACAAACGTTAAATCCGTACATACTTTATAGTGATCCTATAGAGTTTGGTTAAGTCCGAACCTATTATCAAGCATCACACTTTGGTAGTCATATTGTCTCGATCTCGTATCCATAGACAAACACACAAAGTGTGAATACCGATTTTTTGCATTGTCTCGACTTTTTCCATAGATGATCACTTTCGGTAAGAGGACTTATAGGTAGATAAATAAAAGATTGTGGTATATTTGGGTACCCTCGTCTTTTCAGTTGGTATCAGAGCAGGCAAACACGAAAAGATCTAACAATCTGTGTTTGGTGCGATCCAACCTCAAAGAATTGAATCTATGTCTGACTTAGTTAACGTAGAGCAAGAAGATGATATACTTCAGAAAGCCAATTTGTTCTCAAATCCTGATAAACAGCTTAATGTTGTTAGTTCACTGGTTGAACACAACTCAGGAAATATTAACCATGATGTGTTAATAAGAGAACAAACACTTGTGACACACAAGTCAGATTTAGATGATAGTGATGAGATTAAATCTTTCATAAAGCTTGCTGGAAAATATAATCTAAAAGATAATATATATTATCCATCTGTCAAGAGGATTAAACCAGGTCTCATGAAAAAGATATGTCTCAAGAAAATCTTGAATTTCATGAACCTCCTAACATGATGATAATCACATCTAGTCTATGTCAAGATGAAAATACAGATCCATTTTCTCTTGAAACGGAATATGAAAACTCTAATAGTGATCCTAAAGTCAGAAACATTTTATTAGTTAAGACAAGGATATGTGATTCTATCTCTCAGAATCTCTTGACTAATAAACAACATCTAGATTCTAATAGTTTAACCACTTGTAAGAATCAAAAGAGATGTGTTTCAAAGAATAATCATGTGACTAATATCCGGTCAAGAAAAACTGTCATTTACTATGACAAGGAATATCTCTCTGAAAGTGACAAAGATCAGCTTAAATGTACGCAAACAAATGATTTCAGATCATATTGTTTTGTTGATGATCTTCTGTCCAAATCAGAATCAAGGAAACAATCTCATAAAAAGATGTTGTCATATTACAAGGAATATCTGGGTCGATACAAGAGTTCTGCTCAACTCATGACTCAAAAGGTTTCTAGTCACACTTACAACCCTGTTCCTATTCGAATAGACCTATCTGTTGAATCAGGTAATTCAGGTTGTGACTCTCGGATGTGTGAAACCGATTCTTGGAATTGTTCCAGTGAAGAAGATGTCCAAGAACATAAAGATAGATTATGTTTCCTTGAGCCATTGAGATCTCAATTCATCAACTAAGCTTGTTGATCAGAACTTCCTAAAATTTTGTGCTCAGTATTAATAAATGGGAAGTTATTAAAAGAGCATTAGGAACATATGAAAAGTATAAAAATGTACTAGATCTATCTTTCTCATGAACCACTTGAGTGTTTTTCTAAATTTGGACTCTTTTTTGTTAGAGCATTGCTCGGTCGAACTCGCATGCGTTGTTATCTCAAGCATGTTTGTCAATATTAGTGATCAAAACTATATGTCTTGATTTCTAGTTTACTTATGACTAAGTATCGGTCTAGGATAGTTAAGTGTAGTTGAGCTCCAGACTCCATGACGATCATCTTACGAAGACGAAGAACTACTCGAGGAACCAGTGGAACTTCATCCGACTAAAAAGGTATGTGGAGACTTGAACTTATCTATCACTCTAAAGTCTACTCTATCTCTTACTCTTGAGACAAAGTCGTATAAGTATGATAGTTTTCATACATACACATTTGCTATTTCGAACCGAGTTTACTCGCCTATCTTTTTCTCGAAATATATGTTGGTAAGATTTTGCTTTAACCACATTCATCTTTACCCGTGACGAAAGTCATGATGACGTTTCAATCTTGAAAATAGCTTTGATGACGATAGTTGTGAATAACGATTGTTATAACATTATAGAAGAATGTTTCAATGATTGAAATGTGGAGTTGAGATTACCAACTATGGATATAAGCATATATAGTTGACATTAGTGTATAATCCATGTGCCGGAGACCAAGTGTGTGCATATGTGTGCATACGGTATTGGTGAAGGAGACAGGTTGGGTACGCGTACCAGCGGAAGTTTTCAACCGAAAATTTCTGCTGAGTTTGTAGTTTGAAAACTAGTAAACCAGTCACCTTAGGTACGCATACCCACGAAAGTTTTCGAACCGAAAATTTATGCTGAGTTTGTAAACTCAAATCCGGTAGCTAAGGTACGCATACCCGTACGCGTACTCAAGCTGGTTATTTCTCAAATCGGTAGTTCATGAACTTAAAACAATAAATTATAAGGAATGCAATCTTTTCAAACCGTGGGTATATTGTTCATGAATTGATTCAAATGGATCAACCCGATTTTGTTTTAATTGTGTCTATGAATAAATACCTAAGCAATTGAACAACTCTTCAACTAGTTCTTATGAGTCATTTGAACTAGTTATGTGAAGAAGATGAATACGGTTAATATGAAAGTGCTCATATGGATAACCATTGGTTAACTATTTGTGAGCCAACGAAGTGTACACGTTTAGGTACGGTTACTCAAACCTAAATGAAATACATTTCATTTGTGTGTGACAAGCTAAGTTTCGATCTAACGGTTGAAAGACATTAGTTTGGTTAAATCAGCTTTTTCATCCAACGGTGAATATTGAATACTTTGTTACCAAGGTAACTTAGATTGCAAACCCTGATTTGAAAACTATATAAAGAAGGCATCTAGAAACTGGAAAAACTAATCCCCACACCTCATGTGTGATTGATAGACGCATTTATATGTCTAATTTGTCCTCAATGTTTCGTATTGTTAGTACTCGTTTTCGTCCTTATTATGGTGTTTTGTGTGTTTATAGGTATTTTTTGGAAATAAATATTGTTGGAAAATTCGTCTCGAAAAATTATGCGGAGCACCCCCCAGAGGACATGTGCTATGCGGACTCTCATTTTGGTTAAGGGGCACCTCAATTACTAAGGGGCATCTCAGTTGGCCAACTGCTATTCGCACCCCCATCTCTGTTAGGGGAGGTCATCATCTACATTTTGAATTTCAAATTTGGCGGGAAAATAATTCAGACGCATGCAGAATTAGGGTTGGATTTTTTAGCGTGCTAGAAGGAGATTCAATGGCTGATATTCAGTGGGAAGACTTGACTGAGCCTAACAGGCATCGTACGGGTCTTTGGTTCGACTGAGTTTGGATGGATTCTCGCGTGGAAGGAAACAGAGTGCCATGGGTTATAGTTAGTCCATTCCGAGTTATAAGTATGTGATCGAGAGGTTTTCATGTGCTTGATCCGCGTTATACAACTTCTGGATGATGACTCGACGTGTTGGGAGTCTTATGTCACGAGAAAACAACGTGTGAAGTTAAGTATGGGAAGAAAATATTCCCGAGAATATTTTTCTTCAATGCCGGGTAATGGAAGATTATATGCAGTTATGATGGGAGATTTGGGGACAGTGAAGCTATATAAGTCGTTGAGGGTCAGTAGAGTGGGCACACCGAGAGTTTGGGAGATTACAGAGCATCACAGAGTCGAAAAATCAAGTTGCAGGAAAATTCTTTTCTGCTGCTGCATAGATGAAGAACACGAAGAACAGACTCACCAGGACAGTTGTTTTCCAACAGTGACAACAACTCACAGCCGAGGGTCGTACATCAGAGGCAGACTTATTTGCTACAACGTTTGCGACACAGAGTCGTGGGTCTTAGAGAAACAGTAACAGTGACACATCCTCTGTATCGTTTTTCTTGGTTTGTAACAAATATAATTGTTACAAACCCGATTTTGAATTATTTCTCCATTTTCATCATTTGTAAACACCCTTTGAGCAATAATAATGATTTTTGAGTGTGTTTCCAACAACATGATGAGAGGCTAAATTCTCGCGTAACCAAGGCAATGGATGAATATATTCACACATGAATAATGGGTAACTATTTCATTTTCTCTAATATTTAATTATAATTCACTCAATCACTGCTTTTGCAGAGTGTTTTTTATTGTTTACATAATTTTCTTCATTAGTTGTGATTCAATTAGATAGGTTATGCTTTGTTTAGATAATCTATGCTTAGGGGATACAATTAATTTTTGAGAATATGTTTGATTATTTGTGAATTAAGAAATAAAGGATTAAAATGCTAATTAGAGTTATGAAATATTTGACATCATTCATTCATGTGTAATAGTGGATTCTAGTGTCTTGGTTATTCCCAATATCTTGATATCACTTTATTTGAGTTTGCTATATTTTTATTTATAAAAATTAAGTCTAAAAAAATCTTCCTTCACAAGTCTCAACGAACCTTTTTATTACAACTCAAATTGAAAAACACATCAGTGATACTAGTTGGTTTTGATAGAGTCGATTCTCCTTTAACCTTAGGTTTCTTCTCGAGACCCTGTAGGTTAACAACTGAAAGACTTCATTGGTATTGTGAAGCAAGACAAAACTACTTCTCTTGTAGTTGAGCTATCTGATCTTGCCATTTTCTATCTACGAGTTCAATTGAATAACTGACTTGAGATTATATCTCTGACAGGGCAAGATAAAAAGAAATCACAAACATCTTGGTCTCACCATTTGTGATTCTGCAATATCTAGTTTCGCTACCATACGATTTAGATCATTGTGAGGTGATTGATAATACTAGGCTGTTCTTCGGGAATATAAGTCCGGGTTATTAATTAGTTCTTGTTCACCTTGATTTATCAAAAGACGAAATAAAAACTCATAGGTTTATCTGTGGGAGACAGATTTATCTATTATCATAGACTTTCTGTATGATACAAATTTGTTTATTAAAGTCTTCGACTTTGGGTCGTAGAAACTCTTAGTTGTGGGTGAGATCAGCTAAGGGAATCAACTGCGTAGTATCCTGCTGGGATCAGAGACGTAAGGAGCGCAAATGTACCTTGAATCAGTGTGAGATTGATTAGGGTTCAACTACAGTCTAGACCGAAGTTAGTTTGTAGTAGGCTAGTGTCTGTAGCGGCTTAATACAGTGTGGTGTTCAATCTGGACTAGGTCCCGGGGTTTTTCTGCATTTGCGGTTTCCTCGTTAACAAAACTTCTGGTGTCTGCGTTATTTCTATTCTGCATTATATTTTGTTATATAATTTAAATATCACAGGTTGTGCGTTGTATCGATCAATTGTGAAATCCAACCTTTGGTTGTTGACTGGAAATTGATTGATCCTTGGATATTGGTCTTTGGTACCATCCAAGTTTATATCTCTTGTATTTGATAAAGGCTCACAGATTTCTATTTGTTTGAGTATAGATCAAATCGAGAGATAAAGATATTAACTTCTTGATATACTTTTGATTAAGATTAAGTCTGATTGTCTAGTTGATTCTCTTAAAAGTATATTAGAGTTAGTCATACATATTGCTAATCGAAATATTGGGTGAGGTTGTTGTACCCCCGCATTTTCACTTTTTTTATTTATAAGAATACTTTCGATCTAAGAAAGTTCATGGCAAAATTGTACAAGATATATTCGGACTCTCTTGAGAATAATATTTTGGGGAAATCTTTATTTCCGAATTTGTATATTTGCACGACTATTTTTTATAAAATAAAAATACCTTGCTATGTGTTTTAAAAAAACTTGAAAACCAAGTTTTATTTGATATATAAAACATCTTGAGAACCGATTCCTCCCTCCACGTTTTGTCTGCGGTTCAAGATGGGTGAAAATACTATTGATATTGATTCTCAATTACAGATGTTTGAAACTTGTCTTCCTGCTGAGATTAAATGCTACTTCTCAAAGGAACATAAGGAGAATCAAATATATTTGGAGCTAACGCTTTTCCTAATGCAAGATTTTGAAATTTCTCGTGAACAATTAGAAACATCTGAAAAGAATGAGAAGTGACTCGAGTCAAATCTGTTGAAGTTGATCGTGGAGGTGAATCTTTTGAAAAGGATGATCAATCATCTGAAAGAAAAGAGAAGACTGAAAAACTTGAACACTGAAGAATCCTCAGTGAATAATGAGAGCACTTCTAGGGATTAAGTTATATGTTGTAATACTTAATCCGGAAAAATAGACATCAATGTTTGGTTTGCTTCAATTATTGTATAAGGTCTATTAATAAAACTATCATTATTAATGAATAAAATTATTTCTTTATAATTTTCTTGTGATAGTTACCGATTACATAGCCTGTGAATGAATGTTTATATTTTTGCTATGTGTATACGGTTTATGGGACGTCTGATTTCGTTTTTCATTAAACTTAATATTCGATCTCATATGATGAAACCCTTATGGTGGATTTTTGATTTAGCGGGATTAAGCCCATGTTGGTAGACTTTATGAAAGGATCATAAGGTGTTCCGATTGAAACTCATATGTGAAAAGTCACAATATGTTGAATCAATTTATGTTTACATGAGTTGTGTTTAGCATAAACATATGTGTTTCGGGTTTTCAAATATTGTTATTGGCACGCATTAGTTAAAACAATTTCAACCTTTCTCTGGTAAAGATTGTTCTAGTTGTTGTTCTTTTGTTCCTGCTAGAGGATGACAACAAACTGGGAGAGATTTCTTACTTGAACTTGCGCTTAATGATATATCTTTATGGGGAGAAGAGGATGCGGAATCTGAGGTAACGAATTTATTAGTTAATCATTTTCCTGTTTAAGAAAAACCTGTTTATATTGCATATATTTTTCTTTTGCTTAACAAAATTTATGTACAATTGATATGTTCCATTATTGTGAATGGACGTGTGTGTATAAGATTCAATTGTTTCCGGTTAGGAAAAACTGTGTCAATTTATTTGGATTGTTGTTTGGTATCTTCTTTATTGTTGGGTATCAAGTATTTTTTGTTTAGCGAAATTCAGTGCAATTTTGGTGATGTAATGTCTATGTTTGTTTCAATTGCTTCCGTTTAAAAAAACTAATTGTGAAAGTCAATTTATTTTGTTTTTTATGTATTGTTTATGGATTAATGAAATACGAGATCATTTGTTTAGTCCAAATCGATTCCGGATAAGAGAAACTAAGTTAATTCTGATCCTAGTTAGACTTATTAAATTAGAGGAATCGGTTATTCAAGTCTAATCGAATGCCTCGAAAAGAAAAACTAGTCAACTAACCTAATGTTTGTCTTGTCTAAAGAGAAAGGTCTAAGTTATTGTCCAAATAATTAGAGCTTGATGAGAAAAATAAAGTTAATTCTGATATATATTTTGGTCTTATCGAAATAAGTGATTGTATGTTTGCAATCGGTTTAACAAGGGAATTAAGTTTCTTAGTCGATTTGTTAAACTATTAGGGAAAATTGCTTCGGGTAATTCTTTCCTTGATAACATATTAAAACTAAATTACTTGTAGTTTCGGTTTTAATATTGGTTATTTAAAGTGGTATGTGAAACCTTCGTGCTTAACTCTTATAGGTTGTTTACAAATCTTTTAGATTTGTAAGATCCTTTCGGTTTGTCCTTTATTTGCTCGAACCTTTCTCATTTTGTGACAAAAAGGGGAGAAATATATGGATTAAACAAGTGATTTGCAATCACTAATGAAAGGACGATTGTGCTTAAATGTTATATTTAACGAAAGAGTAAAGCATTGACTAAGGGGGAGAAACATATCATATTGTTGTGTAGTATTCTGACTACGAAAGGGGAATAACAAAGATGTTCGGATTGAATATCTACCTAGCTTTCCTTTAGGAGGAGTATAATCTTTGTTATTCAAATGTCAATAGCGGCATATTACAGGTTATTGTGTTGTTGAAACTTGGAATCAAGCGTATGTAAAATGAATTCTTGTAATTTATTTGCCCATATGTAATAAGAGTTTTGTCATCAAAATTGACAAAAGGGGAGATTTTTAGAGCATATCTCGGTTGAACACACCAAGCATTGGTATGTCAAATTTGGTTGTCATATTTTAGTGACTCAAAACTCATCTAAAGTCGCTAGATTGTATATTAGAGTCAAATTCGTTTAGGTTGGACTAGAAAGTCTTGGAATGTTGAGACATACAAGTATTACTCCGAAGACCTGAAAAAAATGAAGAAGAAGCGGACTACAACGACAACATCATCCATCCTCTTGAGGTTAGTAATATTGACTTGAATTTCTTTCATTCCTAACGTATCTTTCAAGTCGTATTATATTGAAAACATAACTGCGAAGCTGTATATACTGTACATATTGTATGATACTCTAGTGATGTGACATGGTCATTTTTATATGATCATAGTATTAGGGAATTAGACTACGAAGTATAACACTTATCTTTTGAACTTCGTAGATATGACATTGACATAATCTTGTAAATATTTTTGTGATTATGTGAATGGGGTATGGTGAAGATTTCATCATATGAAACAATGTTTTACATTTGTTTAAAGGAAGTACATTCATGAACTTACTTTATGGATCGAAAAGGAAATCGCTAAGCTTATTGGTATGGCTATTCATTGCAAATCTTTGGATTACCAATATGTGTGAGATGGTAGAACCGATCGTAAATTTGTTATGTATCTTGGTATAACTAATCACAATGCCTGACTTATGATTTGGTATGACTAGTTTTTATTAATTGGTGTAACCGATCCCAAGTAATCACCATGAGATGGTATGATCGATATTTGTAATTGGCGTGACCGATCCTAGTAATTGGTGTGACCGATCACAGAGTGTTGTGTAATTGATCCTTGTAATTGGTTCAACCGGTCCTTGTAATTGGTGTAACCGATCCTGGTAATCGGTGTAACCAATCCTGGTAACTGGTGTGACCGATCACAAGCAATACCATGAGTATATGGTGACCGGTTCTGGTAATTGATGTAACTGATCCTGGTAACTGATGTAACCGGTCCTGATAACTTGTGTGACCGATCACTAGTGTTTCCATATTAAGGTATAACCGATCCTAGTGATTGGTAGAACCCATTGAACCCATGCATGTGATTTGATATTTGATCAATCACATAGTGATCTTGGAATACAGGTGAATCAATTCTAAGCTTGTTTGGAAGTGTGGTATAACCGATTCCAAGAATGTAAATCCATGTAAATATGAATAAGGATTTACAGTCAAAATATGTCAACATACTTTGAACACGTTCAGTAACTCTTATCATTTATTATTCAAAGATATTCCTTAGTACTCAAGGAGATCCAATGCCGAAATAAATTGAGAATCTTTTAATTAAGGTTTTTGGTTTTATATGCTTTAATTACCAGCAATTAAATGCATATCTCTAGAGAATAAAAATTAGTAATGTGCATTTACTAATTGGAGATTTTCTATTGAGAGATTTCGGAAATTTTGGACAAGCATTTATTGGAATTAGGAAAACCGAATTTTGCTATTCATTGCGTATCTTGAGAATATTTTCGGTTTTGGAAATTCCTTGGTGTCCAAACATCTTTGATCTATAATGACCTAAGTTTACATTTCTAGCAAACTATCCTAAGAGCCAGGCAAACTTCATCTTTTTGTTGTTTCTGGTGGAGCTATCTATCCGAAGAGGAAAGTACCCTAATTAGGCAAAATCTCTTACGACCGCTCGTTTAAAGACTTTTGTGGGATCAAGAAGCTCTACGAGTACCGTTGGTGGGAAACTAGATAATTGCAGTGTTATTAGTTTTCGATTGATTTGATTGACTAACAGTTGTTGAAACTTTGGTTGCACCTAGTTTGTTTATTCTTGAGAATCTTCTCTTATGATATAAGATTCACTCAAACTAGATCGAAGTATCGACGGGATCTTTAGAACTGTTTGTAGATCTAAAGACATATTGTGATAATCCATTGTTAACAGACTTCGTTATGTGTGTGATTGGTCATAAGAGATTCAAGTGGTGTTGTGCAGGTGTTTATTGAAGATTAAAGAAGATTTGAAGACAAAGAAGATTTGTTATTTGGTTCTCATATCTTTGGATGTGCACAAACATTGATCGGTTGGGATGCAACTAGAATCAGATTTATTCGATTGATTATTTGCGTGAGATCGGCATCACTTTATAGTTTCTTGTTGGAATTTTATATCGATTGATTGCGAATCTAAACTTGACTACTTAAGTAGTTATTGGATAGATTGATCTAACCAGGCAAATGAGTTTATTAGATTAAACGGAAGAGCCTTTGCGTACAACTTGAGATATCTTTATCTTGAAAGAATCAAAAGAGTTGTTACCAAACAGATATGTTGCTCCTTTATTGTTTGGAATACGATCCAAAGGAATCGTTCCAGTGCGTGCACTCATCGAAGTCGGAAGCGCAGGGACACTAAGGAAACTAAGTGAACTAGGGTAGTTGCTTGGTCTCAACTATACGAAATTGGTTTAGATTTTTTATAGCAGCTTAATTATGAGAGTATTTGTTAGAGCACTGCTCGATCGAACTCGCAAGCGTTGCTATCTCAGGCTTGTTTGTCAAGTTTAGTTGTCAAAACTATAAGTCTTGATTTCTAGTCTACTTATAGCTATGTCTCGGATTTGGATAGAATGTGTCGTTGAGCTTTAGACTTCACGACGTTCATCGATTCAAGACGAAGAACTATTAAGGGGAGCTTGTGGAACTTCATCAACAAAATCTATGTGGAGACTTGAACTTATCTATCACTCAGAAGTCTATTCTATTCTATCTTCAATCGAGACAAAAGTCGTATAGCTATATAGAATTTACATTATACACATTTGATATTTCGAGCGGAGTTTAACTCGCTTATATCTTTCTTGAAATATGTGTTGGTAAACTTTTTTCTTTAACCATGTTCATCATTATTCTTGACGAAAATCAAAAGATGATCATGTGAAAATCACCTAGTAACATCTTACATGATTTGTGTGAGACAATCATTTGATTTAGGCTCGGAATGTTTCGTATTGATCATTCGATCACTTGAAAATTTCTTATAAGCTAATAGTTTGTGTGAGACACCTATTGTCGTCTTCTAACAATGTTTCAATGATCGAAATGGGACTTAAGAGCTAAAACCCATGTCTGGATACATTACGGTTTGTGTACTTAGTGTACAAAGTGTTTTGATGGAATTCAGGGCCAGAAGTTTGCATACCCATTCGCAAACTTATTCAACTGTTTAAGTAAGGGTACTTAAGTTTGTATACCCGTTCGCAAACTGATTTAACTGTTGTAGTCCGGGAACCAAGTTTGCGTACTCCTTCCCAAACGGTTTCAACTGAATTCGGTTCGGAGCTAAAGTTTTGTACCCGTTTGCAAACTGTTGGCTTGTGACCAATGTCCGGAACTTAAGTTCGCGTACCCGTTTGCAAACTTAAGTGTTTCAAGTTCTTAAATCGGTTATGTATGATTTCATACTCATGAACAAATACATTTATAAATTAAGGAATACAATCTTTGCAAATCGTGGCTAAAATGTTCATGAACTGATTCTTTTGAATCAATCCGATTTTGCTTCAATTGTGTATTGTATACTTTTATGATAATATAAACAATTGAACAACTCAATGAGTAACACAATTAGATTCATTTGATTATCAATTGATCTAGAAGTGTTAAAATGAACAACGTTAAGAGAAAAGTGTTCATACGGCTAACTTCGTGACTGTTATTGAGCCAACTCAATATACACGTTTAAGTACGGTCACCCATATATAAATGAAGGTATATTTCATTTGTGTGTAACAATCTAAAGACCATCTAACGGTGGAAAGATATTAGCTTGAATCTTAAATCAGGTTTCATCTAATGGTGAATATTGAATGCTTTGTTACCAAGGTAACATTGATTGCAAACCCTAATTTGAAGACTATATAAGGGAGAAATCTAGCAACTGGGAAACCTAATCCCCACACCTCCTGTGTGATACTATTTGCGACTAGAGTCGATTCTCCTTTAACCTAGGTTTTTCCTAAAACCATTACATGTTAACGACTTAAAGAATTCATTGGGATTATGAAGCCAGACCCAACTATTTTCTCTGTAGTTGCGTTTTCTGATCTTACTTTGTTCTATCGTATTGAGTGCTATCTTCTCTAAGATTTGATCGAGATTTATCTCCGGTAGGTAAGATATAAAAAGTAATCACAAAGTTCTTCGTCTCATTCTTTGTGATTCC
Organism: Papaver somniferum; assembly: GCF_003573695.1. Lineage (NCBI taxonomy): Eukaryota > Viridiplantae > Streptophyta > Magnoliopsida > Ranunculales > Papaveraceae > Papaver > Papaver somniferum. The sequence continues at coordinate 2,024,625 of NW_020621936.1, read as the reverse complement.
ACAATAACTTGTTCTACTACTATATAGTTAAGATATTATGAGGTGATTGATATTACTAGGATGTTCTTCGGGAATATAATACCGGTGTATCAATAGGTTCCTGTTCACCTTGATTTATCAAAAGACGGAACAAAAACTTCGTAGGTTTTTCTGTGAGAGACAGATTTATCTATTCAATAGACTTTTATATGTGAGACAGATCTGTTTATCAAGTCTTCGACTTCAGGTCGTAGCAACTCTTAGTTGTGGGTGAGATCATCTAAGGGAATCAAGTGCGCAGAGTCATGCTGGGATTCAGAGACGTAAGGACTGTACCTTAATCAGTGTGAGATTGGTTAGGGATCAACTACATTCCAGTACGAATTTAACTTGTAGTAGGCTAGAGTCTATAGCGGCTTAATACAGCGTGGTGTTGAAATCTGGACTAGGTCCCGGGGTTTTTCTGCATTTGTGGTTTCCTCGTTAACAAAACTTCTGATGCCCGTGTTATTTCTTTTTCATATTATATTTTCTATATAATTGAAATATCACAGGTTGTGCGTAGTTCAATCAATTGGTAAATCCAACCTTTGGTTGTTGATTAAAATTGATTGACGCTTGGATATTGGTCTTTGGTACCATCCAAGTTATTTCTCATATTGATCTGGCTCACAGATTCCTATATGTTCGATTACAAATTGATTTGAGAAATTGAGATATAACTCTTGGATATATTTTCCTTGATTGAGTCTGACTGTATAATTGATTCTCTTGGAATTATATTGGAGTTAGTCCATACAGATTGCCTAACAAAATATTGGGTGTAGTTGTTAGACCCCCGCTTTTTCAATTGGTATCAGATCAGGCAAACACGTTTAAGACTTTATAAGTCTTTGGTTTTAGCAATCTGACTCTATGGACAGAAACGCTATCTCTATAAACGTACCACCAGTCTTCGATGACTCGAATTACTTATGGTGGAAAATTGGTATGCGTGCCTTTCTTCAAGCACGTGATTTTCAATCATGGGTTCGTGTAGTTAACGGCTATGATCATCCAGTTGTTACAGAAGGCGATGTAACTGTTCCAAGGACATTAGTGCATATGATCCTGCCGAGATTCTCTTTGCAAAGCAAAACTCTGACGGATTAAATGCTATCGTCCATGTCATTACCCCAGATCTTCAGCACCATATGACTATGTGCACTAAGTCTAAAGATGTTTGGGATATCTTAGAAACTGTATTCGAAGGAAATTCCTCTGAGAAAGAAGATAGGCTTCAAAACCTAAATTCTAATTGGGAAAACCCTTCGTATGGATGATGAAGATTCTTTTGATGAGTTTAATCACAAAGTTTATGAAATTGTTAATGCATCTTTTGCATTGGGTAAGACTATTCCTGGAAAGGACATTGTGATGAAAATTCTCATATCGTTGTCAGCCAGATACGATTCTAAGAAACATGTCATCGTTGAAGGAAATAACCTTGATACTCTTTCCAGAAATACTCTTGTTGGAAGTTAAAGATCTTTGATCATGAGAATACATCCAAATATGGGAAGGATATTGCTTTCAAAGAACAAAAAAAAACTAAATTACTTGACAAAAGTAAATGTGTTGGAAACTTTGTAGTTGATCTTGTTGAACCTGATTCATCAAATGAACATCTTGACAACTCAGTTTCACTGATCACAAGACAATTTAGAGATCTTCTTTTAAATAGAAGTAAACTGTTCATCAGAGAAAAACCTAGGTCATCATTCAAACCTCATGACCGTGCCCCTCTGAGAAACAGGGACACTGTCGATACTGATGATAAAGATATGCCACAATGCTCCAAGTGTAAAGGTTTTAGTCATTTTTCTAATGAGTGTCCAAATCGTAGAAAATACACTGGAAACAAAGGTCATGCTGCAACTCTTGATGAAATATCTGATCATTATGATTCAAACGATGATGAAAAGTCAAGTGCTGCACTCCTTGGTGAAAATATTGATTTTGATAATTGTGGCAATACGTACATAAATCTTGATATTCTTCCTGGATAAACTTCGACAACCACTACTAAGGATAAAATGGATTTTTCCCTATCTACTGAAAATTCTATTTCACACATTTTTGGTACCTCATTTTGTTTACAGCGTACTCTGCTGTGGTGTTTGAACCGTCTTCCACATTGACATGTTCTTGAAAAAGAGGGGTCTAACAACCACACCTAATATTTCTCTTAACAATCTATATGGACTAACTCCAATATACTTTCAAGAGAATCAACTAGACAGTCAGACTCAATCTTAAGAAAAGTATATCAAAGAGTTATATCTCAATTTCTCAATTCAATATGCAATCAAACAAATAGGAATTTGCAAGCCCGAATATAAGAAATAACTTGGACGGTATCAAAAACCAATATCCAAGTGTCAATAAATTTAATCAACAACCAAAGGTTGGATTCACAATTGATTGAACTTACGCACAACCTGTGATATTTCAATTATATAAACAAATATAATGCGGAAAAGAAATAAAACAGACACCAGAAATTTTGTTAACGAGGAAACCGCAATTGCAGAAAAACCCATGTACCTAGTCCAGAATTGAACACCATACTGTATTAAGACGCTACAGAAACTAGCCTACTCCAAGTTAACTTCGGACTGGAATGTAGTTGAGCCCTAACCAATCTCATACTGATCAAGCTACAGTTGCGCTCCTTACGTCTCTGAATCCTAGCAGGACTCTATGCACTTGATTCTCTTATCTTATCTTACCCACATCTAAGAGTTGCTACGACCCAAAGTCGAAGACTTGGTAAACCAATCTTTCTCACACAGAAAAGTCTATTGAATAGATAAATATGTCTCCCACAGATATACCTATGAGTTTTTTTCCGTCTTTTGATAAATCAAGGTAAGCATGAACCAATTGATATACCGGACTTATATTCCCAAAGAACATCCTAAGAAATATCAATCACCTCACAATAATCTTAATCGTATGGTAGCGAAACAAGATATTGTGGAATCACAAACGATGAGACGAAGATGTTTGTGACTACTTTTTATCTTGCCTATCGGAGATTAAATCTCGAGCCAATCTTAGAGAATATAGTACTCAATCACGATAGAAAACAACAAGATCAGAACATTCACCTAGAGAGACAATAGTCGGTTCTGGCTTCACAATCCCAATGAAGTCTTCAAGTCGTTAACCTACAGGGTTTTGGAAAAACCTAAGGTTAAAGGAGAATCGACTCTAGTCGCAAATAGTATCACACAGGAGGTGTGGGGATTAGGTTTCCCAGTTGCTAGAGTTATCCCTTATATAATCTTCAAATCAGGGTTTGCAATCAATGCTACCTTGGTAACAAAGCATTCAATATTCACCGTTAGATGAAAACCTGATTAAACTCAAGCTAATATCTTTCAACCGTTAGATCGAACTTAGCTTGTTACACAAAATGAAAAGTGACTTCATTTAGATATGAGTAATCGTACCTAAAAGTGTACACCTTTGTTAGCTCAACAATAGTTAACCGAAGTTAGCCATATGAACACTTTCATATCAACCATATTCATCTTAACCATAACTAGTTCAAATGACTCAAATGAAACTAGTTCTAGAGTTGTTCAATTGTTTATATTATAATAGAAGTACACAGGATACAATTAAAGCAACATCGATTTTGATTCACTCGAATCAATTCATGAACATTATATCCACGGTTTTCAAAAGATTGCATTCCTTATTATATAAATATATTAGTTCATGAACAAACCGATTTTAGAGCATAACCTACTCAAGTATGCAAACGGGTACGCATACCTAAGTAGCCGAACTTGGACTGTGTTCGCCAGTATGCAAACGGGTAAGCATAATGTCATTCACATCCGAACTCAGTTGAATATAGTGCGCATACAGTACACATACTAAAGTTCCCGTACTTCAACTGACTTCACAAGTACACATACGGGTATGCATACTATAGCTTCCGGACTTCTCCTGACCAACCAGTACGCATACGAGTATGCATACTAGATTGCCGGTCTTGGACTACACATATGCAAGTACACATACTATGTTTATATCCAATCATGGTTAATCGTTCTAAACTCCCATTTCAATCATTGAAACATTCTCGGAAGACGAGAATAGCTGGCTCACACAAACTATTTGCTTCAAAGCAATTTTCAAGTGACCGTCTCACACATTCCGAGTCTATATCAAATGACTGTCTCACACAAATCATGTAAGATGTTACAAGGATATTTTCACATGATCATCTTTGTAATTTCATTAAGAATTTTAGATGAACTTGGTTAAAACGAAAGCTTACCAACATATATTTCGAGAAATATGTAAACGAGTTAAATTTATCAAATGTGTATAATCGAAGACTATATAGCTATACGACTTTTATCTCAAATAGGAGATAAAGTAGATAGACTTTTGAGTGATAGATGAGTTCAAGTCTCCACATACCTTTTGTTGATGAATTTCCACAAGCTCCCTTAGTAGTTCTTCGTCTTCGATCGATGGACGTCGTGAAGTCAATGCTCAACTAGACTTTCTATCCTAATCCGAGACTTATCTATAAGTAGACAAGAAATCAAGACTTATAGTTTTGACAACTAAACTTGACAAACAAGCTTGAGATAAAAATGCTTGCGAGTTCGACCGAGCAGTGCTATAACAATCTACCCCTTTGTCAATTTTAGTGACAAAACTATCAATACATGTGGGTTACAAAATAAATAAACTTTGCAGCTTCTCATCCACATGCTTGATCTTCTTGGTTCTTCAACATTACTCGAAATCTTCGTCACTTCCAAGTATTCTAGTGATTCTGAACATGTTTAACTCAGCATCATAGTTGTTTAAGATCCGTAGCTATAACAATGAGAAAACAGTTGCTCCCAATCATTGTTATACAGTGTCATAGTATCATTACACAACATCAAATTCCAATTGTATCACAACTTTGAAAACAATACTATGGTGATATGTGTCACTCCCCCTTAGTCAATACTTCATCTCATATGAAAACCACTCCCCCTTACATAATGATCCGTAAACCATATGTATTTTTAGTGTGAACTACACATTAATTCTCCCCCGTTTTGTCAATATAAATTGGCAAAGGTACGAAAACTAGTGGGATCCTCATGAAATTCTCATGGAGATACTTCATGACCAAAAGGAAACATATCAACTTTGTTTAGATGCAATCATATAATGAGTTAATAGAGATACAAGAAAACTTCTATAATATTCCACAACCGCACTCCCCACAAAGATTTGGCAATTAAGCACAAGTTCAATTAAGAACTCTCCCCCATAAAATGTCATTCCCGAAAGAACAACAAGAGCGACCTTACTTTTACAAGAAAAGAAGGATTTAAAAGTATACTTTGATTCCTAACAGAACTGTTATCTAAGTAGAAACAAACACGAAATTGAAACAACACTACACTGACGTTCTAAGCCTTGATTGCCCAAAAGATATGAATATGTCCAGGGGCAGAAGGCTAGAGAACTAATGAACCAAAACAACACCAATAGACTGCCGTAAGTGTTGAAACGTAGCAGTATCTAAAGGTTTGGTGAGAATATCAGCCAATTATTTTTCGAAAGTGTTTGAGGGTTAAAATGGTTTCTGCTGATTTTGGTAATTTCGGGTGTGTGGGTGAGAAACGAATTTAAACCCTAAACAATGTACTGCAAGGGAGTACTTTAGATTCGAGAGATCAATCTGTACAAATCCGGCCTAAACCAAGAAATGGCCGTTCCAGACTTGCTTCGGTCACAAAGTGAAGGAGAAGGGTTGGTTTTAGGGAGGGAAGCGAAGAAAGTGTTGAGACCAGAATAGTTGATTCTAAAAGAGTAGTGGTTTTCTACGACTTGTAAAAGAAAGTGGTAACCTTGGACGGCTAAGATCTGCATCTTAGATGAAAAGGTGGTTGTTTGATCGTTGCAGGCCTTCGTTTTGGCATCCGCATAGGGAAGGCCGTTATGGCGTGGCGCGGCAAGGTGGTTGGCATGTTATTCGCACATGTGGCATGGCATGCCTTGGCACGGTTTGGCGTGGCTAAAACTAGGGTTTGGGGCCAAAGGTTACCGTGCGTTGTTTGGCAACCTTGGACGGCTAGGATTTGCATCTAGGATTGAAGGGTAGTCGTTGATCGTCGCACGCCTTCATTTTGGTAGTCGCAAAGGGAAGGCTGGCATGGTATGACGCGACAAGGTGGTTGGTATGCCATTGGCACATGTGGCATGGCATGCCTTGGCGCGGTTTGGCGTTGCCAAAACTAAGGTTTTGGTCCAAAGGTTACCATGCGTTGTCTGGTGACCATGGATGGCTAGGATTTGCATCTAGGATTGAAGGGTGGTCGTTGATCGTCGCACGCCTTCATTTTGGTAGCCGCATAGGGAAGGCCGGCATGGTAGGTCCAAGGCAGAATGGTGCGAACGGCGTGGCATAGTGGGGCCAAGGCAGAATGGAGCGGACGGCTTGGCATAGTGGGGCCAAGGCAGAATGGTGCGGATGGCTTGGCATAGTGGGGCCAAGGGAGAATGGTGCGGACGGCTTGGCATAGTGGGCCAAGGAAGAATGGTGCGGATGGCTTGGCATAGTGGGGCCAAGGGTTTGTACGGCTTGTCATGGTAGGGCCAAGGGTTTGGCATGCCATTGGCGCATGGTCCGGCCATCATGGCTAGGGCCAAGGGTTTGGAATGCCATTGGCGCATGGTGCGGTCAGCATGGCTGGCATGGTTTGCCATTGGCACAGTGGTGCGGCTGGCATTGTTGGCATGCCTTGGCGCGAACATGTGGCTGGCATGGTTTTCCATTGGCACAGTGGTGCTGCTGGCATGGTTGTCACGCCTTGGCGCGAAGATGTGGCTGGAATGGTTTGCCATTGGCACAGTGGTGCGGATGGCATGGTTGGCATGCCTTGGTGCGGAGATGTGGCTGGCATGGTTTGCCATTGGCACAGTGGTGCGGCTGACATAGTTGGCATGCCTTGGCGCGAAGATGTGGCTGGCATGGTTTGCCATTGGGACAGTGGTGCGACTGGCATGGTTGGCATGCCTTGGCGCGGTAGCATGAGAATTAGGGTTTGGCATGGATGATGTTAGTCAATATTAAGGGTTTTTTCGTGGAACATGACCCATGTAAAAAAAAGGTACCCCGGTAATTCTTACGTAGGCATGCTGATTGATTTAATAAATGTGCTAATGGTCATAGTGACGTCATGTCGGATGTACAGTTTTACGATTTTAACCCTAAGCTAAAAACCACCATTAACATTAAGTCCCCTGCTTAGCTCGGATTATGAGCATTGTTCCGAGGTAAGCATAAGATGGTGACATGCTAGGACAAAAAATCGAAACAACAAGTCATGATAAGATGGTCAGGAAAGTCCGACTAACCTTTTTCGAGAGGTAAAGAGAGTTTGTATTTCCCGTGTTGGCGGCCTTGCATAAATTGTACTGGTGGTGCAGACCATGGAGTGGTGAGATGAAAATTGTCGGCTTAGTCTGGCCATGCATCACCTTGGCTGGGTTAGGGAAAATCGTGACGCTGGCTTGGCGAGTTTGTTGGTGTTGGTGCGGCAAGTCATGGCGCGGCACGATGGCGCAAGGCATGACACGGTTTAGTGAGGCAAAGCATGCGCGGACGGTGGTGCAAGGCATGACACGGTTTGGTGAGGCAAAGCATGCGCGTATGGTGGTGCAAGGCATGACACGGTTTGGTGAGGCAAAGTATGCGCGGTTTGACATGTGGGGCCAAGGCAATGGCGTGGGCGCTCTTGGCATGGTGATTTTTCTTCGCGGGCCGGGTTTCCTCTTTTCCTTACTTGACTCAAATTGGAAGTCATTGCCTTATTCAAAACCCCGCAAGTGTTATGCCCGTAGAAAGGGAGTGTTATTCCTTCTCCTCACGTCACCTTGTCGGTCTTGTTTTTTCCAAGTCTCGGTGCTGGCAGCAAAGAGTAACAATGCGGGCAAGCGTGTCTTATACATGTACTTCCACGTTTTCTCACCAAACCCTAATTTACCTCGCTAGTAGAAAACGGTTTTATTCGAATCTGATATCACGCCTCAATCCGCGGCTAGTAGGAGGCTTTCCTTTTCGGGACTTCATCGCTCTGCTGATTATAAGAGATGATCTTGAATCCTTCATTTGTGCAGGTCGTTCTGAAATCGTGTCTATCCTCTATCCTTTCTCTGGTTTTTTAGCGCATAATGGGATTTTCCAATGACAGACATGTCTCCGATTTTTCGGGTAGAAACTTTGGATCCGACCAAAACCGGTCTTCTTCTCATGGGGGAGGCATTGAATAGAATTGAATCTCTGTTTTGTGAAGTCGGCGAAATCATTCGGGACATACCTTTGGAGGAAGAACGGGAAGGCGGCGAAGCATCCCAGTGCGTTGGGAGGATTTGGTGCAAAAAAACCTCTTCACGGTCCACTGTTAGGGAGGGACAGTTCACTTCTCAGTTGAAATGGCGGAAAACCGAGGTTGTGAAGCTTTTAGGGGAAAATCAACGTAGCTCCCTTGTCCAGGACGGTGTCATAACCCTTGATTCTGATGAATCCGGAAATTCTCTTCGAAAGGTTGCTGAGAAGACTTCCGAGGAAGATGATGATGTCGCAATTGATGAAACTGAAACAACTTTTGGAGAAGTCGACGAAACTGTTGTCGGTGGTATACGCTGGGTTGGTTGCCGAGGCAGAAGTTGGTAAATAGACGGATGATGTTGCTGCTGAGACGACTTCTGGGTGGGATGTTGAGGATGCTATTGTTGATGTGGCTTCCGGATGGAACCTTTACTGTCCGAAAGATTGTTGGGGAAAGTGTTTGAAAAAGCTCTTACCGAGGCATTGGAAATTCACACATTAGCTTTCTATGACTAGCTTCTTCTTCTTCATGGTTTCTATTCTTCTTTTAGTTGTCCTGACGTTTTGCAGACTTCTTTTTTTTACCTTCCTTGTATTCGCGGCGACTAGTTGTGGTTTCTGTCTTTGAATAAAAACTTCTCATTTTTGAAAGACCCAAGCCTTCCCTTAGAATGAGTTGGTGTTTCTGGTTGTGATTGGATGGTTAATGGCTTCTCAATGATTTGGGATTTGTTTGGTATATTTTTCTGAGATTTGGAAAACTCATTCGGAAAGAAATTTATGTCTCTTGAATAAAAACGAAACCCTAAAGAAGAATACAAACGGTGCATTCATCTTGGGGAAATACAAATATCAAGCGGAAGGAGAAATTGCTGAAGAAAATACTAAAGGGAGAGTGCTGGAAGAGGGTAGTACATCGTTTTAGGGATTGAAAAGCTTGAGCCATCGCGAGTGAATTATCACGCCTCCCATCTTGTCTGTGTTGATTAGCTTGCAATAACCTCCCAAAAGGACGTCTGCCACCAGATATGGCTCGTCTTCTTTTTCCTTGGGTGAATCGGTCCGAGCAGCTATCTTAACCGTCATCTTCCCGACTTGAAACGAGTTCACTTTAACCACCATATCTCCGATTTGAAACGAGTTCGCTTTGACCACCATATCTCCGATTTGAAATGAGTTCGGGTGTTGTGCAACCGTTTGAATCTTGGTCTTGTCAGTTTCGATGGAAGCTTCCAAATTCTTTGCAAAGCGTTTGAATGGCCCAGTGCCCCACTCACATCTCTTGACAACGTCCGCGCCAGTAATCGTGTTGAGTCCCCATGACAGAATATGGGAAGAAATGACTGGTTGTAAAGAAGATCGTTTGGCCAGACTTACTTGCGTTTGGAATATATGAGTTAGCGCCAACAGGTCATCTCCAGGTGTCCGGGTTCCATCGGTAACTCGTCGATGCGATAGCAAGTGGGACGGTTTGTTGGAGATTCTTTCGGGCGTTGACATCGGTAGAAGGGATGTTCCTTATTTCGCCTTGTTGTCGAGTACCCACAAGTGCCCCAATATCATGTCGTAACCCAGTTCTTTGACAATATGAAATTTGTTACGCGTTATAGCGTCTCCCACCTTGATCTCGAGGTTAATGTAGCCGTACGCGTTCAAGGATTCCCCTCCCGGGTTCTTAACCACGGATGGGGAATGGGTAGCCTCTTGTTTCGTAAATCCCGCAGCTTTCAGAGTCTTGAAAGTAACAATGTTGAAGTCAGAGGCCGTGTTGATTAGCGTGTTGTCGAATTCAATACCTCCTAAATAGGACGTGGTCAGAAGTCCCCAGTTGTCATTTTCAATTCTGCTCGCTGAGAGAGCGTGGGCTCTTGGTGTGGCTTTCGTGGAGGGAAAAATCCGTTTGCCCGACACGACACGATTGAGAGACGTGAAGATATCTTGGCGCTGCACCTTGGAAAGGTAGAGAATTTCGCATACGTGCTGCATCATGGATCGCACAGTCTCGTGCACGGAGTCCACAGAGACTCCACAATTCCTCACTGGAAGTGGGTCTCGATGTACTCCCTCGTTTCCTAGTTGAAGTTCCCCTGCTTCTATCTTTTCTTTGAAGATATGCTTCAGTCTGTTGCAATAACTGGTTGGGTGGTGAACAAATCTGTGGTAGTAGCAGTATTTGGGGTTTGCCATCTCGACCTCAGTCGGTGGGCGTCTTGGAGATGGTAGTCTGATAACATCATCTTGAATCCATGCTTCTAAGAGATCGATCACCTCCTCAATGGGAAACGGGAAATCCAGGGTATTTCCTTCTGCTTCGTGATGACGCATGGGAGCTTTAGCGGCGACCTTCCGTGGCGGAGTTGCTCGTCGTGCTGGTGCTTTGCGTTTAGGCTGCTGGTCTGCAGCTGGAGCATTCCTTTTTCCTCCCTCGTTTACTATGCTCACAGAGGAGGTACCAACTTTGTACTGCTTTTTGATGAGAAGTCTATTCCCGCGAGTTTCGCGTACATCTTCGGCTTTGGTTGGTCTAGCTCTTTCTAATAATGCTGGTGCTGTGGTTGTTGATCGCCTGGCAGCTTCATGGAGCTCAGAGAATGTATGGAAACGCAGGTTCTCTAGCAAGGCGCGGTAAATGGGAGCCATACCGTTGATGCATGAATTCACCAGTTGTTGCTCGGTCACGTTTGGGTCATGACAGTCTAGTGCTTGAACCCTGAATCTCTTAACGAAATCATTTGGATGTTCGTTGTCCCGTTGGTACATCCTTCCTAGGTCCGAGAAGGTAACTTGTTCAGACACAAAGAAGTATTTCTTGTAAAATACGGTAACCATGCCATCCCAGTTGGGGATGCTGTTTGGCGCGATGCTGTTGTACCATGTGTACGCTCTTCCGGTAAGCGATTTCGAAAACTCCCTCAGACGAAGAACGTGATTGTATTCATGTTCGCCTAGGGACTCCAAGAAGCGAGAGACATGTTCACGTGCATTTCCGACGCCGTCGTACAGGGTGAATTGAGGAGAGGAGTATCCTCTTGGAAGAGGAATCCTTTGTATTTCAGGTGGGTAAGGAGGTTGATGATGATGCATGTATGTTTCATCATTCTTGATTCGATTCCGGAGAAGTTTCTCCAGATCCTCTCGTGTGATAAAATTGGACAGTTGACTTCTTTCCAATGGGGTTCTGACACGAATCTCCTCGTCCGCGGAGACGCGTTCTGCCGAGGTGCTAGCGCGTCGGGGGTGTTGGAGGCGTTTCTAATCGGCTCTGGAGGGCGTGACTCACGCGGCAGCAGCTCTGTCAGGGCTTTGAGGAAGACGAGTATTTCTTTCTGTGTCGAAACCATATCCGTCTGGGCTCTAGCGAGAACCTCCTGTCATTCCATCAAATCAGCGATGGGGATATAGGTCGGATTCCTCTGGTTCCTCCGGTTTCTCGTCCCGTTGGTGGGGTAGTTGGAGTCTTAGTGGAGGTTGGAGGTGTCATGCTTGACGAAGCGTTAGGAGCGGCAGCGGCAGCCCTGGCCCTGGTGACTGGTGGCGTAACGCCTGAAGGAGCGCTTTCAGTACTGTCAGGATTAGCAAGTTGCACAGGGACATTAGAGGCGGCAGCGGCTCTGGCCCTAGTGATCGACGACGTTACACCTGAAGGAGTGGTTCCGGTATTACTGGGGTTAGTAGGTGGCGTAGTGATACTGTTGGATGTAGTGTTAACACCAGGGACAGAATCTGCGTTGGTGTTCTCGGCAGCTGATCCGGATCTGAGTTCCACCATGTTGGAGTTGGAAGTGAAAGGTGATATCAGAAATTTGGAAATCGATATTGCAACCGAGAGATTGATCTCCCACTGTGGTTGCCAATTGTTTGAGGGTGAAAACGGTTTCTGCTGATTTTGGTAATTTCGGGTGTGTGGGTGAGAAACTAATTTAAACCCTAAACAATGTACTGCAAGGGAGTACTTTAGATTCGAGAGATCAATCTGTACAAATCCGGCCTAAACCAAGAAATGGCAGTTCCAGACTTGCTTCGGTCACAAAGTGAAGGAGAAGGGTTGGTTTTGGGGAGGGAAGCGAAGAAAGTGTTGAGACCAGAATAGTTGATTCTGGAAGAGTAGTTGTTTTCTAAAACTTGTATCATAAAGTGGGAAGCTAAAAGATGGAAATCTAGCAAATATTTTCTGAGTGTTGTATGCACCTGACCTGAACCTGTTGTTCGGTGGAAATAGGTAATGCCTATTTATACAAGTCGAAGTGAAACGTACTCTGGTCTCATTAATAAATGTAAAACGGGTGAGTAAATTGGAGGAGGTGGTAACTGATAACGCCTGGAATTGATGTTTCATAAAAAAACGTTTCACCATTACTCCCTGTATTTACTAACCGCCTCATCCTTATGATACTTTCTTATAACGGGCTTAGTGTACACCGCACGCTGCAAAGCGCCAAACCAATACCCAATGAGTATCCCCCAGTTTGTGACATGCGTTGATGTCTCGAGTGTTTTCATGGAAAACATGTAGCATGTTGTTGTCTTCTGGCAAGTCGAGCTTGGGAGACTTGCCGTCTCGGTGACCTTCGACGGTCGAGATTTTGCATCTTAAGAGGAAAGGTAGCCGTTGATTATTGCAACCCTTCGTTTGGTAGCCAATGGCATGAAAGCATGCTCGGTATGGCTCTAATATGGCCTGGTTTAAGCGCGACCAAAAGTTAGGGTTTTGATTTTTTTTAGGCGCGACCAAACTAGGGCCAAAAGTTGTCATGCGTTAGTTGTTAACCTTGGACGGCTAAGATCTGCATCTTAGATGAAAAGGTGGTTGTTTGATCGTTGCAGACCTTCATTTTGGCATCCGCATAGGGAAGGCCGGTATGGCGAGGCGCGACAAGGTGGTTGGCATGCCATTGGCACATGTGGCATGGCATGCCTTGGCACGGTTTGGCGTAGCCAAAACTAGGATTTGGGGACAAAGGTTACCGTGCGTTGTTTGGCAACCTTGGACGGCTAGGATTTTCATATAGGATTGAAGGGTGGTCGTTGATCGTCGCACGCCTTCGTTTTGATAGTCGCATAGGGAAGGCTGGCATGGTATGGCGCGGCAAGGTGGTTGGTATGCCATTGGCACATGTGGCATGGCATGCCTTGGCGCGGTTTGGCGTGGCCAAAACTAAGGTTTTGGTCCAAAGGTTACCATGCGTTGTCTGGCGACCTTGGACGGCTAGGATTTGCATCTAGGATTGAAGGGTGGCCATTGATCGTCGCACACCTTCGTTTTGGTAGCCGCATAGGGAAGGCCGACATGGTAGGGACAATGCAGAATGGTGCGAACGGCTTGGCATAGTGGGGCCAAGACAGAATGGTGCGGACGGCTTGGCATAGTGGGGCCAAGGCAGAATGATGTGGATGGCTTGGCATAGTGGAGCCAAGGCAATATGGTGCGGAAGGCTTGGCATAGTGGGGCAAAGGCAGAATGGTGCGGATGGCTTAGCATAGTGGGGCCAAGGGTTTGGACGGCTTGGCATGGTAGGGCCAAGGGTTTGGACGGCGTGGCATGGTAGGGACAAGAGTTTGTCATGCCATTGGCGCATGGTGCGGCCAGCATGGCTAGGGCCAAGGGTTTGGCATGCCATTGGCGCATGGTGCAGCCAGCATGGCTGGAATGGTTTGCCATTGGCACAGTGGTGCGGCTGGCATGGTTGGCATGCCTTGGCGCGAAGATGTGGCTGGCATGGTTTGCCATTGGCACAATGGTGCGGCTGGCATGGTTGGCATGCCTTGGCGCGAAGATGTGGCTGGCATGGTTTGCCATTGGCACAGTGGCGCGGATGGCATGGTTGGCATGCCTTGGTGCGGAGATTTGTCTGCCATGGTTTTCCATTGGCACAGTGGTGCGGCTGGCATGGTTGGTATGCCTTGGCGTGAAGATGTGGCTGGCATGGTTTTCCATTGGCACAGTGGTACGGCTGGCATGGTTGGCATGCCTTGGCGCGAAGATGTGGCTGGCATGGTTTTCCATTGGCATAGTGGTGCGGCTGGCATGGTTGGCATGCCTTGGCGCGGTAACATGAGAATTAGGGTTTGGCATGGATGATGTTAGTCAATATTAAGGGTTTTTCCGCGGAACATGACCCATGTAAAAAAAAGGTATCCCGGTAATTCTTACGTAGGCATGCTGATTGATTCAATAAATGTTCTAATGGTCATAGTGACGTCATGTCGGATGTACAATTTTACGATTTTAATCCTAAGCTAAAAACCACCATTAACAGAAAGGCACAAATTCCATATTGATAATACCATTTTCATAGACATCTCTAATAAAATGATACCTCATGTCAATGTGCTTAGTTCTTGAGTGTTCAAAAGGATTCTCAGTGATGCTTATCGCACTCGAGTTATCACAAAAGATCTTCATTATACTAGTGTCAATTCCATAATCAGCAAGCATTTGTTTCATCCGTAGAAGTTTAGTACAACACGAACCTGCAGTAATGTATTCTGCGTCGCATGTAGACAGGGATTGTGAGTTTTGTTTTTTGCTATGCCATACCACAAGATTCAACCCAACATAGTAAAATTCCCCTGAAGTTTCTTTCTGTCTTCCACACACCCTGCCCAATCTTCATCTGAATAGGCAGTAAGATCAGTGTTAGTATCAAAAGTATAAGATAGACCATACCCGACAGTATGTTGGATATATTGCATGATCCTTTTTGCACCTGCAAGATGAGATTCCTTTGGATTAGCCTAAAATCTAGCACAACAAACAACATTAAAAGCAATATCAGGTCTATTAGTTGTAAGATATAAGAGGCTTCCAATGATAGATAGATAAATCTTTTGATCCACATTTACTCCTTTCTCATCTCGATGTAGTTTACCAGTAGTGGGCATAGGTGTCAGTTTTGGAGTTGACTTATCTAGACCGAACCTTGTCACAAGATCCTTAGCATATTTTTATTGAGATACGTGAATTCCATCCTTATGTTGTTGAATCTGTAATACTAAAAAGAATTTTAATTTACCAACATTGCTCGTTTCAAACTCCTTACTAAGAGAAACTTGAAAATCTTTTGCGAGTTTCTCAGAAGTCGAACCATAAATGATATCATCTACATAAACTTGAGCAATGACAACATATTTCCCACTCCACTTGGAAAACATGGTTTTATCAGCTCCACCTCTCGAAAAACCTTTCCTGAGAAGGGAAGTAGTTAGTTTTTCGAACCAGGCACGAGATACTTGTTTCAACCCATATAATTCCTTTTTGAGCTTAAGGACATGATCTGGGAAGTCAGGATTTTCAAATACCTTGGTTGAGCTCCATAGACCTCTTCCTTTAAATTTTCGTTTAGGAACGCGGATTTTATGTCCATTTGAAATGGATTAACCTTAAGAAAACAAACATGAGCTAATAAAACCCGAATGGACTCAAGGCGTTCCACAGGAGCAAAGGTTTTGTCAAAGTCAATACCTTCAATTTGTGAATATCCTTGAGCGACAAGTCTGGTTTTGTTTCTGACAATGGTGCCAAATTCATCAGACTTGTTCTTGAATATCCATTTGGTACCAACAATATTGATACTGGAAGGACAAGGTATGAGCTCTCATACATCTTGTCTTTGAAATTGATTTAACTCTTCATGCATTGCATTCACCCAAAAGGGATCGCTAAGAGCTTCATCAATATTCCTGGGTTCTACTTCCGAAAGATAACAACAAAAATTGCAAATATTTTGACCTCTTGTCTTATATGTAGAATCTTTTCCTCCAATAATATTGTTAGTATCATGATTCCTTTGAACCCAGAGGTGTCGTGGAGGAACACGTTCTTGTTCAACAGGAATTGCATGATCAGTGCTCTTCTCCTCGTCACTAGAAATATCAGGATCATGACTGTTGGAATAACTTCAACTGATTCTGGAATTTCCTTGACTTTCTCAATTGTCTCAGTTGGAGGCAATTCAGCAGGAGGGTTATCATGACGAAAATTGCTCAGATTATCAATGATGATATTTGCAGATTCCATCATAACTTGGGTTCTGAGATTAAATACTCAAAAACCACGACTATCAGAAGCATAGCCAAGAAACACACATTCACCGCTTTTAGAATCAAATTTCCCTTCCTGTTCTCGATCTCTCAGAATGTAGCACTTACTTCCAAGCACTCTGAGATAATGTAAGTTGTGCTTCATACCATACCACAACTCATAAGGAGTGTTTAGGGTTTTCAATCGTAGGTATACACGGTTGATCAAATAACATGCTGTGAAAATAGCTTCTCCCCAAAACTTTAATGGTAAGTTTTTGTTATGGAGCATTACCTGGCCATTTCTTGAATGTTTCTATTCTTCATTTCTGCAACTCCATGGTGGTGAGTGTTGTTGAATAATCCCCAGTTTGTCACAAAATTCAAACACCTTAGTATCCTTGAATTCAGTTCCACGGTCGCTTCTAAATTTTTTTAGTTTGCGACCTTGTTCATTCGGGATTCTATTAACAATAATCTTGAATTCACCAAGGGTTTCATTCTTATGAGCTAAACATGCCACCCTAGTGAATATGGTGTAATCATCTACCACAACTAAAGCATACTTCTTCCCAGCAACCGTAGGTTGTTGAATAGGACCGAAGAGATCCATATGAATTAAATCAAGTGGAGCTTTAATGAGAATATCTCGAGATGATTTATGTGGAACTTTCATTTGTTTACCCTTTTGACAGGCATCGCAGACACCATCAATATTTGCATTGATTTTGGGAACGCCTCTAACAAGTTCTTTGTTAATGATCTTAGTTAGAAGGCGATAATTGATGTGACCAATACGCTCATGACAAAGATGTGTGGGTTCCATCTTAGTCAAATTGCAACAATTAATAAATTGAGTATCAAGAAGATGAAAGTTATTTTTACCACGAGTTCCCTGAAAAATTGCTTTTCCAGTTTTGTCTACAATGTCACATCCATTCGCATTGAAGACAACTTTATGGCCTTTGTCACAAATTTGACTAACATAAATAAGGTTTGTAGTCATACCTTTAACGGATACTATATCATGGATTTCAGGAATACCAGGAAGTTTGACTGTCCCCTTCTTGATTATGTAGCAACAACTCCCATCTCGGAATATTATAGGACCTCCTTCAAAGTCGCTTGAATTCACAAACCACGAAAGATGTCCAGTCATATGTCGGCTACATCCACTATCAAGAAACCATTGAAAGGGTGATATTGATTTTAGGAAAAAATCTCCCATACTAAAACTATTATCCCGTTTGGGATTTCTTGTTAGACTTGTACACATTTTTAGAGAAGTAAACAGTTGTTCAGCTTTCTTATGAAGATTACTCGCAACCTTCAAACTTTTCCTGAAAGATATACATGTATGTTGAAAATGATTGTGATAATCACAAAACATACATGGACCAACATCTTTAATCTTATCTGAGTAGTTCTGAGTCACATCAGGTTTCACAAAGCCTAAACCTCGCTTATCCCCTGACTTGCGACAATTCTTCAAAAAAGAATTAAAGGTGTTATTCAAATCCATTGAAGTAACTTTGACAGGCTTCAAATCCTTATACTTTGCAATTTCTGCAATAAGATCAAGATTGATCCGTATTTGTTCATCCAACTTCTTCTGGAGAATAACTAGATCTTCAAAACTCTCTCTAAGATCAGAGTTAAATCTTGGTGAAGCGTTTATCGAGACTTTACTATCCATAGAGTCAGATCGCTACAAACACAGACTTATGAGGTCTTAAACGTGTTTGCTTGCTCTGATACCAATTGAGAAAGCGGGGGTCTAACAACCACACCCAATATTTCGCTTAGCAATCTGTATGGACTAACTCCAATATACTTTCAAGAGAATCAACTAGACTTAAGAGAAGTATATCAAAGAGTTATATCTCAATTTCCCAATTTAATCTACAATCAAACAAATAGGAATTTGCGAGCCCGATTGAATATAAGAAATAACTTGGACGGTATCAAAAACCAATATCCAAGTGTCAATCAATTTAATCAACAACCAAAGGTTGGATTCACAATTGATTGAACTTATGCACAACCTGTGATATTTTAATTATATAAAAAAATATAATACGGAAAAGAAATAACACAAACACCAGAAATTTTGTTAACAAGGAAACCGAAAATGCAGAAAAACCCAGGGACCTAATCCAGATTTGAACACCATATTGTATTAAGACGCTACAAACACTATCCTACTCCAAGTTAACTTCGGACTGGAATGTAGCTGAGCCCTAACCAATTTCACACTGATCAAGGTACAGTTGCGCTCCTTACGTCTCTGAATCCCATCAGGACTCTACGCACTTGATTCCCTTAGTTGATCTCACCCCAACTAAGAGTTTCTATGAACCAAAGTCGAAGACTTGATAAACCAACTTGTCTCACACAGAAAAGTCTATTGAATAGATAAATCTGTCTCCCACAGATATACCTATGAGTTTTGTTCCGTCTTTTGATAAATCAAGGTGAACATGAACCAATTGATATACCGGACTTATATTCCCGAAGAAAAACCTAGAAATATCAATTACCTCACAATAATTTTAATCTTATGGTAGCGAAACAAGATATTGTGGAATCACAAACGATGAGACGAAGATGTTTGTGACTACTTTTTATCTTGACTATCGGAGATTAAATCTCGAGCCAATCTTAGAGAATATAGTACTCAATCACGATAGAGAACTGCAAGATCAGAACACGCAAATACAGAGAAAATAGTTGGGTTTGGCTTCACAATCCCAATGAAGTCTTCAAGTCGTTAATCTACAGGGTTTTGGAAAAACCTAAGGTTAAAGGAGAATCGACTCTAGTCGCAACTATTATCACACATGAGGTGTGGGGATTAAGTTTACCAATTGCTAGAGTTCTCCCTTATATAGTCTTCAAATCAGGGTTTGCAATCAATGCTACCTTGGTAACAAAGCATTCAATATTCACCGTTAGATGAAAACCTGATTAGACTCAAGCTAATATCTTTCAACCGTTAGATCGAACTTAGCTTGTTACACACAAATGAAAAGTGACTTATTTAGATATGAATCGTACCTAAACGTGTACACCTTTGTTGGCTCAACAATAGTTAACCGAGGTTATCCATATGAACACTTTCATATCAACCATATTAATCTTAACCATAACTAGTTCAAATGACTCAAACGAAACTAGTTCTAGATTTGTTTAATTGTTTATATTCTCATAAAAGTATACAAGACACAATTGAAGCAAAATCGATTTTGATTCACTCGAATCAATTCACGAACATTATAGCCACGATTTGCAAAAGATTGCGTTCCTTAATATATAAATGTATTAGTTCATGAAAAAACCGATTTTAGAACATAACCTACTCAAGTATGCAAACGGGTACGCATACCTAAGTAGCCGGACTTGGAATGTGTTCGCCAGTATGCAAACAGGTACGCATATTGTCGTTCACATCCAAACCCAATTGATTATAGTGCGCGTATGGGTACGTATACTAAAGTTTCCGGACTTCAACTGACTTCGCCAGTATGCATATGGGTATGCACACTATAGCTCCCGGACTTCTCCTGACCAACCAGTACGCATACAGGTATGCATACTAGATTGCTGGTCTTGGACTACACATATGCAAGTACGCATATTGTGTTTATATCCAATCATGGTTAATTATTCTAAACTCTCATTTCAATCATTGAAATATTCTCGAAAGACGGGATTAGCTGTCTCACACAAACTATTAGTTTCAAAGCAATTTTAAAATGATCGAATGATCAATACGAAACATTCCGAGTCTACATCAAATGACTGTCTCACACAAATCATGTAAGCTGTTACAAGGCGATTTTCACATGATCATCTTTTGACTTTCTTCAAGAATATTAGATGAACTTGGTTAAAGCGAAATCTTACCAACATATATTTCGAGAAATATGTAAGCGAGTTAAACTCAGCTCGAAATATCAAATGTTTATAATCAAAGTCTATATAGCTATACGACTTTTGTCTCAAATAGGAGATAGAGTAGATAGACTTTTGAGCGATAGATGAGTTCAAGTCTCCACATACCTTTTGTTGATGAAGTTCCACAAGATCCCCTTAGTAGTTCTTCATTTTCAATCGATGAACGCCGTGAAGTCTAATGCTCAAATACAATTTCTATCCTAATCCGAGACTTAGCTATAAGTAGATTAGAAATCAAGACTTATAGTTTTGACAATTAAACTTGACAAACAATCTTGAGATATCAATGCTTGCGAGTTCGACCGAGCAGTGCTCTAACAGTTCTTATTGTACTTTTAAGGGTCATGAACTCTCTAAGTATTACATCTACAAGCATAAAATAAGATATGTCAACAAACTTCAACGGAGAGCAAATCTGTTAGCAAACAATCTCAA
This sequence comes from Papaver somniferum, assembly GCF_003573695.1. Classification (NCBI taxonomy): domain Eukaryota; kingdom Viridiplantae; phylum Streptophyta; class Magnoliopsida; order Ranunculales; family Papaveraceae; genus Papaver; species Papaver somniferum. The sequence continues at coordinate 2,003,831 of NW_020621936.1, read as the reverse complement.
ACTTGTCCAGAAGTCTAATTCATCTGAGGTATGTAAACTCAATACTTCTCCGAAAAAGTTAGTTTCTATTAAAAAATTTAGACCCATACGAAAAATAACAAGGTCTAAACTTTCTGTGAAAAAGAGTATTAAGAATTCTGTAAAAGAAGTGTATGGTGGACAAATTATTGTTCACCCCAGCACAACTTAATTGTGTTGAAGGTGCATCTTGTCTCATGTGCCTGATTTCAAAAGAGACAAGAGACGAGCACAAATCAGGATTTAGGAAAAGAAATTTTTTGTTTTTATTTTTCTTTCCCTTTTTTTTCTGGAATTCTATTGATATTTTCATATCGTAAACTGGTTTTGAAAAGGTTTTCCTTTTTTGATCATTGAAAGAGGGTTAAAATCCACAATTCTACCTTTTTTAGGGTTATGAATTGGTCGTACGTGAATCATATTTTGTATATAGGTTCTGTAACACTACATTCCTTTTTCCTTCCCTGAAAACTCTTTTTATCACAAGATTGCTTGTAGAGCTTTAATTGTGTAATTCTCTCATAATTTCATATTTGTATGGGGACTCCAAGCATTGTGTCTTTTGATGGAAAATATGTTAATATGATTGTTAAGCCATCATCAATCATGAAGGAAAAAGATAAATCTCATTCCTCTACAACTTTAAAGATAAAAAGGAAGAATATGAAGAAACCAAGGGCTATCCCCTCTAATCTTTAGAAGTTTTCTGGTGTTCTTGAAGAGTTGAAGGAAACAAGGAAGGAGATTCATCAAATAAAGGCTATTGTTTTGAGAACTCATGAAATTCAGAAGCCTTGGTTCGGCATCGGTCAAGAAGTTTTTTTGGAATTGGCTCCTTTCTTCATGAACCTTATGTTCCAATGGTTGTTGACGACAAGGAGTTCGTGGACGATAACGAATTTTTCAGAGGTCTTAATGTCTAAGAAACTTCTTATGATAATTTATTCTTGCATTTTAAGAAGGATAACTAGGGTTTGGAATAGCTTATATTGTGATTACACATAGCTATTGCCAACGATTTTCATCTTGGAATGTTTTTAGATTTATTTATTTAAATTCTAAGTTATCTGGAAGATGATTTTGCAGTATTAATCTTTATTGGTTTCATATATTGCAAATAATGTTATGGGATATGTGTGTTTACGTCCATGAACTAAGCCCATATATGTCAAAAGTTAAGTCTATTGTGTCATTATGCAAATATTGATGGAAAATAAAATGAACTTTTGAGTTATATGTCAAAGATTAAGTCTATAATATCATTATGCAAATATTGATGAAAAATATAATGAATCTTTGAATATTCCGCAATATTGATCTTTCCCTGATCCACTTCTATGTGAAAGTACTGTATGGCTCCGTAAGTTTTCTTATGTTGAGCATTTCCAATTAAATTAATCATTAAGGTTCCTTTGTGGTTAATTTAATTGAGTTTTCTGGATACAAATTCATGTTTCATGTGATTTATTAATGTCCAAAGAAATCCTTCTTTTCTTGCAAAATTAAGGTCGCTCTTGTTGTTCTTTCGGGAATGACATTATATGGGGGAGAGTTCTTAATTGAACTTGTGCTTAATTTCCAAATCTTTGTGGGGAGTGCGGTTGTGGAATATTGTAGGAGTTATCTTGTATCTTTATAAAATCCTTGATGAATACACTAAGTTTCGACTATGTGAAATCATCGAAACAAAGTTGATATGTTCTCTTTTAGTCATGAAGTATCTCTTTGAGAATTTCATTATGATCCCGCTAGTTTTCGTACCTTTGCCAATTTATATTGACAAAAAGGGGGAGAATTATTTTTGTAGTTCACACTACATATACATGTGGTTTACGGATCATTATTTAAGGGGGAGTGGTTTTCCTTGTGAGATGAAGTATTAACTAAGGGGGAGTGATACATATCACCGTAATATTATTGTCAAAGTTGTGATACAATTGAACTTTGATGTTGTGTAATAATACTATGACACTGTATAACCATAATTGAGAACAGTTGTTTTCTTATTGTTATGGTTACGGATCTTCAACAACTATGATGCTGAGTTGAAAACGTTCAGAATCACTGGAGTACTTAGAGTGATGAAGAATTCAAGGAATGTTGAAGAATCAAGGAAATCAAGCATTTGGATGAGAATCTACAAAGTTTATTTATTTTGTAATCTATATATATATATATATTTTTGTCACTAAAATTGACAAAGGGGGAGATTGTTAGAGCACTACTCGGTCGAACTCGCAAGCGTTGCTATCTCAAGCTTATTTGTCAAGTTTAGTTGTCAAACTATAAGTCTTGATTTCCAGTCTACTTATAGTTATGTCTCGGATTTGGATAGAATGTGTAGTTGAGATTTAGACTTCACGGCGTTCATCGATTGAAGACGAACAACTACTAAGGTGAGCTTGTGGAATTTCATCAACAAAAGATATATAGAGACTTGAACTCATCACTCAGAAGTCTATTCTGTTCTATCTCCTATTTAAACAAAAGTCCTATAACTATATAGACTTTACATTATACAAATTTAATATTTTGAGCGGAGTTTAACTCGCTTATATCTTTCTCGAAATATGTGTTGGTAAGCTTTTTTCTTTAACCACGTTCATTATTATATTCTTGAAGAAAGTCAAAAGATGATCATGTGAAAATCACCTGGTAAAATCTTATATGATTTGTGTGAGACAGTCATTTGATGTAGGCTCGGAATGTTTCGTATTGATCATTTAATCACTTGAAAATTGCTTATCAACTAATAGTTTATGTGAGACAGCTATTGGCGTCTTCTAAGAATGTTTCAATGATTGAAATGGGAGTTAAGAGATAAAACTCATGTCTGGATACATTACGGTTTCTGTACTTAGTATACGAACTGTTTTGACAGAATTCAGGACCAGAAGTTTGTATACCCGTTCGCAAACTTATTCAATTGTTTAAGTCAGGGTACTTAAGTTTGCATACCCGTTCGCAAACATATTTAACTGTTGTAGTCCGGGAACCAAGTTTGCGTACTCGTTCCCAAACGGTTTCAACTGAATTCGGTCCGGAGCTAAACTTTTGTACCCGTTTGCAAACTGTCGGCGTGTGACCAATGTCCGGAACTTAAGTTCGCGTACCCGTTTGCAAACTTAAGTGGTTCAAGTTCTTAAATCGGTTATGTATGATTTCATACTCATGAACAAATACATTTATAAATTAAGGAAAACAATCTTTGCAAATCGTGGCTAAAATGTTCATGAACTGATTCTTTTGAATCAATCCGATTTTGCTTCAACTGTGTCTTGTATACTTCTATGAGAATATAAACAATTGAACAACTCTATTAAAAAAGTGGGGGTACAACAACCACACCCAATATTTCTCTTAGCAATCTGTATGGACAAACTCCAATATACTTTTATGAGAATAAACTAGACAGTTAGACTCAATAAATGAAAAGTATATCAAAGAGTTTATATCTCAATCTCTCGATTTGATCTTTACTCAAGCAAATAGAAATCTGCAAGTCTTTATCAAAGAGAGATAACTTGGATGGTACCAAAGACCAATATCCAAGTGTCAATCAATTTAAATTAACAACCAAAAAGGTTGGATATTCTAATTGATTGAACAACGCACAACCTGTAATATTTCAATTATATAAACAAATATAATGCGGAATAGAAATAACACAGACACCAGAATTTTGTTAACGAGGAAACCGCAAATGCAGAAAAACCCCGGGACCTATTCCAGATTGAACACACACTGTATTAAGCCGCTACAGAAACTAGCCTACTCCAAATTAACTTCGGTCTGGACTGTAGTTGATCCCCAATCAATCTCACAGTGACCCAAGGTACAATTATGCGCCTCTGATCCCAGCAGGATACTGCACACTTGATTCCCTTAGCTGATCTCACCCACAACTAAGAGTTGCTACGACCCAAATTCGAAGACTTTAATAAACAAATCTGTATCACACAGAAAAGTCTACGATAATAGATAAATCCGCCTCCCACGAATATACCTACGAGTTTTGTTCCTTCTTTTGATAAATCAAGGTGAACGGGAACCAATCAATAATACCAGACTTATATTCCCGAAGAACAGCTTAGTATTATCAATCACCTCCCAATAATCTTAATTGACGCAGCGAAAAAAGATATTGCGGAATCACAAACGATGAGACGAAGTTTGTTTGTGATTACTTTTCTATCTTGCCTATCGAAGATATAAAATCTCAAGCCAATTATTTCAATTGTACTCGTACGATAGAAGATGCAACATCAGATCACACAACTACAAGAAAAGTAGTATCGGTCTGGCTTCACAATCCCAATGAAGTCTTTAAGTCGTTAACCTGGTTTAGAAGAAGAAACCAAAGGTTAAAGGAGAATCGACTCTAGCTTAACACAACTAGTATCACACAAAATATGTGGGGATTAGGTTTCCCAGTTGCTAGAGTTCTCCCTTATATACACTTTCAAATCAGGGTTTGCAATCAATGTTATCTTAGTAACAAAGCATTCAATATTCACCGTTAGATGATCTCAACCGTTAGATCGAAAACTTAGCTTGTCACACACAAATGAAATGTCCAGTTTTGGGTTTACGAACCATACGCAAACATTAACATTTGTTGGTTCAACAAGTCAACCAAATGGTTATCCATATGATTACTCTCATATCAACCTTATTCTTCTTCACCATAACTAGTTCAAATGACTCAAATGAACTAGTTAGAGAGTTGTTCAATTGCAAGGAAATCTTATGTAACTACACAAGACACAATTTAAGCAAAATCGGTTTGATTCACTCAAATCGGTTCATGAACTTTGTAGCCAAGGTTTGCAAAAACATTCCTTAGTTTATTTAAACATTAGTTCAAGAACAACCGAATTTAGATATAACCTGCTCAAGTTCGCGGTCTGGGTTCGCGGACTTAAGCTCATGGAAGGAGTACACAAACTCCAGCAGAAAATCTCGGGCCGAGAAGTTCCACAAGTTCGCGGACTGAGTTCGCGGACTTGGCTCACGCCACTTTCAACTTCTCTTGATCAACAAAGTTAGCAAACTTTGGTTCAAGGAATAGGACTTATGCATATATGTGTTTCCACAATAATTCTTATATCCACCAATGGTTATGTAATCTAAACTCTCATTTCAATCATTGAAACATTCTCAGAGAACGTTATATAGCCGTTATTCACAGACCATTTTTCGTCAGAGCAATTTTCAAAGTGATTGAAACATAACATGAATTTCGTCACTTGGTAAAGATGAATTCGGCTAAATCGAAAGCTTACCAACAAATATTTCGAGAAATATATAGGCGAGATAAACTCGGCTCGAAATAACAAATGTGTATAATGAAAGTCTATATATCAAAACGACTTTTGTCTCAAGAGTAGGAGATAAAGTAAATAGACTTTTGAGTGACAGATAAGCTCAAGTCTCTACATACCTTTTAGTCGATGAAGATCCACCAGTTCCTTGAGTAGTCATTCGTCTTGTATAATTATTTCCATGGAGTCTTGAGCTCAACTACACTTTCTATCCTAATCCAAGACCTTAGATCTAATAGGCTAGTAATCAAGACTTATAGTTTTGATCACTAATATTGACAAACATGCTTGAGATAGCAACGCATGCGAGTTCGACCGAGCAATGCCCTAACAATCTCCTTCTTTGTAAATTTTAGTGGAAAAACTATTAATACATATGTAATACAAAAAATAAATAAATTAACTTTTGTAGATCATATTCCACATGCCTAATCTTCAACATTACTCGAAATCTTCGTCACTTCCAAGTACTCCAATGATCCCAAAGGGTGTAAGTTTAGCATCACCGTTGTTGAAAATCCGTAGCTATAACAACAAGAGAACAATAGTTCTCAATCATTGTTATACACTGTCATAGTATCATTATACAGCGTCAAAGTTCAACTGTATCACAACTTCAACAACAATACTATGGTGATATGTATCACTCCCCCTTAGTCAATACTCCATCTCACATGGAAACCACTCCCCCTTACATAATGATCCGAAAACCATATGTATTTGTAGTTTGAACTACATATTAATTCTCCCCCTTTTTATTAATAAAATTGGCAAAGGTACATGAACGGGATCCTAATGAAATTTCCGAAAGAGACATTTCATGACCAAAAGAAAGCAAAAATATCAACTTGTTCTTTAGATGCAATTATAAAGCCGAAGCTAAATGCATTCATCAAGGAGTTTATAAAGATACAAGATAACCCCTATAATATTCCACAACCGCACTTCCCACAAAGATTTGGAAATTAAGCGCAAGTTCAAAAAGAACTCTCCCCCATAAAATGTCATTCCCAAGGAAACAACAAGAGCGACCTTAATTTCGAAAGAAAAGAAGGATTTCTTTTGACACACAACATAAAGAACAGAAAAACATTCCTATCAAGACAAAAATAGAATTGTAGTAACACTTACTGGAGTTTCAAACTCAATTGCCCAAATGATCGAGATAAGCAAAGGGGCAAGAGTCATGGAAACAATTAATGAACCAAAACAACACCAATAGACTGCCGTAAGTGTTGAAAGGTGGCAGTGTCTAGTGGTTTGGTGAGAATATCAGCCAATTGTTGTTCGGAAGGCACAAAATCCATACTTATGATACCATTTTCATAAAGATCTCGAATAAAATGGTACCTTATGTCAATGTGCTTTGTTCTTGAGTGCTCAACGGGATTCTCAGTAATACAAATCGCACTAGAGTTATCACAAAAGATCTTCATTATTCCAGTATCAATTCCATAATCAGTTAGCATTTGTTTCATCCATAGGAGTTGAGTGCAACATGAGCCAGCAACAATATATTCTGCTTCACATGTAGACAGGGATTGTGAATTTTGTTTCTTGCTATGCCAAGCCACAAGATTCAATCCTACATAGTAGAAACCCCCTGATGTACTTTTTTTGTCTTCTACACATCCTTCCCAATCAACATCTGAATAAGCAGAAAGATCAGTGTTAGTATCAAAAGTATAAGACAGGCCATATCCGACAGTGTGGTTGACATATCGTATGATTCTTTTTGCAACTGCAAGATGAGATTCCTTTGGATTAGCCTGAAATCTAACACAACAACCAACACTAAAAGAAATACCAGGTCTAGTGGTTGTAAGATATAAAAGGCTACCAATAATATATTGATACAATTTTTGATCCACTTTTGCTCCTTTCTCATCTCTGTGCAGTTTATCAATAGTGGGCATAGGTGTCAGTTTTGGAGTTGACTTATCCAGAACGAATTTAGACACAATATCCCTTGCATACTTTTCTTGGGGTAAGTAAATTCCATCCTTATGTTGTTGAATTTGTAATCCTAAGAAGAATTTTAATTCACCAACATTGCTCATTTCAAATTCTTTATCAAGAGAGACTCGGAAGTCCTTTGCAAATTTTTCAAAAGTTGAACCATAAATGATATCATCTACATAGACTTGAGCAATGACATCATCTTTACCACTCCATTTGGTAAACAAGGTTTTATTAGCTCCGCCTCTTGAAAAACCTTTTCTAATAAGAAAAGTGGTAAGTTTTTCAAACCAGGCTCTAGGTGCTTGTTTTAACCCATATAATGCCTTTTTGAGCTTAAAAAAATGATCTGGGAAATCAAGGTTTTCAAATCCTGTAAGTTGAGCAACATAGACTTCTTCCTTTAGAATTCTGTTTAGGAACGCGGATTTAACATCCATTTGGAAAAGTTTAACCTTGAGAAAACAAGCATGAGCTAATAAAAGTCTAATGGACTCAAGGCGTGCCACATGTGCAAAGGTTTCGTCAAATTCGATACCTTCAATTTGTGGGTATCCTTGAGCGACAAGTCTGGCTTTATTTCTGATTATTGTGCCAAATTCATCAGACTTGTTCTTCAATATCCATTTTGTTCCAACAATATTAACATTGGAAGGACAAGGTACGAGTTCCCATACGTCTTGTCTTTGAAATTGATTTAACTCTTCATGCATTGCATTCACCCAAAAGGGATCGTTCAGAGCTTCATCACTATTTCTTGGTTCTACTTGTGACAGATAACAAACAAAATTGCACAAGTTTTGAAGTTGCCCTCTAGTCTTAGTTGTAGAATTTCTTCCTCCAATAATACTGTTAGGATCATGATTCCTTTAAACCCAGAGGTGTCGTGGAGGTACACGTTCTTGTTCATCAGGAGTAGCCTGATCAGTGCTCTTCTCCTTTTTAGAGCATAGCTCGGTCAACCTCGCATGCGTTGCTATCTCAAGCATGTTTGTCAATGTTAGTGATCAAAACTATAAGTCTTGATTTCTAGCCTACATAGCTAAGTATCGGACTAGGATAGAAAAGTGTAGCTGAGCTCAAGGACTTCATGGGGATTCATCATACAACGATGAAGATCTATACAAGGAACCATGGAACTTCATCAACAAAAAGGTATATGGAGACTTGAACTTATCTATCACTCAAAAGTCTATCTCTTCTATCTCCTACTTCTTATGAGACAAAAGTCGTATGTTATATAGACTAGATCATACACATTTGACATTTCGAGCTGATCATTCATGGCTTACCTTTTATCTCGAAATCGTGTGTTGGTAAAGCGTTTCGCTTTGATAAAGTTTATCTTCACCTAGTGACGAAAGTCATGAAAAGTTTCAATCATTTTGAGAATTTCTCTGAGGTGAATCGGTATGTGAATAACGTCTACATAGCGTCCTCTGAGAATGTCTCAATGATTGAAATGAGAGTTTAGATTACATAACCATGTATTCCTTGAACTGAAGTTTTCGAACTTTGTTGATCAAGAGAAATCGGGAGAATTCTGGAATTTACTTGCCAAGTCCGCGATCCTAGTTCGCAGACTCAGTCCGCGAACTCCCATAAGTTCTTGACCGAGAATTTCTGCTGGGATTTTCCAAATACTCGTTTGTGTGTTAAGTCCGCGAACTCAGTCCGCGAACCCAGTCCGCGATCTGGCGGAAGTTCTCTTTCCGAGAATTTCTGCTAAGTTTGGAAAACTCAACCGATTAACTTAAATTCGCGAACTTGTTTGTGAACTTAAGAGGTTATGATCTAAAGATGCGCTCTGAACATGAAACATTAAATTACTAAGGAATGGTTTATGCAAACCGTGGCTATAATGTTCATGAGTTGATTCAATTGAATCGAATCATCTTTGCTTCAATTGTGTCTTGTGTAATTACATAAGATCAAATAACAATTGAACAACTCTTTAACTAGTTCATTTGAGTCAATTGAACTAGTTATGGTGAAGAAGAACAAGGTTAATATGAAATGCTCATATGGTTAACCTTTTGGGTTACTATGTTGAACCGACATACACGTACACGTTTGGGAATGGTTTTCACAAACCCAGTAAACGTCTACTCAAGTATGTGTGACAAGATAAGTTTTCGATCTAACGGTTGAGAAATATTAGCTTGAATCTAAATCAGGTGTTCATCTAATGGTGAATAAGGATTGCTTTGTACCTAAGGCAAAACCCTGATTTGAAGGCTATATAAAGGAGACATCTAGCATTGTGCAAAACTAATCCCTACACGTCTGTGTGCTACTAGTGCGCCCGCTAGAGTCAATCTCCATTAACCTTTGATTTTCTTCTCTAAAATCAGGTTAACGACTTAAAGACTTCATTAGGATTGTGAAGCCAGACCGATACTACTTTATCGTAGTTGTGTGATATGATCTTGCATCTTCTGTCGTACGAGTACAATCGATTGATTGGCTTGAGATCATGAGAGTTCTCCGATAGGAAAGATAAAGAAGTCACAAACATCTTAGTCTCACTGTTTGTGATTCCTCGACAATCCGCTTGTGTAGTCAGGAAGGATTGTAGAGAGGTGATTGAGTAATCTAGGCTGTTCTTCGGGAATATAAGAACGGATTATCAATTGGTTCCTGTTACCTTGATTTTATATCTAAAGACGAAACAAAACCTAGGGTTTATTTGTGGGAGATAGATTTATCCTTTTATATACTTTTCTATGTGAGACAGATCTGTTTATTATCAAGTCTGTGATTCTGGGTTACAACAACTCTTGGTTGTGGGTGAGATCAGCTAAGGGAATCAAGTGCGCGATATCCTGCTGGGATCAGAGGCGTAGGAGTACAACTGTACCTTGTATCAGTGGGAGATTGATATGGGTTCAACTATAGTCCAGTCCGAAGTTAGTTTGCAGTAGGCTAGTGTTTGTAGCGGTTTAATACAGTGTGTATTCAATCTGGACTAGGTCCCAGGGTTTTTCTGCATTTGCGGTTTCCTCGATAACAAAATTTCTGGTGTCTGTGTTATTTCTTTTCCGCATTATATTTTATATAATTGAAATAATACATGTTGTGCGTTCGTGATCATCAACTTCTCTAATCCAACCTTTGGTTGTTGATTATAGTTGATTGGTACTTGGACATTGGTCTTTGGTACCGTCCAAGTTATCTCTCTTTGATAAAGACTCGCATATTTCTATTTGCTTGAGTAAAGATCAAATCGAGAGATTAAGATAATAACTCCTTGAAATACTCCGAGAGATCAAATCGGAGTTAGTCCATACCGATTGCTAATCGAAATATTGGGTGGTGTTGTTAGACCCCCGCTTTTTCAATTGGTATCAGAGCAGGCAAACACGGTAAAACTAATAAGTTTGTGTTTGTTCGTTCCATATAAATTGCCTTATGGGAAATTTCTTTGGAAAACTTGCTCCTGGCATCTGTAACGCACGCCAGAATTTCTTAAAGATTGTTTAGAGATTGTTATGGTTAAAACCTCTGGGTTCTCATGATAATCTTACTTCATCTAAAAGGGGAGATTTAGATGTTAAGACGCAATCTGAAAGAAAAAATAAAAAGAAGGAAAAATTGGGAGAACGTTCAATACGATCAAGGATATGGAACCTCACTAGATTAACTCTTGATATCTATGAGGAATAATATCGTGATGGATCAATTGATAAAGATCTATTTAAAGTTTTTGAAGGCGTTTTTAAATTCTTAGAAAAACTTAATTCTGTTAAGTCTAAGAATCTTTCCGGAAAGGGTGTTGGTCGTGTTAAAACTGTTAATACTGAACAACCCAGATATCGGAAATATCCTTCCTCTAGACCAAACCAACGAAGCATAGAAAGCTCCAGCTGCCCTGACTATCATCATTATTTTGATTATACTACAGGGACTGTTCACACTTATCAACCAGACGTGTCGCATGAGAACTCTTCTGCGCATTATGCCTCTTGGTAACAAGACTGGCTTTTCCCCGTTTGTACATATATTGAAGTGGGGCAAGAAATGGATTGTGTTGTGTAGAGTTATGCTGTTGATTGGTTAACCTTCTATTGCTTCTGTTTTCTTCCACTTTTTGTTGGTTGTTTACCTCTAATGTGGAAAGGGATAAGATTTTTCCTTAAGTCTTGTGAATCACGGTTCGTGTACAGCCCAAGCCCATGAATGAGGGATATATATATGTTGGTGGTCCACGAACCTTCTTCATCTCATCTTCCATCCGCGTACGTCAACTAGGGTTTGTGCTTCTCCACAATTAAAGCTTCTTTGAAGAAATAAAAAGGAAAGGTGTTTGAGGTTCTCTTCAAGTAAGTAATTCCCTCTTGTATATCTCTTTATGTTGATTTCTAGAAGCATGAAAAGAAGTTCTAAAAGCTCAAAATCCTCTAGCTTGAATCCTACTTGTGATCAAAATTCTCTTAGAATTAGGTTTGTGAATGATTCTTGTGCTAGAAATTTTGATAGGATTGCTTCCAAAGGTTTTATTCTAGAAAAGAAATTGAAAACCTTTAGTGGACATGAAAAGGATTTAGTTTGCTTCAAAGAATTCAATCTTGGGAATATCTTTAATGGCCTTGGTGAAGGTTTTGATTCTCTAACAAGGATTTTCTATGCCAACATTCATGATGTTGATTTTAAGAAGATGGAATTCAAATCCATGATAAATAGAGAAAGGTTTCTTGTTAATAGAGAGTTAATTTCAAGGGTCACCAAAATACCGTTGGGCAATGTACGGTTACCTAGACCAAGTGATGAACGTCCTTCGTATGATGATATCTCTATTGGACTTTGTGGAAAGAAGGTTGTTTGGAGTCAAGGAAAGTTTCCTACTAATGATCTTAGTATTGCTTTAATGGCGTTTGGAAAACTTGGTATCTCTAATCTTTGTCCCTCCACAATTGAGAATTCTTGGTGGAGTTATGAGTTTTCGGAATTGGTCTTCTTCCTTGCATCCGACAATACAAATCTTGATATTTGTGGTTTTATCATCTTTCAAATGATGACGATGACTTCTCGCATCAAGATGTTAGGCTATCCTTGTTTGATTAGCCAAATTATCCTGATCGTGGACTTGATTTTGTTGGAAATTCTTTTGGGGGTTCCCAAACTTGTTCGGACATGTACCTTTCGGCGTATAAGGGAAAATGTTCGCAAGCGAAAAAGAGGCACTCCTCTTGATGTTGAAGACCCTACCACCTTGAGGCTTATTCAAAAAGTTTACAAGGGTGTATGCAAGGTAAATGCAAGAGTAAAGTGCTTAAAATATCAAGTGTTGTTAATTGGAACCAAGTGTCCCGAGCTCAAGGAAGAGTTGGATTCAATTCAAGCTACTTGGAAATTGTCCGATGATGAAGGTGATGAATAATGCATCTTCTTACATGCCTAGTAAGTCTTATTTTTGGATTAGTTGGAAGAATAACTAGTGCTTTGAATAGCGATGATTGTGATTACACATAGCTATTTTTGTTTTCATCTTCTTATGTTATTTTTTAGGTTTATTGGCATTAAATTCTAAAAATATTTGGAGGATGATGTTTATTGCAGTATTTTAATGGTTTGTGATATTGAAATATTTTTATGGGATATGTATCGTTTACGTCCGTGAACTTGAAGGTCCCATATTGCAGTCAAAAGTAAAGTCGTTCATGAATCGGTATTCTTATTGATGAAAGAACGAATGGAATTTTGACATATACAAAAGTTAAGCCTATGTAATCATGTATTTGATAGAAAATAGGATAAAATCTTTTGTTCAACAAGGATAAAGTCTATTATGTCGTTATGATGGAAAATAGAATAGATCCTTGTATGTTTTACCGTGAAGGCTCCATTGTGTGTCTTATGTTGAGCATCTTACAACTAAGTAGATTTACCTTGGCTTTGTTGGTTGTTCCATAAGATGCTATATGTCGAGCATTAGGAACTAAATTAATCAACTAGTTTGGTTATTTAGTTAGTACTCCATAAGTCTTCTTTCTTATGTCGAGTACATGTACGGTTAAGGTTGTCATATTCTATGATGAACTTAGTCTGGGTTCCATAAGTTCTCTTATGTTGAGCCCAAAATAATTAAATTGATTACTTCGGTGATTACTTTGGTTATTTGTATTCCAATTAGATTAATTATAGGTTCTCTTGTAATTAATATAGTTGAGTTTTTATATATTCCACAAGTTCTTGTGTTGAGTATATGAAAGGCTACACTATCATATTCTTTGGTTAATGTAGTCATTTATTCCGAAAGGTTTTCCTTATATTGAGTATTTGAACGGTTAAGTTAGTCATCTCCATGTGATTGACTTAGTCGTAGCTCCGTGAGTTTACTTATGTTGAGCACTTTCAATTAAATTGATCACTTTTGTGGTTTGATTTAGTTGCGTATTCCAATTAAAATAATCATGGGTTTACTTGTGATTAATTTGGTTGAGCTTTGGATATAGAAAATCATTCCTATGGTTTTTGGTGTCCAATAAAAAAATCCTTCTTTTCTTTCGAAATTAAGGTCGCTCTTGTTGTTCTCTCGGGAATGACATCAAATGGGGGAGAGTTCTTTTGAACTTGTGTTTAATGGTAATATCTTGCGGGGAGTGCGGCTGTGGAATTTTATAGGGGTTATCTTGTATCTTAAAACTCCTTGATGATTGTTGTTAGCTTCGGCTATTAGATTGCATCTAAATTAAGTTGGTATGTATTTTTCTTTTGGTCATGAAATGTCTCTTGTGGAAATTTCATTATGATCCCATTCTTGTAACTTTACCAATTTTATTGACAAAAAGGGGGAGAAATATTGTAGTTCACACTAGAAATACATATGGTTTTCGGATCATTGTGTAAGGGGGAGTGGTTTCCATGATCGAGATGGATATTGACTATGGGGGAGTGATACATATCACCGTAGTATTATTGTTAAAGTTGTGATACAATTGGACTTTGATGTTATATAATAATACTATGACACTGTATAATAATGATCGAGAATATCGATTTCTCTCATTGTTATATCTACGGATCTTCAACAACGATGGTGCTAAACTTACGACCTTTGAGATCATTGGAGTACTTGGAAGGACGAAGATTTCAAGGAACGTTGAAGATTAGACTATGGAATAGGAGCCACTAAAGTTTATCTTTTTTTGTATTTCATATGTATTAATAGTTTTGTCACAAAAATTGACAAAGGGGGAGATTGTTAGAGCATAGCTCGGTCAACCTCGCATGGGTTGCTATCTCAAGCATGTTTGTCAATGTTAGTGATCAAAACTATAAGTCTTTATTTCTAGCCTATATAGCTAAGTCTCGGACTATGATAGAAAAGTGTAGTTGAGCTCAAGGACTTCATGGAGATTCATCATACAACGACGAAGATCTATACAAGGAACCGTGGAACTTCATCAACAAAAAGGTATGTGGAGACTTGAACTTATCTATCACTCAAAAGTCTATCTCTTTTATTTCCTTCTTCTTATGCGACAAAAGTCGTATGCTATATATACTAGATCATACACATTTGCCATTTCAAGCTGAGCATTCATGGCTTATCTTTTATCTCGAAATCGTATGTTGGTAAAGCGTTTCACTTTGCTCAAGTTTATCTTCACCTAGTGACGAAAGTCATGAAAAGTTTCAATCACTTTGAGAATTTCTCTGAGGTGAATCGGTATGTGAATAACGTCTACAAGCGTCCTCTGAGAATGTCTCAATGATTGAAATGAGAGTTTAGATTACATAACCATGTATTCCTTGAACCGAAGTTTTCGAACTTTGTTGATCAAGAGAAATCGGGAGAATTCTGGAATTTACTTGCCAAGTCCGCGAACTGTCGGAAGTTCTCGACCGAGAATTTCTGCTGGGATTTTCCAAATACTTGTTTGTGTGCTAAGTCCGCGAACTGGCGAAAGTTCTTTTTCCGAGTGTTTCTGCTGAGTTTGGAAAACTCAACTGATTAACTTAAGTCCGCGAACTTGTTTGTGAACATAAGAGGTTATGATCTAAAGATGTGCTCTGAACATGAAACATTAAATTACTAAGGAATGCTTTATGCAAACCGTGGCTATAATGTTTATGAGCCGATTCAATCGAATCGAATCATCTTTGCTTCAATTGTGTCTTGTGTAGTTACATAAGATCTCATAGCAATTGAACAACTCTTTAACTAGTTCATTTGAGTCAATTGAACTAGTTATGGTGAAGAAGAACAAGGTTAACATGAAATGCTCATATGGTTAACCTTTTGGGTTACTATGTTGAACCGACATACACGTACACGTTTGGGCATGGTTTTCACGAACCCAGTAAACGTATACTCAAGTGTGTGTGACAAGCTAAGTTTTCGATCTAACGGTTGAGAAATATTAGCTTGAATCTAAATCAGGTGTTCATATAACAGTGAATAAGGATTGCTTTGTACCTAAGGCAAAACCCTGATTTGAAGGCTATATAAAGGAGACATCTAGCATTGTGCAAAACTATTCCCCACACGTCTGTGTGCTACTAATGCGCCCGCTAGAGTCGATCTCCATTAACCTTTGATTTTCTTCTCTAAAATCATGTTAACGACTTAAAGACTTCATTGGGATTGTGAAGCCAGACCGATACTACTTTATCGTAGTTGTGTGATCTGATCTTGCATCTTCTATCGTACGAGTACAATTGATTGATTGGATTGAGATCGTGAGAGTTCTCCGATAGGCAAGATAAAGAAGTCACAAACATCTTCGTCTCACTGTTTGTGATTCCTCGACAATCCGCTTGTGTAGTCAGGAAGGATTGTAGAGAGGTGATTGAGTAATCTAGGCTGTTCTTCGGGAATATAAGACCAGATTATCAATTGGTTCCTGTTACCGTGATTTTATATCTAAAGACGGAACAAAACCTAGGGTTTATCTGTGGGAGACAGATTTATCCTTTTATAGACTTTTCTATGTGAGACAGATCTGTTTATTATCAAGTCTGTGATTTTGGGTTACAGCAACTCTTGGTTGTGGGTGAGATCAACTAAGGGAATCAAGTGTGCTAGGACGTAGGAGTACAACTGTACCTTGTATCACTAGGAGATTGATAGAGGTTCAACTATAGTCCAGTCCGAAGTTAGTTTGCAGTAGGCTAGTGTATCTAACGGCTTAATACAGTGTGTATTCAATCTGGACTAGGTCCCGAGATTTTTCTGCATTTGCGGTTTCCTCGTTAACAAAATTTCTGGTGTCTGTATGATTTACTTTCCGTATTATATTTTATATAATTGAAATAATACAGGTTGTGCGTTCGTGATCATCAACTTCTCTAATCCAACCTTTGGTTGTTGATTGTAGTTGATTGATCATTGGACATTGGTCTTTGGTACCGTCCAAGTTATCTCTCTTTGATAAAGACTCGCATATTTCTATTTTCTTGAGTAAAGATCAAATCGAGAGATTGAGATAATAACTCCTTGAGATACTTTGTATCTATATTGAGTCTGATTGTCTAGTTGATTCTCTAGCAAAGTGTTTCGGAGTTACTCCATACAGATTGCTAATCGAAATATTGGGTGGTGTTGTTAGACCCCCACTTTTTCACTCCTCGTCACTAGAAATATCAGGATCAACAACAGTTGGTGAAAAAGCAGGGGTCTAACAACACCACCCAATATTTCGATTAGCAATCTGTATGGACTAACTCCGAAATACTTTGCTAGGGAATTAAATAGACAGTCAGACTCAATCTAGATAAAAAGTATCTCAAGGAGTTATTATCTCAATCTCTCGATTTGATCTTTACTCAAGCAAATAGAAATCTGCGAGTCTTTATCAAAGAGAGATAACTTGGACGGTACCAAAGACCAATGTCCAAGGATCAATCAACAACCAAAGTTTGGATTAGAGAAGTTGATGATCTTAACGCACAACCTGTATTATTTCAATTATATAAAATATAATGAGGAAAAGAAATAACATAGACACCAGAAGTTTTGTTAACGAGGAAACCGCAAATGTAGAAAAACCCCGGGACCTAGTCCAGATTGAATACACACTGTATTAAGCCGCTACAGACACTAGCCTACTGCAAACTAACTTCAGACTGGACTATAGTTGTGTTGATGGTGGATTTTAGTTCAGGGCTAAAATTGTAAAACCAAATTTATGCACTGACATCCTGTAAAGGATAAAGCCACTGATAAGTGATGAATACTTCTTCACTTCGCTAATTTACCTAGTGTTGATGGTGGATTTTCATTAAAGGCTAAAATTGTAAAGGCCGAAATTATGCGCTAACATCCTACAAAGGATAAAGCCACTGATAAAATGGTGAATACTTCCTCACTATAAACTTATAACATTATCAATTAATGCATGACCAACCTTGTATTTTTTGTACTGCTCCACTCTCATTATTGGTGCGACATGATGACTGAGTGTTGCTCTCAGCAGAGAAACACGAATCTTCAAGCGTTAATAATGAAGCATATACGAAATACCCGTACATGCTGCAATTCTCGGAGTGTTATACTAACCCGATCGAGCATGTGGACTGTCTACGTCAGTCTTGAAAATAATCACGACCACGCAAGTCGGCCACATAGGTGCAAAGTCACGCCTGACAAAATAATCACCAAACGCCAGCCCAAAATGGGATATCCAGACTGGTGTGGAGCATCTTGGAAAAGCTCGTGCGCACAAGACCGCCTACGGCAGTCTCAAATTCATCATGACCGTCCAACTTCACCAGCATGGTTGGACGACGTAGATTATCCCATGGCCGGTTAGGCAAAGCTTGTCATGTACACCGGCGGACCTTCTTCATACCTTCATGACCGACTCTTCCCTAACCTGACCAGATTGCAATATACAATTGTCCGAAGTTGGGTCAGCGTGGAAAACTGAGGGTCGTCGAAAAGTCCACTAAAAACCTAAAATTGATCACGACCATCCAACTTCACCAGCATGGTTGGATGGCTTAGATTTACCCTGAGATGGTCGGACACATACTACCACACTCAGCACCGGCCTACTAAGTGCCCCACACAATCGGCCTCTCCAGATGAGGTATATAACACGGATTTTCGGTTAGCCAAACCAGCTAACACGCGGCCGGCCAAAAACCCTAATTAGGGTTTTGTGTCGCAAATCGATCACGAGCGTCCATTTTATCCTGCTCGAATGGAGGGTCCAGGAATAGACTAAGCTTGTCCGGTGAGTATCAACACGATTAATTTGGGCCCACCTATATCCACATTCGATCGGCCAAGGCATACCATGGTTGGTTGCCTCGATTCGCATGCCCAAACTACGTGTGGTCACACTTCCCAATTGCGAACCAATCTCGACTGCTCAACTTCGCCGGACAAATTGAGTGGATTAGATCACATTTCTATAGGACAATAAGGTACAGACGTGTACACCAGCCCACTGTCTGCACGCCTGACTGATCGGCCAAGACCGACCGGCCTGGTCGTCTCAAAACGCGCGCCCGAAGTAGGCATGACGCGCGGCCTTTGCGACATGATATTTCTGTCGCAAATCAATCTCAGCCATTCCTCTTTGCCTGACAAATTCAGTGGTCTAGATTAAACCTTCATGAGACAGTGAGGTATAGGCGCCTACACCAGCATGTCGTCTACACGCATGCCCGATCGGCCCTGCCAAATATGTCTCCCATGCTTGGATTCGACCAAGCTAAAGGTTGGTATTTGAGCACCTCCTAAACCCTAATCCAACAGTCGCAGATGTAGGTCGCAATCCATCTCGTCCGTCCAACTTCACCATCTTGGACGTACAACCTAAGACATGAGTTAGGCGACCAGTGAGGCATCACCACGATCACCGTCCACCACTCTTCCACACAAACTGATCGGCCAAGTCAGGACTTACCTGTACAGCCTCCAAACGATCGCTCTAAGATGGATAGACATGCATCTATTTTAAGACGCTTAATCGTGACTTACTCCGTTAATCCTTAAAACAGCGATGCTTCACACATGCTGATTATATTCGATGCATTACCTGCATAGAATACACACGATATTTCACAAATATCGACTTCCTAAATAACTTAGTTATTTAATCTAGCATCACATGCTACCTTTTGTGGGTCCCACGATCCACACACTCGAGACATTAATCATGTCACAAACTGGGGGATACATACTGGGGTATGTCTGGCGGTTTACAGCGTGCAGCGCACAACGCGCCATCACAAGAACGTGTCAGGAAGACATGGGCGGTTAGTGATGATGAGAGAAGTGGGAAAGACTAATCGTGTGACACTAACACACGCAACTCCACTACTCCATCACTTCACTTTCTCCAATTCCCATGAGAGACGTGGTTAAGGCTCAATGACTTATATAAATAGGTTCTCCTCCCTATTTCAAAACAACACAACACAAGACAGAAACCAAGTGTTGATATAACCGTATCCAAATACCAGAATTGATAGCTTACATTCTGCAAGCCAGTTCAGCTTTCTGATACAAGTCATACACAGCCAACACCTTCACAATCTCAACACCTTCTTCTCTTCCCTCCCTAAGATCAACCCCATCTCCTTCACTTTGTGACTGAAGCAAGTCTGGAACGACCATTTCTTGGTTTAAGCCAGAATTATACATATTGATTTCTCGAATCACAAGCACTCTCGTGCAGTGCATTTGTTTATGATTTAGATTCATTTCTCATCCACACACCCCAAATTACCAAAACCGGCAGAAATAGTTTTCACCCATAAACAAGTTGAACGCCAATCAGTCTCCCATCGATCCAAGGTACAGTTGTACTCCTACGCCTCTGATCCCAGCAGGATACTACGCACTTGATTCCCTTAGATGATCTCACCCACAACCAAGAGTTGCTGCAACCCAAAATCACAGACTTGATAATAAACAGATCTGTCTCACACAGAAAAGTATATAAAAGGATAAATCTGTCTCCCATAGATAAACCCTAGGTTTTGTTCCGTCTTTTGATATAAAATCAAGGTGAACATGAACCAATTGATAATCCGGTCTTATATTCCCGAAGAACAACCTAGATTAATCAATCACCTCTCATCAATCCTTCCTGGCTACACAAGTGGATTGTCGAGGAATCACAAACAGTGAGACGAAGATGTTTGTGACTTCTTTATCTTGCCTATCGGAGAACTCTCACTATCTCAAGCCAATCAATCGATTGTATTCGTACGATAGAAGATGCAGGATCAGATCACACAACTAAGATAAAGTAGTATCGGCCTGGCTTCACAATCCCAATGAAGTCTTTAATTCGTTAACCTGATTTTAGAGAAGAAAATCAAAGGTTAATGGAGATCGACTCTAGCGGGAGCACTAGTAGTACACAGACGTGTGGGGATTAGTTTTTCACAATGCTAGATGTCTCCATTATATAGCCTTCAAATCAGGGTTTTGCCTTAGGTACAAAGCAATCCTTATTCACCGTTAGATGAAAACCTGATTTAGATTCAAGCTAATATTTCTCAACCATTAGATCAAAAACTTAGCTTGTCACATACACTTGGGTAGACGTTTACTGGGTTCGTGAAAACCATGCCCAAACGTGTACGTGTATGTTGGTTCAACATAGTAACCCGAAAGGTTAACCATATGAGCATTTCATATTAACATTTTTCTTCTTCACAATAACTAGTTCAATTGACTCAAATGAACTAGTTAAAGAGTTGTTCAATTTCTATGAGATCTTATGTAACTACACAAGACACAATTGAAACAAAGATGATTCGATTTGATTGAATCGGCTAATGAACATTATATCCACGGTTTGCATAAAGAATTCCTTAGTAATTTAATGTTTCATGTTCAGGGCACATCTTTAGATCATAATCTCTTAAGTTCACAAACAAGTTCGCGGACTTAAGTTTATCGGTTGAGTTTTCCAAACTCAGCAGAAATTCTCGGAAAGAGAACTTCCGCCAGTTCGTGGACTGGGTTCACAGACTGAGTTCGTGGACTTAGCACACAAACGAGTTTTGGAAAATCCAGCAGAAATTCTCGGTCTAGAACTTCTGACAATTTGCGGACTGAGTCTGCGGACTGGGTTCGCGGACTTGGCAAGCCAATTCCACAATCCTCCCGATTTCTCTTGATCAACAAAGTTTGAAAACTTCGGTTCAAGGAATACATGGTTATGTAATCTAAACTCGTATTTCAATCATTGAGACATTCTCAGAGGACGCTATGTAGCCGTTATTCACAGACCGATTCACGTCAGAGAAATTCTCAAGGTGATTGAAACTTTTCATGACTTTCGTCACTAGGTGAAGATAAACTTGATCAATGTGAAACACTTTACCAATACACGATCTCGAGATAAAAGATAAGCAATGAATGCTCAGCTCGAAATGTCAAATGTTTATGATCTAGTCTATATAGCATACGACTTTTGTCTCATAAGAAGTAGGAGATAGAAGAGATAGACTTTTGAGTGATAAATAAGTTCAAGTATCCACATACCTTTTTGTTGATGAAGTTCCATGGTTCCTTGTATAGATATTTTTCGTTGTATGATGAATCCCCATGAAGTCCTTGAGCTCAACTACACTTTTGTATCCTAGTCCGAGACTTAGATATGTAGTATAGAAATCAAGACTTATAGTTTTGATCATTAATATTGACAATCATGCTTGAGATAGCAACGCATGCGAGGTTGACCGAGCTATGCTCTAACAATCTCCCCCTTTGTCAATTTTAGTGAAAAAACTATTAATACATATGGAATACAAAAAAGATAAACTTTAGTGGCTCCTATTCCATAATCTAATCTTCAACGTTCCTTGAAATCTTCGTCCTTCCAAGTACTCCAATGATCCCAAAGGTTGTAAGTTTAGCACCATCGTTGTTGAAGTTCCGTAGCTATAACAATGAGAGAAATCGAGATTCTCGATCATTATTATACAGTGTCATAGTATTATTATATAACATCAAAGTCCAATTGTATCACGACTTTAACAATAATACTACGGTGATATGTATCACTCCCCCTTAGTCAATATTCCATCTCGATCATGGAAACCACTCCCCCTTACACAATGATCTGAAAACCATATGTATTTGTAGTGTGAACTACAATATTTCTCCCCCTTTTTGGCAATAAAATTGGCAAAGGTACAAGAATGGGATCATAATGAAATTTCCACAAGAGATATTTCATGACCAAAAGAAAAATACATACCAACTTAATTTAGATGCAATCTAATAGCCGAAGCTAACAACATTCATCAAGGAGTTTTAAGATACAAGATAACCCCTATAAAATTCCACAGCCGCACTCCCCGCAAGATATTACCATTAAGCAAAAGTTCAAAAGAACTCTCCCCCATTTGATGTCATTCCCGAGAGAACAACAAGAGCGACCTTAATTTCGAAAGAAAAGAAGGATTTTTTTTATTGGACACCAAAAACCATAGGAATGATTTTATATATCCAAGGCTCAACCAAATTAACCACAAGTAAACCTGTGATTAATTCAATTGGAATACGCAACTAAATCAAACCACAAAAGTGATCAATTTAATCGAAAGTGCTCAACATAAGTAAACTCACGGAGCTACGACTAAGTCAATCACACGGAGATGACTAACTTAACCGTTCAAATACTCAACATAAGGAAAACCTTACGGAATATACGACTACATTAACCAATAGAACATGATAGTGTATCCTTTCATATACTCAACACAAGAACTTGTGGAATATATGAAAACTCAACTAGATTAATTACAAGAGAACCTATAATTAATCTAATTGGAATAAAAATAACCAAACTAATCATTGAAGTAATCAATTTAATTATTTTGGGCTCAACATAAAAGAACTTCTGGAACCCCGACAAAGTTCATCATAGAATATGACAACCTTAACAGTACATGTACTCGACATAAGAAAGAAAACTTATGGAGTACTAACTAAATAACCAAACTGGTTGATTAATTTAGTTCCTAAAGCTCGACATATAGCATCTTATGGAACAACCAACAAGCCAATAAGAATAATCGACTTAGGTGTATCGTGCTCAACATTTTTTTTTTAAGACACTCAATGGAGCCTTCACGGTAAAACATAACAAGATGGATCAATGAAGATCAATACCGTGGATAACATAAAGGATCTATTATATTTTCCATCATAACGATATAATAGACTTTATCCTTGTCAAACAAAAGATATCATCCTATTTTCCATCAAATAAATGACTATATAGGCATAACTTTTGTAATTATCAAAAGTCCATTCGTCCTTTCATCAATACGAATATCAATTTATGAACGACTTTACTTTTGACACAATATGGGACCTTCAAGTTCACGGACGCAAACAATACATATCCCATAAAAATATTGCAATACTTCAAAATCAAACAGATTAATACTGCAATAACAATCTTTTCCCTTAGAAGGTAGAATCAATCTTTTTTGCACGGATTTATACCAAGAGTGGTTATCAGAAGCGTATAAAAAGATTTCCTTAACAAAGAAGAACATACAAAGTCATTGACGACTATGCACCTGTTGATGGTGGTTTTTAGAGAAGGGGTAAAATCGTAAAACCTTACGCATAGAATGACGTCACCGGTGATGCACAATCGCTGCGCATCATGGCAACTATGCCAAAACCAAAGCCGCACAATCGCTGAGCATCATGGCAATTATGCCAAAACCAAAGCCGCATAATCGTTGTGCATCATGGCAACTATGCCAAAACCAAAGCCACACAATCGCTGCGGATCATGACAACTATGCCAAAACCAAAGCAATACAATCGCCGCGCATCATGGAAACTATGCCAAAACCAAAGCCACACAATCGCTGCGCATCATGGAAACCATGCCAAAACCAAGCCGCACAATCATTGCGCTTTACGACAACCGTGCTAAATTCGAGCTGCACAATCATTGCGCCACACGCGCCATTGGCACATTCCAAGCGACGCTTGCGACCTAGCATGCCAAGCCGTGCAAGCCTAGGGCCAATCCGCCACACGCGCCATTGGCACATGCCAAGCGACGCTTGCGACCTAGCATTCCAAGTCGTGCAAACCTAGGGCCAAGCCGCCACACGCGCCATTGGCACATGCCAAGCGACGCTTGCGATCTAGCATGCCAAGCCGTGCAAACCTAGGGCCAAGACGCCACACGCGCCATTGGCACATGCCAAGCCGTGCAAACCTAGGGCCAAGCCTCCACACGCGCTATTGGCACATGCCAAGTTGTGCAAAACTAGGGCCAAGCCGCCACACGCGCCATTGGCACATGCCGAGCAACGCTTGCGACCTAGCATGCCTAGCCGTGAAAACCTAGGGCCAAGCCGCCACACGCGCCACTGTCACATGCCGAGCGACGCTTGCAACCTAGCATGCCAAGTCGTGCAAACCTAGTGCCAAGCCGCCACACGCGCCATTGGCACATGCCAAGCGACCCTTGCAACCTAACATGCCAAGCCGTGCAAACCTAGGGCCAAAGACTCTACGCGCGCCATTGGCACATGCCATGCAACACTTGCATTTTGGCATTGCCACCTGCACCCGATGCGCAACCTACAGCCAAGGCATTCCACACAAGTCATTGGCACATGCCATGCGACCCTTGCACTTTGGCATGCCGCACCTACATCAAAGGCCACGATTCCTCTCAAGATGCAAAATCTCGACCGTCGAAGGTTGCCACTGAGCCGACGCATCTCTCAAGCTCAACTTATCAAACACCAGTGACATGCTACACGAAAACACTCAAGGCATCAATACATGTCACAAACTGGGGGATGCTCTTTAGGGTTTTGGTGCGGCGGTTTACAGCGTGCGGCATACACAAATTCCTGTTTCAAGACAGTGTATTAATACCAGGTGAAACACTCTTTCATTATGGAACATTAATTCCATCAAATTCCATCAATACCAGGTGTTACCACCTCTTCCCATTTAACTCATCTGTTTCTTTTTCTTACGAGGCCATAATACGTTTCACTTAGACTTGTATAAATAGGTCTTACCTATTTCCACCAAGACAACAAGTTTTTGGTCAGGAGAAATACAATACTTAGAAAGGAAACTTTGCTAGCTTCCCCAAAATATTTCACCTTCTGATACAAGTCAAGTAATACTCTTCCAAAACTGTTCTGGTCTCAACACTCTCTTCGCTTCCCTCCCTAAACCATCCCTTCTCCTCCTCTTTGTGACCGAAGCAAATCCGGAACGACCATTTCTTGGTTTAGGACGGAGTTGTACAAATTGATCTCTCGAATCTAATGTACTCCCGTGCAGTACATTTGTTTAGGGTTTAGATCTGTTTCTCACTAACCTACCGGAGTTACCAAAATCGATAGAAACGATTCTCACCCATAAACAATTGGCGACCACAGTGGGAGATCAATCTCTCAGTTGCAAAGTTGATTCACAGTTCCGATATTTCCTTTCTGGTTCTATTCTTTCAGCATGGTAGAACTAAGGTCTGGATCCGCGACAAACTCCGAAAACATCAGTATGGAGATCGCTCCTGGCACTGACGGTTATTCCAACGGCACTGTTACATCACTTTCCGACCTTAGCAACACGGAAAACACCCCTTTCAGCGTTACACCACCCGTCACCAGAGCCAGAGTCGCCTCCATTCCGAATGCTCCTGCGCAATCCGCTAACCCGAGTGGTATAGAAGGTACTCCTTCAAGTGTTACACCACCAGTCACCAGAGCTCGAGCCGCCGCTACT
This sequence comes from Papaver somniferum, assembly GCF_003573695.1. Taxonomy (NCBI): domain Eukaryota; kingdom Viridiplantae; phylum Streptophyta; class Magnoliopsida; order Ranunculales; family Papaveraceae; genus Papaver; species Papaver somniferum. Next base: position 1,977,827 of record NW_020621936.1, on the reverse strand, counting down.
ACCCCTAACGCTTCAGCAAGCCCGACACCTCTGACCGCCACCCGAACAACGTCTACTCCACCACCAGGGTGAGAAAACAGGGGAGCAGACCTTACATCACCATCGCCGATTTGATGGAGAGACAAGAGGTTCTTGCTAGGACCCAGACAGACATGGTTTCAACCCAGAAAGAAGTGCTTATTTTTTTCAAAGCCTTAACGGAACGGCTGCCACGGGAATTACGTCAACCCGAGTCAAGGACAGACACTCCCAACAACCCCGAGGTCAACACCTCAACCCTGTGGGGACTACGCCAACCAATGACCCTGGAGCTGGCACCTCAGCAGAGCGCACTGACACAGGCGAAAAAATTTATCTTGGAGCCTCACTAGCAAGAAATCATCCGTCCAACTTTGTCACAGGAGAAGATTTGGAACGGCTTCTCCAGAATCAGATCAAAAACGACGAGACGGATACGCATCAACACCAACCTCCTTACCCAATCGAGATCCAGAGAATTCCCCTCCCAAGAGGGTACTCGTCCCCTCAATTCGCTTTATATGATGGAAATGGCAATGCACGGGAACAGATCTCGCGATTCCTAGAGGCCTTGGGCGAACATGAGTACAACCACGTTCTCCGCCTAAGAGATTTTTCAAAATCGCTTGCCGGAAGATCATACACGTGGTACAACAATATCACACCAGGAAGCATCCGCAATTGGGGTGAAATGGTTACGTCATTCTACAGGAAATATTTCTTCGTGTCTGAACAAGTCACTCTTTCGGATCTAGGGAGGATGTTCCAACAAAATGATGAACATCCAAATGATTTTGTCAAGAAATTCAGGATCCAAGAACTGGACTGCCACGATCCGAATGTGACTGAACAACAACTACCGAATTCATGCATCAACGGCATGACACCCATCTACCGCGCCTTACTGGAGAACCTACGATTCCAGACGTTCTCCGAACTCCATGAAGCTGCCAAACGATCAGCCACGACAGCACCAGATTTATTAGAAAGAACCAGACCATCCAAAGGTGAAGAGGTGCGTGAAATTCGGAGAAGTGCGCGCCTCCTCAACAAGCCGTACAACACCGACCCCTCCTCTGTAAGCATGGTGGACAAAAGACGGAAGAGGAAGGCGTCGATGATGGACCAACACCCCAAACGCGCGACCCCGGCACGACAGGCAGCTCCGCCACGGAAAGCTACGACTAAGGCTCCCGGATCCCGTCACGAATCAAGAACGGACGACCTAGACTTCCCGTTTCAAGTCGAGGAAGTAATCGAACTCTTAGAAGCGTGGGTTCAAGATGATGTCATCAGACTGCCACCACTCAGACGCCCACCAACCGAGGCCGAAATGGCAAATCCCAAATACTGCCACTACCATAGATTCGTCAGTCACCCGACCAACGACTGCAACAAATTGAAGCACATTTTCAAGGAAAAAGTGGAAGAAGGAGAGCTTCGTCTATGAACGAAGGAGTACATAGGGACCCGCTCCCCGTAAGGAATTGTGAAATCTCTGGGGACTCCGTACATGAAACCGTGCAGTCCATAATGCAACACGTTTGCAAAGTCCTCTATTTCTCCAGGGAAAAACGCCAAGACATTTTCGCGTCCCTCAACCACGTAGTATCTGGCAAGCGGCTTATTCCCACTACAGAAGCCGCACCAAAGGCGCTAGTCTTCCCCAATGATGCTACTGAGAAGATCAACTGGGGACTTCTAACTACGGTCCATTTGAAGAACACCGAGTTCAACAACACACTAATCGACGCGGCCTCAGGATTCAACATTGTTGCTTTCAAGACCATGAAATTAGCAGGAATAACAAAGCAAGAGGTTGTCCATTCCCTACCAGTTATCAAGGACCTTGAGGGAAGAAACCTAAACACACCCGGGTACGTCAATATCGAAGCCAGCGTGGGAAATACTGCAACATATGGGAGGTTCCACATTGTCAAAGAATTGAGTTACGACATGGTCTTGGGACCCCCGTGGATACTCGACAAAAAGACAAAACTAGGGACATCCTCTCTGCCGGAATCGACGCCCGAAAGAGTATCCAACAAACATTCCAACTTGTTGCTGTGTCAATAACCTACTGACGAAACTCAATTGCTTGGAGGAAGCCTGTCGGCGCTATCTCACGAGCTCCAAACTCAAGTAAATCTGAATGAACAACCCTCTATACAGTCAGTCATTTCTCGTCATAACCCGTCATGGGGACTCGGCACGATTACCGAGCGTGATGCCGTCAAAAGGTGCGAATGAAACGCCGGACCCTTCAAGCGTTTCGCCAAGGACTTGAAAATTGCCCTCGAAGATGACGAAAACAGGAACCGAGCGATTGCACAACAACCAAACTCGTTCCAGATCGGACATATGGTGGTCAGGGCTTCCTCGTTTCAAGTCGGAAAGATGACAGTGAATATGACGGTTCGAAAGAGCCCTCCTGAAGGAAAGGAGGAAGAACCATATCTGGTGTCCGACATCCTTCTAGGCGGTTATTACAATCTCATCAACACGAACAAACTGGAAGGTGTGGTGGTCCACTCACGATGGCTCGAACCCTTTAGTACCTGAAATGCCACACTACCTCACTTTCCGACATCCACTCTTTGATATTTCCTTCAGCAATTTCCCTTTTCACCATTACAATTGTATTCGCCCGAGATAAATGCACCACTTGCATTTATCCAGCAGGGTTCCAGTTTTCTTTTACTAAGCAATCTTATATTTTCCCTCCAGTAAAATCTCCGAATCAAAAAAAAAAAATCCTTTTTACTCATCCAAACTAATCTGAAATCAAAACCATACCAATAAGACCACTTTCAGTCAACTGGATGCTCCAATAAAGACAACATGGAAATCAAGACAATCCTTTCCGATAGAAGTCTCGGGTTTATAAGTTTTATTCAGTATGAAGCAACAAGAAGTTCAGCATGAATACAAAAAGGGGGATTGCAAAACGTCAAAACAACTAAGCAACAAGAAAAAAAAACAGCAAAAGAGAAAAACTATTCGCCAGCAAAGACTCGAATCCCTGGCGCCCCTATTTAAGATGCTTCAGACACTTTCCCCAGCAATCCATCAGGCAGCAAATATTCCACAAGAAAGGCGTGTCAACAACAACTGCCTCCATGTGCCATCTGGACACCGTCCCAGCAGCAGCGATGTCCAATCCCTTCCTGGTTTCCGCTCCAGCAGTTGATCTGATATGCGCCACCATGATTTCCTCAGCATCACCAGCAAAATTTCCGCCGTACGTCTCAGAAACTTTCTCAGTAGCCTTTTGAGGAAGATCCCCTGACTCACCCATGTCGGAATCCATATAAGTCTGGGCTTTCGCCTGTATCTCGCATGGGTAGACGGAAGGAATATCCTGGATGATTGCTATAATTTCGCAAAACAGTGACCCGATCCTGTCCAACGACTCCTCATGATAGGAGGACCGGCCTCCATCAACCCCACGACATCTCTCCAAAGACCTGACGGTGCCACCATTACTAGGAGACGCCATCACGGTATCAAGATAAGAACAGGGTTTACCCTACCTACAATCACTGGAAAGAGGAAGACGACGCAATTTCACCAGCAGTATATATATATTATACAAACCCTAAAAAAGAAGAAATGACAGGTGTAACGCTTCCGGATTTTGAATAATGAAAGAATGTCTTGATTAAAGCCGTGCGTGAAGTAAGGCAATCGGGCCCACAAGGAAAAATCTCGCCACTCCCAAAGCATACGCATCTCCCTTGCTAACACCGGCTCTACCAAGCGCCTACTTTCCAAACACCAGCCATGCTCTCCTTTTCCAATGCCATGCCACCTAGATGGCCTACACATGTTTCAAGCTCCTTGATGCTAACAAGTCCCTCTCACACCGAGTCTATGCTAGCAGCTCCGCCTCGCGTTCCAAATCCAGACCCCGAAGGCACCTGGTCATACTGGGATTCGTGCAAAGCTACCAGATGCAAGGATTTCAAATTCTACTTACATCTCGAAAAAGGTCAGACAAGTCCCCTTAGCCCTCTTTCATGACTTACTGTCTCAGTTATATCCTCGTCTGTACCATATTATGCTTACCTTGCAACAAGGCTCCTGTTCCAAGCCAAGCAAGGGACTTAATGTTGATGGTGGTTTTTAGACAAGGGGTAAAATCGTAAAACCTTACGCATAACATGACGTCACCGGTGACGCTAAACACATTTATTAGAACATCTAATGCACTTATGTAAAAAATTACCAGGGTATCTTTCTTCAAATGCTAAACCAGGGTTTCGACACACAAAACCCTAAGCCGCACAATTGTTGCGCATCATTGCAACTATGCCAAAACCAAAGCCGCACAATCGTTGCGCATCATGGCAACTATGCCAAAACCAAAGCCGCACAATCGCTGCGCATCATGGAAACTATACCAAAACCAAAGCCGCACAATCGCTACGCATCATGGCAACTATGCCAAAACCAAAGACGCACAATCGCTGTGCATCATGGCAACCATGCCAAAACCAAGCCGCACAATCATTGCGCTTTACGACAACCATTCCAAATTCGATCTGCACAATCATTGCGCCACACGCGCCATTGGCATATGCCAAGCGACACTTGCGACCTAGCATGCCAAGCCGTGAAAACCTAGGGACAAGCCGCCACACGCGCCATTGGCACATGCCAAGCGACGCTTGCGACCTAGCATGCCAAGCTGTGCAAACCTAGGGCCAAGCCGCCACACGCGCCATTGGCACATGCCAAGCAACGCTTGCGACCTAGCATGCCTAGCCTTGCAAACCTAGGGCCAAGCCGCCACACGCGCCACTGGCACATGCCGAGCGACGCTTGGAACCTAGCATGCCAAAGTCGTGCAAACCTAGTGTCAAAGACTCTACGCGCGCCATTGGCACATGCCAAGCGACCCTTGCAACCTAGCATGCCAAGTTGTGCAAACCTAGGGCCAAAGCTGCTACGCGCGCCATTGGCACATGCCATGCAACACTTGCATTTTGGCATTGCCACCTGCACCCGATGCGCAGCCTACATCCAAGGCATTCCACACAAGCCATTGGCACATGCCATGCGACCCTTGCACTTTGGCATGCCACGCCTACATCAAAGGCCACGATTCCTCTCAAGATGCAAAATCTCGACCGTCGAAGGTCGCAACTGAGTTGGCGCATCTCTTAAGCTTTACTTATCAAACACCAGCGACATGCTACACGAAAAAACTCGAGACATCAATACATGTCACAAACTGGGGGATGCTCTTTAGGGTTTTGGTTTGGCGGTTTACAGCGTGCGGCATACACAAATGCCCGTTTCAAGACAGTGTATTAAGAATAAAACGGTTAGTAAATGCAGGAAGTAATGGTGAAACGTTCTTTCATTATGGAATATCAATTCCATCAATACTAGACGTTACCACCTCTTGCCATTTAACTCATCCGTTTCTTTTTCTTACGAGGCCATATTACGTTTCACTTAGACTTGTATAAATAGGTCTTACCTATTTCCACCAAGACAACAAGTTTTTGGTCAGGAGAAATACAATACTCAAAAAGGCAACTTTGCTAGCTTCCCCAAAAGCTTTCACCTTCTGATACAAGTCAAGTAATACTCTTCCAGAACTGTTCTGGTCTCAACACTCTCTTCGCTTCCCTCCCTAAACCATCCCTTCTCCTCCTCTTTGTGACCGAAGAAAATCTGGAACATCCATTTCTTGGTTTAGGTCGGAGTTGTACAGATTGATCTCTCGAATCTAAAGTACTCCCGTGCAGTACATTTGTTTAGGGTTTAGATCTGTTTCTCACTCACCTACCGGAATTACCAATATCGGCAGAAACGATTTTCACCCATAAACAACACCATAGTTCACATGAGATGATTGTGAACACTCAAGAATATATAGCAATGTGAACTACTACCCATTCTCGAACTTCCTTCTTTGTGATTCACCAACATCACTCTTGTAACAGCCACAAAATAGCTTAGAATAGGATTTCTCCAAGAATCCCAGTGCCCAAGTCCAAGAGAATAGAACAAGTGCAACGAAACGGAGAAAAAAGAGACAGGATAAAGACCAATATTAACTCATCCAAATACCTAAGAATATTAAAAAATTAGGGAAACTCGTGGGACCGGGCCCTAGCCGGCCGTCCATGCCTTCCACGGTCCCACACGCCCTTGTTTTTATTATTTTAATATTTTTTTGCTTCCCTTAACTCATGAAAACTCCTTCAATTCATGGAAACTCCCTAAATTCATCAAATTTCTCAAAATTCATGAATTTTTCATAAAATCATCAAAATATTATAAAATTAAGGAAAAGGCACCATGGGACCGTGGTCACGACCGGCCGACCATGCCTTGACCACAACGGTCCCAGGCCTCCTCATTCCTTATTTTATAATTATTTTTCATCATCTGATGGTGTTTTCCTCAGTTTCGTCGAAACCCTAATTTTAGCATATTTTCTCGAATGGATGCTCAATTGCACGCCAGAAAATATCAAAATTCTCACGACTGAGACGCGGACGCCTTGGGAACACGAGCACGCTATCTTGACTGACCAAGATTGGTTCTTTGGCTCACGGAAGTCGGTCCCATCAATTTTCACAGTTTTGACCTAATTTGCACAATTGCTCGTATTAGGTCCAAAACTCTTCCAAACACTTTGGTTTTTCATGAAGTGGTCGTCAGGCGGTCACGTGACAACCCATGGCCGGTTTTATGACTCCATGGTCGGTCCCTCGCCTCGTCATAATTAATTAGGTTTTCTCACCTAAGGCTCAGACGAGCATTTCTAATAAATGATTAAATCAGCATTTGCTCATTCTTTCACCAACAAATCGTCAAATCTTCATGAGTTCTTTGTATTTTCTCACGTGAGCATATCGACACTACATGGTTGACCCACGGTCCATGTAGTCGCTCCCTCCTTCGTCCCATGGTTGAAATTCTGACGAACCATTAATTGATTATCAATTGATCAAATTAGGGTTTCTGAATCCAAGGATCATCATTCCAGATTCCAAACTTAATAATTTTACGACGACCTCATGGTCATTAATTTTATTAATTATGCTCGGTTCAACGACCAGTATTCTAATTAATATTTTTGGTACGCTGCTAATAATCCATCAGATGAGCAACACATGCTCAGACGATCAAATATTCAACAATTCATCACATGAGCAGCACTTGCTCAGATGAGGAATATTTGCTCAATATTGGTTCAACAATCAATATTCAACGATCCATCGAATCAGCAATACTTGCTCACTTCATCGTAAGAACTATACCTCTGTCTCATGACATGTTCAATTCATGAGTTTCACAACATCATGTTCAACTCAACGAATACATGACTCATCGTCCCATCAAACCACAAAGTCATCAATTGACTAACAAACCACGAGACGTCAATCGTGTCACTTGGGGGGATATCACTTAGGGTTTTGGTCTGGCGGTCTACGACACGTGTGTTCAAACACATGATGGAATGTGAGCAAGTCGTGCAATCAGTTGAAGGAATTCACGAGGTAGTGGGTGGAAAATCGACCAAGTCTCCACACGTTGAGCAACTGGTTTCAAACACGATCTCCACTTCCCCACTGCTTGATTCCATCAACTGTCAACCTTCATGGGATCATGGTGTCTACAATTCCAGAAATATAAATAAATCTCTGAATCATCATTGAATCATCAGCATCAACAGCATCATCAATCTCACATCAAACTGACAACACGAGATCATCAACTTATCAATTGAGCAACCACTCTCGATTGAGAAATTTCAATCATTCAGAGCTTATCATATTCATAATTCACACACCCACAATCTTTGATTACCATTGATTCCATACGTTTCCCAGCTTCCCTCCTACAGATCAACCCATCCTCTCTGGTGACCGAATTTACTCTAGAACGGTCATTGTCTTGATTTAGGCCGGAGTACTACAGATTGATCTCTCGAATCTAAAGCACCCCCTTTGCAGCGGTGCATCTGTGTGAGGTTTAACATTTCGCTCGGTTCGAGGAGTCTCCTCCGTACGGTCGTCTCCTCAATTCCTATAAAACCAGCAAATCGTTTTTCCCCATCTACAGATTGGCGACCACAGTGGGAGATCATTCTCTCGGTTGCAATCTCAATTCGGCAGGATGGTCGGTCTTAGGTATGGTTCAGTTACCAATCCGGGTTCAACACCCAACTCTAACATTGCAAGTCCTAGTGGTACTCCCAGCAAGTACTACTCCTATTAACATTGCAGGCTCTAGTGGTAGCGCTCACACCACTCCTACGGCCAGCAATATCACGTCACATGTTACTATCACTCTTCCAAGCACTGGTGCTCCAGAGATCTCCCCTGCAAGTGACGACACTGGCGACATCAACAATCCACTCTTCGGTTGGTCTCCTGAAGAAACCAGAGGAAATCAGCTTGATCTCATGAAGGTTCAGACTGACGTGGCTGCAACGCAGAAAGAGTTGTATGCTTATCTCAAAACTCCCACAGACAAGTTTGCGTCTGAACGAACTCATCCTCATCGCGAAAAAGGAGAATCTAAAGAAAAATCTTCAACTGTTGATCCTGAAATATCTCCAATCCATGTTGTACAAGATGAAGAATTCCGCAAAGCTGCAGATGACTCTCCAGCAAAGGAACTTGTAGGCTTCATCGCTCGTGAGGACCTGGAACGCTTCATGGAGGATCGAGGAAAAGACAAAGCATCATATGTTCATCGTTATCAACCTTCATACTCTTTTTCTACGCAAATAATTTCTTTCCCGAAGGGCTACACTTATCCAACGTTCGCACTATATAACGGAACATGGAGCGCTCGAGAACACGTATCTCGATCCCTGGAGGCACTAGGAGAGCATGAACAAAACGAAATGATCCCAATCTACAGAGCCTTTCTCTGCGACTCCAGACTCTCTCAAAACTTCATGAAGCGTCCAAACGATCAGCGACTACTACACTTGCTCTGCTGAGCAAAGTCTACAAGGTCGAGGAACCTCGGAGCAGCCGATGCCTGATCAACAAACAATACAATGTTCAACCTTCCATGAACGTTATTGCTCAAGCAAAAGGAAAGATCCTGCTCAAACATGAGATGTCCAACACCTCATCCTACAAAAGCATCAAGAAAGGATAACCAATCTTACACAAACCTTGATCCGGCATTAAATAACGGAGAGATGATCGGACATACTCTAACTTATCATGAAGCAGTGATCGAGTTACTAGAAGTCTGGGTTCAAGATCGTGCAATCAAATCGCTGCTCATCATAGAGAGCCAATTGAAGAAAAATGAAGAAGCCCAGGTTGATCCACAATAGCTTCAACGAGGGACTGAAGAAGTACACAAGAGTCCTCTCCCAATCATAAGCTTTACACTCTCTCTGAACAACCTATCAAAGAGGTAGTTCAATCCTGGTCGAACGTGACTTGCTCTATCTGTCGAAGGCACGAAGGAGAGACATGTTCACAGCACTGAACACATCATTTCAAGAAGTCCATTCCGAAAATACTTCTTTAGCCTCCATCCACGGACCAAGAGGTGTACGACTGGGGACTGCTTACCACAGTCAATCTCAGAAGAAAATAATTGGGAAGAACGTTGATCGATGCTGACACCGCCATCAACAACATTCCACTGAAAACTATCAGATCCACATGCATCACTCGACAAGAAGATACTCATGCTCCATCTCAATCAGAGACCTTGAAGGAGCGCTCGTAAATAATTATGGCTACATTATTCTCAAAGTGAACATAAGTTCAACCTGGAAAGACCAAGTTTCACATAATCAAGAAGATCCAGGCTATGACACATCCTTCAGAAGAGCGTGGATCCACGTTGAAAAGATGGGTACTTACTGTAGATGGTGGATTTTCGACATAGGCTAAATTAGTAAATTCATAATTATATGAAGCTCTGATTCAGCAATCAGACGTGAGTATCGAGACACGAGTCTCTCATCGAATTCTCAACGAGAGTACTTTCTCTCAGAGTACATGTAGATATGCAGTCTCACGACTGGACAACGGTATATCTCATGAATACTGAATACTTTCAGTGATTATTTCTATATAGCATCACGAGATGGACGGCTCCTAGACAGCTTGCTCTGCTAGTATAGAGCGCTGACGTCTTCAGGAACAAACAACAAGTTTACCCTGACTATATAAAGGATATGACTTACCGGCAAGCTCGTATCAAGATAATTAATGCTCCTAGACAGCTTGCTCTGGTAGTATAGAGCCACAAAGTTAATTATTCCTAATTGCAAACACTCATATTCCATGGTCGAATCCACGACTGGTCCCATGAAATGACAATAACAATTGTTCTGATTCTATGATCGAATCCATGACTTGATCTCATAGAATAGCAATAACTATATTATCTCATTACTCCGATTTCATGATTGAATCCATAACTGGTCTCATAAATGGTAATAGATAAACCTTATTACTCTGATTCTATGGTCGAATCTACGATCCCATGGAATGGTAATGCTCACTTTATTATTCTGAATTCGTAGTCGAATCCTCAGCTGATCCTATGAATTAATAATAAACATCTTATTACTCAGTTTTGTGAATTATTCTCCACTGAATTCCACAATTAGTAATAAATAATCAACAACCGGGCGTCTGAGCTACCTCTAAGTAAGCCCCGATTCAAATGGTGAAGGTGTATTCAACGATGATACACTAACAGTCACCGCACGAACGAGTATTTCAAAAATACAACGAAACGATGAACCTATGCAAAATAGAGAAGAAAATAATAAATAATTAAAAATATTGACCAGGGTGCTGGGAGCACGCACACGACCACGACCGACCGACCGTGTCGTGGTCAATCCCACGCCAGTTTTATATTTTTAATGCATTTTTATTATTTTCCATGATTTGATGAAAATTCTCTCATTTTATCAAATCTCCTTCGTCTCGAGGAAACTCCTCGGTTTCATGGTACTTCCATAAATCCATAAAAAATAATATAAAATTAAGGAAAGGAGTGTGGGGCGTGACCATTGGCCAACCGGCCATGCCTTGGTCCCAACCGGCCCCACACCCACGGTTCCTTATTATTTATTATTATTATTATTATTTCTCTAATTTCATGAAAAAACTCCTTGATTTCATGGTATTTTTGCACAAATCATCAAATAATAATAAAATAAATAAATTATGAAAACTTGTGGGACCGGGCCTTGCCGGCCGGCCATGCCCTAGCCGGTCCCACACGCCCCTTTGTTTTTATTTTATTATTAGTTTTCCTTGAATTCATCAAATTCCTTGATTTCATGGTATTTCTCTCAAATTAGGAAAAATTCCCTCAAATCATCAAAATACCTAAAAATAAAAAAATTAGAAACTCGTGGGACCGGGCCCTAGCCGGCCGGCCATGCCTCCACGGTCCCACACGCCCTTGTTTTTATTATTTTAGTATTTTTTGCTTCCCTGAACTCATGAAAACTCCTTCAGTTCATGGAAACTCCCAAAATTCATCAAATTTCTCAAAATTCATGAATTTTTCATAAAATCATCAAAATATTATAAAATTAAGGAAAAGGCACCACAGGACCATGCCTTGACCACGACGGTCCCACGCCTCCTCATTCCTTATTTTATAATTATTTTTCATCATCTCATGGTGTTTTCCTCAGTTTCGTCGAAACCCTAATTTTGGCATATTTTCTCGAATGGATGCTCGATTGCACGCCAGAAAATATCAAAATTCTCAGGACTGAGACGCGGACGCCTTGGGGACACGAACACGCTATCTTGACCGACCAAGATTGGCTCTTTGGCTCACGGTCCCATCAATTTTCACAGTTCTGACCTAATTTGCACAATTGCTCGTATTAGGTCCAAAACTCTTCCAAACACTTTGGATTTTCATGAAGTGATCGTCAGGCGGTCACGTGACAACCCAGGGCCAGTTTCAGGACTCTATGGTCGGTCCCTCGCCTCGTCATAATTGATTAGGTTTTCTCACCTAAGACGAGCATTTTGGATAAATGATTAAGCCAACATTTAATCATTCTTCCACCAACAAATCGTCAACTCTTCAAGAGATCTTTGTATTTGCTCACGTGAGCATATGGACACTACATGGTTGACCCACGGTCCATGTAGTCGCTCCCTCCTTCGTCTCATGATTCAAATTCTGACGAACCATTGATCATCAATTGATCAAATTAGGGTTTCTGAATCCAAGGATCATCATTCCAGATTCCAACCTTAATAATTTTACGACGACCTCATGGTCATTAATTATGCTCGGTTCAACGACCAGTATTCTAATTAATATTTTTGGTACGCTGCCAATAATCCATCAGATGAGCAACACATGCTCAGACGATCAAATATTCAACAATTCATCACATGAGCAACACTTGCTCAGATGATAAATTTTCTCAATATTGGTTCAACAATCAATATTCAACGATCCATCGAATGAGCAATACTTGCTCACTTCATCGTAAGAACTATACCTCTGTCTCATGACATGTTCAATTCATGAGTTTCAGAACATCATGTTCAACTCAACGACTACATGGACTCATCGTCCCATCAAACCACGAAGTCATCAATTGACTAACAAACCACGAGACGTCAATCGTGTCACTTGGGGGATATCACTTAGGGTTTTGGTCTGGCGGTCTACGGCACGTGTGTTCAAACACACGATGGAATGTGAGCAAGTCGTGCAATCAGTTGAAGGAATTCACGAGGTAGTGGGTGGAAAATCGACCAAGTCTCCACACGTTGAGCAACTGGTTTCAAACACGATCTCCACTTCCCCACTCCTTGATTCCATCAACTGTCACACTTCATGGAATCATGGTGTCTACAATTCCAGCAATATAAATAAGTCTCTGAATCATGATTGAATCCATCATCAGTACATCAATCTCACGTCAAACTGACAACACGAGATCATCAACTCATCAATTGAGCAACTACTCTCAATTGAGCAATTTCAATCACTCAGAGCTTATCGTATTCGAATTCACACACCCACAATCTTTGATTACCATTGATTCCACACATTTCTCAGCTTCCCTCCTACAGATCAACCCATCCTCTCTTGTGACCGAATTTACTCTGGAACGGTCATTGTCTTGATTTAGGCCGGAGTACTACAGATTGATCTCTCGAATCTAAAGCACCCCCTTTGCAGCGGTGCATCTGTGTGAGGTTTAACATTTCGCTCGGTTCGAGGAGTCTCCTCCGTACGGTCGTCTCCTCAATTCCTTAAAAACCAGCAAATCGTTTTTCCCCATCTACAGATTGGCGACCACAGTGGGAGATCATTCTCTCGGTTGCAATCTAACAATCTCACAAGATGGTTGGTCTTAGGACTAATTCAACTAATTCAGATCAGAATATTTCAAACGGCAACATTCCTCATGTTACACCTGGCGGCATGGAAGGCAGAGGGATCCCGACTTTGGCAGAGTTGGCTCAAATCCTAGAGGTCCATACCAGGAACATGGACCTGATGAAGGAGACGATAAACCACATCCTCGACTTTCTCATCAATTAACATCCGAGTTAGGCGTACCTCCGCTCCAGAAGCTCAACACCGGGGACTGAGCGTCATCTGACCCTCAAATCAACAGCTTCACCACATACGAGAAGCCGGTGGAACAAGAGGTCACACATTTGATTGAAAATCTATGTGAACTCCTGCACTTCTCCAGGGATCAGCGCACAGACACATTTTCAGCACTCAACCAGATATCATCCAGCGTGCAAATAACGCCACCAACACCATCAGTTGAAGAAGTCTCCCTAGTGCCTGGCATTCGATCGACAACATCTCTTTTGGAGAAGAAGATCGCATGACGGATGAAGGACACAACCGAGCATTGTATGTCACTGGTTTCATCAAAGGCACCGAATTTAGAAGAGCTCTTGTTGACACCGGTGCTTCTACCAACATTGTCACTATGAAGACTCTCAGGATGGCCAGGTTCCCACAAGGTAAAATCGTTCGCTATCCCATCCTAATGACAGGATTTGAAGGAAGTCAAAGCCACATATGGATATGCATACATAGATTTGAGGGTGGGGCCGATTCGATCGAAAGCAAGTTTCATGTGATCGAGCAAGAACCTGACTACCAATAATACTGGGACGCCCATGGCTCCATGATAACAAGGTGGTTCCTTCAACATACCATCAATGCATGAAGGCCCTGCTCGACAACAAGATCGTTCGCATTCCGGCTTCATCATCTCCTTATGCTCCCGTCTATGATACTGAGTTCCTTGAATCTCAAAAAGGCGTCCCGGAACCTCCAAGCAGGATTCACAGTACTCCACTTCCAAGCTGGAAGACTATCGAGAAGGCTGATAACGATCCGTCATCCTCAGCTGCTAAAATGATCAAGTCACCTACTACACCGACTAAACGCCATAATGATCAAGTCTCAACTCCAGGGACAAACTTCACGACCGATCGAGACGTAGAAGGGAGAGTCATTTATCGCCGACGGAAAGATTAGCAATTAATCGGGGAGAACGATGAAAAGTCTCCCCACCATGAAGAATCGTGTCAGAGTGAGCAATCACTTGAAGAAGAAGTCCAAGATGCCCCACGACAACTACAGGACGGCACTGACTCTACCACTGACGATCTTGAAACAATCAACATTGGGACTGAAGACGATCCAAGGCCAATCCTGATCAGTTCAGCGCTATCACCAGAGGAGCGGACCGAGCTGGTAAAATTATTGAAAGAATATCAAGATGTCTTCGCCTGGACGTACGAAGAAATGCCGGGTCTGGATGACAAACTCGTCACCCATCACCTGCACATCGTCCCTGGTTCCAAAGCTGTCAAACAACCGCCCAGACAATTTAGACACGAAGTCGAGGAGCAAATCAAGGTCGAAATCCAGAAACTGTTGGCAGCAGGGTTCATCAAACCTATTCTTCATCCAACGTGGCTAGCAAATGTGGTACCTGTTAAGAAGAAAAATGGTCAAATCAGATGTTGTGTCGACTTCAGGAACTTGAATAAATGTTGTCCAAAGGATGATTTTTCCTCTACCCAACATTGACATGCTCGTCGATGCAACCAGTGGTCACGGTATGTTCTCATTCATAGACGGCTATAGTGGGTACAACCAGATCAAGATGTATGAACATGACGCCAACAAGACTGCGTTCCGTACTCCCATTGGGAATTTTCACTACACTGTGATGCCCTTTGGATTAAAGAATGTTGGTTCCACCTATCAACGAGCCATGACTGCCATATTCTACGACATGATGCACAAGCAAGTAGAAGACTATGTCGATGATCTGGTGGTAAAATCGAAGACTCGAGCATCTCATCTCGAAGTTCTAAGGTAGGTGTTTTAAAGGTGCAGAGAATACAAACTAAAAATGAATCCTTTAAAGTGCGCATTCGAATTTTCTTCCGGAAAATTCTTAGGATTCCTGGTCACGGCTGAAGGGATCAAAGTAGACCCAGACAAGGCAAAAGATATTACCACCATGCCTCCTCCACGTACCGTGAAGGAACTACAGATCTTTATGGGCAAGGTAAATTACATTCGACGCTTCATTCCTGGATTAGCTCAACTCATTGCTTCGTTCACACCTCTGCTGAAGAAAGGAGCAAGCTTCACCTGGACAGCTGTTCAACAAGAAGCTTTCCATAAAATACAACAGATATTATTGTCACCGGCCGTCATGAGGTCTCCAGTGCAGGGACGACTCTGATTCTTTACACAGCCTCCAGTGACGTCGCCATCGGCGCACTCCTCGCTCAGGAAGACGACGAAGGCGTCGAACGACCGATTTACTACTTCAGCCGCACAATGAGAGATGCTCAACTCCGATATCCAAAGGCCGAAAGGGCATGCCTGGCATTGGTACATGCAATCCAGAAGTTCAGACATTACTTACTATCTACACTAGGGTCGTACTCATCTCCAAAGCTGATCCCATAAAGTTCTTGCTATCAAAGCCAGCCTTGATAGGAGACCAGCGAAGTGGCTACTCCAGATGTCAGAATTTGACATAGCTTGCACGCCACCTAAAGCCATCAAAGGTCAAGCGGTCGCAGACTTGCTCGCTGCTTTTCCAGGGGAAGACACAACAACACTACATGAAGAAGTGCCCGGCGAATTCCCAGACATCTTGGTCATCAAGGAAGAAACATGGCTTCTATACTTTGATGGATCTGCCACCCCTAGTAGTGACACCGGAGGAGCGGGCATAGTGCTGGTGTCTCCATCTGGTGAAGTTTTCTCACATTCGTTCAAGTTGGATTTCCACTGCACCAACAACTCAGCGGAATATGAAGCCTTCCTATTAGGATTATCCTTGGCCAAGCAAGCAGGAGCAACACACCTCGAGATAAGGGGAGATTCAAAATTATTGGTCAACCAGATGAATGGAACGTATTCTCTCAAAGAAATCACACTTGCTCCATTCAGAACCGAAGCTCAGCGACTGTTGACCTATTTTGCTGACGCAACGATCGTCCATACTGGACGGACTAACAATAGGCATGCTGATTGCCTAGCAACTCTCGCCTCCAAGCTGCAATTCGAAGGAGCACAGAAAACGATCACTGTACAGAGGCGTACGGTATCATCAACTTGGCTCACTCAGATCGAAGACATTCCAGCGAACGATTGGCGAGCACCCATCATTCATGAATTGAGCAGCTCTATTTCAGAAGGCCAAGTCAGCCTCAAGGAATTGAAGAACTACTTCTTGCTTCATGGAGGGCTATACTATCGAAACCCTGATGGATCTCTATCACGATGTCTTGGGAGCGACGAAGCGGAAGAACAGCTCAAGCGCATACATGAGGAAGTCTGTGGGCAAACGTTAGTGGTAACACTTTACAGAAAGCTTCAAAGAATGGGGTACTACTGGCCATCCATGGAGACTCAGTCAAGAGCTTTACAAGGATCTTGTCCTGATTGCCAAACACCTCCTCATCACTTGGAGGTTTTGACGGTCCACCACACTGGGGACTGGAGGGAGCCTTACATCAAATACCTCCGGGACAACGAACTACCACTGGAAAAGAAGCAAGCAGTCAAACTCATTCAGAAAGCTAAGAGATTTATCTCGATGGGATCTTATACCGCAAAAGCTTTGGTGGAAATTTACTGAGGTGCTTAGCCGAACATGAAATCCCTACAATCCTGAAGGAAGTACATGATGGAATCAAGGAAAGATATTTCTTCAAATTCATGAGAAATATTATTGGCCAACCATGGAAGATGCATCCGCACACGTTCAGAGGTGTCACCAATGCCAAACCATGGTAATCTCATCCACACTCCTTGTCTCCCATTGAATTCTGTGAATAGTCCGTGGCCTTTCTACAGCTGGGGACTAGATATCATTGGGAAGATCAATCCAGCATCTTCAAAACAACATGAATACATCATCACTGCGACAGAGTACTTCACCAAGTGGGTCGAAGCTATTCCTCTTCGAAGCACCACTGGAGTTACGATTGCCGCCTTCATCAAAGAGCACATAATATGCAGATTCGGAGTTCCTAAGCATATCATCACAGATAACGGAACTCCTTTTGCCAATCAAGATGTTGAGAAGCTGCTCAATAAATATGGGATCAAACAAATCTTCTCCACGCCTTACTATCCACAAGGAAATGGTCAAGCAGAAAGTACCAACAAGACTTTGGTCAGGATTATCAGTCGGACGATTCATGACAATCCTCGATCATGGCATGAGCAATTACCCATGGCTCTATGGGCTTACAGAACTGCACCAAGGAGCTCGATCGGTACTTCGCCATATTCCCTTGTCTATGGAGCCGACGCCATACTTCCAGCAGAAATCAAAGTTCCCTCAGCCAGGATTGCAGCATCCAGTGGTGTACAATGGGATGAGGCCGAAATCTCCAGATCAAGAATCGCTGAGCTAGATATGCTGGAATCAAGGAGAACCAAGGTGGAAAAATATGTGGAAGCTTACAAACAGAGGATCTCCAGAGCCTACAACAAAATGGTAAGACCTCGAACATTTCAAGTAGGAGATTTGGTATTAAAGACGGCAAAGCACATTCAACAAGACATGTCCGCTCCTAAGTTCTCTCCTAAATGGGAAGGGCCATATGTTGTTATCAAAGCAGTGTCTAGCGGATACTACAAAATTTTAGCAATCAATGGAGGAAAGGAAGGAAACATCATCAATGGCAAATGGCTCAAAGCTTATTATGCCTGATCCATGAAACAAACTACCTCTTCATCATTTCAAGCATTTTCAAAAATGTAATTTCATTCCTCCAAAGAGCATGCGAATGCTCCTTTGTTCATTAAACATTTCATAAATGAGCAAAATTCGTTCATACCATGATCAACTGTTTCACCTAACTAGAAACTCAGATTTACTCAAAAAAACAACCACAAATGCTCACTCAGAGCAAACCATCCAGCAACGGATAATCCCTGTAAGAAGCCTCGTCAAGCTTCTTCTGAAAAATCTTGGTCTTTGCCTTCAAGTCTTCGACCGCTTTCTCAACCCTTGCTGACTCCAGAGCCAGTATCCTCTCCTCATCCAGTAAAGCTGCATTCATGGAAATTGCATCAGCAGCCTCTGCGCCTTATGAACCTTGATTATCTCAAGACGACGACGGAGCCAGCTTACATTGAATCGCAATATCTCACAATTCGAGATCATTTCATCCCATTGGTGCAGTTCATGGTTTTTGACGTCTCGCAAGTGCATCTGATTCATTTCCTCGATGATCGGCAATACCCCGCTACCGTGGTTAAAAGGGTTGGAAGAAAACCTTTCCACACTTTGTGTGGCAATGTGACCATACTTCTTCCAGATCTTGGTGTACAGAGACATGACATTTGGGAATCACGAATCCGCCGACCATTTCATTGTCTGGGAAGGTATTAATCAATGGGGCTTCGAATAAAAGTCCAGCGGTTGGGTATTCACGAGCATGGACACCGTCTCCGGTCTCCACGGATCCCAGAATCTTCACATGCCTGGTTGCTTTCCTCAACCTCAACCACGGTCACGGACTTTCCACTCTTTCTTCGTCTAGCATCGACGACGACACGGACATCCGCCTACGATGAAACGAAGGAGTGTTAATCCCGGGACTCAGTACAATCTCAAGAGTCATAGGTTTACTTACAGACGATCCAGCTTCAGCACGAGCCGATCCATACCGGGCAGGAGCTCTAACAGTCCGCTTAGGCCTTGCATTATGAGGAGTAGCATTCTTCTTACAGTCCTACGACAAATCATTCTCTTGTGATCAACAATCGAACAGAGACAAGAAAGGGAAGAAGAAGAAGTGTACAACTTACTGAGATAGACGTTGCTATTTCACGCTTCGACTGAAGATCATCTTGAGAAGAAATGCTATTGCTCGACATGACGGCAAGAGGTAGGATCAAAACTTCTCTGCACGATGAAACTGACTCAGGAATGGAAGAAATATTTGCGTGGATCATAGATTTGGAGTCTTGATATATATATAGATATAGTATATCGATAGTATAGTCAACTCAGTTACGAGTTTCACTGAAACCCTAGGCTTCAAAGATCGATACCGAAGACGGAGGAAAATAACACACTGGGACTGAACATCACGGGTCAAAGGATAGGCCACGCGCCTTGTACACGTCATGAATTCTCAGCCGTGTGTTATGTTACTTCTCATGAAAATCGACAAGTCATGATGAATTTGGATATATGGACATTGGTCCATGTCATGGATTAGAAGAAATCGACGTTAACAAAATGTTCATCATTCAGAAGAAAAGTCTAATTGAAGTAAAGTCGTTTAAACAGTCAAAAGAAAGATATCCACTATGAAGACTAAAAAGGGAATGCTCTACATCTAAAGAAGATGGAAGTAAAACTACTCGTCGGACTCATCCGAATTGTCAGCTTCATCGTCACTGTCCTTCTCGGAATCATCTTCTTCAGAGTCACTGTCAGGATCATTGGTGAAGTCCGGTGGACGGAAGATAACATCATCATCTGAATC
This sequence comes from Papaver somniferum, assembly GCF_003573695.1. Lineage (NCBI taxonomy): Eukaryota > Viridiplantae > Streptophyta > Magnoliopsida > Ranunculales > Papaveraceae > Papaver > Papaver somniferum. The sequence continues at coordinate 1,957,785 of NW_020621936.1, read as the reverse complement.
CGATTATCTTCTGCTGCAGCTTCAGCTTCAATTTTCTTCATCGTCCTCTGATGCTCTCTTTCATATCGATCAGGCTTAATGTAACGCTCGGATGGTTCCCATGTGATCTCTCCTTCAGAAGCATCAGCATCAGAATCAGAAGGCACCCCATCCAAGAATTGACGCTTCTCCTCAACCCTCTGTCTCTTACGCCGGGTGCGATCTTTTTCACGTTGACGGGCATCCTCCTTTTTGTCTTCAGCTTTTTCTTTTCGAGTTCAGCAAAAGAGACTCTTCGCTACCAAAGGAACATTAGGCTTCGCCCCTTTCCTGGGTAACCCTAGCCTTGATTTCCTACAGGAGCATCGGAATCCTCATCAGAAGAGCCAGAGGAAGAAGAGGAATACCAGTAATCGTAATTGCTGTTATTGTTGGTCGACATTTTCTGGAACCGGAAGATCAAAGATTACTACTATGTAAACAAACCAACATCAAAAAAATGGTAACTCTTAACTCTTACCTTTTATACTTCCACTAACAATAGTGATAGTAATGCTAGAGTTAACACCTCAAAATCGTTCGTCTCTTCGAAAACTGCAAAAAACGAAACTTTATTAATTTCGAAACTGATTTTTCATGAAATCACGGACACAATTTTCATAATGTGAACATTCACACAACTGACCTATGAAGTTTACAATAAAATATTTCATCATAAATATATTGTCTATCTTCGAAGGTTCCTCAAAACCCACGTTTCTGATTTTTCGAAAAAACAGCAATTAATGCAATTGCATACATAAATTCTCAAGATTTTATTAATGAAAACAAATCTCATGAAAATAAAATATATCATATTTTGCACAATTTTTTTCCTTCGTATCGTCGTTATTTGTCTTTAAAACGAAGGTTTATTTCAAAAAATATTGTGAAAGCTCACATCTCATACATATGATAAAGTTTTGTATTTACATGAAAGCTCATAAGCAAAATTTTATCACTGGACACAAGTTCATCATACATATTTTCCTTCGTGTCATCATTATTTGTCTTTAAAACGAAGGATTTTTCCAATTTCATGAAAATTCACTTCTTTTATGATGAAACTTTGGTATACATGAAAGCTCATACACTAAGTTTTATCACTGCACCTAGGTTCATATTAAAAAAAATATCTCCTAAATCAGGGATTATAGTTAGTTTTCAAAACTAACGATCGAACGAACATACGTTTTCAAAAACGAGGGTTTTTTCATAAAACTCACACTAATATACACACATGTATATATAAACTCAAGAATGAACAATTCATGAAAATCATAACATCAGCAAACAAACAAAAAAATCGTGCACCTGTCGGCGCCGGTCGGAAGTTGGCCGACGGTGGCTACGGCCGTCGGTCGGACGGAGGTGCTCCGATGAATTTTTTTTCTGCTTCTTTCCCTGGCGACGTGAAGGTGATGAAGTAAAGGGAGCTACTGGTCGTGGAAAATAATAATAAAAAAAAAGAAGGGATTAATTCCCTTTTATACTAATTTTTATTTCCAAAACCTAATTTTAAAAGGTTTCCTTATTGGGCTCGGCCCGCAAATCCTAAACGACCATGGTCCCATCATCCAAACCAGCGGTTCAACACCAATTTATGCTCATCAAACGATGCTCCAATCATGACATTGAAGCCTTCATCAAGTCGTGGTTTGCTCATACTCTCTAAAACCGGTAACATCTCAACTTACGACTAAGTTCAATTACTGGTATTATTATTTATGGTCGGAAAATCACCATTTAATGCTGACTGAGGAACACAGCTTTCCTCAGTAAGCAGGGGACTTAATGTAGATGGTGGATTTTTGACAAAGGCTAAATTCGTAAAATCATAATTATACAAAGCTCTGATTCAGCAATCAGACGTGAGTATCGAGACACGGGTCTCTCATCGAATTCTCAACGAGAGTACTCTCTCAGAGTACATGTAGATATGCAGTATCACGACTGGACAACGACATATCTCATGAATACTGAATACTTTCAGTGATTATTTATATATAGCATCACGAGATGGACGGCTCCTAGACAGCTTGCTCTGCTAGTATAGAGCGATGACGTATTCAGGAACAAACAACAAGTTTACCCTGACTATATAAAGGATATGACTTACCAGCAAGCTCGTATCAAGATAATTAATGCTTCTAGACAGCTTTCTCTGCTAGTATAGATCCACAAAGTTAATTATTCCTAATTGCAATCGCTCCTATTCCATGGTCGAATCCACGACTGGTCCCATGAAATGACAATAACAATTGTTCTGATTCTATGATCGAATCCATGACTTGATCTCATAGAATAGCAATAACTATATTATCTCATTACTCTGATTTCATGATCGAATCCACAACTGGTCTCATAAATGGTAATAGATAAACCTTAATTACTCTGATTCTATGGTCGAATCTACGATCCCATAGAATGGTAATGCTCACTTTATTACTCTGAATTCGTAGTCGAATCCTCGGCTGATCCTATGAATTAATAATAAACATCTTATTACTCAGTTTTGTGAATTATTCTCCACTGAATTCCACAATTAGTAATAAATAATCAACAACCGGGCGTCTGAGCTACCTCTAAGTAAGCCCCGATTCAAATAGTGAAGTTGTATTCAACGATGATACACTAACAGTCACCGCACGAACGAGTATTTCAAAAATAAAACAAAACGATGAACCTATGAAAAATAGAGAAGAAAATAATAAATAATTAAAAATATTGACCAGGGTGCTGGGAGCACGAATACACGACCGACCGACCGTTTCGTGGTCAACCCCACGCCAGTTTTATATTTTTAATGCATTTTTAATATTTTCCAAGATTTGATGAAAATCCTCTCGTTTTATCAAATCTCCTTCGTCTCGAGGAAACTCCTAGGTTTCATGGTACTTCCATAAATCCATAAAAAATAATATAAAATTAAGGAAAGGAGTGTGGACGCGTGACCATTGGCCAACCGGCCATGCCTTGGTCCCAACCGGCCCCACATCCACGGTTCCTTATTATTTATTATTATTATTATTATTATTTCTCTAAATTCATGAAAAAACTCCTTGATTTCATGGTATTTTTGCACAAATCATCAAATAATAATAAAATAATATAAATTATGAAAACTTGTGGGACCGGGCCTTGGCCGGCAGGCCATGCCCTAGCCGGTCCCACACGCCCCTTTGTTTTATTATTAGTTTTCCTTGAATTCATCAAATTCCTTGATTTCATGGTATTTCTCTCAAATTAGGAAAAATTCCCTCAAATCATCAAAAATACCTAAAAATATTAAAAAAAAATTATGAAAATTCGTGGGACCGTGCCCTAGCCGTCCGGCCATGCCTCCATGGTCCCACACGCCCTTGTTTTTATTATTTTAATATTTTTTGCTTCCCTGAACTCATGAAAACTCCTTCAGTTCATGGAAACTCCCAAAATTCATCAAATTTCTCAAAATTCATGAATTTTTCATAAAATCATCAAAATATTATAAAATTAAGAGAAAGCCACCACGGGACCATGCCTTGACCACGGAGGTCCCACGCCTCCTCATTCCTTATTTTATAATTGTTTTTCATCATCTCATGGTGTTTTCCTCAGTTTCGTCGAAACCCTAATTTTGGCATATTTTCTCGAATAGATGCTCGATTGCACGCCAGAAAATATGAAAATTCTCAGGACTGAGACGCGGACGCCTTGGGGACACGAGCACGCTATCTTGACCGACCAAGATTGGCTCTTTGGCTCACGGAAGCCGGTCCCATCAATTTTCACAGTTCTGACCTAATTTGCACAATTGCTCGTATTAGGTCCAAAACTCTTCCAAACACTTTGGATTTTCATGAAGTGATCGTCAGGCGGTCACGTGACAACCCAGGGTCGGTTTCATGACTCCATGGTCGGCCCCTCGCCTCGTCATAATTGATTAGGTTTTCTCACCTAAGACGAGCATTTTGGATAAATGATTAAGCCATCATTTAATCATTCTTCCACCAACAAATCGTCAACTCTTCAGGAGATCTTTGTATTTGCTCACGTGAGCATATGGACCCTACATGGTTGACCCACGGTCCATGTAGTCGCTCCCTCCTTCGTCCCATGGTTGAAATTCTGACGAAATTGATCATCAATTGATCAAATTAGGGTTTCCGAATCCAAGGATCATCATTCCATATTCCAACCTTAATAATTTTACGACGGCCTCATGGTCATTAATTATGCTCAGTTCAACGACCAGTATTTTAATTAATATTTTTGGTACGCTGCAAATAATCCATCAGACGAGCAACACATTCTCAGACGATCAAATATTCAACAATTCATCACATGAGCAGCACTTGCTCAGATGAGGAATATTTTCTCAATATTGGTTCAACAATCAATATTCAACGATTCATCGAATGAGCAATACTTTCTCACTTCATCGTAATAACTATACCTCTGTCTCATGACATGTTCAATTCATGAGTTTTAGAACATCATGTTCAACTCAACGACTACATGGACTCATCTTTCCATCAAACCATGAAGTCATCAATTGACTAACAAACCACGAGACGTCAATCGTGTCACTTGGGGGGATATCACTTAGGGTTTTGGTATGGCGGTCTACGACACGTGTGTTCAAACACACGATGAAATGTGAGCAAGTCGTGCAATCAGTTTAAGGAATTCACGAGGTAGTGGGTGGAAAATCGACCAAGTCTACACACGTTGAGCAACTGGTTTCAAACGCGATCTCCACTTCCCCACTCCTTGATTCCATCAACTGTCACACTTCATGAAATCATGGTGTCTACAATTCTAGCAATATAAATAAGTCTCTGAATCATGATTGAATCGGCATCATCAGCGATATCATCAATCTCACGTCAAACTGACAACACGAGGTCATCGACTCATCAATTGAGCAACTACTCTCAATTGAGCAATTTCAATCACTCATAGCTTATCGTATTCGGAATTCACACACCCATAATCTTTGATTACCATTGATTCCACACATTTCTCAGCTTCCCTCTTACAGATCAACCCATCCTCTCTTGTGACCGAATTTACTCTGGAACGGTCATTGTCTTGATTTAGGCCGGAGTACTACAGATTGATCTCCCGAATCTAAAGAACCCCCTTTGTAGCGGTGCATCTGTGTGAGGTTTAACATTTCACTCGGTTCGAGGAGTCTCCTCCGTACGGTCGTCTCCTCAATTCCTTAAAAACCAGCAAATCGTTTTTCCCCATCTACACTTACAAAGCGCCTTTGGTTACATATATCTCCAACAAAGAAAGTTCTGATCCATAATATTTGACGGACATTCCATCATCAGAGCACTTGGAGGAATTTCGAACTTTGACGAGATTGAAGCAAGAACCTGCAAAAGATGCATAGACATTCATCAAGAGGTTCCACACTCAGGCAAGTCTCATTCCTCCCGTGTCTACGTCATTTATTTCCTCACACTTAATTCTGCTAGCAACTCTGCAAGACGTTATGAATGGTAACTTCACCACATTAGTATTTTACCAAGTGGTTGAATCTGACATTTCTCTGAATCGATCACTGAGACGTTCATTGCTGAGATGACGTCCAAACATGGCAAAGAACACTTTGGGAGTTTCTACATAGCCTTGCAGGAGCGTCCATGTGTGCCACAAAATTAGAAAGCTCTGAATTCTGCACAAGTGTTGAATCCCACTGCTGCAACGAAAGGAATGCTGAATCAACAGAAGAAAGTCGGGGCCCAGACAATCATACCCAATACATGCTCAAGGGGTATGACGCTTCAACGCTCAATCATCTAAGAAGCCTTCAAAATTGTACTCCCAATCAAAGAGTACACCTTCGATAATGGCGCCTCTGGATTCAACACAAATATCTCGACACTGATTCAACACTAGCACGGCACTACATTCGATAAGTCTTCATTATCTCATTATAAGACTTCTGAAGAAGATGCAACATCATTCACACATGAATGTTACCAACTCCTTCAACATACACTGGGAAACCTGAGGTAATTCCGTGAAACTTCATCGACGGGACTTCTCTACATCACAAAACCCTACATGACTGAGGAACTTGTTCCCTTCACCGATCTAGAACGGAGATTTCTGCTGCTATCATCCACAACAACGTGGATTCACTTACAAAGCCGCTTCACGATACAGTCATGATTTCAAGAGCACTCAAGTTGAACTCCCAGTATACCGGATTCTCAACTCACTAACTAGTTCGTGAACGTAAAAGGCTCACTGGATGAAGGAACAAAAATTATATCTATAATCATAGTTCTAGCCTTTTCGGTCTTTAGAGCAACTTCAACCATGGTATCAACATCAACAATAATCTTTAGAGGAACACCATCCATGATTTAGCATCGACAAGGATATCTGGAGCATAATAATTCATGGTCTCAGCACCAACAACGGTCTCAGGAGCAACATCCTCATGAGAAAACTCCATCAACTAACCATTCTCTGAAGTATTGCTCGAGGAAACGGACTTCTCGAAGCACTAATGATTCATATCAAGGCGTGTAGACATGAAATATGCTCACATGAAAGTCTTTCTGAAGATTGCACGATGGGCGGGCACAACACCAAAGTCTTCTACAAGATGTTCTCATCACCTCTACAAATGAGATACAACATACCTCAGCAAATGGGTTTACAAAAACGTACCAATGAGTGAGTAATGAGACGATACTTCCTCAACAAAAGATGTTCTTCTATGTCTCTTATACAACCTACCAAAAGGGCGCATCAATCGGACGTATGAGCTGAAAGATATGGCCTTTACCGTCAGGTCTACGAAATCTGAAAAATTTGTACGGGATTAAAAATTACAAATGTGCACGCTTCGTTGGATGACCTATACAACTCCAAATTGAGTGATTCTTGTCTCATGGGATAACTCAGTATCTTAGCTTCAAAATTTGGGGTCAAGCATCAAATTCCGACGTCGTATGAGGTTCCTACATCTTCCAGAGCGTACAATATGAAAGCAGCAATTCTTAGACGGTATTCATGACTTCCACAGTCGATCGGTGTCCACCAGGTCTTTCCACTAAGTACTTCATCAAGGTAACTCCAACTTCTACCATCTAGGTCTTTACATCAATTTTTCTACCTGGGTCCTCTATCCAAGTCTTGCCAGAAGAAGAGAAAACGAAGAGGAGAGATCTAACCAAAACACTGGGGACTGACGATCCACTGATCATGACGACCAGTTTCACAGTCCAAGACTCGTGGCACCAGACTCTCATGTGCTAATCATTCATCATAAAAGTAATGCTACCATCGGGACATGAAACCGTGGTCATTACATCATCCCCTCTCAATAGCAACCTCAGCTATGGTCCCATGACCAGGATTTCAGAAGCGATGTTTCTACGACTGACAGAAGCAAGATGGCGCTGCAAGCACCATGATCATGTATCAATCAAGGGGTCCTGATCTCAAACAAATCAACGACATTAAAATCCTTCACCAACCGTTCAAGACACAAGTGAATGGTCTAAGAACACAACATGAGTGTTTTACAACAAGCTCGGCTGAGATGAATTTACACTTTCCTGTACAAACCGACGAGATGGGAGCAATTGGTGAAGAATCGAGGGATGGGTCATATACCATTCTCTTCGTATGAAGGTCCTCTACAACATATCCAAAATTCAAAACAATTGGAGAAACGAGCAAAGAGTTGTGGCCAAAACATTGGACCACATGCCAGCTGAAAATTTTCTGAAGGTCTCCTGGAAGTTTACTGTTTCGTCGATTTCACATCCTAAACATGCTCGGAACTCAAAAGGATTCTTTTTGAAAGTTTGGAAAATTCCTGGGCATGAGGATTGTAGATGGGGAAAAACGATTTGCTGGTTTTTAAGGAATTGAGGAGACGACCGTACGGAGGAGACTCCTCAAAACGAGCGAAATGTTAAACCTCACACATATGCACCGCTGCAAAGGGGGTGCTTTAGATTCGAGAGATCAATCTGTAGTACTCCGTCCTAAATCAAGACAATGACCGTTCCAGAGTAAATTCGGTCACAAGAGAGGATGGGTTGATCTGTGGGAGGGAAGCTGAGAAATGTGTGGAATCAATGGTAATCAAAGATTGTGGGTGTGTGAATTCCAAATACGATAAGCTCTGAGTGATTGAAATTGATCAATTGAGAGTAGTTGATCAATCGATGAGTTGATGATCTCGTGTTGTCAGTTTGACGTGAGATTGATGATATTGTTGATACTTCAACCATGATTCAGAGACTTATTTATATTGCTGGAATTGTAGACACCATGATTCCATGAAGTGTGACAGTTGAAGGAATCAAGGAGTAGGGAAGTGGAGATCGTGTGTGAAACCAGTTGCTCAACGTGTGGAGACTTGGTCGATTTTCCACCCACTACCTCGTGAATTCCTTCAACTGATTGCACGACTTGCTCACATTCCATCGTATGTTTGAACACACGTGTCGTAGACCGCCATACCAAAACCCTAAGTGATATCCCCCCAAGTGACACGATTTACGTCTCATGGTTTGTTAGTCAATTGATGACTTCGTGGTTTGATAGGACGATGAGTCCATGTAGTCGTTGAGTTGAACATGATGTTCTGAAACCCATGAATTGAACATGTCATGAGACAGAGGTATAGTTCTTACGATGAAGTGAGCAAGTATTGCTCATTCGATGGATTGTTGAATATTGATTGTTGAACCAATATTCCTTGGTTTGAGAAAATATTTATCATCTGAGCAAGTGTTGCTCATGTGATGAATTGTTGAATATTTGATCGTCTGAGCATGTGTTGCTCATCTGATGGATTATTGGAAGCGTACCAAAAATATTAATTAGAATACTGGTCGTTGAACCAAGCATAATTAATAAAATTAATGACCATGAGGTTTTCGTAAAATTATTAAGGTTGGAATCTATAATGATGATCCTTGGATTCAGAAACCCGAATTTGATCAATTGATGATCAATTCATGGTTGTCAGAATTTCAACCATGGGACGAAGGAGGGAGCGACTACACGGGACCGTGGATCAGCCATGTAGTGACCATATGCTCACGTGATAAAATACGAAGAACTCCTAAAGAGTTGACGATTTGTTGGTGGAAGAATGATTAAATGCTGATTTAATCATTTATTCAAAAATGCTCGTCTGAGCCTTAGGTGAGAAAACCTAAATAATTATGATGAGGCGAGGAACCGACCATGGAATCATGAAACCGGCCCTGGGTTGTCCCGTGACCGCCTGAGGATCACTTCATGAAAATCAAAAGTGTTTGGGAGAGTTTTGGACCTAATACGAGCAATTGTGCAAAGTAGGTCAAAACTGTGAAAATTGATGGGACCGGCTTCCGTGAGCCAAAGAGCCAATCTTGGTCGGTCAAGATAGCGTGATCGTGTCCCCAAGGCGTCCGCGTCTCAGTTCTGAGAATTTTGATATTTTCTGGCGTGTAATTGAGCATCCATTTAAGAAAATATGCCAAAATTAGGGTTTCGACGAAACTGAGGAAAACACCATGAGATGATGAAAAATAATTATAAATAAGGAATGAGGAGGCGTGGGACCGCCCGTGGTCAAAGCATGGTCGGCCGGTCGTGACCACGGTCTCGTGGTGCCTTTTCCTTAATTTTATAATATTTTGGTGATTTTATGAAAAATTCATGAATTTTGAGAAATTTGATGAATTTTGGGAGTTTCCATGAATTGAAGGAGTTTTCATGAGTTCAAGGAAGCAAAAGATATTAAACTAATAAAAAAGGGCGTGTGGGACCATGGAAGGCATGGCCGGCCGGCTAGGGCCCGGTCCCGCAAGTTTCCCTAATTTTATAATGATTTTATGAAAAATTCATGAATTTTGAGAAATTTGATGAATTTAGGGAGTTTCCATGAACTGAAGGAGTTTTCATGAGTTCACGGAAGCAAAAAATATTAAAATAATAAAACAAGGGGGTGTGGGACCGTGGAGGCATGACCGACCGGCTTGGGCCCGGTCCCACGAGTTTTCATAATTTTTTAATATTTTTTAGGTATTTTTGTTGATTTGAGGGATTTTTTCCTAATTTGAAAGAAATACCATGAAATCAAGGAATTTGATGAATTCAAAGAAAACTAATAATAAAACAAAGGAGCGTGTGGGACCGGCTAGGGCATGGCCGGCCGGCCAAGGCTCGGTCCCACAAGTTTTCATAATTTATTTTATTTTATTATTATTTGATGATTTGTGCAAAAATACCATGAAATCAAAGAGTTTTTTTCATGAAATTAGAGAAATAATAATAACAATAATCAAATAATAAGGAACCGTCGGTGCTGGGCCGGTTGGGACCAAGGCATGGCCGGTTGGCCAATGGTCACTCCCCATACTCCTTTCCTTAATTTTATATTATTTTTTATGGATTTATGGAAGTACCATGAAACCGAGGAGTTTCCTTGAGACGAAGGAGATTTGATAAAATGAGAGGATTTTCATCAAATCATGCAAAATAATAAAAATGCATTAAAAATATAAAACTGGCGTGGGATTGACCACGACACGGTCGGCCGGTCGTGTGTCCGTGCTCCCAACACCCTGGTCAATATTTTTAATTATTTATTATTTTCTTCTCTATTTTGCATGGGTTCATCGTTTTGTTGTATTTTTGAAATACTCGTTCGTGCGGTGACTGTTAAGTTATCATTGTTGAATACACCTTCACCATTTGAACCGGGGCTTACTTAGAGGTAGCTCTGACGCCCGGTTGTTGATTATTTATTACTAATTGTGGAATTCAGTGGAGAATAATTCACAAAACTGAGTAATAAGATGTTTATTATTAATTCATAGGATCAGCCGAGGATTCGAATACGAATTCAGAGTAATAAAGTGAGCATTACCATTCCATGGGATCGTAGATTCGACCATAGAATCGGAGTAATTTAAGGTTTATCTATTACCATTTATGAGACCAGTTGTGGATTCGATCATGAAATCGGAGTAATGAGATAATATAGTTATTGCTATTCTATGAGATCAAGCTGTGGATTCGATCATAGAATCAGAACAATTGTTATTGTCATTCCATGGGACCAGTCGTGGATTCGACCATGGAATAGGACCGATTGTAATTAGGAATAAATAACTTTGTGGCTCTATACTAGCAGAGCAAGCTGTCTAGGAGCATTAATTATCCTGATACGAGCTTGCCGGTAAGTCATATCCTTTATACAGTCAGGGTAAACTTGTTGTTTGTTCCTGGAGACGTTATCGCTCTATACTAGAAGAGCAAGTTGTCTAGGAGTCGTGCATCTCGTGATGCTATATAGAAATAATCACTGAAAGTATTCAGTATTCATGAGATATGTCGTTGTCCAGTCGTGAGACTACATATATACATGTACTTTGAGAGAAAGTACTCTCCATTGAGAATTCGATGAGAGACCTGTGTCTCGATACTCACGTCTGATTGCTGAATCAGGGCTTCGTATAATTATGAGTTTACGAATTTAGCCTTTGTCGAAAATCCACCATCTATATTAAGTCCCTTGATTACTGAGGAAACCTGTGTTCCTCAGTCAGCATTAAATGGTGATTTTCCGGCCATAAATAATAATACCAGTAATTGAACTTAGTCGTAAGTTGAGACGTTACCGGATTTAAAGAGCATGAGCAAACCACGACTTGATGAAGTCTTCAATGTCATTATTGGAGCGTATTTTGATGAGAATAAATTGGTGTTGATTCGCTGGTTTGGACGACGAGTCCGTGGTCGGTTAGGATTCGCGGGTCGGGCCCGATAAGGAAATCCTTAGAAAATTAGGTTTTGGAAATAAAATTGATATAAAATGGATTAATCCTTTTTTTTATTTATTATTTTCCTCACACAAGACCAGCACCTTCATCACCTTCACGCCAGGGAAGGAGAGCTTTCCCGCCGGAGCCGCCAGCGATCGTCGGCGACGTCCGAACGTCGTCCGACCGAATTCCGGTCGCCGCACGTTAGGTAAAAAAAAATTTCGTTTGCTGATGTTTATGATACCCATGAGTTTTTCATGCTTTGATCATGATGAAGTTATATACATGTGTGTATATTAGTGTGAGTTTTATGAAAAAACCCTCGTTTTTGAAAACGTATGTTCGTTCGATCGTTAGTTTTGCAAACTAACTATAATCCCTGATTTAGGAGAGATTTTTTTTTAGTATATGAACCTAGGTTCAGTGATAAAACTTAGTTTATGAGTTTTCATGTGTACCAAGGTTTTATCATAAAAGAAGTGAATTTTCATGAAATCGGAATAATCCTTCGTTTTAAAGACAAATAACGATGACACGAAGGAAAATATGTATGATGAACTTGTGTCCAGTGACAATATTTTGCTTATAAGCTTTCATGTAAATACAAAACTTTATCATATGTATGAGATGTGAGATTTCACAATATTTTTTGAAATAAATCTTCGTTTTAAAGACAAATGATGACGATACGAAGGAAAAATAGTTTTTTTTTTATATATATATGCAGCCGTGACATATATTGTGTAAAATATGATGGTATATTTTATTTGCATGAATTTGTTTTCATTAGATAAAATTCTTGAGAATTCATGTAAGCAATGTTGCATTAATTGCTGTTTTTTCGAAAAATAAGAAACGTGGGTTTTGAGGAACCTTCGAAGATAGACAATATATTTATGATGAAATATTTTATTGTTGTAAACTTCATAGGTCAGTTGTGTGAATGTTCACATTATGAAAATTGTGTCCGTGATTTTATGAAAAATCAGTTTCGAAATTAATAAAGTTTCGTTCGTTTTTTGCAGTTTTCGAAGAGACGAACGATTTTGAGGTGTTAACTCTACCGTTACTATCACTATTGTTAGTGGAAGTACAAAATGTAAGAGTTAAGATTTACCATTTTTTGTCGTATTTCCTTGATTCGTGTCTGGACAGCATACTGAAGTAGAATGTAATGTGGATTTTGTAGTTGTTTTAGCAAAATGACCAATTCCTCAGCCGACGATACTTCAAGGGACGAATCGCATTCTGATGATGACATCTCCAGGGATGATGCACGCATGGACGAGACCTCCATTGGTGAAGAAGAGGAGGATGCCACTGGCGTGAAGAACATTCCGAATATAGACGACGCATTCTTTGAAGAGGATCCGAAAGGAGCTGAAGCATATCTCAAGTCCCCAGTATATCGTCTTCTGATCAACCCTAGGACTGTGACTAAGAAGAAATTGGTGACCCCGAAGATGGTAATACAGCTTTGTCTCGAACGAGGGCTTTTCGTTGCATCGACCATAGAGTTTAAGCTTTCTCGAAGCCCTTTGGAAAAAAATTCTGGATGGGCAAGGCATATGTTGGGTTTCCCTCATGTCAAGGCTATGCTCAACCAGGCACAAGTGACGAGAGCTATTCAAGCTTCTGGAGACTTGTCTATTAATCATGATGTGAAAAGTATCGTGGCTTTGCTGGCCCGTTGGTGTGTTCTCACTCATACCTTCATATGTAGATGGGGAGAATTTACTGTTACCTTAGAAGATGTGGCTGCTTTGATGCATCTCCCGACTACAGGTAATTTCTCTGGAGGTCTTTCGGATGAGGAAAAAGTGGTTTTTGACACTCTGACAGCTGCGATGGAAGAAGTGAACAAGGTGTCTGGTAGTAAAGGTTGTTATGCCCATTGGTTGACACGTTGGTGGCCAAGAGATGAAGTTTCTGATAGTCTCATCACCGGTATGTTACCTATTGCCGCTTTCTTATGCTTATGGTTATCCAGAGACATATTTGAAGACAGTGGACATTTGTTGAAGCCTTTCGTAATCCCTTTTACTATTAATATGGCTCAAGGTGAGCAACTCCCAATAGGTAGCTTATTCCTGGGTTCCTTGTATTCTAACTTAGACTCCTTGGTGTTAGATTCCAGCGTGTCGAATGGCTTCATGAAGATTGAGTGTTATGTTAACACGATATTTCTTCAAGATTTGATGTGGGAGCACTTCAAGAATTATGCGTCTATCCCTCGTAACATCCTGCAAGGACCAAATACTGATGCCCGTCACATCTTCGCCGAGAAAGATAATGCCTGAATCATGCGTTGGTCTACAAAGCAGCCTCGGTCTAAAGCACGCCTCATTGATGTGTTGGATGAAGAATCAGAGTTCGAATTTTGTCCGTGGGTGTCGGTTCCTAATTATGTTTCTCAACCAAAGACTTTCAATACTGGAGAGAGCACGACTCTTAAATCTGGTGCTAACCCGAATAATGGTGAGAGATCCTTCATGTTGAGCTGTACTCCTGGTCACTTGTTATCCGTTATGTATGGAGAGTGGTCAGTAGAAGAATACAACATTGATAGGGCGGCTCGACAAATGGGTATGGATCAATGTGTTCCAACTACTCGGAGAAGGAAACCATCAGTTGATCAGCTTGCGTCTCGTTTAGATCACACTCACGTGGAAGGGAGTAGTTACTGGTTTCCTGGTTCTGATAGACTTGCATATGTAACCCCAGGTTATATAGAATTCTGGCATCAACAATTTGAGAGGTTGCATGAATTCGTGACAGTTAGTCAGCTTCCAGTGAAAATTCCTCCGTCTGCTGAGATGATCTCTGGTCGACCAAGACTGAAGTACCTTTCTGGTGATAAACGAAAATTATCTCCAGGATGTTCTCAAGTAAGATTCTCCACATGTCTTTTATGAATCCATGGTAACTGTATTATGATCATGTTATTGAATTCTTTACAGGACGGTCATAGCGTAAGACCTCGAATCCATGCAGATTTTTCAGATATTGGACAAGTTGTTCACGGCGGAGAAGGAAGGAACAAAAGTTATAAGCTGTTACCTAATACCATGAATTCCCCAGTTCGTTCTTTGGTGAGTTCTCAATATTTCTCATTGTGACTTTCATTGCTATTAACATTAGAATCATGAAGCCAATGTTATTAATTTTATTGCAGAATTTTACTCCATCAAGTCTTGAAGGTCTTCAATTTTCTGCTACTGAACAAGCAATCGCTGATTTGAGTGACGAAGAAACTGTAAGTATTTCTTCACATGTTCAAATGTGGTGCTTCATAGATGAAAATATTGATTGTAGAGGACGTGTACAGGAGGATTTCGTCATGGAGATGGAGCATTCTGGAACTCAATCATCCTCTGGGAATGGGATAAGAGGTAATTCCCAAGATTCGGAGCCGGATGGAAGTGATGTTCCTCTTGTCGTTGACATGGAAAACTCCAACCCCTTGGACACTTTGGAGACTCCTCAAGTAAGTATATATCCTGTATATTCTTCATAGAAGTATAAAAGTGCTGAATTGTGAATGAATGAATGAGAACCCATGTGAATATATGAAAACTTAGTCGAACTTCGTCGTCAGAAAATTCAGAACCCATCTTTTTAGTAAAACGCTGTAGAATCTTCGTCCGGAGTCGGATTTTGATGATCTGCATGTGCAAATTCAAGCCCGGAAAATTTCCAAGCTTTAAAGAAGTTTTTAAGTTTTGAGCACGTTCAGAGCCTGAAAAAGGCGAAATAGTAAACTTCCAGGAGACTTCCAGAACTTTTTCAGATTGCGCATCACTTGATATTTTGGCCACATCTACTCGCTCGTTCATCGGATTGTCATGAAATTTTGACATGTCATAGAGGACATCCATACGAAGAGAATGGCATATGACCATCCTCAGACTTGTAGATTCTCCCAGTTCGTCTCTTAGTACAGGGCAGAGTTCAGTTTCTTCAGACGGACTCATCGTAAAATGTGTTTTCATGACTTTCATGTTATTTGCTCGTGCCTTGAATGTAGTATGATGAATTTGATGATATTGCCTTGGGTATACTGTGTTTCATAATCTCCTTTGGCTTCGTGACTCTAACCTCATGTAATCTTCGTATTAGGTGCTAAATACCGAAGTTGAGGATACTGGAGCCAATGATGATAACTCTAACCTTCCGAAGTTATTGATGAAGAGACCCATCCCTGCACTTCGAGGCCATGAGAAGGTCGTTCTGATGTTATGGAAAACCAGATGGTTGTTGCCTCAGTGATAGAAGAAACCGAGATAGCAGCGGAGAATACCGAAGGAACTGTTGCTTTGGTCGTGGAAGCCGCTCCAGTGATGAGAACCGTATAATAGTGTATGAATATCCAACTGCAGGGGTTGCTTTCGATCCTCCCTTTAACACTTCACCCGTATCATGAACTGGTCGGTGGATTCAGCGTTCCCATTGGATATGCACGCTTGTACGAGACGATATGGAAGAAGTTTGGCCACATGATCGTTGACAGGAACCCTGGGCGTGCTTATGCTTTAACCATGCAAGTAGGCGTTATCTTGCGTGTCGTGAGTGATATGCATACGAGACCCAGGAATACCGTGACTCCAGATATACTCTTTGATTGGGAGTTTAACTTGGAGAATTCAGAAAGACTTGGCCTCAACGTGAAATGGCTTCGTAAGCAAATAAACATTATCAAGGATTCATGTGAGAAGAACATACCCTTTCCCAATGATGCTGTGAAGAGAAGGAGGACAAGATTGCCAAGCTGACCGAGGAGTTGAACAAGGAGAGGGCGGCTTTGCAAATCTTGAAGGATGCTGATGAGCGAAAGCCTTTTCTTGCTGATCTCTTGAACTTCTGAACTTCTGAGAGATGTGAGGTTTATACTTGGGTTTTGATATTTAGATGGTTTTGGATTGACTGATGGTTAAGGATTTTCTTGTAGATTTGATAGAGATTTTCTTTTATATGAACTGAATTTTGATAAATTGCTGAATTCAAATACTGATTGCAAGTATTGCAAATTTTGGAGGAATTGAAATACAAATGAAAGAAAATCCTAAATGTTAAATCCAACGCCATGATGCTTCAAACGCCCAATACCTTAAATGTCCAATAATTTCAGATAAACGCCTTGAGCCAATTTTCGTGAATTACTGGTAGGGTTCTGCCATCTGTGTTGGTCAATTTGTAGTATCCTCCGGCCACGGACTCAGCGACCATGAATGGTCCTTCCCAATTGGAGTTCCTTGTAGAATGAAGACCGCGCTGAACTGCTTTGAGAACCAGGTCCCCTTCATGAAACTTGTTAGGCTTGGTCGATCGTGCCTTGAATTCTTCCGCTGATTCGGAATTCCCTGTTTGATGGAATTCCACGATTGTGGCCCATATGGACACTCGCGGAAGAGAGTATCCAGCATAGTGTTGATCATGCTTAGCCAAGTCTTCAGCAATAAACCTCTCGATGGAGTGACCGATTTGAAGAAGTTCTGAACCCAACCATTGAGTGTAATATTGCTGAGGTGAAGTTACCCACTCGTAGCTTTTGATGACTGCTAAATTGTTCATGGGGAGAAGTCCCTGGACCATAGTAGCGTTTGAACATTGGTAATATTGGAGCAGAGGAGGAATAAGACTTGCCTGAGCTCGAAACCTTCTGACAAAGGTGTGCGGATTTTCTCCAAGTTTGCGTAAGCCCATCAGAGTTTTACTTCTTCCAGATGCTCAAACGGTGGTGGTCCTCTGCTTCGTCTTCCGACTCGGAATCCTTGTCGATGACAGGATGTGTTGAAGGCATCGTTATCCTTCCGGCATGAATCCAAGTTCTTCCAAGGACCATGTCGTACCCAGGGTCTTCCCGGATTATGAAAAACTTGGCCTCAGTGCAGATCAATCTTTCCGTAACTTTGAGAGTGATGAAGCCGTATGCGTCTCTGGAGATTCCTTCGTGGTCCCTAATTGCTATGGGAGCGTGGGTGGCTTCCTGTCGAGTAATACACCGCTCTGAGAGTTTTCAAAGGGATGATGTTGACAGCGGTACCAACATCGACGAACGCCTCTTGAACTCATTTCCTTTAATGTGCACTGTGGTGAGCAGTCCCCAGTCATACATTTGTCGGTGGTGAAGGTTCGGTGGTGGTTCTTGGATCAGCAGACGTTTTCCGGACACGATGTGGTTCAGTGCAGCAAACATGTTTTCCTTTGAGCTTTCGAAAGATACAACAACTCGCAGACATGTTCGATCAGAGATTGGACCGTTTCCTTGACAGGAGGTTCAGAGATGGTAAAAGTTCTGACTGGGAGGGGTTTTTGTGCACCCCTCAGTCCCCAGGTTGAGCTCTCCTGATTCGACCTTTTCTTTGAATATGCGCTTCAAAATTTTGCAATCACTCGTGGGATGGATGACGTATCTATGGAAGCGACAATACCGAGGATTTTCCATGGCCTCTTCAGTTGGTTCCTTCTTGACATAAGGCAATTTGATTGCGCCATCTTGAATCCAGGCATCGAGTAGTTCATTAACTTCTTCCATTGAACAGGGAAAATCAGGTGCTTCTGGATCTTCCGTATGCTGAGGAGGGATTTTCGAATTCTCCTTCTTGTGTGTCTTTGAAGGGGTGGAGGAAGTCTGCTTGTGTTGTGGTTCTGCTTTTCGCTTACTCCCTTCCGCGACAGCATTTGTTGAAGGTTGCAGGTTATACTGCTTGTTGATCAAACGCCTGCTTCCTCGAGTGTCTTTTGAATCTCAGTCTTTGTAGACTTTGCTCTTTCCAAAAGAGCGGGTGCAGTGGTTGCCGACCTCTTCGCAGCTTCGTGAAGCTCTGAGAAAGTCTGGAATCGAAGGTTTTCTAGCAAGGCCCTGTAGACCGGGAGCATGCCATTGATGCACAAGTCCACCAGTTGTTGCTCCGTGACGTTTGGGTCATGACAATCCAGGGCTTGGACTCTGAACCTTTTCACATAATCATTGGGATTTTCACTGACCCTCTGAAACATCCTTCCAAGGTCGGAGAGGGTGACTTGTTCTGACACGAAGAAGTATTTCTGTAGAATGCGTTAACCATTTCTCCCCAATTGTTGATAGTCCCTGGTGCGATGTTGTTATACCAGGTGTATGCTCTGCCTTTCAGAGATTTTGAGAATTCCTTGAGACGACGACATGATTATGTTCATGTTCTCCCAGGGATTCGAGAAAACGAGAGACATGTTCCCTAGCATTGCCAGTTCCATCATATAAGGTGAAGGTTGGAGAAACGTAACCTTTGGGGAGTGGAATCCTCTGCGTAGCGGCAGGATAAGGAGGTTGATGACGATGGACATGCGATGTTTTGTCTTTTCCACGGTTCTCCAAAAGGTGCTCCAGATCCTCGCGAGTGATGAAATTCGATGATCCCTTCGCTGATGAGTTGTCTGCAGCAGTTTTGTGGACTTCGTCTTCTACTGTATGGATTGGAATTACTTCAGGACGTCGTCTGAGGATTTCTCCTTCTCCTTTCCCTTCTTGAGTTTTCTGACATCTTGTCAGTAAGAGTTTTGAGATAATTACACAGCTCCTTCTGTGTAGCAGCCATGTCAGTCTGGTTCTTTGCAAGAGTCTCTGCGCTTTGATAAGATCAGCAATGGTAGGCGGTGGATCTCCTCTGACTTCTTCAGGGTGTCGTCCGGACAGTGGATGACTTCGGCGTGAGGAGGAGTAGTGTCACCACCATCAGTGTTGGAGGTCGGAATTGTCTCCGGATATTCTGATTGTTGTTGTTGCTAGTGCTAGCACGGTTTGTGTTAGGATTCATAACTGATCCTGACCTGAAATCAACCATCTTGTGAAATTGTGAGATTGCAACCGAGAGAATGATCTCCCACTGTGGTCGCCAATTTGTAGATGGGGAAAAACGATTTGCTGGTTTTTAAGGAATTGAGGAGACGACCGTACGGAGGAGACTCCTCGAACCGAGCGAAATGTTAAACCTCACACAGATGCACCGCTGCAAAGGGGGTGCTTTAGATTCGAGAGATCAATCTGTAGTACTCCGGCCTAAATCAAGACAATGACCGTTCCAGAGTAAATTCGGTCACAAGAGAGGATGGGTTGATCTGTAGGAGGGAAGCTGAGAAATGTGTGGAATCAATGGTAATCAAAGATTGTGGGTGTGTGAATTCTGAATATGATAAGCTCTGAGTGATTGAAATTGCTCAATTGAGAGTAGTTGCTCAATTGATGAGTTGATGATCTCGTGTTGTCAGTGAGACGTGAGATTGATGATACTGTTGATGATTCAATCATGATTCAGAGACTTATTTATATTGCTGGAATGTGACATTCATGGAATCAAGGAGTGGGGAAGTGGAGATCGTGTTTGAAACCAGTTGCTCAACGTGTGGAGACTTGGTCGATTTTCCACCCACTACCTCGTGAATTCCTTCAACTGATTGCACGACTTGCTCACATTCCATCGTGTGTTTGAACACACGTGCCGTAGACCGCCAGACCAAAACCCTAAGTGATATCCCCCCAAGTGACACGATTGACGTCTCGTGGTTTTTAGTCAATTGATGACTTCGTGGTTTGATGGGACGATGAGTCCATGTAGTCTTGAGTTGAACATGATGTTCTGAAACTCTGAATTGAACATGTCATGAGACAGAGGTATAGTTCTTACGATGAAGTGAGCAAGTATTGCTCATTCGATGGATCGTTGAATATTGATTGTTGAACCAATATTCCTTGGTTTGAGCAAATATTTATCATCTGAGCAAGTGTTGCTCATGTGATGAATTGTTGAATATTTGATCGTCTGAGCATGTGTTGCTCATCTGATGGATTATTGGCAGCGTACCAAAAATATTAATTAGAATACTGGTCGTTGAACCGAGCATAATTAATAAAATTAATGACCATGAGGCGTCGTAAAATTATTAAGGTTGGAATCTGGAATGATGATCCTTGGATTCAGAAACCCTAATTTGATCAATTGATGATCAATTCATGGTTCGTCAGAATTTCAACCATGGGACGAAGGAGGGAGCGACTACATGGGACCGTGGATCAACCATGTAGTGTCCATATGCTCACGTGAGAAATACGAAGAACTCCTGAAGAGTTGACGATTTGTTGGTGGAAGAATGATTAAATGCTGGTTTAATCATTTATTCAAAATGCTCGTCTGAGCCTTAGGTGAGAAAACCTAATTAATTATGACGAGTCGAGGAACCGACCATGGAATCATGAAACCGGCCCTGGGTTGTCCCGTGACCGCCTGACGATCACTTCATGAAAATCCAAAGTGTTTGGGAGATTTTTGGACCTAAAATGAGCAATTGTGCAAATTAGGTCAAAACTGTGAAAATTGATGGGACCGGCTTCCGAGAGCCAAAGAGCCAATCTTGGTCGGTCAAGATAGCATGCTCGTGTCCCCAAGGCATCCGCGTCTCAGTCCTGAGAATTTTGATATTTTTTGGCGTGGAATCGAGCATCCTTTCGAGAAAATATGCCAAAATTAGGGTTTCGACGAAACTGAGGAAAACACTATGAGATGGTGAAAAATAATTATAAAATAAGGAATAAGGAGGCGTGGGACCGCCGGGGTAAAGGCATGGTCGACCGGTTGTGACCACAGTCTCGTGGTGCCTATTCCTTAATTTTATAATATTTTGATGATTTTATGAAAAATTCATGAATTTTGAGAAATTTGATGAATTTTGGGAGTTTTCATGAGTTCAAGGCAGCAAAAGATATTAAAATAATAAAACACGGATGTGTGGGACCATGGAAGGCATGGTCGGACGGCTAGGGCCCGGTCCCACAAGTTTTCCTAATTTTATAATGATTTTATGAAAAATTCATGAACTTTGAGAAATTTGATGAATTTAGGGAGTTTCCATGAACTGAAAGAGTTTTCATGAGTTCAGGGAAGCAAAAATATTAAAATAATAAAACAACGGCGTGTGGGACCATGGAGGCATTACCGGACGGCTTGGGCTCGGTCCCACGAGTTTTCATAATTTTTTAATATTTTTTAGGTATTTTTGATGATTTGAGGGAATTTTTCCTAATTTGAGAGAAATACCATGAAATCAAGGAATTTGATGAATTCAAGGAAAACTAATAATAAAATAATAAAACAAAGGGGCGTGTGGGACCGGCTAGGGCATGGCCGGCCGGCCAAGGCCCGGTCCCACAAGTTTTCATAATTTATTTTATTTTATTATTATTTGATGATTTGTGCAAAAATACCATGAAATCAAGGAGTTTTTTCATGAAATTAGAGAAATAATAATAATAATAATAAAATAATAAGAAACCGTGGGTGTGGGGCCGGTTGGGACCAAGGCATGGCCGGTTGGCTAATGGTCACGAACCACACTCCTTTCCTTAATTTTATATTACTTTTTATGGATTTATGGAAGTACCATGAAACCGAGGAGTTTCCCCGAGACGAATGAGATTTGATTAAATGAGAGGATTTTCATCAAATCATGGAAAATAATAAAAATGCATTAAAAATATAAAATTGGTGTGGGATTGACCACGACACGGTCGGCTGGTCGTGTGTCCGTGCTCCCAGCACCCTGGTCAATATTTTTAATTATTTATTATTTTCTTCTCTATTCTGCATAGGTTCATCGTTTTGTTGTATTTTTGAAATACTCGTTTGTGCGGTGACTGTTAGTGTATCATTGTTGAATACACCTTCACCATTTGAATCGGGTCTTACTTAGAGGTAGCTCAGACGCCCGGTTGTTGATTATTTATTACTAATTGTGGAATTCGGTGGAGAATAATTCACAAAACTGAGTAATAAGATGTTTATTATTAATTCATAGGATCAGCTGAGGATTCGACTACGAATTCAGAATAATAAAGTGAGCATTACCGTTCCATGGGATCGTAGATTCGACCATAGAATCAGAGTAATTAAGGTTTATCTATTACCATTTATGAGACCAGTTGTGGATTCGATCATGAAATCGGGGTAATGAGATAATATAGTTATTGTTATTCTATGAGATCAAGCTGTGGATTCGATCATAGAATCAGAACAATTGTTATTGTCATTCCATGCAACCAGTCGTGGATTCTACCATGGAATAGGAGCGATTGTAATTAGGAATAATTAACTTTGTGGCTCTATACTAGCAGAGCAAGCTGTCTAGGAGCATTAATTATCCTGATACGAGCTTGCCGGTAAGTCATATCCTTTATATAGTCAGGGTAAACTTGTTGTTTGTTCCTGAAGACGTTATCGCTCTATACTAGCATAGCAAGTTGTCTAGGAGTCATCCATCTCGTGATTATATATAGAAATAATCACTGAAAGTATTCAGTATTCATGAGATATGCCGTTGTCCAGTCGTGAGACTACATATCTACATGTCCTATGAGAGAAAGTACTCTCCGTTGAGAATTCGATGAGAGACCCGTGTCTCGATACTCACGTCTGATTGCTGAATCAGGGCTTCGTATAATTATGAGTTTACGAATTTAGCCTTTGTCGAAAATCCACCATCTACAAGGATACATGGGTCGACCACGAAAATCCGACATCGGACGAAGATTCTACAACAATTTCAACGAAGACCTAACTTATGAATTTTCTGATGACGAAATTCTTCATTCATCCAATCAGGAGCTACACCATCAACACAAAGCCGAACTTCATCTTCAGCCGATAGTCTCACTTGCTGAAGTCGGTGGTGCTTATGCTAATGAGGGACGACTCTCGGATGATCGAGAGACATACAATATGTAAGTTTCCAGTGTCTCTGAAAGGTTGATTTTTCTTAGTATGAGCATCCGCAGAAGTCTTCATCTTTGACTTGATATTTTTGGAGAGCTCCACGAAAGATCCCGAAGAGTGGTTGTAACCAGAAGTCACCACTATCTGAGGTGCAATGCATGGAGTCATGGATATACCAGTAACAAACACGTAACAAAAATGGTAATCCTCAACTCTTACTTATTTACGGTTTCAAGAACCTAGTGATAATAACGTAAAAACCTCAAAAAACTTGCTCGCTTCTTCAAACTTGCCAAGACGAGCAAAATTCATTATTTAAAGTAAACACCTGACTTCGCGTGAAACTATGAATAATTCACATAACCTTTCATGTGAACATTTCACTGATTTTCTACATGTGTGCATACACTATAAAATCGCAAAAATCATACATATATTATTTCATCACGTATACAATTGCTTACTTTCAGCAATTGCTAAAAAATCATGACTTGATTTTCATAAAGCCGTGAACAACCCACGTAAATTTTTACTATGTGAACACTCACTGATCTTCAAAAATTGTACAGACGTCCATTCTACAATTGTGAAAACTCACATATAGACATTATTTCACCATGTATAATTGTCTACTTTCAACAGTTGTTCAAAATCATAACATTGATTTTACAAAATATATATATTCAACGTGAAACTCACATAAATTTGTAAAATATATCTATATATTTTTGCTCCCTCGCACGAGCATCTGTCTTTGAAGCGAGAGTATATTTTCAAAGATTTCCGAAAGCTCGAAGATAAAAAAAATTCATGAAGGCTCATAGACAAAATTTTATTACTAACAGACGCACGTCTATCAAAAAAAAAACTTTTCTCTCGTACAAGCATCCACCTTTGAAACGAGTGTTTATTCCACTTTGTGAAATGTCACATATTTAAAATATAAAATTCCGGTTTTCGTGAAAGCTCATAGACGAATTTTATATCATTAGACTCAGGTCTATTTTGTTTGTTCCTTAAACTAACGAACGAACGAGCGTCTATTCATAAAACAATGATTTCCTTATTGAGCCCGGCCCGCGAATCCTAACCGACCACGGACTCGTCGTCCAAACCAGCGGTTCAACACCAATTTATGCTCATCAAACGACGCTCCAATCATGACATTGAAGCCTTCATCAAGTCGTGGTTTTCTCATGCTCTCTAGATCCGATAACGTCTCAACTTACGACTAAGTTCAATTACTGGTATTATTATTTATGGACGGAAAATCACCATTTAATGCTGACTGAGGAACACAGTTTTCCTCAGTAAGCAGGGGACTTAATGTAGATGGTGGATTTTCGACAAAGGCTAAAATCGTAAACTCATAATTATACGAAGCTCTGATTCAGCAATCAGACGTGAGTATCGAGACACGGGTCTCTCATCGAATTCTCAACGGAGAGTACTTTCTCACAGAGTACATGTAGATATGTAGTCTCACGACTGGACAACGACATATATCATGAATACTGAATACTTTCGGTGATTATTTCTATATAGTATCACGAGATGGACGACTCCTAGACAGCTTGCTCTACTATTATAGAGCGATAACGTCTTCAGGAACAAACAACAAGTTTACCCTGACTATATAAAGGATATGACTTACCCGACAAGCTCATATCGGGATAATTATGCTCCTAGACAGCTTGCTCTGCTAGTATAGAGCCACAAAGTTATTTATTCCTAATTAAGATTAATTCTGCCGTGACATTCACTACTGAATTCCCAGAATAATCTATTATTGCTCCTATTCCATGGCTGAATCCACGACTGGTCCCATGGAATGGCAATAACAATTGTTCTGATTTTATGATCTTATCCACAGCTTGATCTCATAGAATAACAAGAACTATATTATCTCATTACTCCGATTTCATGATCGAAACCACAACTGGTCTCATAAATGGTAATAGATAAATCTTAATTACTCCGACTCTACGGTCGAATCTACGATCCCATGGAATGGTAATGCTCACTTTATTATTCTGAATTTATAGTCGAATCCTCAGCTGATCTTATGAATTAATAATAAACATCTTATTGCTCAGTTTTGTGAATTATTCTCCACCGAATTCCACAATTAGTAATAAATAATCAACAACCGGGCGTCTGAGCTACCTCTGAGTAAGACCCGATTCAAATGGTGAAGGTGTATTCAACGACGATACACTAACAGTCACCGCACGAACGAGTATTTCAAAAATACAACGAAACGATAAACCTATGCAAAATAGAGAAGAAAATAATAAATAATTAAAAATATTGACCAGGGTGCTGGGAGCACGGACACACGACCGACCGACCGTGTCGTGGTCAATCCCACGCCAGTTTTATATTTTTAATGCATTTTTATTATTTTCCGTGATTTGATGAAAATTCTCTCATTTTATCAAATCTCCTTCGTCTCGAGGAAACTCCTCGGTTTCAAGGTACTTCCATAAATCCATAAAAAATAATATAAAATTAAGGAAAGGAGTGTGGGGCGTGACCATTGGCCAACCGGCCATGCCTTGGTCCCAACCGGCCTCACACCCCAATGTTCCTTATTATTTTATTATTATTATTATTTCTCGAATTTCATGAAAAAACTCCTTGATTTCATGGTATTTTGCACAAATCATCAAATAATAATAAAATAAAATAAATTATGAAAACTTGTGGGACCGGGCCTTGGCCGGCGGCCATGCCCTAGCCGGTCCCACACGCCCCTTTGTTTTATTATTTTATTATTAGTTTTCCTTGAATTCATCAAATTCCTTGATTTCATGGTATTTCTCTCAAATTAGGAAAAATTCCCTCAAATCATCAAAATACCTAAAAATATTAAAAAAATTAGGGAAACTCGTGGGATCGGGCCCTAGCCGGCCGGCCATGCCTTCCACGGTCCCACACGCCCTTGTTTTTATTTTTTTAATTTTTTTTTGCTTCCCTTAACTCATGAAAACTCCTTCAATTCATGGAAACTCCCTAAATTCATCAAATTTCTCAAAATTCATGAATTTTTCATAAAATCATCAAAATATTATAAAATTAAGGAAAAGGTACCATGGGACCGTGGTCACGACTGGCCGACCATGCCTTGACCATGGCGGTCCCACGCCTCCTCATTCCTTATTTTATAATTATTTTTCATCATCTCATGGTGTTTTGCTCAGTTTCGTCGAAACCCTAATTTTAGCATATTTTCTCGAATGGATGCTCAATTGCACGCCAGAAAATATCAAAATTCTCAGGACTGAGACGCGGACGCCTTGGGTACACGAGCATGCTATCTTGACCGACCAAGATTGGCTCTTTGGCTCACGGAAGCCGGTCCCATCAATTTTCACAGTTTTGACCTAATTTGCACAATTGCTCGTATTAGGTCCAAAAATCTTCCAAACACTTTGGATTTTCATGAAGTGATCTCCAGGCGGTCACGTGACAACCCAGGGACGGTTTCATGACTCCATGGTCGGTCCCTCGCCTCGTCATAATTAATTAGGTTTTCTCACCTAAGGCTCAGACGAGCATTTTCGAATAAATGATTAAATCAGCACTTGACCATTGTTTCACCAACAAATCGTCAACTCTTCATGAGTTCTTTGTATTTGCTCACGCGAGCATATGGACACTACATGGTTGACCCACGGTCCATGTAGTCGCTCCTTCCTTCGTCCCATGGTTGAAATTCTGACGAACCATGAATTAATCATCAATTGATCAAATTAGGGTTTCTGAATCCAAGGATCATCATTCCAGATTCCAACCTTAATAATTTTACGACGGCCTCATGGTCATTAATTTTATTAATTATGCTCGGTTCAACGACCAATATTCTAATTAATATTTTTGGTACGCTGCCAATAATCCATCAGATGAGCAACACATGCTCAGACGATCAAATATTCAACAATTCATCACATGAGAAGCACTTGCTCAGATGAGGAATATTTGCTCAATATTGGTTCAAAAATCAATATTCAACGATCCATCGAATGAGCAATACTTGCTCACTTCATCGTAAGAACTATACCTCTGTCTCATGACATGTTCAATTCATGAGTTTCAGAACATCATGTTCAACTCAACGACTACATGGACTCATCGTCTCATCAAACCACTAAGTCACCAATTGACTAACAAACCACGAGACGTCAATAGTGTCACTTGGGGGGATATCACTTAGGGTTTCGGTCTGGCGGTCTACGGCACGTGTGTTCAAACACACGATGGAATGTGAGCAAGTCGTGCAATCAGTTGAAGGAATTCACGAGGTAGTGGGTGGAAAATCGACCAAGTCTCCACACGTTGAGCAACTGGTTTCAAACACGATCTCCACTTCCCCACTCCTTGATTCCATCAACTGTCACATTTCATGGGATCATGGTGTCTACAATTCCAGAAATATAAATAAGTCTCTAAATCATGATTGAATCATCAGCATCAACAGCATCATCAATCTCACGTCAAACTGACAACACGAGATCATCAACTCATCAATTGAGCAACCAATCTCGATTGAGAAATTTCAATCATTCAAAGCTTATCATATTCAGATTTCACACACCCACAATCTTTGATTACCATTGAGTCCACACATTTCCAAGCTTCCCTCGTACAGATCAACCCATCCTCTCTTGTGACTGAATTTACTCTGGAACGGTCATTGTCTTGATTTAGGCCGGAGTACTACAGATTGATCTCTCGAATCTAAAGCACCCCCTTTGCAGCGGTGCATCTGTGTGAGGTTTAACATTTCGCTCAGTTCGAGGAGTCTCATCTGTACGGTCGTCTCCTCAATTCCTTTAAAACCAGCAAATCGTTTTTTCCCATCTACACTTGTGATGCCCAAACAAGAACATCATGAAGTTTCTCATTCCTTATACGGAAACGACATCTCCTTTCCAGGTGACCTTTATTTCCGCAATATTGGCAAACATAAGGAATGTTCTTACCTCGATCCGTGTGTGCTAACTTTGGAGGTTGATAAACTTTTCTCTTTTGAACCTTAACAGCCGGAGAAGGTATTTCACTTTTTCCATCAGTGGAAACCTTTTGTTGAGAAGAATCAGTAGCCTTGACAAATTTTACCTCTTTGGTAGTACTTGGAGCATCTATTCCCTTATAGCCCAATCCTCGTGTACCACGATGATTTTACTTTCTCCTAGCATAGTGGTTAATTTGCTTGAACTAGTATTAAACTTTTTTCAAGTCATCTTCTAACATCTTGATTTTATCAAGAGCAGCAGCTAAATCAGCCTCAAGACGTTTTTCTCGAGTGAGATAAGCGCTTTCTCTGTCGTCAAAACTTGTTTGCTACAAGTCAAACCTTGCTTCTGATTCTGCAAGTTTCTATTCCAACAAAAAGTACTTTTGATAAAGATTATCACATTCAAGTGACTTCATACGTAGGTTTTCCTCAGAATCCTTGAGGACCGATTCGGTAGAACGATTAGAAAAATAAACACCTGCGTAACATCTTCTAAATTTCTTGTTTTTTCGACAGAGAGGAGTCAGAAGAGGTGTGACATGAGAAGTTGTAATCTTCTTCATATTCCACGAATCCAAAAACTTAAAATACTCTGAGACTTCCTCATCAATATCTCTATCAATATCTGAATCACCTTCATCAGAAAGTTCATCCAATTGTTCTTCTAGGAGAGTTTCCCAATCAACAATTTTTACATTAAGAGAATGTTTGGATATTGACTTAGATGTGAAAGTTCTCTCAGGTGAATCCAATCTTTTAGAATCATCTGGTAATTTCTGAACTGGTACAATATTAGAGATAGACTCGTCCATAATCAGATCGTTACAAACACAGACTTATAAGGTTTTTAACGTGTTTGCCTGCTATGATACCAATTGAAAAAGCGGGGGTCTAACAACACCACCCAATATTTCGATTAGCGATCTGTATGGACTAACTCCGAAATACTTTCCTAGAGAATCAACTAGACAGTCAAACTCAATCTAGATAAAAAGTATCTCAAGGAGTTATTATCTCAATCTCTCGATTTGATCTTTACTCAAGCAAATAGAAATCTGCGAGTCTTTATCAAAGAGAGATAACTTGGACGGTACCAAAGACCAATGTCCAAGGATCAATCAACTACAGTCAACAACCAAAGGTTGGATTAGAGAAGTTGATGATCTTAACGCACAACCTGTATTATTTCAATTATATAAAATATAATGCGGAAAAGAAATAACACAGACACCAGAAGTTTTGTTAACGAGCTAGGAAACCGCAAATGCAGAAAAACCCCGGGACCTAGTCTAGATTGAATACACACTGTATTAAGCCGCTACAAACACTAGCCTACTGCAAACTAACTTCGGACTGGACTATAGTTGAACCCCAATATGTCTCCCACCGATCCAAGGTACAGTTGTACTCCTGCGCCTCTGATCCCAACAGGATACTGCGCACTTGATTCCCTTAGTTGATCTCACGCACAAGTAAGAGTTGTTGCAACCCAAAATCACAGACTTGATAATAAATAAATCTGTCTCACACAAAAAAGTCTATAAAAGGATAAATCTGTCTTCCACAGATAAACCCAAGGTTTTGTTCCATCTTTTGATATAAAATCAAGGTGAACATGAACCAATTGATAATTCGTTCTTATATTTCCGAAGAACAACCTAGATTAATCAATCACCTCTCTACAATCCTTCCTGACTACACAAGCGGATTGTCGAGCAATCACAAACAGTGAGACGAAGATGTTTGTGACTTCTTTATCTTGACTATCGGAGAACTCTCACGATCTCAAGCCAATCAATCGATTGTACTCGTACGATAGAAGATGCAAGATCAGATCACATAACTACGATATAGTATCGTTCTGGCTTCACAACCCCAATGAAGTCTTTAAGTCGTTAACCTGATTTTAGAGAAGAAAATCAAAGGTTAATGGAGATATAGACTCTATCGGGCGCACTAGTATCACACAAACGTGTGGGGATTAGTTTTGCACAATGCTAGATGTCTCCTTTATATTGCCTTCAAATCAGGGTTTTTCCTTAGGTACGAAGCAATCCTTAATTACCGTTAGATGAAAACCTGATTTAGATTTTTAGATAATATTTCTCAACCGTTAGATCGAAAACTTAGCTTTTCACACACACTTGGGTAGACGTTTATTGGGTTCGTGAAAACCATGCCCAAACGTGTACGTGTATGTTGGTTCAAGATAGTAACCCAAAAGGTTAACCATATGAGCATTTCATATTAACCTTGTTCTTCTTCACCATAACTAGTTCAATTAACTCAAATGAACTAGTTAAAGAGTTGTTCAATTGTTATAAGATCTTATGTAACTACACATGACACAATTGAAACAAAGATGAAACGATTTGATTGAATCGGCTCATGAACATTATAGCCACGGTTTTCATAAAGCATTCCTTAGTAATTAAATGTTTCATGTTCAGAGCACATCTTTAGATCATATCCTCTTAAGTTCACAAACAAGTTCGCGGACTTAAGTTTATCGGTTGAGTTTTCCAAACTCAGCAGAAATTTTGGGAAGAGAACTTCCGCCAGTTCGCGGACTGGGGTTGCGGACTGAGTTCGCGGACTTGGCACACAAACGAGTTTTGGAAAATCCAGCAGAAATTCTCGGTCGAGAACTTCCGACAGATCGCAGACTGAATCTGCGGACTGGGTTCACGGACTTGGCAAGCCAATTCCACAATCCTCCCGATTTCTCTTGATCAACAAAGTTCGAAAACTTCGGTTCAAGGAATACATGGTTATGTAATCTAAACTATTATTTCAATCACTGAGACATTCTCAGAGGACGTTATGTAGCCGTTATTCACAGACCGATTCACGTCAGAGCAATTCTCAAGGTGATTGAAACTTTTCATAACTTTCGTCACTAGGTGAAGATAAACTTGATCAAAGCGAAACGCTTTACCAACACACGATTTCGAGATAAAAGATAAGCAATGAATGCTCAGCTCGAAATGTCAAATGTGTATGATCTAGTCTATATAGCATACGAGTTTTGTCTCATAAGAAGTAGGAGATAGAAAAGATAGACTTTTGAGTGATAGATAAGTTCAAGTCTCCACATACCTTTTTGTTGATGAAGTTTCACGGTTCCTTGTATAGATCTTCGTCGTTGTATGATGAATCGCCATGAAGTCCTTGAGCTCAACTACACTTTTCTATCCTAGTATGAGACTTAGCTATGTAGGCTAGAAATCAAGACTTATAGTTTTGATCACTAACATTGACAATCATGCTTGAGATAGCAACGCATGCGAGGTTGACCGAGCTATGCTCTAACAGATGGGATAACTTCAGCTGATTCTGGTATTTCTTTGACTTTCTCAATTATCTCGGTTGGAGGTAATTCATCAAGAGGATTATCATGATGAAAATCACTAATATCGTCGATGATAACATTAGCAGATTCCATCATGACCAGAGTTCTGAGATTAAATACTCTAAACCCACGGCTATCAGAGGCATAGCCAATAAAGATACCTTCATCACTTTTGGTATCAAATTTCCCTCTCTGTTCTCGATCTTTAAGAATGTAGCGTTTGCTTCCGAACACTCTAAGATAGTGCAGATTGGGTTTTCTACCATACCACAAATCATAAGGAGTGTTAATGGTTTTAGACCGTAAATAAACACTGTTGATCAAATAACATGCTGCAAAAACAGCTTCTCCCCAAAACCTTAGAGGTAAGTTTTTGTTATGGAGCATTACCCTGGCCATTTCCTAAATGTTCCTATTCTTTCTTTCTGCAACTCTATTAGCTTGAGGAGTAATGGGTGGTGAGTATTGTTGAATGATCCCCAGTTCGTCACAAAATTCAAACACCTTGGTGTCTTTGAATTCAGTTCCACAGTCGCTCCTAATTTTCTTTGGTTTGCGACCTTCTTCGTTCTGGATTCTTTTAACAATAATCTTGAATTCACCAAGGGTTTCAATCTTATGAGATAGGAATGCAACCCATGTGAATCTAGTGTAATCATCTACCATAACTAAAGCATACTTCTTACCAGCAACCGTAGGTTGTTGAATTGGTGCGAAGAGGTCCATATGAATTAAATCAAGTGGAGCTTTAGTGAGAATATCTCGAGATGATTTATGGTGAACTTTCGTTTGTTTACCCTTTTGACAGGCACCACATACACCTTCAATCTTTGCATTGATTTTGGGAACGCCTCTAACAAGTTCTTTGTTAATGATCTTAGTTAGAAGACGATAATTGATGTGACCAAAACGCTCATGCCAAAGATGTGTAGATTCCACCTTAGTCAAATTGCAACAATTACTAAACTGAGTATCAAGAAGATAACAATTGTTTTTGCCACGAGTTCCTTGAAAAATTACTTTTCCAGTTTTGTCTACAATGTCACATCCATTTGCATTAAAGACAACTCGATGACCTTTGTCACAGATTTGACTAATAGAAAAAAGATTTGCAGTCATACCTTTTACGTATACTACATCATGAATTTCAGGTATGCCGGGCAATTTGATCGTCCCTTTCTTGTTAATGTAGCAATAACTCCCATCTCCGAAAGTTACTGGTCCTCCTTCATAGTCGTCAGACGAAAAAAACCATGTGAGATCACCTGTCATATGTCTGTTACATCCATTGTCAAGAAACCATTGAAAGGGTGATGTTGATTTTAAAGCAAAAGCTCTCATACTGTTAGTACTTTCCTGTTTGGGATTTCCTGATAGTTTTGTACGTCCTTTTAAGAAATCACTAAGTTGTTTAGTTTTCGTGTGAAGATTACTTGCAACTTTCAGGCTCTTTTGGAAGGAAATACAAGTACGTTGAAAGTGATTAGAGGAATCACAAAACAAACATGGGCCAACACCTTTGGAATTGTCAGAAAAGTTCTGAGTCATATCAGTTTTGACAACTTGTGACCGTTGTACACTACCTGACTTATGACTGTTCTTTAGAGAGGAACAACTAGAGTTATTCAAGTCCATTAAAGAGATTTTGACATATTTCAAATCCTTAAGCATTGCAACTTCTGCTATGAGATCAGAGTTGATCTGGATTTGTTCATCCAACTTCTTCTGGAGAATAGCAAGTTCATTAGAACTTTTCCACGATTGGTTTTTAATCCTGGTGAAGCATTTCTAGGGAATTTTCTTTCCATCTAGTCAGATTGCTACAAACACAGATTTGTAAGGTCTTAAATGTGTTTGCCTGCTCTGATACCAATTGAAAAAGTGGGGGTACAACAACCACACCCAATATTTTGCTTAGCAATCTGTATGGACAAACTCTAATATACTTTTGTAAGAATCAACTAGACAGTTAGACTCAATCAATGAAAAGTATATCAAAGAGTTTATATCTCAATCTATCGATTTGATCTTTACTCAAGCAAATAGACATCTGCGAGTCTTTATCAAAGAGAGATAACTTGGATGGTACCAAAGACCAATATCCAAGTGTAAATAAATTTAAATCAACAACAAAAAAGGTCGGATATTCTAATTGATTGAACAACGCACAACCTGTGATATTTCAATTATATAAACAAATATAATGGGGAATAGAAATAACACAGACACCGGAATTTTTTAACGAGGAAACCGCAAATGCAGAAAAACCCCGGGACCTAGTCCAGATTGAACACACACTGTATTAAGCCGCTACAGACACTAACCTACTCCAAATTAACTTCGGTCTGGACTGTAGTTGATCCCAAATCAATATCACACTGATCCAAGGTACAGTTATGCTCCTACGCCTCTGATCCCAGCAGGATACTGCGCACTTGATTCCCTTAGCTGATCTCACCCACAACTAAGAGTTGCTACGACCCAAAGTCGAAAACTTTAATAAACAAATTTGTATCACACAGAAAAGTCTACAATAATAGATAAATTCGTCTCCCACGAATATACCTACGAGTTTTGTTCCGTCTTTTGATAAATCAAAAATACCAGACTTATATTCCCGAAGAGCATCTTAGTATTATCAATCACCTCACAATAATTTTAATCGACGCAGCGAAAAAAGATATTGCGGAATCACAAACGATGAGACTAAGTTTGCTTGTGATTACTTTTCTATCCTGCCTATCGGAGATATAAAATCTCAAGCCAATTATTTCAATTGTACTCGTACGATAGAAGACGCAAGATCAGATCACACAACTACAAGAAAAGTAGTATCAGTCTGGCTTCACAATCCCAATGAAGTCTTTAAGTCGTTAACCTGGTTTAGAAGAAGAAACCAAAGGTTAAAGGAGAATCGACTCTAGCTTAGTGATTTAATATTTTTGAATGATGTTGTAGTAATGAGGTTCAAACTCTCAGACTTGTGAAGATTAAATTTAAATATTTAATAAAATTATATACAAAAATATTAACAAAGTGGGCGAGAGGTATGAGAAAACAACCAAGACAATGATTCCACTATTACACATGAATTAATGGTGGTAAATAATCCAAAACTCTAATTATCTTTTAAGTCCTTTATATCTTAACTCACTAATAATCAAGCAAATTCTCAAACATCAATTGTATCCCTTAAGCATAGATTATCTAAACAAAGCATAACCTATCTAATTGAATCACAACTGATTAGGAAAATTACGCAAACAATTTGAAACTCTGCAAAAGCAGTGATTGAGTGAATTATAATTAAATATTAGAGAAAATAAAATAGTTACCAATTATTCATGCGTAAATAGCTTCCTCATTGCCTTGGTTGTGGGAGAATTAGCCGCTCATCATGTTGGAAACACACTCAAAAATCATTATTATTGCTCAAAGGGTGTTTACAAATGATGAAAATGGAGAAATAATTCAAAACCGGGTTTCTAACAATTATATTTGTTACAAACCAGAGAACTACGACCCACAGTATGTGTCACTAATACTGTTGCTCTAAGACCCACGGCTCTGTGTCGCAAACGCTGGAAAACAAGTCTGCCTCTGATGTACGACCCATGGCTGTGAGTCGTTGACACTGTTAAAAAACGACTGTCTCTGCGGGTCCGTTCTTCGTGTTCTTCATGTTCATCAGCAGCAGCAGAAACTGAGTTTGGGAAAACTCGAATTTCTTCTTCTTTGGCTCTCCTCAGCCCCCCAGACTCTCGACACCCCTTCTCTATGATCTCATCCACCTATTTATACTCCTTAGACTCATTTAATCACGCCATGATTCTCAATATTCTTCATTGAACTCGGGCAGTAAAGAAAATATTTGGGGAATATTTTCTTCCCTGATTTAGCTTCTCACACGTTTCTACAGCTGCAAAATCTCCTCATTTATCTTTTTCAAGGTCCAAAGTGTTGCTAGTGTCATCATACATGAGCAGAACACGTTTAAATTCTCCAAAACTCATGTAATCCCGTGAACTGTCCCTCTCATGCACGTGCTGCCCTGATTTCTTCTCACGGATTTTTCAGCCAAATTTGATAGACCAAAATACTTGTAATAGCTTTGTATATGTCCCAGGAACAATCCCATAAATTTTCAGCCATTTAGTCTCCCTATAACACCTCCAAATCCTTGATTGAAATCTGACAGTTGAGAATAAAATTTTCCCTCCAAAACGAATTTTTGAAATGTTGAAGATGGTGTCCCCCTAACCAAACTGGGGGTGCGAATAGCAGGTGCCCAACTGAGGTGCCCCTTATCCAAATTGAGGGTTCCTTTAGTACTTTTCTCCGGGAGTCCAAATAGCACTTTTTGAGCAACTTTTTCCACACAAGTGTATTTCTCCACAAACACCTACAAACACACAAAGCATCAAAAATCGAGCACTAACAACAGAGACATTGAGTACAATTTAGACACAAAAATGTGTCTATCACTTAGCACAACTAGTATCACACAGAATGTGTGGGGATTAGGTTTCCCAGTTGCTAGAGTTCTCCCTTATATACACTTTCAATTCAGGGTTTGCAATCAATGTTAGATTAGTAACAAAGCATTCAATATTCATCGTTAGATGAAAACCTGATTAGACTCAAGCTAATATTTCTCAACCGTTAGATCGAAAACTTAGCTTGTCACACACAAATGAAATGTCCAATTTTGGGTTTACGAACCGTACCCAAACATTAACATTTGTTGGTTCAACAAGTCAACCAAATGGTTAGCCATATCATTACTCTCATATCAACCTTATTCTTCTTCACCATAACTAGTTCAAATGACTCAAATGAACTAGTTAGAGAGTTATTCAATTGCAAGGAAATCTTATGTAACTACACAAGACACAATTGAAGCAAAATCGGTTTGATTCACTCGAATCGGTTCATGAACTTTATAGCCACGGTTTGCAAAAACATTCCTTAGTTTATTTAAACAGTAGTTCAAGAACAACTGACTTTAGATATAACCTGCTCAAGTTCGCGGCCTGGGTTTGCGGACTTAAGCTCATGGAAGGAGTACACAAACTCCAGCAGAAAATCTCGGGCCGAGAAGTTCCACAAGTTCGTGGACTTGGCTCACACTTCCAACTTCTCTTGATCAACAAAGTTAGCAAACTTTGGTTCAAGGAATAGGACTTATGCATATATGTGTTTCCACAATAATGCTTATATCCACCAATGGTTATGTAATCTAAACTCTCATTTCAATCATTGAAACATTCTCAGAGAACGTTATATAGCCGTTATTCACAGACCATTTTTCGTCAGAGCAATTTTCAAAGTGATTGAAACATAACATGACTTTCGTCACTTGGTAAATATGAATTCGGCTAAAGCGAAAGCTTACCAACACATATTTCGAGAAATAGATAGGCGAGATAAACTCGGCTCGAAATAGAAAATGTGTATAATGAAAGTCTATATATCAAAGCGACTTTTGTTTCAAGAGTAGGAGATAGAGTAAATAGACTTTTGAGTGATAGATAAGTTCAAGTCTCCACATACCTTTTAGTCGATGAAGATCCACCAGTTCCTTGAGTAGTCCTTCGTCTTGTATGATGATTGCCATGGAGTCTTGAGCTCAACTACATTTTCTATCATAATCCAAGACCTTAGCTCTAATAGGCTAGTAATCAAGACTTATAGTTTTGATCACTAATATTGACAAACATGCTTGAGATAGCAACGCATGCGTGTTCGACCGAGCAATGCTCTAACATCTATGAGTAACACAATTAGATTCATTTGATTATCAATTGATCTAGAAGTGTTAAGATAAACAATGTTAATATAAAAGTGTTCATATGGCTAACTTCGGTTAACTATTATTGAGCCAACTCAATATACACGTTTAAGTACAGTCACCCATATATAAATGAAGGTATATTTCATTTGTGTGTAAGAATATAAAGACCATATAACGGTGGAAAGATATTAGCTTGAATCTTAAATCAGGTTTCATCTAATGGTGAATATTGAATGCTTTTTTACCAAGGTAACATTGATTGCAAACCCTAATTTGAAGACTATATAAGGGAGAAATCTAGCAACTGGGAAACCTAATCCCCACACCTCCTGTGTGATACTAGTTGCGACTAGAGTCGATTCTCCTTTAACCTAGGTTTTTCCTAAAACCATTACATGTTAACGACTTAAAGAATTCATTGGGAATATGAAGCCAGACCCAACTATTTTCTCTGTAGTTGCGTTTTCTGATCTTACGTTGTTCTACGTATTAAGTGTTATCTTATCTAAGATTTGCTCGATATTTATCTCCGGTAGGTAAGATATAAAAAGTAATCACAAAGTTCTTCGTCTCATTCTTTGTGATTCCACAATAACTTGTTCTACTACTATATAGTTAAGTTATTATGAGGTGATTGATATTACTAGGATGTTCTTCGGGAATATAAGACTGGTGTATCAATAGGTTCCTATTCACCTTGATTTATCAAAAGACGGAAAAAAAACTTCGTAGGTTTTTCTGTGAGAGACAGATTTATCTATTCAATAGACTTTTATATGTGAGACAGATCTGTTTATCAAGTCTTCGACTTCAGGTCGTAGCAACTCTTAGTTATGGGTGAGATCATCTAAGGGAATCAAGTGCGCAGACTCATGCTGGGATTCAGAGACGTAAGGACTGTACCTTAATCAGTGTGAGATTGGTTAGGGATCAACTACATTCCAGTACGAATTTAACTTGTAGTAGGCTAGAGTCTATAACGGCTTAATACAGTGTGGTGTTCAAATCTGGACTAGGTCCCGGGGTTTTTCTGCATTTGTGGTTTCCTCGTTAACAAAACTTCTGGTGTCTGTGTTATTTCTTTTTCATATTAAATTTTCTATATAATTGAAATATCACAGGTTGTGCGTAGTTAAATCAATTGGTAAATCCAACCTTTGGTTGTTGATTGAAATTGATTGACGCTTGGATATTGGTCTTTGGTACCATCCAAGTTATTTCTCATATTGATCCGGCTCACAGATTCCTATCTGTTTGATTGCAGATTGGTTTGAGAAATTGAGATATAACTCTTGGATATATTTTCCTTGATTGAGTCTGACTGTCTAGTTGATTCTCTTGGAATTATATTGGAGTTAGTCCATACAAATTGCTTAAACGAAATATTGGGTGTGGTTGTTAGACCCGCGCTTTTTC
Organism: Papaver somniferum; assembly: GCF_003573695.1. Classification (NCBI taxonomy): domain Eukaryota; kingdom Viridiplantae; phylum Streptophyta; class Magnoliopsida; order Ranunculales; family Papaveraceae; genus Papaver; species Papaver somniferum. Next base: position 1,918,661 of record NW_020621936.1, on the reverse strand, counting down.
AGTATTCAATTCTGGACTAGGTCCTGGGGTTTTTGTGCATTTGCAGTTTTCCTCGTTAACAAAATCTTACCGTGTCTTTTACTTTTCTATTTCCGCAATTATAATTGTTTATTATAATTAAAAGTAAAATACACAAACGTTAACTCCGTACATACTTGATAGTGATCCTATAGAGTTTGGTTAAGTCCGAACCTATTATAAAATATCATACTTTGGTAGTCGTATTGTCTCGATCTCGTATCCATAGACAATCACACAAAGTGTGGATACCGATTTGTTGCAGTGTCTCGACTTTGTCCATATACGATCACTTTCGGTAAGAGGACTTATAGGTGGATAAATAAAATATTGTGGTGTATTTGGGTACCTTCGTATTTTCATCTACTATACGAAGTTGGTATTATATTTTGTATAACAGCTTAATTCTGAGAGTATTCAAAACTGGACTAGGTCCTGGGGTTTTTCTGCATTTGTGGTTCCCTCGTTAACAAAATATTGCTGTGTCTTTTACTCTGATTTTCGCATTATAATTGTTTATTATAATAAAGTAAAATACACATATACGTTAACTCCGCATTACGTGATAGTGATCCTATAGAGTTTGGTTATTACCGAACCTATTATCAAGTAACACACTATGTTGTAGTATTTTCTTGATCTTGTATCCATAGCCAATCACACAAGTTATCTTGTTGTTGTATTGTCTCGATATCGTATCCATAGACAATCACACCAAGTGTGAACCGAATTGTCACATTATCTCGACTCTGTCCATAGGCTATCACATTCGGTGGAGGACTTATAGGTTGAAACAAAAAGATTGTGGTGTTTTTGGGTACCCTCGTCTTTTCACAACAATTGTGATGGACTTATCTACTTGAATTGATTTTAACGTACAACATGTGATATATTAATTATAAAGATAAACAATATAATGCAAAAAAGAAATAACACAGACACCAGAAAATTTTTTAACGAGGAAACCGCAAATGCAGAAAAACCCTGGGACCTAGTCCAGACTTGAAACACCAAACTGTATTAAGTCGCTACAGACACTAGCCTACTATCAGAACTTCGGACTGGGATGTAGTTGAGACCTAATTAAATTGTCACAACAATTCAGTTACAGTCGCACTCCTTACGCCTCTTGAATCCCAGTAGATTTTCGCGCAATTGATTCCCTTATCTAGCGTCCTTTACAGACTAAGAGTTGCTTCAACTCAATTGAAGACTTTAAACCATTATTCCTCCCACCGATAAGCATATATGTGATTTTCGTTTTGATCAAAGATCAAGGTGAGGTAGGAAATCGATTGCAATAGAAAAAGTCTAGCAAACCTCAAAATCTGGTCTTATGACTCCCGAAGAGCATCCTAGATTATAATTCACCTCATAAGTATAAACTTGTGAAGATCACAAAGTCTGAGACGAAGAAACTTTGTGATTTCTATCTATCTTGTTTGTTGGAGCAAGGCTCGACAATCAAACCAATATTAGGATACACGAACTGTCAAGATTACGATAGTTGGACCTGGGTTCACGAATCCCAGGGTGAAGTCTTTTAGTTGCTAAACCCTAGAAGGATTTGAAGGATAGGAAGAATCTAGTTTATAACTAGGACACACAAGAATAGTGTCATGGATTCAAAGATCCCAGTTGTTTAAGGTTCTCCTTATATAGACTTTCAAGATCAAGGTTGCTTTAGATTTAAGCTAAGGTAACTTTGGAATCAAGCAATTAATAATGATCTTTAGATAAAAAAAACTTGACTTGAGACTAACATAGCAGAATATACACTCTGGTTAGGATTGACCATAACGAACCGTGTACAATGACTTGTTCATGAAAGGTTAGATGAAACTAGCCAATTATACGATAAGCTTAACCATTTTCATATAACACTTTAAGACTTTAATCTTGAGTCACATTTTGATCAATCATGTCTAGATAGTGTTTTTATAGAGTTATTCAAATGCCGATTATCTCATAGAAATAATTCCGATGCATCTGAAAATATTCGACAGCGTAAGTATGTGTACTTTACCTGTTCGTGAATATTTTTGTCATGGTATATGTATCAGGAACTCACAGATCTTTTATAGTTTGCATACTGGGTATGCGTACCTTATCGATTTTGAAACCAACTGACCTTTTTTGGTTTGCATACTAGGTATGTGTACCTTCCTGATTCACGAGTCCACAGACATTTTATGGTATGGATACCGGGTATGCGTACCAAAAAGTCACTGCCGAACTATAGCTACGCCGGTACGTGTACTGGTTATGCGTATGCGGCTATGGACTTATAAAAGTTCTCCAAGTTGTTGATGGTGGTTTTTAGTTCAGGGTCAAAGTCGTAAAACCCTATAGTTAGCAGTATAATCCTGCAAAGGAATAAAGGTCATTTGAAAGTAATGAGTGTTCAAACCTTTTTGCTTATATATATATACGTATTGAGCAACTCAGTATAAATATGAAATTCACTCAGAATGGTGCGCGTAATAGCAATCCCAAATATTCTGTGAATTTTACTTTCTACCGGCATTATTAACTAATGCATGATTTTCCTAGTATTTACATATGCTATGTTCCCAGCCGAACTCTCAATATTGACATGACATGAAGATCAATGCTCACTCTCAGCAGAGTAGCATGAATCTCCCGAAGTGCCAGTATTGGAATCTGCACAAAAATACTCAGGCTGCATCGCTCTCTGACAAAGAGATCAACGCGTTCACACACTTTTTTAATTAAACTTAGCGTGATCGAACACATATTTATTCCTTAAAGGAAAATCTGGAGTATTCATTATCAGTCTCAAAAAATAATCACGGCCACACGATTTGGCCACGTGATTTAACAAACTTAGACTACTCCTAGCAGAACTAGGAAATCACCATAGTAACACCGACGGGCCCACTAATTCCCTAGTCGATCGAGTTCTATTTTTCTCATCCACAAGCACTTCAAACACCGACCAAACATGGGTGTTTGCGCTATATAAAAACGAGCTCAAAAGAGCTAAGACTGTCAAAAAGGGTCTTAAATACATCATGGTCTTCCAACTCTGCCAGCCTAGTTGGACGGTTTGGATCTTCCTACGAACGATTAAGGAAGTTCCAACGTATTCATTGGCGGCCCAACTTCCTCCTTTGTCATTCGACTTGCCTGCGGAAAGCCTATAGGGCGCTCAACCGGTGCCCAAACTCGAGCAAACACGTTATGTTCAAAACCCTAATTTGGGTTGCGGCAGTACACAACTGTCGCAGATCGATCGTGTCCGTCCAACTTAGCCGGCCTATTTGGACGGCTTGGATCGCATTTCGAGCGATCAAAGAGATACCGATGTGTTCATCGTCGGGCCGAGCTCTCCCTTGGTCGATCGACCTGTCCCCAGAAAGACCATAGAGAATTAAACCGCTCGCCCAAAGTAGCGTGAACACGCTGTTTTAAAAACCCTAAAATTGCTTTGCGGCAACACATTACTGCCGCAAAACGATCACGACCATCCATCTTCGCTAGTCGAATTGAGTGGCTTAGATCTAATTTTAGGTGGCCCAGGAGATGTTAGTATGCTCACCGGTAACCCACCTTTGTACATGGGTGATCGACTTGGTCGAACGAACGCTCAACGCTTCGAATCGCTCACCCAAAATGGGTTGGTCGTGCAGCCCCTAAACCATAAGTTGCGTCAACAACATTATAAAATTGCCGCAAATCATCTCGTCCATTCAACTTTACTAGCCTAGTTGGATGGTGTAGATTCATAGTGTTAGAGCATAGCTCGGTCAACCTCGCATGTGTTACTATCTCAAGCATGTTTGTCAATGTTAGTGATCAAAATTATAAGTCTTGATTTCTATCCTACATAGTTAAGTCTCGGACCAGGATAGAAAAGTGTAGTTGAGCTCAAGGAATTCATGGCGGTTCATCATACAACGACGAAGATCTATACAAGGAACCGTGGAACTTCATCAACAAAAAGGTATGTGGAGACTTGAACTTATCTATCACTCAAAAGTCCATCTCTTCTATATCCTACTTCTTATGAGACAAAAGTCGTATGCTATATAGACTAGATCATACACATTTGACATTTCGAGCTGAGCATTCATGGCTTATCTTTTATCTCGAAATCGTGTGTTGGTAAAGCGTTTCACTTTGATCAAGTTTATCTTCACCTAGTGACGAAAGTCATGAAAAGTTTCAATCACTTTGAGAATTGCTCTGATGTGAATCGGTCTGTGAATAACGGCTACATAGCGTCCTCTGAGAATGTCTCAATGATTGAAATGAGAGTTTATATTACATAACCATGTATTCCTTGAACCGAAGTTTTCGAACTTTGTTGATCAAAAGAAATCGGGAGGATTGTGGAATTGACTTGCCAAGTATGCGAACCTAGTTCGCAGACTCAGTCCGCGAACTGTCGGAAGTTCTCGACCGAGAATTTCTTCTAGGATTTTCCAAATACTCGTTTGTGTGCTAAGTCTGCGAACCCAGTCCGGTAAACCTAATAAGTTTGTGTTTGTTTGTTCCATATAAATTGCCCTATGGGAAATTTCTTTGGAAAACTTTCTCCTGACATCTGTAACGCACGCCAGAATTTCTTAAAGATTGTTATGGTTAAAACCTCTGGGTTCTCATGATAATCTTACTTCATCTAAAAGGGGAGATTTAGATGTTAAGATGTAATATGAAAGAACAAATAAAAATAAGGAAAAATTGGAAAAACGTTCAATACGCTCAAGGATATGGAACCTCACTAGATTAACTCTTGATCTCTATGAGGAATACTATCGTGATGGATCAATTGATAAAGATCTATTTAAAGCGTTTGAAGGCGTTTTTAAACTCTTAGAAAAACTTAATTCTGTTAAGTCTAAGAATCTTTCCGGAAAGGGTGTTGGTCGTGTTAAAACTGTTAATATTGAACAACCCATAAATCGGAAATATCCTTCCTCTAGCCCGAACCAACGAAGGATAGAAAGCTCCAGCTGCCCTGACTATCATCATTATTTTGATTGTACTACAGGGACTGTTCACACTTATCAACCAGACGTGTCGCATGATAACTCCTATGCGCATTATGCCTCTTGGTAACAAGACTGACTTTTCTCCATTTGTACATATCTTGAAGTGGGGCAAGAAATGGATGGTGTTGTGTAAGGTTGTGTTGTTGATTGGTTAACCTTATACTGCTTCTGTTTTCTTCCACTTTTTATTGGTTGGTTACCTCTAATGTGGAAAGGGCTAAGATTTTTCCTTAAGTCTTGTGAATCACGGTTCGTGTACATCCCAAGCCCATGAATGAGGGATATATATATGTTGGTGGTCCACGAACCTTCTTCTCTCTCATCTTCCGTCCGCGTACGTGAACTAGGGTTTGTGCTTCTCCACCATTAATGCTTCTTTGAAGAAATCAAAAGGAAAGGTGTTTGAGGTTCTCTTCAAGTAAGTAATTCCCTCTTGTATATATCTTTATGATGATTTCTAGAAGCATGAAAAGAAGTTCTAAAAGATCAAAATCCTCTAGCTTGAATCCTCCTTGTGATCATTAGAATTAGGTTTGAGAATGATTATTGTGCTATAACTTTTGATAGGATTGCTTCCAAAGGTTTTATTCTAGAAAACAAATTGGAAACCTTTAGTGGACATGAAGAGGATTTAGTTTTCTTCAAAGAATTCAATCTTGGGAATATCTTTAATGGCCTTGGTGAAGGTTTTGATTCTCTAGCAAGGATTTTCTATGCCAACATTCATGATGTTGATTTTAAGAAGATGGAATTCAAATCCATGATAAATAGAGAAAGGTTTCTTGTTAATAGAGAGTTAGTTTCAAGGGTCACCAAAATACCGTTGGGCAACGTACGGTTACCTAGACCAAGTGATGAACGTCCTTCATATGATGATATCTCTATTGGACTTTGTGGAAATAAGGTTGTTTGGAGTCAAGGAAAGTTTCCTACTAATGATCTTAGTATTGCTTTAATGGCGTTTGGAAAACTTGGTATCTCTAATATTTGTCCCTCCACAATTGAGAATTCTTGGTGGAGTTATGAGTTTGCGGAATTGGTCTTCTTCCTTTCATCTGGCAATACAAATCTTGATATTTCTGGTTTTATCATCTTTCAAATGATGACGATGACTTCTCGCATCAAGATGTTAGGCTATCCTTGTTGGATTAGCCAAATTTTACGTGATCGTGGACTTGATTTTATTGGAAATTCTCTTGGGGTTCCCAAACTTGTTCGTCCATGTACCTTTCGGCGTATAAGGGAAAATGTTCGCAAGCGACAAAGAGGTACTCCTCTTGATGTTGAAGACCCTACCACCTTGAGGCTTATTCAAAAAGTTTACAAGGGTGTATGCAAGGTAAATGCAAGAGTAAAGTGCTTAAAAGATCAAGTGTCGTTAATTGGAACCAAGTGTCCCGAGCTCAAGGAAGAGTTGGATTCAATTCAAGCTACTTGGAAATTGTCCGATGATGAAGGTGATGAATAATGCATCTTCGTACATGCCTAGTAAGTCTTCTTTTTGGATTAGTTGGGAGAATAACTAGTGCTTTGAATAGCGATGACTGTGACTACACATAGCTATTTTTGTTTTCATCTTCTTATGTTATTTTTTAGGTTTATGGTATTAAATTCTAAAAATATTTGGAGGATGATGTTTATTGCAGTATTTTAATGGTTTGTGATATTGCAATATTTTTATGGGATATGTATTGTTTACGTCCGTGAACTTGAAGGTCCCATATGTTGTCAAAAGTAAAGTCGTTCATGAATCGGTATTCTTATTGATGAAAGGACGAATGGACTTTTGACATATACAAAAGTTAAGCCTATGTAATCATGTATTTGATGGAAAATAGGATAAAATCTTTTGTTCAACAAGGATAAAGTCTATTATGTTGTTATGATGGAAAATAGAGTAGATCCTTGTATGTTATCCACGGTATTGATCTTCATTGATCCATTTTATTATGTTTTACCGTGAAGGCTCCATTGTGTGTCTTATGTTGAGCACCTTACAACTAAGTCGATTTACCTTGGCTTTGTTGGTTGTTCCATAAGATGCTATGTGTCGAGCATTAGGAACTAAATTAATCAACTAGTTTGGTTATTTAGTTAATACTCCATAAGTCTTCTTTCTTATGTCGAGTACATGTACGGTTGAGGTTGTCATATTCTATGATGAACTTAGTCGGGGCTCCATAAGTTCTCTTATGTTGAGCCCACAATAATTAAATTGATTACTTCGGTGATTAGTTTGGTTATTTGTATTCCAATTAGATTAATTATAGATTCTCTTGTAATTAATCTAGTTGAGTTTTCATATATTCCACAAGATCTTGTGTTGAGTATATGAAAGGCTACACTATCATATTCTTTGGTTAATGTAGTCATTTATTCCGTAAGGTTTTACTTATGTTGAGTATTTGAACGGTTAAGTTAGTCATCTCCATGTGATTGACTTAGTCGTAGCTCCGTGAGTTTACTTATGTTGAGCACTTTCAATTAAATTGATCACTTTTGTGGTTTGATTTAGTTGTGTATTCCAATTGAATTAATCATGGGTTTACTTGTGGTTAATTTGGTTGAGCATTGGATATAGAAAATAATTCATATGGTTTTTGGTGTCCAATAAAAAATCCTTCTTTTCTTTCGAAATTAAGGTCGCTCTTGTTGTTCTCTCGGGAATGACATCAAATGGGGGAGAGTTCTTTTGAACTTGTGCTTAATGGTAATATCTTGCGGGGAGTGCGGCTGTGGAATTTTATAGGGGTTATCTTGTATCTTAAAACTTCTTGATGAATGTTGTTAGCTTCGACTATCAGATTACATCGAAATTAAGTTGGTATGTATTTTTCTTTTGGTCACGAAATGTCTCTTGTGGAAATTTCATTATTTCATTATGATGCCATTCTTGTACCTTTGCCAATTTTATTGACAAAAAGGGGGAGAAATATTGTAGTCCACTACAAATACATATGGTTTTAGGATCATTGTGTAAGAGGGAGTGGTTTCCATGATCGAGATGGAATATTTACTAAGGGGGAGTGATACATATCACTGTAGTATTACTGTTAAAGTCGTGATACAATTGGACTTTGATGTTATATAATAATACTATGACACTGTATAATAATGATCGAGAATCTAGATTTCTCTCATTGTTATAGCTACGGATCTTCAACAACGATGGTGCTAAACTTACAACCTTTGGGATCACTGGAGTACTTGGAAGGACGAAGATTTCAAGGAACGTTGAAGATTAGACTATGGAATAGGAGCCACTAAAGTTTATCTTTTTTATATTCCATATGTATTAATAGTTTTGTCATTAAAATTGACAAAGGGGGAGATTGTTAGAGCATATCTCGGTCAACCTCGCATGCGTTGCTATCTCAAGCATGTTTGTCAATGTTAGTGATCAAAACTATAAGTCTTGATTTCTAGCCTACATAGCTAAGTCTCGGACTAGGATAGAAAAGTGTAGTTGAGCTCAAGGACTTCATGGCGATTCATCATACAACGACGAAGATCTATACAAGGAACCGTGGAACTTCATCAACAAAAAGGTATGTGGAGACTTGAACTTATCTATCACTCAAAAGTCTATCTCTTCTATCTCCTACTTCTTATGAGACAAAAGTCGTATGCTATATAGACTAGACCATACACATTTGACATTTCGATCTGAGCATTCATGGCTTATCTTTTATCTCGAAATCGTGTGTTGGTAAAGCGTCTCGCTTTGATCAAGTTTATCTTCACCTAGTGACGAAAGTCATGAAAAGTTTCAATCACTTTGAGAATTGCTCTGACGTGAATCTGTCTGTGAATAACGGCTACATAGAGTCCTCTGAGAATGTCTCAATGATTGAAATGAGATTTTAAATTACATAACCATGTATTCCTTGAACCGAAGTTCTCGAACTTTGTTGATCAAGAAAAATCGGGAGGATTGTGGAATTGGCTTGCCAAGTCTGCGAACCTAGTTCGGAGACTCAGTCCACGAACTGTCGGAAGTTCTCGACTGAGAATTTCTGCTGGGATTTTCCAAATACTCGTTTGTGTGCGAAGTACGCGAACTGGCGGAAGTTCTCTTTCCGAGAATTTCTGCTGAGTTTGGAAAACTCAACCGATTAACTTAAGTCCGCGAACTTGTTTGTGAACTTAAGAGGTTATGATATAAAGATGTGTTCTGAACATGAAACATTAAATTACTAAGGAATGCTTTATGCAAACCGTGGATATAATGTTCATGAGCCGATTCAATCGAATCGAATCATCTTTGCTTCAATTGTGTCTTGTGTAGTTACATAAGATCTCGTAGCAATTGAACAACTCTTTAACTAGTTCATTTGAGTCAATTGAACTAGTTATGGTGAAGAAGAACAAGGTTAATATGAAATGCTCATATGGCTAACCTTTTGGGTTACTATGTTGAACCGACATACACGTACACGTTTGGGCATGGTTTTCACGAACCCAGTAAACGTCTACCCAAATGTGTGTGACAAGCTAAGTTTTCGATCTAACGGTTACGAAATATTAGCTTGAATCTAAATCAGGTTTTCATCTAACGATGAATAAGGATTGCTTTCTAAATAAGGCAAAAACCCTGATTTGAAGGCTATATAAAGGAGACATCTAACATTGTGCAAAACTAATCCCCACACGTCTGTGTGCTACTAGTGCGCCCGCTAGAGTCGATCTCCATTAACCTTTGATTTTCTTCTCTAAAATCAGGTTAACGACTTAAAGACTTCATTGGGATTGTGAAGCCATACCGATACTACTTTTATCGTAGTTGTGTGATCTGATCTTGGATCTTCTATCGTACGAGTACAATCGATTGATTGGATTGAGGTCGTGAGAGTTCTCCGATAGGAAATATAAAGAAGTCACAAACATCTTTGTCTCACTGTTTGTGATTCCTCGACAATCCGCTTGTGTAGTCAGGAAGAATTGTAGAGAGGTGATTGATTAATCTAGGCTGTTCTTCGGGAATATAAGACCAGATTATCAATTGGTTCCTGTTACCTTGATTTTATATCTAAAGATGGAACAAAACCTAGGGTTTATCAGTGGGAGACAGATTTATCCTTTTATAGACTTTTTTGTGTGAGACAGATCTGTTTATTATCAAGTCTGTGATTTTTGGTTGCAACAACTCTTATATGTGGGGTGAGATCAGCTAAGGGAATCAAGTGCGCAGTATCCTACTGGGATCAGAGGCGTAGGAGTACAAATGTACCTTGTATCAGTGGGAGATTGATAGGGGATCAACTATAGTCCAGTCTAAAGTTAGTTTGCAGTAAGCTAGTGTCTGTAGCGGCTTAATACAATGTGTATTCAATCTGGACTAGGTCCCGGGGTTTTTCTGCATTTGCGGTTTCCTCGTTAACAAAATTTCTGGTGTCTGTGTTATTTCTTTTCCGCATTATATTTTATATAATTGAAATAATACAGGTTGTGCATTCGTGATCATCAATTGGAAATCCAACCTTTGGTTGTTGATTGATATTGATTGATCCTTGGACATTTGTCTTTGGTACCGTCCAAGTATTCCTTGTATTTGATAAAGACTCGCTATTGTCTTTAGCTTGAGTAAAAATCAAATCAAGAAAGAGATATTAACTCCTTGAGATACTTTTATCTAGATTGAGTCTGACTATCTAGTTGATTCTCTAGCAAAATATTTCGGAGTTAGTCCATACAGATTTCTAACCGAAATATTGGGTGGTGTTGTTAGACCCCCGCTTTTTCACATAGATGAGAAAGTTCGTGTTGCTCCTGAGCTCTCCCGAGAAAGGAATCAGCCATCCAATTTCATCACGCGTGAAGATCTAGAACGACTTCTCCAAAATCGAGGCAAGGAAAACCCGGTGGACCTGCACCAACATCAACCTCCATATCCTCCTGATGTGCAAAGAGTTCCTCCCCCGAGAGGATACTCCTCCCCTCATTTTTCCCTTTATGATGGTACTGGTAACGCTCGTGAACACATTTCTCGTTTTCTGGAATCTTTGGGAGAGCACGAATACAATCACGTCCTTCGCCTGAAAGAGTTCTCAAAGTCGCTTACTGGAAGAGCGTACACTTGATACAACAACATCGCACCAAACAACATATCAAACTGGTGTGAGATGGTCACTGCTTTCTACAAAAAGTATTTCTTCGTGTCTGAGAAGATCACCTTCTCAGACTTGGGAAGAATGTTTCAGCGAAACAACGAGCATCCAAATGATTAGGTCAAAAGATTCAAGCATTGGATTGTCATGATCCAAACGTGACTGAACAACAGTTGGTAGAGTCATGCATTAACGGTATGGTTCCCATGTATCGTGTTTTACTGGAAAAATTACGTTTACAGACATTCTCTGAACTCCATGAGGATGCTAAGCGGCCGGCTACGACGACACCAGCATTGTTGGAGAGAACTAGGCCGGCCAGGGGTGAAGACGCACGCGAAACCCGGGGAAACAGGCGCCTTATCAACAAGAAATACAACACTGGTCCCTCTGTCAGCATAGTGAGTGAAAGAGGGAAAAGGAAAGCTTCGGAAACAAAACAACAACCCAAGCGTGGGGCACCGACGCAAACGACTACATCCCAGAAAACGGCTAAGTCCCCTGCGCAGCAACAACAAGCTGGAGATGCTGCTCCAGACTTCCCCTTTAAAATGAACGAAGTCATAGAACTCCTGGAAGCATGGATTCAAGATGACGCCATCAAACTACCTCCTCTCAGACGTCCACCAACCGAGGAAGAAATGGAAAATCCCAAATATTGCCGTTAGCATAGATTCGTCAATCACCCAACCAGTGACTGCAACAAATTGAAGCGCATTTTCAAAGAAAAGGTGGATGTGGGAGAAATGCAATTAGGAAATGAAGGAGTCCACAAGGACCCTCTTTCTGTCAGGAGATATATGATTTCTGGGGACTCTGTCCAGAAAATCGTGCAGTCTATTATGGAGCATTTATGTGAAATTCTATATTTCTCTAAGGCGCAGCGTCAAGACATATTTGGAGCCCCCAATCGTGTCGTATCAGGAGAGCGTCTGTTTCCAGTTAAAGATCCCGCCCCCAAATCCCAATCCTTCTTGGGAAACACGAGGTGTAACTGGGGACTCTTAACCGTCGCCCGCTTGAAGGATGTCGAGTTTGACGGCACACTGATCGACGTAGCATCTGATTTCAACATTGTCACTGTCAAGACCCTGAAAGCTGCGAAGATTTCAAAACAGGAAGATGTTCACTACCCGACTGTAATTAAAGATTCTGAAGGAGATCCTAGAGACGCTTACGGGTACATCGACCTCGAAATCAAGGTGGGAGACGCTCTAACAGCGGTAAGTTTTATATTGTGAAAAACTACCCGAATTATGATATGATTATGGGGCGCTCGTGGGTGCATAACAACAAAGCAAAGCTAGGGTATGTCCTTTGCCAGTGTCTATACCTGAAAGGATTTCCAACAAACCGTCAAACCCCGAAGATTATCTGTTGTCGTATCAACAACTTGCCAGTGTGACGCAGTTACCTGGAGAGATCCCATCAGCATACATTAGAAGGTTCCGAGCCAAGTAAGTCTTATTGAACAACCCTTTTTTGCAACCAGTCACTCCTCCTTCCGCTAAGTCTCGGGGACTCGCTCCAATCAACAACCCAGCCGTCACTAGGAGATGTGAATGGGATGCTGGCCCTTTCAAACGCTTCGTCAAAAGTTTAGAAGCTGTCTCGGTCAAAGACGGTGTGTCCAAGGACCAAGTAATTGTACAACTCCCGAACCCATTTCAAGTTGGAGATTTGGTAATAAACGCAACCGTGTTTCAAGTCGGAGATATGTGAAGGTAGTCGCTCAGCCCGATTCACGTACGGAAAGGGAATACGAGCCATACCTGGTGGCAGATGTTATCTTAGGCGGTTACTGCAAGCTCATCAATGTCGACAAACTGGAAGGTGTGACAATTCACTCACGATGGCTTAAGCCTTTCAATACCTAAAACGTTGTGCTACCTTTCTTCCAGCATTCTTTTTAGTATTTCCTACAGTAATTTCCCCTTTCATGCAATATTTGTAATTCCTCCAAAATGATTGCACTACTTGCATTCATAATTAGGGTTTCGATTTGTCAGTTAATCAAAGTATTATTCCCTTTTAGAAATCTCTTTGCTCCTGAATCATGACACAAGGTCTTGAGCAAGCCTAAACCCTCATCATAACCCATCAGTTCAAACCAGAAAGGAAAAACCCTAGAAAGAAACACCTCATATCTTTCTAGAAACATCGAAGGAATACATGCAGAGAGAAAAGGGGAAAAGGAATCGTGTGATTATTAGGGCAAGCGCTTCATACTATGAAGATCAGTCTACTCCAACAATAAAGTGGCCTCTCAATCACCACATGATTAGAAGGATTGCAACACGTTATCAATTAAAGGGAAGACAGGTTCGTGGTTAATCTTTGATTTCCATTATCGCATCCTCTTCATTATTTTTTAGGGTTACATGCAATCATCATAAGAACATGTGCACGTTCACATGAGAACGCATCATCGAATGTCGCGTTCTCTTTGGATGTGCGACTCGATGGAATGGAGAGATTTTATTGCAACCTCACTAGAGAACATTACAACTAGGGTCCCCGAATATCGGAAAAGAAAATCGTTCATCTGAAAAACCAGGCTCAACCACAAAACTACTGAATATAAGAAAAAAATGTCTACGAACTATAGAAGGTGCTCAACTATAAATGAAAGCAACAAAGGGAAGTCTAGTCATTAGAGGTGTCAGCGGTGCCTTCACTGGAGCTATCATTGAAATATGCTTCAACACCTTCATCACAAGCCATTACTACATCCTCTCTGAAAGACGCATCGAATTCCCTTTCTGATGTTGTTTCAATGCCTCCCTCAACGGCTACTTCAATACTCCCTCCAAGTGACTCGCCAACATCATTTATGGGAGATGTTTCTCTGAGATGTTCCTGAGATGTTTCGATTTCTTCTCCAGGTACTGCTACCGTCATCTCCTCAGCAACCACTTCAGCGTTCCCTCCAACGGTTTCTTCAACATCCTCCGCGGAAGCCACTTCGACCTCTTCCTCAGGAACTGCCCCAAAAGCCCTTTGAGGATGCTCCGGTTCGTCCATATCAGAATCGAGAATTACGATTCCATTACGAATAGGGTAATCATACTTGTTTTCACTGGGAAGCCGCTCATGCTCGATCCTTCGCTGCTTTAGCTGAGCTGCAAACCTTTCAGCTCTCGCGCTAGTCGACTGAGATGCTTCGTCGTGCCTCCATTTCTCCTCCATATTTACAGAAGACAGAAAAGCCTGAGTACGCTCCCAAATGATGCGTAAGTGCAGAAGAGACATACCTTGTATGGCACGACCAACTTCGCGGAACAGGGAATCCATCTTGGTCATCACCTCCTCAAACGCACTAGTCATGGGTTTGTCGACTTCAAAGCTCTTGTCTGGAGAAGTAAAAGAGTAATCATCACCAGAAGTTCCCATCATACTGCAAAAAAGACGTTATGATTATATTAATAGATGGTATATAAAAAATCATTATCCACATCAATCAAAAATCAAACCACACAATGAACAGGGAGAAGTACCTGGAACGAAGATGAGAATCAATCCTATGATGAGAGAAAGGCTCCAGCGTCTTCTTTATATTCCACAAATCAGCAAGACCCTGGGAAGAAAAGGAGTCTCTACTTTCCGTGTATAAAGGCTCCGGATACGGGATAACAATCAAGTAGATACTTATCTATCTGAAGATAACTGACGTACAAAGGAAACGTGCCCTACTCAAGAACCAAGCCAGCCTCTATCCTGGTAATGTGCATTGAACTTCTCTTGTGAATTTCTTTGTCTGTCACCATCTAGTGCTTACCCCGCAACAATGTCACTGTTACGTGCTAAGCAGGGGACTTAATGTTGATGGTGGTTTTTAGTTCAGGTTCAAAGTCGTTAAACACTATAGTTAGCGTTGTAATCCTGCAAAGAAGTAAAGGCTATTTGAAATTAATGAGTGTTCAAACCTTTTTGCTTATATATATATGTATTGAGCAACTCAGTATAAATATGAAATCCACTCAGAATGGTACACGTAGTAGCAATCCCAAATATTCTGTGAATTCGGTTTTCTACCGGCATTATTAACCAATGCATGACTTGCCTAGTTTTTACATATGCTATGTTCCCAGCCGAACTCTCAATATTGACATGACATGACGATCGATGCTCACTCTCAGCAAAGTAGCATGAATATCCCGAAGTGCCAGTATTGGAATCTGCACAAAAATACTCAGGCTACATCGCTCTCTAACAAAGAGATCAACGCGTTCATACACTTTTTTAATTAAAGTTAGCGTGATCGAACACATATTTATTCCTTAAAGGAAAATCTGGACTATTCACATCAGTCTCAAAAAATAATCATGGCCACACGATTTGGCCACGTGATTTAACAAACTTAGACTACTCCTAACAGAACTAGGCAATCATCATAGTAACCACCGACGGGCCCACTAATGCCCTAGTCGATCGAGTTCTATTTTTCTCATCCACAAGCGCTTCAAACACCGACCCAAACATGGGTGTTTGCGCTATATAAAAAATGATCTCAAACGAGCTAAGACTGTCAAAAAGGGTCTTAAATAAATCATGGTCGTCCAACTTTGCCAGCCTAGTTGGACGGCTTGGATCTTCATACGAACGATTAAGGAAGTGCCAACGTATTCATTGGCGGCCCAACTTCCCCCTTTGCCAATCGACTTGCTTGCGGCAAGCCTATAGGGAGCTCAACCATTTGCCCAAACTCGTGCAAACACGCTGTGTTCAAAAACCTAGTTTGGGTCGCGGCAGTACACAACTGTCGCAGATCGATCGTGTCCGTCCAACTTAGTCGGCCTAGTTGGACGGCTTGGATCGCATTTCGAGCGATCAAATATATACCGATGTTTTCACCGTCGTCCCGAGCTCTCCCTTGGTTGATCGACCTGTCCCCAGCAAGACCAGAGAGCATTTAACCGCTCGCCCAAAGTACCTTGAACACGCTGTTTTATAAACCCTAAAATTGCTTTGCGACAACACATTACTGCCGCAAAACGATCACGACCATCCATCTTCGCCAGCCGAATTGAGTGGCTTAGATCTAATTTTAAGTGGCCCAGGAGATGTCATCATGCTCACCGGCAACCCACCTTTGTACATGGGCGATCAACCTGGTCGAACGAACGCTCAACGCTTCGAATCGCTCACCCAAAAAGGGTTGGTCGCGCAGCCCCTAAACCCTAAGTTGCATCAACAACATTATGAAACTGTCGCAAATCATCTCGTCCATTCAACTTTGTTAGCCTAGTTGGATGGTGTGGATTTATTTTCAGAAAACCAACAAGGTAGCATCGTGGTCATCGGACGCCCCTCCTCCACAGGGAGTGATCGACCAGGTGATAACTCACTTATAGGGTCCTCAAACGATCACCCAAAGAGGGATGGTCGTGCTGCTTTTAAGACACTCAATCCGTGACTAATTCGACCGAGCTCAAAAACAGCGATGCTTCTAACACATCGATTATAAGCAATGCTTTATAAATACCGGTTTTATAAATAATTTATTATTTAACCTAAAAGCACTATGTGCTGATTTTAGCGGCAAGTCACGTGACTTGACCCATTTACTCGAGACATCAAAAATGTCACAAACTGGGGGATACTCACTGGGGTATTGGTCTATCGGTTTACAACATGCGGCGCGCAACGCGCCCATTATAAGAAATTGTTAGGAAAGGCGGGCAGTTAATGAGAGTAGTGGGTGAACGTGTGATCATTCTTCCCTCGTAACGGAAACATGATGACCACCACCTTCAGCACAAACCCACTTCTCCACTATTTAACTTCCTTCACTTCCTAAGAGATCAGGGTGCGCTCAATGACTTGTATAAGTAGGTTTTCAATCTATTTCAAGGGGAACACAAGTGTTATCAAAACAAGTAGCCAGAAACAATTTTCTGATACACAAGTCATAAACAGCCACACCTTCATAATTCAACACTCTGATCTCAAACACCTTCTTCGCTTCCCTCCTTAAGATCAACCCTTCTCCTTCACCTTGTGACTGAATTGAATATGGAACGACCATTTCTTGGTTTAGGCCAGAATCTTACAGATTGATCTCTCGAATCTAAAGTACTCCCGTGCAGTGCATTTGTTTAGGATTTGAATTCGTTTCTCATCAACACACCCAAATTTACCAAAAACAGCAGAATCGGTTTTTACCCTCAAACACAAGTATGTGAACTTGTATGCACACTGTCATATATCCAGATTTACAGTAAATCTATATTTACAATAAATTGTTCTTAACCAAATTCATCAAGTATGAACAAACGTTCTTAAGCTTAACATATTTCGAGAACGATATTCAAGATAAACTTGACTCAAAATTTATGTTATGCATATACTGTCTAATTTAGTTATGCGACAATGTCTCATAGATATAAAGGTGAAAATTTGAGAAATAAGTGGTTCAGTCTTCACTTACCTTTTGTTGAAGAAGTTCTCCAGAGCTCTTGTTGATCTTCGCCTTCAAACGGTAGAACGCAGTGATATCCGATACTCAACTACGCACTTCTATCCTAATCCGAGACTTGACTATATGTAGACTAGAAATCAAGATATAGTTTTGACAACTAGATTTGACAACAAGCTTGAGATAAAAACACTTGTGAGTTCGACCGAGCAATGCTCTAACATTATTGCTTGGAAAATTCCCAAATGATCAACTTGAAAGAAAAATAGTTGGCGAGTAAATATGATGATTCAGGCTTCACATACCTCTTTGTTGATAAAGTTCTCCAAATGCCTTCGTCTGGTCTCCAGTCTTCAATCTTCGAGGGTTATTCATCAAAGTCACATACTCCACTAAAGATTGCTCAACTTTCTAAAGTACATTCAATCTGCACCTAATTCGCTACCGCATGGGTAGGTTCTTCACATATACCCTCTCAACGATTAAGCTCCTCAAAATAAGTTTTTTATGACTACTAAGTTCAGTTATTCAGTAAGAACTCCATATGTAAACTTAGCAACATGTATACTATGTAACTCTAAAATCTTTAAAAGTTAGAGGTTATGCAACAATATGTACAGAATTTTTAAAAATTCTACCTAAAAAGTGAAATTTCTAACTAAAGACTAAAAACTCTATATGCAAAATATATAAGTATTTCCCCGCACTTGAACTTTACATTGTCCTTAATTAACTCATCGAACGTAAAATCAAGGTGGGAAATTCTAATATGATATGGAAAAAAAATATGAGTTATTACCTTACGACTAGGATCCCTTAATTTAACCACATCTTATTTACTCTAAAAGGTGCATGAGTGACGGTTTCTTGTCTGACGGTTTCTGTAAAAATTCTTCTCTTTCTTTCTCTCTCCAAAGAAAAAAAAATTCTTCATCATCATCTTGCTCAGATTTGGTTCTTTTGGACAAGATCTGAGCAAGGATTATTGTCTTTCTTTAGTTTTAATAGATTTTCTAATAGAATAATATGTTGTTCTTTAATTTATGGTGTCTTTTGACACATTTCTTCACCATTTTGGTGATTTTATCTTCGCTTTTTCGGTGATTTTTCTCGCTTTGTGAGCGATTATTTCTTCACTTTGATGGTGATTTGTTCAATCTTTGTTGGTTGTTCCATGGTTTTTATTCTAGATTCGAGAACATCGGTGATTCAACATGGCATAGCTTTGAGTTCATCTTCAACAAAAGGGATTTAGGCCATCCAGGTTTTTCGTTCATATATGCAAGATTAAGGGCTAATCACTCCTTTGTTTTTGGAGCATCTCTTGTTATAGAAGACAAACATTCAAAATGGTCGGAATTGGTTGTGGATTATACCATCTTTTCTCTCTACTTTTCATACAAAAATTGGGTACCTTTACGGTATTTTGCTCTTTCTCTTCGCAAATTACATGTAATTGGTATCTTTATTTGTATTTGGGTTTTAAGTTTCTTGTATTTTGATGTTCTTTTTCTTGTAAACAATCATGTAATCACCTTTTTGGACTGAAAGAAATGTGATCTGATTGTTCATCAAAAAAAAAATGTATATAGTACAACACCGGGTTTATGCTTCAAAAAAAGATTAAAAAAAAACATCAGATTGTGAAGAAAATGTGATGATTCTAACATAGAGACCCTACAGCACTGAACTAAGGTTTGGAATTTTTGGAAAAAAAAAACTGTGGTTACTGGATGCAGTATGTGAGCCGACTAATAACAATCATACCTACTTCAAAAAAAAAGCTACAATGTTAGATCGTTGACGTGGACGTTTCATACTCCCTTCGTCCTAGTTTAGATGTCACAACAAAATTTTGCATAAAGATTAAGAAAGGTAGAGAGGGTAATTTTTTTTCCCATAATTATCCTAGGTTTGTATTTAAGGTTCCTAATTTATAGATATATAGTTTATGGATATATAGTTTTTTGTTCTTCACTTGAACAATCTATAATACAAAACAAAATGGGTTTTTGAGCTTGGATGATCGGATAACATTTTGAGAGACAAACGTTGCATCCGACCATCCCAGTCTCATCCCAGCGAAAGACATCCGACGGTCGTCGTTTCTGTAACCCCTTTCATTATGAATCAAAATTAATTAATATTTAATTATTGCATAAACCCTTAACTCAAGATATTCAAAGAAACAGTAAATGAAATCATAATATATCATACGTGCATTAATTGGATTTAGTGGTGACATGATGAATCTAATGGGAAATGGGATTTATTTGTTTATTTCTATTCATAAATCATAAATTGAGATATGCATACACACTATTATTTAAATGGTTTTGTGTTCGTTTTTGGATAATGTATTTGAATTATTTTACAATGTATTTATAGACATTATTTTCGCTTAAAACAACATAGAAAACTATCTTGCAAAGGAACACGACTTAAAGTCCGTAAAAAAAGAAAAATTACACCAGTCAGATATCATATTAAAGGAGTGCCGCTACGACACGAGCTATCTCTAGATATTTATTAAAACTCTCTGTTAACCTCATGTCGTGTCGTTACGGCACGGGTTATTTCTAGTTCAAAAAAAACAAAAAGAAATGTTAAAGGATGCACATATAAGAGTATTTAAGATTGTGTCTAGAAAATAGAACTATACAATTTTCTATATTAGGGCCTCAGCCAACTAAGGAGTAAATTAGAATAAAAAATGGAAAAATATGAAACATAACAAGTATTTTAAAACAAAAAAAAACACACCATATTATGGCATCTAAACTAGCACGGGTGTGAGTATTATTTTGGCAAATAAGCAATTTTTAGATAGTTTTACCTTCAAAAATTCCCACAATATATCCAGCAAAAGAAAACAATGACCAATTAATTCCCACTTTACATTTTGTGTTTGCCCAATTGTAATAGGGCTTGAAATGATAGAATAATTTTGGGTACGGATCACATAGTCATGATGGGTGAGGTCATTCACTGTGACATCCACTATTGATTGTCTCGGAATATGCCAATTCCAAGCCTGGAGAAAGCAGATTATATTTGTCCTTTGAAATTTTGATAATTATTCCCTGTTTCTTTCGGGGAAAAAGAAAGAAATAATTATCTTTTCATGATGTTAGTAAGGCGTAATCCCCAAATTAGACTTATAGAGAAAAATTAAGGAGAATATGATCAAATATGATTATGCTGCCAATCTTACAAAAGAGGAGTCCATGTGTTCCATATATTCATATATTCGATTTGAAGATATATCCATCGTGATCGAGTTTCCTAGAATCTATTTGTGAGCTTCTCAAATATTTTTTGAATATATACCTAATTTGGTAACGATTACCTACTTTTTGCTATTTTGTTTACCGTGTGCATCTTCAATCCGTTTTTCTAGTCATATATACATACCTTCAATATATCCAATTGCAATTGGCCCTGCACCCTGCAGTGGAATTGTTGCATTACCTTTTAGGATGAGACCTGTTTTGAGGCATATTCAAATTGTTTGAGGTATATTCAAGTTGTCAGTCGAACTTATGATTTTTCCTAAGTTCGGCTAATAACTCAGAGGTTCGACTGATAACTTTTCAACCATATTTAGGCAAATATATGCCTCAAAACATTTGAGTAGGCCACAAAACATTTGAGTATACCACAAAACAGGTTTCTTTAGGATATCAACAATATACATTTTTTGACCGCCCACAGTGGGATTGTATGGAATCTATTTAGATATGGAGTTGTCGGGGATTGTATGGAATCTATTAAGATATGGAGTTGTCTGGAATGTGCTGGGCTTTTAGGATCTTGCCTTACCATTATAATATGTAGAGCCTCTAGATATAAAGAACCGGCCTTGTCAACCTATGAACATCATTCCAACTTTTTGGAGCAAATATAGAATTTAAGTACGTATCTTTTGTCTAACAAATGATTTCCTTAAGGTTGGGCTGGGTGCACTTTAAAATTAAAGCCTGTTATAGGGCTCTAAGGATTTGGTTTCGAGGGCTTCTATGGATTCTAATATCCTAAATGTGGATGAGGGAAACCTATATTCTATAACAAAAACACAAAAATAGCTTTTGACAACTTACCTAATTACCAAATCTAATTTTAATTAAAATCAAAAACCAAACCTAAACAAAAAAAAAATCATGTCTCTCCATATTCTTCCTCTTCTACCATTTTTTTCTTCTTCAATTGGGTTGGTTCACAAAATAAAATAGATGATTATCTTAGCCAATAATGATTTCAATTGAGTAACGATTGAAAAACCCACCCACCCTTTTTTTTTTTTGCTTTCGATTGCATGAATATGTTAGATTTGGTTAAACTAGGGTTTTAAAATTAGTTTCATAACTTAATACAGTTGGGAAACCAAACCGTAATGACTTTAATAGTTGGGAAAACATGAACTCCCAACCGTATTTATGGTTTACGGTTAGGAAACCCAATCGTATTTTAGGATTTCAAAAAACAAAAAAACAAAAAAAAAAATCTACTAGATTTGTCTACGGTTGGGAAAACATGAACTCCTAACCGTAAGTTTAGTTTTCAGGGGAAAAGAACAAACTTGTTGATCTTTGGTTTTCTAACAATAATTATGAATCAAATTATTAGTCTAATCAAATCACTAACCTTGATTTAGTTAATCAATCATGTACTAATTAATTAACGGTATTCTAGCCACTAGCAAAATTAGTAGGATAAGGGGTTTGTTGACTGCTATTTAATGATCCGATTTCGTCATCTTGTGAACCCTCAAAACCAAATATTTGGATCCCCTAGACTTCTTGAAATTTCCAATTGAACTTAAACTGGTCAGTATATTCGAATCTTAACTGTAGCATGTGATTCATGTTTCTCATTTAAGTTGGTCAATAATCAGTAACTTTGCTTTCAAAGGTCAAATTTGACATGTTATGGTTTTCTAAAGGTGGCAGGTAAAAAGTACAATTATAGATTCATGAAATCGATACTTGTGCACAGCCGTGAATGTATTTTACGAATCTAAACATACTCTATGTAATCTTCTCTAAGAGAAAGGGACTATGGATACTCCTGTTTAGACACACCATCTCACATGATTTGCCTCAATTTTTGAATAAAATGCAAACCACAATAAGTTTAAATCTAATATTCAGATGACTATTCATGGAAAACAAGCTTTTTTGTTCAAATTTGCTTAAGAAGAAGACAGGATAAAAGTGTTAGAATTGAGTTTTGTTCTCATAGCTAAGAAACTCTTTCTGATTCATCCCTGGTCCATTTCTCTAGAGTAAAACATCGATGTTATTACCTCAGTTCCGATATGGATGAACCTTAGGCAGGTCCCTCTTTATCTTTGGAATGAATTAGGGTTATCCAGAATTTCTAGTATTGTGGGCACTCCAATCATGACTGATACTCCAACAACGTTGAAGACAATGATGTCATATGCCAGGGTCTTGGTTGAAGTTGCAGCTGATTTTGTTTTTCCAACTGAATTGCCTATTCAAGTGGACAATGTTCAGCTTGTTGTGAAGGCGAGTATCCTTGGAAACCTGATGCTTGCTCTCACTGCAAAAACTTTGGGCATTCAAGTGCCAAGTGCTGCTTAGTTCCTAAGACTAAGAAAAACTTATTGCCTCCTTATTCAACTTCGGTTACTACTGAAGATCTAGTCGCTCAAAGCAATGCACAGTTGGTTGTTAACATAGAGGATAGAGCTGAGATTACTCAAGACGGATTTGAGAAAATCCCTCTAGTGGATGAAACTGTTTTGGAGAGGTCCCCCCATACCATCTGAATTGCCTATTCAGGAGATATGGTTAAACCCAAAGAAGAAGAAAGCTGGAAAAAAGGAGATATGAGTAAATCTATAGTTGACAACAAAGTTTCGGCTAATAAACTAGTGGAGTTTGGTTCTTCATGGGGCTTAGAATTTCCACCTCTAAAATCTAATCGTGAAGAAATGTTTAGTGATCTTGAAAAACATTACGTTGATCTAGATATAGAAGATGTTGACGAGCATTTTAATTGACAATAGGCAGCGGTCTTTTTTGTTTCGTCAATAGGAAGTGGTCCTTGTTGTGGCTTGAAGCTTTATTTTGGCTTTATGTTTGTTTAGTTGCTTTTTTCATGGGCTTTTAGCTTTATGTCAGTTGTATTCGCCATCACACGGCTTGTGTGCCTTTTCATCTATTCTCTATGATCGATCAAAAAAAAAAAAACTGGCCAAATTGAAGGTATACCTAAATTAATTGGGGTATACCAATTTTAAACCCATCCAAGGTAGTGTGTTAACGGGTGTCTAAAAGATGTTAAAAGACCAAATTGTCCTTATTATTTTTAGCCAAATTTAAACCCTGCTGACTAAAATTAAAACCTAAATCCTATCAAAACAATCTTCAAAATCTCTTTAAAATTCTACATGATGAAATCAAAAAAAAAAAATCAAAATCAAAATGAGAAAAGAAAAAGCATACGGGTTTTGAGATTGGGTATGATTTTGTACCCAATCTCAAATCCCTAATGATCCAACATTTTTACCAAAAGTCAAAAGTCGGCAGGTATCTTTTTGGCTGACCTTGCCGACTAATACTAGTCGGCAGGGTAATTTTTTGTCGACCTTGACGATTTTTCATCTCTGAAATTAGCATTTACAGGGTCGTCACGGTATTCATCCTTGTACCTTGTCGACTATGTTTAGACGGCTGGTTATGAAATTAATACCTTGCCGACTAATCATGCATTTATAACGTCTTTCTCTGTATGTCAAAAATCCTATAGACGGCAGGGTATTTTTTTGTCGACCTTGCCGACTTTTCATCTTTCAGATTTGAAAGTGTTGATTTCTTCTGTAATTTTGAGTATAAAATTACTCATCAACTTTGCAATTCCTTTGTAGAAGTGTTTGGCTAGTGTGGTTTCATTTCCGTTACAAAAAAAAAATCTCAAAAAAAAAAATCCTCAAAAATCATAACACATAATCCATGAGTTCAATCCAAATAATACCTAATTTGAGAATTTTAATTCAACTAATTAACTAACTAAATTAATTAACCTAAACACATTATTAGTGTTAATTAAGCAAGGGTAGATAACTCATTTTGAAAATACATGGTTAAGGGGTATCATGTTTTACTTCAAAATGACCCGGGTTTTATCTCATTAGGTATACCCCAATTAATCTGGGTACACCCTAATCTCGCCAGGTTACAAAACTCTATAATCCTACTAGAATTGAAAGCAACCCGAGATACCAAACTTCACTATCTGCTAAGTTTAATTTTGATTGTTAACTTTTAATGGTTAATTTTCAAAACGGTAGATAGTGATGTTATTTATCTCGGATTGTGCTCATTTTTGGTAGGAGTGTAGACTTTTATAAGAAGATCATCTCATCAAAATATTAGCTTCAAACTCATTGTCGCTTGAGTTTTATACAAAAATTAACGCAAATCATGTGAGATAGCGTTTAAATAAGTGCCTATGGATCCTCTCTCCTTATCTAATATTATAAAGGCAACTATCCAGCTATGGTAACACTTGAAGCTGTAAATTTATATTCCAGTTTCATCATTGCATTATTTATTTTGTGAGAACTAAAGAGATGAATGATGTTACTGTAATTTGCCTGGTTATTTTGAAGCCTACTTCATTTTATATGAGGCTTATTAAATTCGGCTCCCACCTAGATGGGTAGAGGATGTATATAAAAATGAAACAACTAAATTAACCTTACTATTGAAACTTAAAAACTTTGTTTCAATTCCATTCTCTTAGGTACTTTTCTATCACCTTGTTCCTCTTAATTAGGTTTTTGATTCATTTATATGTTCAAAACTGAAATTTTTCAGAAGTTCAGGTTTCCAATATTTAATAAGAATCAGTCGATATGAATGTTTGCAGTAGCCGATTCTGTACAATCAGCTAATATACACGTACATGGCAGCCGGTTGCTCTTGATGTTCATCGTGGTTGAAGAACTTCAACCTAGAATCTATCGATATGGACATTCACACCAGGATTCTAGTTAACGAAAATGCCTTATTTTTTTTGTAAAGTTTTTTTAGACTATAATTGGTCGATATGAAATTATTTCTTCACAGATTATAAATTCTTCGACTTTTCAAAATGTTCATATTTACCGATTGTAGCTTTGAGCAAATGCAAAATTTTCAGTCAGTGTCTTTTTAACTACAATCAGATGATTTTATCATGTATATTTGTCGATTATAAACGGTTCACTACACCATTTTTGGGGATTAGCAAAGCTTCATGCAGTTGCAAAAGGGAGTTTCAACAGCAGCCAGCCGTTGCATTTTTTTTGCAACACCTCCTTAGCCGTTGCGAAAAAATTCGCAACTGTTTTTGGTTCAACCAATTGTTTTTTCTCCGACTTTGCAACTGCTTTAGCTGTTGCTAAATTCTTGTCGCAACAACTTGAAGCAGTTGCAAAATGGAAAATTCGCAACAGCTCTGTAGCATTTTCGAAATTTAAAACCAAAAAAACTTAGAACGGCTAATCTTAGCCGGACCCGGGTTTATTATTCTGGTTATAAATTTAGCAACTATTTCTGACCGTTGCTAAATTTTTGCAACATAAAAAAAATAGTCAAGTCAATTTGTTGTTGACTTAGTCAAGAATTCCCTGCAACATTTTCAGGCCAAATCCAACTGAGAGACACATTGAGTACGCACCGAACAACGAAGTCTTCCATTTGAACAATATATTCAGGCCAATGACATACAATAATTAACCAATGAAGTTCAGTTTCTAAATAATGAGAAGATGATAACTCTTAGGAGACAATTCTTAAGTTTCTGAAGAATGATATAAACAACCAAGAGATAGAAAATTTTAGTATATTTCTTAAGTTGAGTTCGAATTCTAGAGAATGACAGATGATATAAGCTAGCATCTAGGAAGCTCGTAACATATCAATTGTATATAAAGAGATGGTATTACTAAACAAGAGATTGATGATACGCAAGACATGAAAAGGATGTACCCTGACTCTCAAATGAAAAGCATCCTTCCCAGCAAACTTGGTCATGTATTTGTTGCAAGCAATACAGTAAGCCCCCAAATCCTCACTGGAGACATTCTTCTTCTCCCAATTCACCAAATGGACACAGAAAGGGAACTCATCAACTCATTTCTTTTTCATGTCAACATCATAAATCCTAATCTTTGGGTCAGGTACACTACGACAGTGCCTTGACTTTGGGTAAGGCTTGTTATTAATCATGAGAAACATTTCTCTCGAAGGTTCAATGGTGGCAGGTTTTCAAGAGAAAGATCGAAGAGAAAATGGTATTTTGAGAAAAATTGAAGAGAAAATGGTTTGCTCATGGTGGTGGTGTTTTGGCGTTAGCAGAAATGAGAGGCATGATATTTTTTATTTTATTTTTTTTTTGAGAAGGAGACTGAAATGGAGTGAAGGTGAGGAAGAAGGAGAAGAAAGATAGACGAGATTGATAAAGGCGAAGTGTCTCTCTTCTGGGATAAATATAGGGTTAGGTGAGATTTTTGATCAAACCGTCCAAATATTTTAGAGCAACACTACACCAAATTCAAGGATTAGTAACTAGAATTCGCAACTGCATTGCTTCTGTTGCGAATTTTCAGTTGCGAAGTTTAGTTGCGAAGATTTTGGAACAGTTCACTTCAGTTACAAAATTTGCAACTATTTAAAATAGTTAAAACAGTTGTATGCGTGCGAATCATGTGTGTGGCTTCCTACACTTTCAACTGACTCGGTTTCAGCCCATTCAGATAATCTAAGTCAGCTTCAAAACTGACTCAGTTTATATGATTATCGAGGACACCTCGGTCTCTTATCCACCTTTCTTTTCTATTATCTCTTCCTCTCTCGTTCTCTTCTTTTCCTCTCTACCAGAAAAAAAATCTCTCATCTGATAAGAAATCAGAACTTTGTAAACCTAGAAAACCTCTGCTCCTCTCGTTCTCTTCTCTACCAGAAAAAAAGATCCCTCATCTGATTAAGAAATCAGAACGTTGTAAACCTAGAAAACCCTTTTCAGTAATAAGACCTAATTTCTTAAACCCTAGAAAATTACTCTGATTATCTACACATTTGGAAGAAGATTCAGGTAGATCCTTACCTGTAAACCTTATATCTGATTTCAATATTGGGTTTTTCGATTTGAAATTGTGTTTAATTTTTGATTTCTAACTCTCAATTTTACTGAGGTAGAGACGTGATTGCTCAAGCTCAATCTGGTACTGGACAAAAGTTCTTTTATTGCTCTTGTTGTTGTTTGTTCTTTTATTGATCTTATTGTTGTTTGTCAAATCGTTGATACTTCTAATCGAGAGTAAGTTCTGAAAAACTCAAACCCTTTGTTTTTAGATTGATTTTACAATCTTTGATTTCTTCTAAACGTTGTATTTTACTGTTACAGGGGAGTACCCAAAGGAGGAAGTGATTGAGAAGATCATATCTAATAATATTGGAGAGAATTTTGCAGAAACTAGTCCAAGAGCATGGAAAGGGGAAGTCCTTGAAGCTGTTGTGGAGATTAAAGATAGGCATGAGGCTGCAAAAGAGATTGAAAAGAGTCTATTGGGGCTTTACCAGGCCAAGGTTTATCAGAGAAGCAACAAAAAAGGTTTGGTATT
Source organism: Papaver somniferum (assembly GCF_003573695.1). Classification (NCBI taxonomy): domain Eukaryota; kingdom Viridiplantae; phylum Streptophyta; class Magnoliopsida; order Ranunculales; family Papaveraceae; genus Papaver; species Papaver somniferum. The sequence continues at coordinate 1,890,464 of NW_020621936.1, read as the reverse complement.
AATTCTCATCCTTATCCTTGTGACCGTTATCCTCATTGTCATCAGTTTCAAGAGATCCTAGGAATCTACTTATACTATCGTATAAATGAAATGAAAACAAGATCTGTAGTGTTTTATATATATTTCTTTCCAGTAATTCAGTTTTTGATATTCTTACTTAGTTGGACTTATATAAACATAAACTCCTTGCATTATAGGATTTAAAAGTGTTCTTTTGAATATTTTTTCTGAGGGATTGTATAAACATAAACTTGTGACTGTAGTGGAGTTTTCTGCTACTTTGCGATGCTTCTGTATGGATTCAAAACAGAAATATCTCAGCCTGGATGCTAATGGATGGAGGTGTCACATCACAACTTGGGTTATAGATGTTTGATTTTTCTGTCACGCAATAAGTGCAGGTAGTTTAGCTTATTCTAATGAAACTTCCATGCTTTAGTGTCTTATGTCTTACTCCACCCATCTTTTTTGAAGTCGCTTTGCATTGTAAATCTTATGGTAGGATCAAGTTCCCGATTCAGATCGTTGCTTTGTTGGAGTACAGAACTCACTGCAGTATTATTCAATCTCTTGTTGTACGTTATGGGAATAATCATCACAAGACCGAAGGTATTTTCTCAATTGAGTTTCTCAAAGGTAGCTCAAATGTCAAGACAGTTGCAAGATACTAACATTGAGTTGTCCTCTTACAGATAATGATATGTCTCAGGATATTGGGAGGGTTTTTTTATGGGTACAGGGTTTTTTTAGGGGATTATGGTGTAGGTTGTTTTGATCTCTGGTAACGGATAGAGAATTGAGCTAAATGTGTAACTCTCGACTGAATGCTTGATTTTTTTTTTCTCTATACATGGAGAGCTGAACATATGGTTGTTTCTTCATGTTATAGGATATCTAAGTTTTAGTTATTTAGTCAAGTATTTTTGCAAGGTTTTGAAGCACCCTGCTATTTTCTAATAAATCTTGGATATGTTTGATATTATGCTTTACATTCCGTCTACAGTTATTGATTTGTTCCTCTTGTTATGTCAGACTGGGAGAACACCAAAGTCTATTGATGCTGGCGAGGAACTTACTCGGGAAAAGGTCTTGTGGCCCCATGACAAGAAGTAAGAAAAAATCATGGTTATGAATTTCAGAACTTGTTCTAGTAGTTATCTGCATGCTGATTCTCGAGTTCAGACTCCTGAAGCATATTGCGCGTTATTTAGTTTTTATTGTTATGTGATATATTGTAGGGTGTTGGTTTACTGATCTTTAATCGAGTATAAAATAAATTATTACAGCTCTGTTTTCCAGGGACAGTAGTAAAAAATCCAGGGACAATAGCAGTAAGGGAAGCAAGTCCAGGGATGAGATATCTACCAAAGCCAAGGAAGAGAAGGATGGTAAATAAAGGATGCAACTCCTAAAGCTAGAAGTAAGCTGAAAGAAACTCCCCCTTATGACCAGTTTTAGAGTTAGCATATAAGTTTGTTTGCTTTGTCATTTTCACTTCGTTTTGGATGGAACTACTAGATAGTATTTGTTACGACACTTATTAGAATAAAAACTTGAAGAAAAAATATGTGCAGTTCATGCTTTTATGAAAAATATAAAAGGGTTGGTCACTGTTTTATTTATTGGATATGTCCTAGCTAGCTTAATTATCACTAGCTTAATTATCAGTAGGTGTAACTGGTCTTGTTGTCCTCCGACCACTATTTACCTGTCCAAGTTCACCAATACTTCCATGTTTTAATTAGGTTTGAAACTGAATTGTTTTATTATGTTTATATTTTTTGGCAGTATTTCAGTTTTTCTATAAGAATGTATACTCTTCATATTTCTATAGTGTTATGTAATTGTTTTCACATTTGGAAGAGATTGTAGTTTGTTGACCCCGTAAAATGAAGTCAGATGATAATGTTCGTTCAATTTCAATTTTTTTGTTGGATTAAATTGCTTTCCAAATGAACAAGGTTAACTTAATTTTGTTACAGGGGACCAAGTGTAGCCTGGTTTTGGCCGGTCAAAACCTGGTTTTGGCCAGTCAAAACCACTATTATTTTGACGTTGCAAAAGTTTCGCAACTGCAGCCCCCTGTTGCTATTTTTATTTCGCAACTGTTAGAACTGTTCGTCCTCCTAATTTCGCAACTGTTTTGAACTCTAGCGACAAATTTAGGTTGCAACAGCTTCAAACTGTTCCGAAAGAAAATTCGCAATGGCTTATGAGCTGTTGCAAAAGTTTGCAACATCGACTTCGTCACAGGTTTTACTATTGCGACCCCTCTTTGCAGAAGCAGGCTGTTACTAAACGCTAAAAATGGTGTAGTGCAAATCCTAACCATAGAAGGTAGTGTTGCCATCCACTCAAACTTGTCGCACATGTGGAATTCTAGTGTTACCTTGCACACAAGCAGATAACACATGTGGTCTTGTCAGCTGTTGCGAATTGCAACAGGACTGTGATCCGCAATTGCAAACTTCGCAACAGCAGAAAACGGATGCAAAAGTCTTAGCAGTTGCAAATTTAGTTGTGAATTCGCAACGGCTTAAGAGTTGTTGCTAATTTTTGTTGCTAATATGGAAAAATGGCGCTTTAGGTTTTAATTAAGAACATGTTCGGCTTTTTTGTTAATAATATAAGTGAAGTATACATAATAAAAAATATGAGAACGCCTGGCTCTTTTCTTAATAATATGGCCGGACTTTTATACCCGGTTATTTTTATATGATTTAGTTGCTTATTCTTCTTTATGAAATACAATCGGTATATATAGAAACTCACATAATTCCTCCGTGCTCTTGGTGAATGAAGAACATCAACCTAGAATTGACAGTATTCTAGTTTGATGTCTTAAAGAAAGATCAAATTTTTCAAAAATTCGCATGCTCTGATTATTAATAAACACTGATTAATTTCATATCTAACACGATTTTTTATTACTAAATGAATTAATTAACACTGATTAATGAATATGAAATTAGCCATTAACAAAAAATAGAGGATAAAGGTTTCCAGGCTACTTTAAAATGACCACATTTTAACTTATGTGGTAAGGCTCAAATAAAATAGACAGATCCCAAACTCTCTTAGGTAATTTGGATGTATCATTTTTATTTTACCTGTGTAATTTGTATGGGGATGATAATAATTTGAATGCAAAATTAATTTATCATCTTATTTATTTTATGCATTTACAATATTATTATATAACCTCTAGCTATTTTCATCCTTTTCTATATCAGTTAATTGCAAATGCCATTCTATTTTGAAATCCAACAACAATTTTTATCTCTTTTCTTTTTAAGAATACATAGCATTTTATTGAAACCCACCAACATTACAAACATATAATACATACTTTCAAACCACAAGGAACAAAACCAGCTATACCTGGAATACTAACTCTCACTCCAAATCAGAAGTTATCTTCCCTTATAACTAGCTCATACATATCCTTTTGAAGAGAAAAAAAGATAATCAAAGGAGGATTAGAGAACCAATGCTGGTTACATCCATTTATTCTAGCATACTTAGCTAGATCATTAGCTACTTTATTACAATCTCTAGGAGCAAACCTAACTACAACATCGGAAAGACTCTTAAATAAATCTAAGCATTCAGATAAAAGATACTTATCTTCCCAGCGAATATAATCTAGGTGATTCTTTGAACTGCTTCCATTAAGACTTTGTTATCTCCTTCAACAATAACTTTACTTACACATTTAGTCTTTATCAATTGAGCTACCATGAGAAGAGATAAAGCTTCTGCTTGGTCTACATCCCTTGCCCTGCTTATCCTGGCCATGGCTTCCAAAAAGATTCCTGAATGATTACGAGCCACAATGGAAATACCGGCACAATTAGTAGTATGAATAATAGAAGTATCAAAATTTACTTTTAATCATTCAACATGAGGAGATTGCCAATGATGTTTAGTATGAATATCATGCAAAGGATTTATGTTAGCCCTATTACTTTAAAGTCATAACAGAACTTATAAATCTGGTGAATAATAGCCCTAGGAGACTGGGTTTTGTTATCAAACAATTGCGGACATCGGCTTTTCCAGATAAACCACATATTGACAACTGCTAAATGAATTAACTCCTTTTAGGTCACTGAAATCAAATTATTCCTATAAGACCATGACATAATCCAATCATGTATGTTATGAAAACGATGAGCTTCCTGCAAAATAGAAGGAGATATCCCAGATCAAATCTCACGATCAAAGGGGCATTGGAGGAACATATGATCATTAGTTTCTAACTCATGACCACACATCACACAATTATAATTTTTCAATCTAGCAAATCTCTGGAATCTTGCATCTACTAGCAAAATATCCTTGGTGATTTTCCATATGAATAGCTGACACTTAAAGGGAACTCCAAGATGCCAAATTAATAGCCACATTCGATGTTGTTGTTCAGAAATGACTTAATCATTATGTTGCATCAAAATAGCCAGATAAGCCGCATTAACTGAGAATTCTCCATTCTTTGCAAGAGACCATCTAAGACGATCATCAGCTGGTTGTTGAGGAATTAGAACATTCTGAATCTGTGTGAGTTGATCACCTGTACAGATGCCTAGTAATTTATCAACCAATCAAAATCGATTCTTATGAAACTCTGCAACGTTGACTTTATTATGCTGAGTATTAAACACAAGTGGTTGATAATCTTTCCTAGACACTTCTCCAAACCAATTTCCTTGACAAAAATTAATTCTTGAGCCACCACCTATCTCCCAGATGTGAAATCTTCTCAATCACCTTAATCCAATTTGAATACATGTCCATATCCAAGTTATTTTTTCCTTAACTTGACCATAAAGAGGATCCTCATTTCTGAAGTATCGCGCTTCCAAAAGTTGAACCCATTAGCTTCTCAATTATGAACCATCTTCCATGCAATTTTCATTAGGAGAGCTTCATTAAAATATTTCAAGTTTTTAAAACCTAGACCTCCTAATCTTTTAGGCTTATTAATATCCTTCCATCCAATAAAATAACATCCTTTAGATGTCTTCTTATTCCACCAGTAATTCCTTTACAATGCTTCCATTTGCTTGATAGTTATATTCGGAATTTGCATACATCCCATTTGATATTAAACCATTGGTCCCACCACAGTTTGAATCTGAGTGTTTCTACCAGCTTGATTGACTAACTTGCCTTTCCAAGACTGCAATCGAAAACCTATTTTATCCAAAGTTTCTGTGAAGCAAGCATTTTTATTTTTACCTATAAACTTTCTTTCAATTACATTCTTTGCATCTTGACCAAATCTGTAAATATTGTTTTCGTTGTTTCATTCATATGGTTACTGAAATGAACACTAGATATATGCAAATACACCGTTTTTCTAGATACCTCACAGAACTGCTTTACAATCTTCATTAGATGATGACATGAATTAACTAAGGCTGAGGAGAATAAAATGCAGTCGTCAGCGAAGAACAAATGAGAAAATTTAGGTTCACCTCTAACTAGATGCAAGGAGAGATGATTTTGTTGTTTGCAACATCCTACTAAAAGCCTTCATACATAAAACGAAAATGTAAGGTGACAGTGCATCACCTTGACGAAAACCTCGCATGGGAATAAATGAAGGTGTAGGAGAACCATTCAATAAAGTGGAGATGTATGAAGTACTAATACATTGATTTATTAGCTTGCCTCTACTTAGCATTAAAACCCAAACATTCCATGATCTTCATAATAAACCCAGATTCCATTCTATCAAACACCTTTGCCATGTCTAACTTGATAGCTACAACACCTGGAAAGATTTTAGTTTTCTTCATATAATCGATTAGCTCATGAGCTATAATAATGTTATCTAAAACATTCCTGCCAGGTACATAGGCTGAGGAGAAATGATACGAGAAGGATATTCTTCAATTTGTTGGCAAGAGCCTTCGAAATAACCTTATAAGCAATATTGCACAGGCTATTAGGCCTGAAATTTGAAGGAGTTTCCACACATAATTTCTTTGGAATGAGTACTTGATACTTATAATTTAACTGACCAGATCATCACCAACTGCATCCTAATAAGATTGATAAAACCCAGTCTGAAAGCCATCAGGACCTAGCGAAGCCCATGCATTGATTTGATAAACCACCTGCCGAATCTCATCTTTTGTAGGAAGTCTAGTAAGATCATCATTATCATCCTGAGAAATAAATGGTGTAATAAGCCGAAAAATATCCGATCCTGAAGAAGGATTACAGGTTGTAGTTATAATGCTAAAATAAGTAAGTAGAAGCTGTTGAATATCCTCTCTTGAAGTGTACCAACAGCCATTATCATCTCTAATAGAATCAATTTGATTTCGCCTTCTTCGAAAATTTGCTTTAGCATGAAAAAAATTTGTATTCTTATCATGGCTTTGTAGAACTTTATCTCTGGATTGTAGGAATGCAATATCAGCTCTTACTTGATACCAGTGTTGAAGTTCTGACTGTCGATCCTTCAAATACTGCTGTGACAACTCATTAGATTGTTGGGACTCTTGAATCTGTTTCTGAATAATATGTATCCTCTCATCAACATTACCAAAAGTGGATTGTTTCTATAAACATTAACAATTGCCTTTTTTGTTTTTGAGCAATAATATAACCATTAAAGGGTTAGTCGATGATCTATACTTGGTAACTACATTTCTGCGTAACAATTGATTTCGGCATGTGCATGGACATGCCTCGCAATCTTGTGTTATATAAAGATAATAGGATTTTGGTGAACTCATATATTTTTCTGAATTTTTCCTTGTTTTCGTATGTAAATAAGTTCTCGATATATAAGGATGTATATGGAAAATTCCATTTTAAAATTAGAATTCGACATATTTAATGTGACAAACAAAATCCAAAATTCTACCTTTATATATGATGGAGGGAGCACATAATAACATATCACACCTCACTTAGTACATATGTCACGATTTTTATTAAACTCACTGAAAACTGGGATACCAAAAATATGATCTGAATTATAATTCTGATATTAAGTACATATCTTAGATTCTATGAGTTAATATCACTATGTAGCTCACAGATTCCCGTTCCAACGTAAAAATACCAGAGAAAATGGTTTGTTGGCCAAGTATCTCCAAAACATGGTTTTAGTGGACAGATAAATAATAGGTATGGGTTAAATGGGAACCACAAACCCTAGACAACTATATCCCTGATCTTTATGTTTTCTTTTCTTTCATCCCTTTCTCTCTCCAATTTAAAAATAAATCACAAATTCACGACAAATTCATAATTTCCAAGATATATATCCGATTTTAATAAACGTAACAGTCACTCACAAATTATGATTGTTAACAACTGCCAATGACGGTTTCAATGGTCGCTATAAACTAAGATTAATTAATTTAAAATTTGTTCATGATGTGATATAATATGTGATAGACGCATTTATGTGTCTAATTTGTCCTCAATGTTTCGTATTGTTAGTACTCGTTTTCGTCCTTATTATGGTGTTTTGTGTGTTTGTAGGCATTTTTGGGAAATAAACATTTTTGGAAAATTCGGATCGAAAAGTTGCTCGGGACACCCTCGGAGCACATTTTCTAAACGGACCCCCGCTTTGGATAAGGGGCACCTCATTTACTAGGACAACAACTGCTAACCGCACCCCATCACTGGTTAAGGGGAGACCATCTTCTTCTCAGTTTGAATTAATTGTTTTAGAGGGAAATTTTGGCAAGGGAAGAACAGAATTAGGGTTCGAGTTTTGGTGCTTTTCTAAGGAGACTCAATGGCTGAAATTTCAGGGGAAGGCATGTTTAAGCTTAACAGGCATGGTATGATCGATGCTTTGATTTAAAATTGGCTGGAGTGTCCGTTGGAAGAAATCAGGGAAGTGTTATTTTTCTTGGAAAACCCGAGAAGGTTGTTTTGGATTTGGAAGTTATTTAGAGAGATTCAGTCGATAAAATCTGTTGTGTTGGGCCTGTTTCATCTAAACAGGAGCGGTAAGTCCATCAAATTCGAAGCAATATGGTTGCAACGTGGGATTGAAGTGAAACATAGGTTGAATGATACTCGGGATTCTGTTGGGATGTGTTGGAGAGTTTGCGAGTGTTTTCAGCGTGTTTACTCATTCTTTCATGTGTTGGCAGCATGTTTGAAGCATTTAGTCACTAGATGACAGCGTCAGAAGACTAGAAAGGGAAAAAATATTCCCGAGGATATGTTCTTTACTGCCGAGTAATAGAAGAATATCGGGAGTAATTGAACGAGATTTCTTGGGGATGTTACCTATATAAAGGGTGCTGGTGTATCATAGATGGGGGGATGGAGAGTTAGGGGTTAGAACAGAGAGAAACAGAGTGATCAAATCACGGGTTGCAGAGAGAAGTTTCTGCTGCTGCAGAGAAGATGAACATGAAGAACATTAGCTGTTAAGGACAGTCGTTTTCTAGGGTCGTATATTTCAAGCTGTTTTGTAACAGTCCATTAGTCACGCTTATCTTCAGTTAGTAACACCTCTTGTAACAGTGTTTCTTTGTAACAGTTGCATCTGTAACAATTATAACTGTTACAAAGGCCCTTTTTATACCTTTTCTCCTTGTAAACACCTTTTTGAGCAATGAAAAATTCCTTTGAGTGTGTTTTCACCATGCGGAGCTAGACCCCATCACTGGGACAGTGGAGGAAGCAAATTTTCATGATTGTGGTAAATGAATTAATTCTTTTATTGACTTTTTACATAAATTTAATTTCTTTATGATTTCTGTTCATTATTTGTTATTTTGTTAGATGCCGCATGCTTAGTTCTAAATACTTTAGATGCGTCATGCTTTTAACTTACAAATAATATTTTACGAAATCTATTTTTGGCAAAGAACTAGAGTCACAACTTCTTTTGTTTGAGCTATATTGTCTAGAGTTAATGACTGAACCATAACAATATGAAAAGTAGTGGAATCCCGCGTCTCAGCATCTCTTCATCTTGTGACAAATTGTGTATATATATTTGTCCTTATTTTCTTTATCAAGTCTTAAAACAAATTCTCAACAAATCTGAGTGAACGAATCATCTTACTACAACATCATTGAAAAATATGATCAATTTTTGGCACCGCCGACGCGGATTTGTTTTTAGGTTTTATTTTATTTGTTCTTTTTTACGCGTTTTGGTATTTTTGTTTGCTTTCAGATTTGGAGCTAAGCTAAAGAAAAGGGGAGAAATTGCTGAAAAGAAAGGCAAAGCCAAAAAAGGAAAGAAAAGAGAAATCCAAAAGGAGTGAAGAAGAATATTTTGTACATTATTTTTTTTATTTTTTTCAGAAATTGTAATTAGGGTTATATTTTTGTAATCTTTTATTTTTGGACCTTTTTTTTCTTTTTGGACTTTTATTTTTGGACATTGGACATTAATTTTTTTTTAAACCCTACGGAAGGGTAGTTTCAAGTATAAACTGCACAGGGAAGGACGGCGATTACGATATCGCCTCGGCCCCTCGGGTTCGTACATGACATAGGAGTTGTGTCCCGAGTCGACTTCAACGGTTCATCCCCCGTCTGGAATGGGAGGTAAGAATTCTAAACACCCGCGAATCCCCTGTCAGCAGGTTTACTGGATGATTTTGTATGCATATATGTTGAGGACCTGAAATCGGATTTAATTTTCTAGTAAAGGGAAAGGCCTGGCCGAATCAAGATAAGGACTCGGATTTCATCACCGTTTCCTTCTTGCCTGCCTTAGGAACACGTAACCTACGCGAACCTAAGCTTAAAATACTGACTAGAACGAGACTGATAGGGTAACGAGCTTAATAGGAAATTCATTCGAAAAATATTGGTTACTCTTTTAAGCATACTTCAACGTTCATGATGGTTTCTGTGAGTTGAATGGGTGACTGCGCCGCCTTGTAATGCGGTGAGGCCTTGGGTATCAAAGCTCCATGCAGCTTCCCTCGCCTCTATTCAACTTACTTTGTCTCGGATTGATTCCAGAGGGGTTTTCTTAAATTGTAACGAATTCCCTTTCGAAGGATTAGAAGCTGGTCTAGAAACAATCTAAGTGGAGCCATCATGCTTTTTGTTTGCTAGATAAATTAGGCTTGTTATGGTCGAGTCAGCCTTCTTTGTGTTTGTGTAGAATTCCTTTGCAGTTAGGATGTCAAACTGGTATTATAATAGCCATCACAATGAATATGAATATCCAACTGAACAATATGGACATCACTCTTTTTATGACCATAGTGTGAATAGTGGTTGGGAACGCCAACCTTTCGAAGGTTATGGGTCATACCCTGGTGAGCCCAATTACTATCCACACGTGCATCAGTCTTACGAGCAAGAAGATTATAGTACTAGTTCTTCGTCTCTAGAGGATACAATCAAACTATTGAAAAGTAGTCCTTTTTATGATCCCTATGTTCCTATTCCTCCTTTAGAAGAGTCCCTCAGGAAGTTAGCTGAGTCGACGCGTAAGTTAGCTGAGATGAATAGTATAATTATAGACGAAAGAACTACAATAATGAGTGAACTTTCTTTAGAAGACCACCTCAAGCGGATAGCTGAGACGAACGAAAAAATTACTCGAAATTATATGAATTTTCAACACAGTGTTCCCAGTTTTACCCTTAAAAATGAGGATAGTTACTATTCACCTAATCAAGATGACGAGGATAGAATTGGAGACACTATTTTAGATGAGGTTCGATCTCTTTCATGTTATTATGATGAGGATAGTGTTGATGGAGAATCATACTTATGTAGGAATAGTGATCAGGAAATGGTTACTCCAATTGAGCTTTACAATGATAATATTATTTCTAGTTCAAATCCAAATAATTTTAATAATTATTCACCTATTCAAAAGGGCGAGGATTTGACTAGAGATACCCTCGTTTTAGACGATGTAGTATTTCCTGTTTACAAAGCCGATAATGATTTAGAGGAACGCGTTTATTCTGAGAATAATGTTTTAGAGTCTAGCGATTTAGAAACAATAGTCTTAGACGAAGAAGATGAACTCGTAGAGCTTTTAAATATGAGTGAGGATGCATCACCTGAGTATAACCTAAAAGAAGCAATTGACCATTTTCAGGATTCAGATGATCTAGAAATTAGGGAAATTGTAGTTAGTCTACCTAGAGACACCCAAAACTCTAAGTTTGGGGGTGATTATCATTCTCCCTGTGCTTTACCTTTAACTCTTAGAAAGTTCCCTCGTGTAGGGATTGACATTTGTGCCTCAACCATCGTACAAGATTATCTCCATACACGTTTTCTCGAACCTAATAATGTCCAGAAAGAAGCTCAGTTGTTAGAAACCCATCCTCCGGTTGATGTGGTTAACCCAGGCTATGATACCAAGATTGACTTTGTTTTCCCACCAAAAACTTTTCAACCAATTGTGGGAACATATGATTTTCAGATGTGTCGGTTATTAAGTTTTGAGACTAAACCTAATTACTTTAGGATATTTAGGTCGACACATTTTCTTAAGGAAGACCACCTCTTTAATTGTGGTCAGCTGTGTGAGTAAAATCTAATTGACTTAGAGGATCCCCAATTATTCAGGTTGTTGTTATGTGCTTCTAAGTTCTTAGTTGAGTTTTTACAGACTCTAATGCCTGAACCGGATCTTAGCTTTGAGGAAATCCAATCGATGAAAACCTTTTATTTAGACCCTTTTATAGAACCTGAACCACAACTAGATGTAGTTGTCTTAAGCAAGGGTATGTTCGGTATCTTCTTGGTCTGTTGCAGTTTCCTCTTCTTGTGGGTAACACTTTTTGATCCAGATGACACACAATTATTTCGGCTACTGCTATACGATTCTACGAGGTGACTAATTCTTCCAATGTCTGGCTGAAGACTTTAAACTTAGCACTTCTTGGGAGGTAACCCATTTTCATGCGACACGGTAATATTCTTCCTTATTTCTTTTACCTCAAGTGGTAATAGTTTCTCCTTGTTCATGTTTTTAATTTTATCTTTAGAACATTGAGGACAATGTTAGATTTAAGTTTGGGGGTAAGGGATAAACTTCTAGAGTCACATAGTATCCGGTTATCTAAGTTTACATACTGTTTCTCACCGAAAAGATGAAAATTGGAATTGCTAGAGATAACATTCTATTGAGACATTAGAGAAAAAGACATTGAGATCTTTGAAATTTAGGAGAGAACTTGTTCCTTTTAGAGGGTAACCGTGATGGACCTAACCATCCATGATGGAAAGGCAAGTAGGTCAGGAAATGCAAGAAAGACAAAGCAATCTTACAATGTAGTCTTAGTTACTGGATTGCGACTCTCTCTCAGTAGAAACTTATCATCATCAACAAGCAGGGCGACATTAAAATCTATGAAAAAAGTTGAAGACGTTTAAGGTTTAGAAGCAACAATAGAAGATAATAATTCAAAAATCAAAGTTGAAGACTTAGTTACAAAAAGCTATAAGAGCAAACGATTTAAGTTGTTGAAGTTCATGATACCAAGACATCACAAGTTGCGAAGATCCAAGTTCTAAGTCCTTCTCTCATGGCCATGTAAATTTTTGTCTTGTAATTGTTTTGTTACTGAAAAAAATGAAAAAAAAAAAAGAGAAAAAGAAAAGAAAATCATCATTGCGTTCTTTTTGTTATATAATTAGTTTTTTGTTTTTTGAGGCCATAGGGAAGTAGAAATTTTTAAGTCAAACAAGAAATCGAAGAGAAGAGTTAATTGTCAAGGCTCTATGAGGTTCGATAGTTTATCATCAACAGTTGAAGACCGAAGAAGACGTTGTTTCTACTGAGCACTATGAGAGAGTCGAAGAAAGATACATTTGGTTGCTTTGTTAGTCCGCTTTCAATCTGGCACAAGATCTTTCTAGCACTGGTTTAACTCATCACACGTAATTAGTCCAGCTGTGTAGCAGATGTCCCTCTCATCTTTATCTCTCTCCTAATATTATCCAGCTGTAAAGAGGCGGACGCATCTTACAATGTTTATCTAGTTGTGTAGCGGATATCTCTTTCTCTAGCAGTGTTGCGGATGTGTCTCCCCTTTTCTTCAGTCAGCTTTAGATCTGACACCTTTAATTTCTCTGGCATTCTAGTTACTTGGAGATAGGTTGAGAATATGTATGTCCTCATAGCTTTTTGGATACTTGTGACCAATTAGAAGTCATGGTTTTGTGGGTACACCTCTGGTAAACCCTCCCGAGATTAACTCGGTTTTATTTATTTTTTTTGCTCGAGGACTAGCAAATAATAAGTTTGGGGGTATTTGATAGACGCATTTATGTGTCTAATTTGTCCTCAATGTTTCGTATCGTTAGTACTCGTTTTCGTCCTTATTATGGTGTTTTGTGTGTTTGTAGGCATTTTTGGGAAATAAACATTTTTGGAAAATTCGGCTCGAAAAGTTGCTCGGGACACCCTCGGAGCACATTTGCTAAACGGACCCCCGCTTTGGATAAGGGGCGCCTCATTTACTGAGGGGCGGCTTCTTTACTATTTGCACCCCAGGACAACAACTGCTAACCGCACCCCATCACTGGTTAAGGGGAGACCATCTTCTTCTCAGTTTGAATTAATTGTTTTAGAGGGAAATTTTGGCAAGGGAAGAACAGAATTAGGGTTCGAGTTTTGGTGCTTTTCTAAGGAGACTCAATGGCTGAAATTTCAGGGGAAGGCATGTTTAAGCTTAACAGGCATGGTATGATCGATGCTTTGAGTTAAAATTGGCTGGAGCGTCCGTTGGAAGAAATCAGGGAAGTGTTATTTTTCTTGGAAAACCCGAGAAGGTTGTTTTGGATTTGGAAGTTATTTAGAGAGATTCAGTCGATAAAATTTGTTGTGGTGGGCTGTGTTGGAGAGTTTGCGAGTGTTTTCAGCGTGTTGACTCATTCTTTCATGTGTTGGAAGAATGTTTGAAGCATTTAGTCACTGGATGACAGCGTCAGAAGACTAGAAAGGGAAAAAAATATTCCCGAGGATATGTTCTTTACTGCGGAGTAATGGAAGAATATCGGGAGTAATTGAACGATATTTCTTGGGGATGTTACCTGTATAAAGGGTGATGGTGTATCAGAGATGGGGGATGGAGAGTTAGGGGTTAGAACAGAGAGCAACAGAGTGATCAAATCACGAGTTGCAGAGAGAAGTTTTTGTTGTTGCGGAGAAGATGAACATGAAGAACATTAGCTGTTAAGGACAGTCGTTTTCTAGGGTCGTATATTTCAAGTTGTTCTGTAACAGTCCATTAGTCACGCTTATCTTCAGTTAGTAACACCTCTTGCAACAGTGTTTCTTTGTAACAGTTGCATCTGTAACAATTATAACTGTTACAAAGGCCCTTTTTATACCTTTTCTCCTTGTAAACACTTTTTTGAGCAATGAAAATTCCTTTGAGTGTGTTTTCACCATGCGGATCTAGACCCCATCACTGGGACAACAGAGGAAGCAACTTTTCATGATTGTGGTAAATGAATTAATTCTTTTATTGACTTTTTGCATAGATTTAATTGCTTTATGATTTCTGTTAATTATTTGTTATTTTGTTAGATGCCGCATGCTTAGTTCTAAATACTTTAGATGAGTCATGCTTTTAACTTACAAATAATATTTTACGAAATCTATTTTTGGCAAAGAACTAGAGTCACAACTTCTTTTGTTTGAGCTATATTGTCTAGAGTTAATGACTGAACCATAACAATATGAAAAGTAGTGGAATCCCGCGTCTCAGCGTCTCTTCATCTTGTGACAAATTGTGTATATATATTTGTCCTTATTTTCTTTATTAAGTCTTAAAACAAATTCTCAACAAATCTGAGTGAACGAATCATCTTACTACAACATCATTGAAAAATACGATCAATATGGAGTAGGGTTCTTCATTCAACTGGTAAAACATATTTGGGCAAAATAACCAACCAAGGATATTTAAAAGTATCTAAATAATCTTTGGGTATTTCAACGGTATCTATTCTTAGATGTCATCTAGACCTATATAAAAAAGAGTTATTAAACAAAAAATTGAAATTCTGAGTACAAAGATAAGGAAACAGACCAAATAATTAATGTTATTCATTTATTAATTATTACTAATATCAATAAGTGTACATAAAAAATTACCCTCTTCATCGAAGTTAAATAGACGTAGAGGATAAAATTTATAATACAAAACATCACGAGGTTTTGAGCTTTGGATGGATGGATAACATTTTGATAAACAAACGTCGCATCCGACCATCCCAGTCTCATCCCAGTATCATCCCAGCCAAAGACATCCGATGGATATAAGAGTTGTAACCTCTTTTCATGAATATGCATTGATTATATTCCTTCATACTCCCTTTGTTCCATTTTAGATGACGTTTTGAGAGTTTTCACGCAGATTAAGAAATGGAGAGAGATATGAAAATTTTCCATTTATGCTCTTGCTAAAAGTCTTCTAACATTAATTGATATTAGTGGTTCAAAAATAAATTTATATTTTCAAGAAAAATATTAGGATATTATTGGTATTTTTGTGGAAAAATATGAAAACCATCAATTAATGTAGAACGAAAAAATAACCCTAGACATTCGTCTATACTGAAACAAAGGGAGTAATTACAAAATGGGTTTTGTTATCTTGTGAAGAGCCAATCATTGGCATTGTAAATAATAAAAATAATAAAATAATATGAGAGATAGTGTATCTTGCATTGGAGAAGGTAAAGTTTGCACTTGTATGGAGAAAAATTTAAAAAACCCATGAATATTTGCTTTATCTATGTGCACTCCTACTAAACCAGGGGTGCACATTCCTCCCATCCTTATTTTATCTAACCATAGTTATCTAATACGGGGATGGGAGAAACAAAATTAAATCCTCATTTAATGCTGATATCTTCTTCCTTGCGTCACTTTTAAAATTTCATTTTTCTTTTTCCTATTTAATGCTCGTATCTTCTTCCTTGCATCACTTTTTACATTTCATTTTTTTTCCCTTAAATTTTGATCTTCATGGGAATGGGACGAAGATGTTTATCTTCCAGAAAATTAATCAAGTGAGGAGAAGAATAGACTCTTAATTCCCGGCAAACTCAGATCAAGATCCAAAAAACAAAAAATGATTATATATTCCTAAACCCAAGAAGTACTCTCCAACACTAAGTGTAATAAAAGATTGATGCAATGATCAACATAAATCTACATCCAAAGCAAGAACAAATAGCAGTGGTAAACAACAAGTATTCTGTTGGGAGAAGAATAATAGTAGCATATCATCATCATCCGTATTAAGACATTGTTAGCAAATGCCACCTTTTGCAGTAACGTGATGATGACTTTTTCATGTTCCGATTATTAGCAATTACTTCAACATCATAGTGTTAGAATTCAATTGATTTTCATTTTGCTCCTGATAAAGATCATGTTGTGTTGTTAGAGTTTTTATTTTTCGAATATTTATTAGGGCAATGTTAATTGTTCGAAATTGGTAATGATTCGGAGAATCAATCTGATCATTCCACGAACATGAAGATTAAAATGTAGGCATTAGGATGGTGAAGAAAGAGAAATGTAAAGAAAGAAAGTGTATTAAATGAGGATTTAATATTATTTCTCCCATTTCCCCATATTAGATAACTATGGTTAGATAAAACTAATAAGGATGGGAGGAACGTGCACACTCCTGTGCATGGATGCACAAAATAACAAAACGCAATGTGTCTTATATGGTTGCAAACATTATATGATTTACGTTATTATTTATATAAAATCGAGACACAAAAGAACAACTTTTTGTGTGCTTGTGGAAAATTTGCTACTGATGATCATGTCAAGCTCTCTCTCGTTTTATATGTTTGGAAGAAGAAGTCAGAGGTGGAACAAAAAGTTATTTTTAAAAATAAAATTAAGAACACATAAAAAAATCTTTATCAAGTAAACAAGATAACAATCATTTATACACTTTTTTTATTTGGTATGATAAATTAGTATTAAAATACTAAGGTTTGTTAGATGGATTGATGAAACGATCCTAAAAATATTGTATACTAATCCAAGCTTGATTGAGCTTATGTTGTTTTGGTTTGATCATCTAAAAAAAAAATTTTAACTAGCACGAATTAATTCAATAATTATTCTTTAATCCATTGTAGTTTACACCAAATTTAGAAATTATTTACATGAGAACTTTAGAGCCACAAGTTCTTATGTATGAAATTTAGTCTAACAAGATTTCATAATATAGTTAAATATAATCGTTAGATTAGACAAAAATCGTTTTCCTAATTTTTGGTAGACATTTAGTGGAACTCAACGTGGCACAACCTCATGCAATACCGTTACGCCACGGATTATTTCTAGTATATCACATTAAGAAAGTATTTGGCCTTCATAAACACGCATTCTCTCTCTATATATATATATATATATTGCCCTGAAATATTAAATTAGTTTTAGTGATACATATGCTCTATATAGCATAAATAACTAAATAAAATGTATGCATGCAAGAGATTGTCTTTAACCCTCCTTACCCTATATGATATTAATGAGGTTGTCTCTCGTGAAAACTCTACCCTCTCCTTTCTCTCTAACCCTCTTAAACGAAAACCCTACCCTCCGATGTCACTTCCTTCTCAGATCGGCTCCTTTAGAGCAGATCTGAGCAGCCATGTTTGTTGTTCGTTCTACAACCTTTCTCAATCTTTGTTTTTAGCTTCATTTATGTATTATGTTCTGTTCTTAATGTTTTAATTTGTGTTCTTGCTATTGTGCAATTTTGGATTTGTTTATTTCGGGATTGGGTTTTGAGTGGAAGCATGATTTGTATACTGACGAAGAAAAGAGATCAAGGTTCATCATTTTCAGCACCGTTCTACACCCAAATAGCAATTTTTGCAGCATTTCCGGATTTTTTAAGTTTTTTCGTCTTTGATCTCCTGCTCTATATATCCTCTGAATCCTGTCTTAAGGTTTATGGTTGAGCTAATTTTATTTAGATCATGTGTTTATTCGGATGTAAGCTTTAATTTTATGTTTAACAGGTATGTTATGTTGCTTTCACCTATGGGTCATGTGTACTTCTCTGTGATAAGTTTCTTATGTTCAGATTACTATCTGATCGAAAACAGCTCCAAGTTTGGTTATGATCTTCTCCGGCAGATGCAGGAGCTCCGACGATTTATCCGACGAGTTCATTGTTTACCTACCAGATTAATTTCAGTTAAACAATGTTTTAGTTGTGATCATCAGAATAACTTAAAAAAATGTCCTCGGGCTGTGGATTTAGCATCACCAATTCAAGCTCTTCCGTATGTAAACGGGCGCTACTGTTACAGAATCTGGTCACCTAAGATTCTTTTACCTGTGATTCTATTAACTGAGAGACTGTTCATAGAGATTCGTTATTTGGTCCGGTGTGAAAGTGATTTATAGTATGTCCTGTTTGTTGTTGTTTATCGTGTCATGTATCTTTCGGGTTAATACCTATTTAATTATTAAAAAAAATGCTGTCTTGAAATGGGAGTTTAGCCTATCAAAATGAACATCCAAAATTCCGGCATATACTTGGACGGCGGGAGTAAACAGGATTACCCAATTATCGGATCAACCTACCATGCATCTAGAAACCTTAATCGATCTTGCCCAACACTGTTCATATAATGGATTAATGGGAACTTCAAAAGATTTGATTCCGAAAGATTAATTAGGCTTGGAAGAATATTTGTTTAACTGATCACATTAATAAATGTTTATTTCACTTTCTTGGACCATATATAGTTACAGGATGAGAAAAGTACTAATTATTTGGTCATATAGGAACTTCACTGGTAATACTTCTACTTAACAGCAGGAAGGAACCCAGAGGGTAGCTATATAGTCCGTACTCACATATAAGCTGTTATTGTGTAGCTTGGAAGCTAGTAGTAGTAATCAAGGCAATACTTTGTCAGAGACAGAGAAGATGTGTTTTAATTGTTTTGGTGGTGGCACCGGCGAAGTGTCTCGGAAACCGCCCAACCTACCTACAAAGCCGCCGACCCAAGATCCGGTTCGTACGTACCCAAGGCACAACGGGAGCCCTAGGAAGTCACAAGATCAACCAGGTATAGATGCAAATGGTAACAAAATTAGTACAACAGTTCGTGAAGATGTTGTTAACGACGGATCTAGTTACTCAAAACAATCACAGCAGCAGCAACAACTACATCGTAATATAGAAAGTATCAACGACGCTTCTTTGTCGTATACTGATGCACCAAACAGCAAGAGTGAAACGTCAAAGGTGTCGCCACAAGAGCTAACTGCATCGAGAGAACAAGAAGCTCCGTTCCCAAATAATGAGAAGTCTAATATGAATGCTCAAGCCCCAAAAGCCTCCCCAAAGGTTGAGCTAATCCCATCAAGAGACCCGAAGCAGATGACTACTTTTGAAGGTAGAGGAGTAGCCACTGCACACCAGAACATCAAGTCTGAAACATCAAAATTGCCACCGAAAGAGAGAACAAGGGATGGTTCGTGAAAACTATGAAAAGTGGACCTGGCAAGAACTGCTACATGAAAAAGATGCAAGTGTAGTGCTTTTTACAGCAGGTAAGAAGTAGAGGACTATATCTGGTAAACAAGATTTAAGTAATGCTGTTGCTTAGATGTTACTAATTGATAGTCAATTAAAAAAGTTATTGATTATCGTGATTGGTTTCTTTTTGTTTTAGAAGTAGCTATATTTCAATCCCAAA
This sequence comes from Papaver somniferum, assembly GCF_003573695.1. Taxonomy (NCBI): domain Eukaryota; kingdom Viridiplantae; phylum Streptophyta; class Magnoliopsida; order Ranunculales; family Papaveraceae; genus Papaver; species Papaver somniferum. The sequence goes on along the minus strand of NW_020621936.1, from coordinate 1,870,772 downwards.
ATCTTCAGGTTCCCATATTTAAAAAGTTGTGTACCGGCCTTCGAGCGAAACTGCAAGACTAAACATGGCTGATCCTGTATGTTTGAAAATAAAAATAAAAATACTAGATCACTATTCAAGCTTTGCTAGACTAGTCAGTCTCAGTTGTTTTAAACTTAGTCCTCCTGCGTAAGGCTTGGACGCTTAGTTTAGAAATGTGCCTGACCATATTTGGCGGTAAAATTTGGCTTATTTGGCTATTGTCAGCTATAGGCTTATAGCTGACATTGTGATGCTCTTAATTAGTAAGAGACCGTAATCTTTTTAGACTGTTTGGTTACAGATATTCATAAAAATCAATGTCCATTTGTTATAATTAAACGACAGAGATGCTAACCGGCTTGAATCCGACATCAACTACGACAAACACATCCATCTAGATCAAAACCAGCTAGCTAGTGCCTACAAGAAGAAAAGAACGCGGGAAGTGATGAGAAACTGAATGCACGACAAAGGAAGCATTTGTCCACCTGATTGGTTTAGGGGTAGGGCAACAAACTGAATTATTGGATACGGCTTAGATTGGAAAGTAGTGGTAGTAGGCTAGTAGTTGGGTAAAGAGGTGAAAAAGATGCACAATATGGAATACAGAATTTAGAACTACTTTACTTCTTGAACCACTTTTTGGAGAAACAAAGATAAAAACGAACTTTTGTTCTTGATGTTCGTCAGGAAGATAGGTCCTCCAATTGAGAACCAATTCCATTTTATCAGAACCTACCTTACTATGTTAACTATTTGGATTTATACATTTCTGATTACTAAGGCGATGACAAGTTGGAGTCATTTTCTTACAAAGTTGTCGATGGGGTTTGCTAAATTCCATGGGGTTATGCAGTTCAAATCACTATTCTTGGTAACCCCGGTTGAATTTGGTAACTTTTTGTAATAGCCTTGTTTTCTTATGGCTGGCTTTGTTGATCAATATGCTAAAACATACGGTGCACATACTCTATTGAAGGTCCCATTGGTGAAAAATCTATGTTTCGATTATTCAAGATTTTAAAGAAACAGAAGAAATCAAAGAATTGAATTGAAAGAAGATGTATTACGTGAAAACATTGTTACAGGTTTTTGTCTGTCTCAGACAGCCTTTAATACAACAATCATATTTTACTAAATCCAACATCTCTGTCAGTTCTATGGAACTGACAGTATACATGACAACAGTCAACTGACTTTTACTATATTATTTGACTATACTTATTAGCCCCCTCAAACTGATAGTAAGAACACTAATCAGTTTGAAGTGCTATAAGAAAATTCATGTAACAAACATCAAAGCACTCAACTCTTAAGGAGGAGAAAAACAGAATAAACAATCACTAAGAAAGCAAACAATAGTAAAGCTAACTAAGTTGAGAACTCAGAAGTATCTTCAAAAGGTGTAATAACAGGAAGCACATTTGGAGCAGAAGAAGCACTTGTTGTAGAAGTTGATGAAGTAACATCTGAAGTATTTGTTGATGAAGAAAATCCCAGTAGCTGATACAGCAAGGAAGTAAAAATAGGTGCACAGAGTCCCTTGGTGAATAAATTTGCTAACTGATTTTCTGAAGAAATATGCTGAACAGTCAAAAATCCTTCTTCAATCATCTCTCTCACAACATGATAGTGAATTTTTATATGTTTGGCCCTGGAATGAGAGACAGGATTTGAGGATAAGTAAATTGCACATGTATTATCACAGTATATAGTTATTGGCTTCTTAAGTGTAATATGTAACTCAGAAAATAAATATCCAAGCCATTCTAATTCTGCAGTAGCAACTGATAAAGCTTTATATTCTGCTTCTGCAGTTGATCTTGACACAGTGCGTTGCTTTTTTCTTGACCAAGAGATTAAAGAAGTACCCATAAAAATTGCATATCCACATGTATACCTAGCTGTCTCATAACAACTACCCCAATCTGAGTCAGTATAAGCAGTTAAACACTCAATATCTCCTTTTCTTAATGTTATACCATAACCAATTGTGCCTTTTAAATACCTGAGAATTCTCTTCACCAATAGCAATGAATATCAGTAGGAGCATTCATATATTGACTAACATAGTTAACTGCAAAACATATGTCTGGCCTAGTTAAACACAAGTACTGTAACATTCCCAATATGGTTCTATACTCTGTTGCATTAATTTGATAGCAAAGTTCCTTTTTTTACTGACACTCTTGGTCCTTTGACAACTGGAGTATTACAAGGATTACATTCCAGCATATGAGATTTAATTAGTAAGTAATTCCAATGTGTATTTCTTCTGAGTTAACATTATGGCATCATCAGATCTTACTGCTTCTAAGCCTAAGAAATAATGCAAATCACCCAACTCCTTCATAGCAAAGTTATTGCTCAAATATTTAACAAGATCAGTAAGCAAAGCATCTGTTTTTCCAGTTAGAATAATGTCATCAACATAAAGTAAGAAAACCATCATATCCAAACCAGAAGTGCAGACAAACATAGAAAAACCAGACACAGTTCTCACAAAACCATAAGCCATTAGAAAAGTACTAAATTTTTGAAACCAAGCCCTTGGTGCTAGTTTCAAACCATATAATCTTTTCTTTAGATGACACACTTTGTTTGGAAACTCAGGATCAACAAAACCTGGAGGTTGCTGCATATAAACATCTTCAGTTAAATCTCCATGTAAAAAAGCATTGGATACATCCAGCTGCTTTATAGACCAACCTCTAGTGACAGCCAATGTGAGAACTACTCTTACTGTTGTAGATTTGACCATTGGACTAAATGTTTCACCATAGTCAATTCCATCTTGTTGGTTGTAACCAAGTGCTACCAATATAGATTTGAATCTATCAACCTTCCCATCTGATATGAACTTAACTCTATAAACCCATTTGCAGCCTAAAATGTTCATGTGTGGTTCAGGATCAACTAAATCCCAAGTGTCATTATTCTTCAAGGTTGTATGTTCTTCTTTCGTGGATACTTTCCACTGAGGAATCTTAATAGTTGTTTTGAAACTCTTTGGCTCAGTAGGAGTATCCAATAAAGAAGCAAAAGCAGAATGTATTGGATGTTTAATAGAATAATGCATTATATGGTCAGGAAAAGCTTTAGGTTTTGAAATTCCTTTTTGAGACCTTGTAACAATTGAAGTATAAGGAGCAGACTCAGATAATGGAAGTAAAGGCTCAACAAGACCAGAATCAGAGTGTAAATCAGCAGAAATAGATGTAGAAAAATAAAATTCAGATTCAGAAAACATGACATGTCTAGAAATATAAGTTCTTTTGGTAAGTGGATTATAACATTTATAACTCTTATGTAAAAAAGTATAGCCAATAAAAATACATTTTACTGACTTTGGAGAAAGCTTATCAACTCTAGAATGTCCTAAAAAAGGATAGCACACACAACCAAATATTCTTAATTGAGAGTAATCTGGAGTTGTGTTGTAAAGAACTTCAAAAGGTGATTTGTTAGTAAGAATTGGAGTTGGAGTTATATTAATAAGAAAAGTAGCAGTTAAAAAAGCATCATACCAAAAATCCTTTGGACAAGAAGCATTAAAAAGAAGAGTGTTCCCCATTTCAGTAATGTGTATGTGCTTTCTTTCAGCCAGACCATTCTGCTCTGGAGTTTTAGGACAAGATATCCTAATTTGAATGCCACAAGAGTCTAAAAATACTATAAAAACACCTTTTACTAACTCACTAGCTCCATCAGTTTGAAAAGAAATGATTTTGCTATGAAATAAATTCTCAGTTAAAGTTTTAAAATGTTGAAAACACTGCAAAGCATCTGTTTTAAAATCATCAACAAACAAAATATAATATATATGACCTGTTAAAGAAGTAACAGGGGCAGGACCCCACTCATCACAATGAATGAGTTCAAGTGGAGAAGAAGCATGTGAAGATGAAGGTTGAAAAGGTAATATTTTACTTTTAGCTAATTGATAAGGGTGACACAATGATTTTGAAATAGAAGAAGATAGATTAATGTTGTGATGACTGTGAAGTTGTTGTAAAATTCTAGGAGATGGATTACCTAACCTGTCATGCCATATATTTGGAGAAGCAACAACAGATGAAAAAACAGAATGCAGAATAACAGAGGAAATAGGATACAAATTGTTAAGCATTTTTCCCTTAGCAAGTAATGCATTAGCTTTCAAACATATTATCTGAAAACTATATGGATCAAAAGCAATGGAGCAAACATTATCTCTGGTAAATCTAGCAACTGATAACAGATTATGCTTCATGGCTGGAACATGTAGAACATTATCTAATTTAAAACTTGTAGTAGGTGTATGAATTATAGTATTTCCAGTAAGAGCAATAGATAAAGTCTTACCATTACCAATTTGAACATTGTCCTTGCCCTTGTATTCAAAAGTATTTTGAAGAAGAGTTATGTCACTAGTCATATGAGTTGAAGCTCCACTATCTGAAATCCAAACTGTATTAGATGAAGAAGGATCATCATTCGTTGCAGCATTGTGAACATAAAAGCTTGCAAAAGCCTATTGAGAAGTCCCAGAAGTATGCATTGCACCAGTAGAATAATTTTCTTGATTCTAAGAATTTGCAAAGTGAGCTTGGGAAGAAGTAGTAGAAGTACCAGTAGGAGGATGATACCTAAAGAAACATCTGGTAGCTAAATGTCCCTTCTTCTTACATATCTGACAGTACATCTAGTTATAATCCAATCTTCTATTGCCATTAGAGTTTGATCCATTTTGATATGTATTTGCATTATTTGAACTTGACCCAGTTTGATAAGAGCTATTCTTAAAATTACCTTGATAGGATTCTGGGAGAACCATATATATGTGATAACCGCAATTGCACGATGTCCAACTAACAACGGCAAGTACGGGTCGTTCCCACAGGGAGCGGTGGAAATACCGTAACCAATATCTCTAATAAATTAACCGAAAATGATGTTTTTGTATTTTTAGAATTAAGGATTTAAAAAGAACGAAACAAAAGAAACGAAGATTAATAAAACACAATGAAAAGGAGTTTGTAATTAGGGTCTATGAATTCAACTACTATTTATAATTGTGCACCGAAAAGAACTCTAATTCCAAATATGTGTTTATAGCTTTGTTCTATTGCAACACCTATTATTGATATAATTTCCGATCATAAACTCGCATCTCTTAAGTATAGCCCATCAAATTTCTAAGCATGACCTATCAAATTATAATGACGAGAGAATTATCGAAAACATAATCTAAATATTTACAATTATTATTTGCTTCGTCTAAGCATAACCCATCAAAAGAATCAACTTAAGCATGGATTATCAATGATAATACTAACACATAAAATTGTAACCTACATGAATAATTGAACTTAGGCTATTGTGTCGTACAAAGCCGGTGAGGCAACAACATGTATTATTTGTAAAAACAATAAACCATAATTATTGGTTTCGAAATTCAATTCATATAGCCTAATACCAAATTATTCAAAATCGATTCAAATGGTCTTAATGTTAGAAGTAGTTTTCTCCATAAAACCCTAGCTACAAAAGGATTAGAACATATCAAAGGGTTTCTAAAAACCCATCAAAAATAATAACAAAAGAGGAAAAACGATTAAACCACTATCGTCTTCATCGCCTATTTTTCTTGAGCTCCAAAACACTTCTGCGGCCTCCTTTTCCTTCTCAAGTTTCTGTTGTTTTTGCTCTCTGGCCGTCCGCCTCCACAGTCGACTCCCAAAACTGACATGCTTTCACTTTCTGTTCGTTTCCCTTATATATGCTACGCAAATCCAATTTAGACCTAGCAAAGTTGCCTAGGCCCAGTCAAAAAATACCCATATGCTTTGTTTGCTGCCAACATGAACTCTTCGTCTCCACCAGTAGCTTGACTTCGCAGGTACTTCCACCAGTTGCAACTGCAATAGCCAACTACCAGTTTTCTCAGCTTCTTCCTCTTGTTTCGTTCACTACCAAGCTCAAAAGACGAGCTTCTTCCATTGATGCTTCAATACTCTTTCCAGCATCGAGCACTAGTTCTTCTCCTTCGAACATTATAACCAGCCAATGCCTTAACTCCCATTAGTTACAGTTCATGCATCTGCTCGAGCTCCATCATCTTCTACACAGTAAAAACCCATCAGAGTTGCTCACCACGACATCAGTTCATCCACTCTTGTTCCGGTCAATATCCGACTGCAACCGTCTCGCTTCATCTCCATCGAATCACCACAGCAGCGGCCCTTCTTGACTGCAACCATTCCTGCCACTTCCTGCAATTATATGCTCGATCAATAACAAACAAAAAGCAAGGAAGAACTGTTTCCGTTAACCACGACCCCATCGAGATCATTTCAGGCCAATCCATCTTCATATTCTCCATTCCAGGCTCGATTTCAAGTGCCAAACTCGTCCAAGCTTGGCCAGCAATGAACTCCATCGATAGCACAACCACCATCACTCAAACCTGCAACCCAGACTCCATCGTTGTTGTTGTGCAAACAAAACTTCAGTATACAAACAACCAACACCAATTTCTGACCGAACCCATGGTAGGTATGAGATCGAACTCAAATCAGTCAGTACACCTTCCCTTCTATTTCCAGCCTACACGTCATTCATTTCCTTGGACTGATTGCAGAGAGCTGCTGCCATTCAATCTCGCAAACTCTCCCAACTCCAGCTGACATACGGACCCTTCATCTTCGCTGCTGCACTCTTGTTCGAATCGAAAGTTCGCAGTGAGGAATCCACGGCAGTAAGCTACCAAGTATCCCGAGCTTTCTCGTCTATTTCTCAAGAACAACAACTCCAAATAAAACCAACCAACATACAGATATTTTCCTTGTTTTCTCGATGGTACTTCATCCACAACTCATCCCAAATCCATTGCTCGAAATAGTTTCACCAATCATTACATGCACCTCTTTCTTATGAACCGAACAGCACCACATCCCAATACTTTTCTAACCCTTCACGTGCTTTCCCATAAGCAAAGAGACCATTTTATTTCTCACTATCATCCTCTGGCCGTCAAATGGCAAGTGATGGTGCAGAATGAATCAGTGACTTGGTATTCCACTGGATCATTGATGTTAAGCTCTGGCTCCATTGGTGTATGAGCGGTAAATGCTAATTTAGCTTCTACTTTAGACGTTTATTCCCCGGAAGAGCAGAATTCTTTGTGTTTTCTACAAAAGCACTAAAATAATGTCGTTAGCCAAAATATCAAGTCCTATCTAATATAAATATGGGTATAAAATGTAGCACTGACGTGCTTATCATCCCTCCATTCTTTGAAGATAAGAAACTATGGATTGATTTCTCTTTTTAATTCCATGTAATTGTGTTCTTAGCATGTTCTTTCTAGCAAGATATTGTGTTCTAAAGCTAGTTTCAAGATAATCCCATATAGATTTTGCAGTAGTAAGATCAAGAACATCCCCACTAACAGTAGAAGTAAAAGTAGCTTTAAGACAAGTAAAAACAAACCTATCTAAGCGTCGCCAAGTTACCCCTTCTGGATTTGTTGTTTCTACACCATCTACTGTAACATTTCTTGGAGGTTCAATAACTTCACCACTCACATAACCATACAAATCAGTAGAAAATAAAACCCCTTCAAATTGATCTCGCCAGAGAAGATAATTTGTACCATCAAGCTTTATTGATACAAAGTTAGTGATATTCGTAAAGGGTAAGGAAGTACCATTAACAGCGGAAGTCGACATTGCAATGTTGGAGTTCTGAAAATTTTCAAGATCGGATCGAAAATTGAAGTTGTGATTGCTGCTTTTGTTGTTGTTGATATTGTTATTGTTGCGATTCTTGTTGGACTTTTTAGCTTGGGTGTTGAATTTACTTCCAAATCTCAAAGTTACCATACCGAAACTCAAGAATCCTAAAAATTATTGGGAGAAACGTTTTTAAGATTTATTACCCAGATTGCAGATGAAAGCTGAAAATTGTTGAGAAAAAGCTATTGAGCTTTGATGTTTGATATTAGTTAGATCGATAACCTAACTGATACCATGAGAAATCTATATTTCGATTATTCAAGATTTTAAAGAAACACAGGAAATCAAAGAATTGAATTGAAAGAAGATGTATTACATGAAAACATTGCTACGGGTTATTGTTTGTCTCGGACAACCTTTAATACAACAATCATATTTTACTAAAACCAACATTACTGACAGCATACATGACAATAGTCAACTGATTTTGACTATATTATTTGACTATACTTATTAATTGGCAAATTCCAAACACAATGCTATTGGCCTGCAACGGTTTTTCGACTGACACACATAATTTCTTTTCACAAAAAAGAAAAAGAAAAATTTATTCTTATGACCCTGGAAATTATGGGTCTTACTCTTTTGGCCCCTAATAAAATTTGCAAATTATTCCGGTGGCCCTGGAATATTATAACCGGTGTGCATATTGCCTGCACATAAAATCAGTGTCCATATTACATGCACACTATAAAATATGAAGAAAAGTTAAGAAATCAGTGTGTATATTTCCTGCACATAAAATTAGTGTGCATATTGTCCGCACACTACAAAATATGAAGAAAATTTAAAACATTGTTTAGAGAATAAAAAATTTCATGAAATGAAAATTTGATAGTTGTATTTACGCTCGTTGTGTAGCTCTTTCAAAAAGCTTTCCAAATATATAAAATTTGTCGAATTCTTACGTATGATTTGTGAGATATGTTATGTTTAAGTTGGTATGACGATTATATCCTTAAAGGATATAATTTATCATTTGATAACATCATCAAACATCTTTATCCAAATGACCCTCCTTCCTTTTTAAGGGTCATTTCAATAAAATGGGTTAGTTTTTTTTTAAATTGAGTTTTAAGCCGAAGATCATTTGAGTAAGAGAGAGTAAGGGAAGGGTCAAACACTTAATTGCCACACAAAAAAACAACCCTAAATTCCTACATTGGACTTCGAGTATGAAATCTATGGATGATAAAAATGATTTTCGAGCGAAAACTGATTTGTTTAGGAGAAAAGCATTTTACTGGGAAAGCTAATATAATTGATATGTGTATAGGGGAAATATTAAACTGAAATTGACTTTTACCAATTACTTTGTATTACCAGATTACCACCACACCCATATCCAACCGACCATGAGGTTCACTGTAACATAATGAATCTTTGTTTTGTTCTTGGAAGAAATAATATAACGTAGCGACCCACATATATTGATGATGATTGTGGTTCCGTAATTCCACCAGATTAAGAGGCTAATGCTTGGTCTTGACTTTTGGATCGTCCAAATCCACATACATTACTTGTCTGATCCACATATTCTAATTCGATCATTTAGTGGGAATTAATAGGTATAAAATTTATACTTAAACAAACAAATAACACAATTCAACAAAGCCATTTCTATTATGAATTTCACGATATCACAACCAACACTCTCGTGAACCTCTTGATTTGGTGCTGCTGATGGTAGCGACTCCTTATGCTCTGGTAATGCTGATGATATCTAACTTTTTTCAACTTCCCTGAATCCATCTTCATTTACCATGAATTCGGTTTCTCGTCTTCATTTCAATTATCGATGATCAACGGGATTTTAAAGATGAAGGACACCCAATCAATGAAACAACCATGAATCAATATATATCTAGACTGTAAATCAAATGAAAAAACATGAAAAAGGATTAGTACTTACTTTTATTTTTGAGAGAACGACAGAATTTAATTTTAAAAATGGTTTAGGGTTAATCATGTTCATATATTGGCTCAGATATATAGTTAAGTAGAGGACATGATGGTAAACTTCTATGTTCTTTTAACGGGAAAGACAATTTTTTACTCCTCCCCTAAATGGCTCAAAGTCAAAAGAAATATACCTTACTCAAACAACTTTAGCTTTCCCCCGAAACAAATCAGCTTTCCCTATAACAAAAATTCCTCGTGCACTACAGCGTGAGAATCGAGAATAAGATGTTAAGGCGTAAAAGCTAAAATGATGCATTACTTTAACAAGAATATACAGGAAGAGTATAGCTGCGTTTCTTGTATCACTTACTAACCTTGTCTTATATTCTCCAAAAGCTGTCTAGTTATAATGATTTAAACGTTCTTATGCCCTTCAATGTAAGAAGTTACTTGAGATCTCCAACAATAAGGGAATAAAACTAAAGTAATTTTGTTAATCAGTGATGACAAATACTTAAGTTAATAGCGTAATTAAATTTAGTCTAACTAGCACCTATCACATTCTTTATAAGTCGCTACACGTACATGATGTATCTGAATTTGTTTGGTAGAGAAAATATGTGTGGATTGTGTTATTCGAAGACAAAGGAGAAAAACAGCAATGGTGATGTACAACAACGGCAACAACAACAACATCCGGATACTCGATCAAACTTGGCAAAGCCATCATTAGATACCGACGATGATCAAGCACTTGAAGGAGATTCCATGAAGGTAAAAACGTCAAAGCAAGAAGACAATTATCAAAATAAGGTACTGAACTCAAAATCTGAGGAGGAGGAGAAAACTCATGAAGTTGATCAAAAGAAAAATAACAAGTCATTGACTATTCAGTGGCCATCAGAACGATACGATTTCCCGTCCAGAAATCCTAAGGTGATCTACAAAACTGGACTACCCAATATAACTGATGATAACAAGAAACAAGAAGAGAAAACAATATTAGTAGGACTCGGTGATAATAAGAATAAGGACATAATTATAGATGATGGTGAGATAGAATTCTCATGGAAGAATCCGCCGGTGGTTGAAAATCATGGCGAAGATGACGCCGACGATGATGACGACGAAGACAAAACGGAGTTTCCTTACAATGCACCAATCACCAACGATGAGGACACAAATTTTCATCTGGCGGAGAAATCTTCAATTATAAAGATTTAGTTAATTTTGTGTTATTCTTGAATAACCAAGAGTTAATGTGATCACTGTTATATTTTTATTTTTATTTAGACAGACAGAAATTCAATAATGAAGCTCACCTTCACAAGGCTAAAAAAAAAAAATCATAAAGGAGGGAGAGTAAGCTCCCAACGTACAAGTCCTACGAATATAAACATATTTGAAGTTTTACTCCCGGAAAGAAATGCAAAACTTCTACCAAGCATCCGTGAAGGTTGAGCCATCAAAGTCTTGCAAGGAGATCTCATCTCCTAAGGCAGGAGATATCATTCTCCAAAACAACATGCGGCAGTTTTAGTTCCATAGCCTTCCTGAGAGCGATTCATATGTTATACTTATACAGTTCCCCTACATCTGCAGAAGTAGTACTGGGAACATTAGTAGCTGACAGAACATTTTGAGGCTCCCATTACACTAGATAGACCACATCAAAGTAGCTACAGAATCAAAAGAATCACGAGTAGTATTGTTACTAAATTGACCACCTGCAAGCCAAATAGCACAACTAGTCATGAATAGGGTGATTCTGGAAAGCAAATCTGATATTAAAAGCACTGGCATATCGAACTCTACTAATCACAGGAGAAGTGAGTAACAAGAGGATCCATCAAAATGTCTTCCTCATTTAAACACAAAGGACATAAATAAGAGTCAATATAGATTCTTTGAATTATGATCTCCCTGACAAGGATAACATTTCCATATAAATAACTTTACTCTAGCTGGGATTCTAACATTTCTAGAGCAGGTTCCAGAAAAGTTTTAAAGGCTGGGGTCTTGATAAATTTCCCATCTTAGACAGATCCTAAGCCCTTCTGTCAGGACTCAGGAGTAGAGCTCTGGTTCAATGGGATCCAAGCAAAGCAATCTTCCCACAAAAAGATGGGTCAAAGTGAAAGTTAAACTAATTGGACCATTGAAGATGGGTCCGGAGTAGTGCCGGTCAATTCTTGCACCAAATTCATACGCCACTGTGTATGCACGTCAAAACCCTAGATCTAGGAATAGTAAATCATATTCCCACAGGAAGGCCAAGTATAACCAATGAGTGATGGTGCATAGATTTGGTGTACAAAACTTGGTGCATATCAAAGCATTTTCTGGAATCATTTACAGGCGTGTCAGACAAGAAACAAAAGAAGGGGAAAAAGAAAAGGAAAGTAGAAATAGGTCCATAACAAAAAAGAAAGCGAGTTGAACAGACTAATTTTCTCAGGAAGAATACACACTTTTGATGAAAAAGAATACAAAGGAACTACATTTTCTCCAATCCGACTATTTTCTCCGCCCATACATGAAAAATGTAAAAGAAATACAAAACAATAAATCTGCACACACACAAAGTGTTCAGTGACCTAAAAAAAAATATATGATATCTGGTTCTTGTGACTGCAGAAAGCAAAACTATCATCCTACTGCAATCTCTATACAACATCATGAATAATAACAAAAAGGATATGTAAAGACATCTCAAATTTCTCTGAAATTGAAAATTACAACCGCTAATATAAAGATACTAGTTGTTTCTCTTTTTACCTAAAAGAAAGCTTGTTATTTGTTGGACCATTGGAATTCGATTTCCAGATTTCGTGAAGGTCCAGTTTTGCTTTCAGGCAACAGTACGTATTCCCCAGCGACTGCACCAAGCATGACTACCCGATCGATCTGGATTGTTACCTTCCCAAATGATTTCTGTGTATTGAATAATACTAAGTATGAGTTCAAGGATGTACATGGAGAGACAAGGAGGTGAATGGATTATCATTCATTTCGATGACTTTACCTTTCCGATTTTGCTCTTGTTTTTGCAAGATATGTGTAGTTTCTGTCCTTTAGGAGGGGCGTCAAATGCCCATGCGAAACCCTCATCCCACTCCGGAGTAGCTCCAGTCGACACAACCTGAGAAACAAGTTGCAAGAGCAAAGTTATCAGCAAATTTATTAACATCTAGGGCTCTGGAAATACATGAAGCATTATGGTTTGTTACCTTTGTCTGCCTTGGTGGAGTATTTCCAAGTGTGAGCTTGCAGTAGACACTAGGGTTTCCAACTGATTGCTTCAAATTATTACCACGTTTTATAATAACTGTCAAAGTGCCAGGCAAACACTGCAAAAGAAGCTCAGCTTTTTCCTGGAAACGAGGCGGGCCAGATTGGATTAGATATTGAAGCAACGGAATTGCCTCAGCTGCAGCTACTGACTGTACTTTAGAGACTTCTGCAGGGCACGCCGACCATGCTTGCCGAAGTAGGAAAAGTGAGTCCAATGCAGCTTCTTGAGTTGCCTCTGAGCCAGTCTTGAGCGATGTCACCAGATGTGGAATACTGAGTGTTGCAGGCTCGGTAGCTCTCAAACGCGGGAAGTTACCCACCAGTGCATTTAGAGCTTTTAGGTACTCCTCGTTTACACTTCCAGTGGCCCATAAATCCTTTTCAATAGCAGCTGAAGGGAAGGGGGGGGAAAACTGATTAGCCTACAAATAAAGGTATTCACAAGCTTAACGATGTTCACTGAACAACAGCTAAAACAGTTTAGATCAAAGAAATATCAGAGACCTCTTTCGTTCAACATCATAGGAGTCTTTAAGTTAAGAGTATCAAAATGAGAATATCTGATTATAAGCACTCATATTGTTCTTTGTTGGATATCTGATTTCAAGCCTTAACTAGTGAAGTAAATGAGAATCAGAAAATGATATGGGGAACATACCAGTTATAGCTCTCACAGTTTCACTGGAAGCATACTCTTGAATGGTATGGTTCGAAAACAGAAGTTTCACAAACATTGCTGCCTGAACTGATGTATCGGGATCACTTGAACCAATGAGATCCAGTACAACCTGAACACCACCAGCTTCCGCAACTGCTCTTTTATTTGATCTGCTGTACATTACAAGGTTCTGCAGCGCACATATAGCAACCACTTTCATTTCCTCAGTAGGTTGGTCTTCAAGGACATTAACTAAGGCTCGACAAGCAGAAACAGCATCTGTAGACCTAGCAAGCCCCTCACTTTGAAACAAATCACCAAGAGCTAGAGTTGCAAGCAGCCTTGCTTGCTGAGCTTGAGTCTGAGGATCCAAAAGATATTGAGATAAAGGTGAAATTGCAGATTTAGCCGCTTTTGTTTCTCTGATCTTCACATTGTTGAGAAGAACTTCCAGAAGACGTGCTGCAGTTTCCTCACATTGGTGTGACCTAAGAAGTTCTAGAAGAGCCTCTACTGCACCACTTTCAGCCATTGCTTCAGCACTAGTTGAATCGTCACTTTCTAACACGAGGAGGGCATTCAGTGCACCAACAACTGTACCTTCTGTTCCAGAACGAAGTAATCTAACCAGTACTGCAACAGGTACTTCCAAATAATATTCTGAGCTAAATTGCAAAATACTTGCTAAGACAGAAGCAGCAGACTCCCACAAAGCATGAGGCAATGGAGGATCTGCATGCAATACCACTTTCGAAAGCTCGGTGACGACACCTTCTTTTGCGATTTCATTAGGCCAAGTAACTGCAATACTAACAAGGGCCTTGATAGCTCTCTGCTGCAAAATCTGAATACCAGATCCAAGAACTCTTATCAACGGTCCAATTGTTTGTTGTGTTACCGAGTCCTTCTGAAGATGTTCTTCCATTAGAAGATGTGAGAGAAGCTCAGCGGCCAGTTGCTGTACGGCTGACATCGGAGAGTCAAGCAGAGAGACGAGTGGTTCAATAGCTTGATGAGGGGTAAGTCTATACTCAGACCGGCACTGGGGATGCTCCAAAATATTGACAAGAACCTGCAAAGCACTATGTTGACCATCAGGACCAAATTCTTGTCTTGATAGTAATTGGAAAAGGGGTTCAACCACTTTGGCAGCAGATGGACCCTTCGCAATGCTACTATTGTTTGTTAAAATGCGGAACAACTCCGCGAACACAGCACAAAGAAAATCAGGTGCATCATGAAGGATATCCAAGACACTCTCAATAACTCCAGCTTTCACCATTTCCATTTTACAAGCTGGTCTATCTTTTCCTAACTTCACAAGAGCTCTTGAAATGGCCTCATGAAGAGTATAATTCCGACCAAATAAAAGGCCAACAAGAGGTATCACAGCACCATGAGCAGCTACAAGTTCAGCCAGTTGCTCATCGTCCAGTAGCTTATCAAGTGCTCGAACCACCGAATGCTGAGCTGGACTGTACTCGGTTATAAGAAGGGAGACCAGAGGTTCAACACAACGAGCTGCAGCCATGGTTGACCTAATTCGTGTGTTTCCAAAAAGGACACAGCATAACTCTGCGGCATCCCCCTTTAGCTCCATGGAACAATTAGATGACAGGATTCGGCAAAGAACATCAACTGCGTTCATTTCGACGTCGGCAACAGCTAGGGCTTTAGATGGACTGTCACACAGTAACCGAACCAAAGCTGAAATGGCAGCATGTTGCTCTCTCTCCATGCCAGTATTAAGAATCTCCACCAGTGGTTGAACAGCTTGTCGTGCAGACTCCGCATTCCTTATATGATCTGCAGAAAATAAGCTCTCCAACGCCTTGGCAGCACTATAACGTGCACCCCTTCCACCTAAACGCAAGACTGCTACAAGCTGATTAACAGCGCCAAATGCAGACTCATGCCTCCTTATTTCAGCACTTCCAAAAAGGATCCCTAACAACTCGGTGGCTGCTTCCTCTGTAGCATCTTGTGGACCAAGTGAAAGATATTTAGTTAATGCCTCTAGAGCCCCTGATTCTACCATTACAACCATGTTTGAGGGAGTGTCTCTAGCGAGCTGAGTGAGAAGCCCTAGTGCTAGAAAAGGTGCCCCTGGACGATCTGGAATTGGTTTGAGGAGATCAACAAGGGCAGGTATTGCCTTACGAGAAGTAGCCCCAACTCTGATATCATCAACCCTAAATAATCTCTCCAGAGCAACTTGCTCCGGGTTGCGCACCAAACAGAACTCCTCAGATAGTTCCAACAGATCACTTATATCAATGTCAGCACATCCAAGCAAAGAAATAAGCCCAACTGCAGCTCCTGAGTTTGCCACTGTGAGAAGGGTTCCTCGGCTACCGTTACAAACTAGACTTGCCAGAGCTTGTGCTGCAAAATATCTGTTAGCTGACTCCTCGAACCTCAACAAGTTTGCAAGTACTGGAACAGATTTCATCGTTGCGTTCGCTCGTATAATGTCCCTATCTTGAAATAAAATAGCAAACAATAGTGCACAGACCCAAGTACTTCCATCTTCTTTAGAATCATACTGCAGAACATAATATAGACAACGTGAATAGAAGCCCCAAGAGTTAACTAACTATGAGTATCAATTGCAGCATAGGCACACAAGGGAATTAAATCAAAATGATATGAATCAGCTATAACTTTTGCTGCTTATAAAGGAAAAGAAATTAATTTTGAAAGAGTTAATATATGACCTGATTAGCTTGTGAAAAACAGTGGGAGATCTTGTCTGTAAGAACTTCAACTGCTCCGGCCTCCATAATGACAATTTTACTTTTGTCATCATGACAAGCAAGAACTGAAAGTAACCAAATTGCAACATTGTCACCAGAAATAACTGTTGTGCTGTTCTCAGACTCGCCATACCTAGTCTGTCCGTTAGAGTGCCTGTAAATACATATATCATCTAGGGTTTCAGTTTCCCCCTTAACTACCAAAGCGGAAGTCTGCAGCATTTCCACGAGAGATTGAATGAGATAGGCACATGACTTCGAATCATTGAGAGCTTCTACCACTCTTTGATGTTGAACTTTGGCAGCACAAATCAGAAGTGCAGTTCCACCAACTTTGACTTTTATGCTTTTTGAGCTAATCACCCTTCTTGCAATTGATGAAATACACTCGGAGCTACTAGAAATTGTATCTCCCAGTACAACTGATTGATCTCGGCAAAGCCTGGACAAAATTTCTATAGCTTTGTCCTGTAACAAAGGTGTCGCATCAGCTATAGTTGAAACTATTGGAGCTATGGTTAGGGGAAATTCAGCTAAGACCGCCCATGCAGGTTTGACATGCCCACTAGTTACTTTGGACCTTGATATTAATGCAAGTGCATCAAGTGCCTCTGACGTGGCTGAAGATTCAACACTTGTAGATTCTAGAAGGGAAACTAGTGCCAGAACAGTTCCAGCACGGTTCACACAATCAGAAAGCGCAAAATCAATTGTGCGATACTGGAGAAGACGGGCGATTGCTGCCGCTGCATGGGCTCTTGCATCAATTGTTCCTTCACGCAAAACCCTGGTAACCGGCAAAATGATATCTTCAGGAAATGCTTCCTCTGAAACTTCATTATCCAAAAGAAGATTAGCCAAAGCCCACGTTGCCTGTTCTGCAACTTCTAGAACTGCAGAATTAGCTAGCACAATCAATGGAGCCAGTGCATCTCTCGCAGCGGCGGCCACATCTCTGTTTTGTTTAATTGAAAGAAAAATAGCGGCAAGGCAGCAAGAGGACTCCATTAAGATCTTTTCAGATTCCACATTTAGGAGTTTCATAGCTGACCAAAGAGTCTTAACAGCGATGCTACTCTCACGCAGATCCTTTCTGATATCAAAAAGTCTGGCTAGAACAGCCGCTGACTTAGCTTGTGTCTCCTCGCTTGTAGAACTGAGAATTTTAATCATTGTCTCGATTGCATCATTTGGAGCACTGCCTTCGTGCAATATATCCTTTAGGGGTGCAACTGAAAGTAAACTTTTCAGTGCATCCAAAACATAAACTTTGGATTCAGGTAAATCACTCGTCAATAGAGCAGTTAATTGACTGATAGTCCCTGTATCCGATTTATGAATAAGATGGTTTAATGTATTCGCTGCAATTTCTTTCCCATTAGTACTTCCATTCTTCAGCAGCCACAATAGAGCAGGAACTGCATCAGCACTTTCAACACATGCTCGAATATCTTCGCTATGGTTACAAAGGTTTCCAAGGATTGTTGCAGAATCTTCCTTAGCTTTGACGGACCCTATTTCCAGAATTTGAACAAGGGGAGGTATGCCTCCAGCGGCAGTGATAGCCCACTTACTTTCATCATTTTCATTGGATAAAAGACAAAGAAGTGCGACAGCACATTCTTGCTGTTGCTCTGATGAAAGCCCGAGAAGAGATATTAAGAGCTGAACCCCTTCACGGCCTTGAAGAGCACGCCATAGACTGCCTTCACTGTTACAAAGCACCAGAAGAGACCTTACCAGCTCATCCTGAACCTCATTGATCGCCATCGTTACTAACCCAACAAGAAGACGTTTAGCATCAGAGTTTGAAAGTTTGTGAGAGAGAATAGGGTTGCCATACAAACTGGCTAAGGCTTCTATTGTACGCTCCTGCACAAGAAACTGTGACCGGGGCTTAAACTGTTTAACTAATATCTTCTCAATAAGGGAAGGATCCGATGCTCTGACAGATTCTGCTTTGTTGTCATATATCATTAAAGCTGAAGCCAAAGCGCCCAGAGTATCGGCAATCTGAGGAGGTGAAGTGCATGCGTCAAGGCTCTCACCCAGGCTTGAAATGACATATGACAGACCACCAGATATATTCGCTAGGGCACACATTGCATTCTCCTGCAGTGCTTGGGCATATTCACCTTGCATGAATTCCTTGGATGGAGCTATTGTCGCATTTATCAACGCAGGTATTCCACCTAAATTAGCTATCTCCCGACTTGCTTCCTTGCACTGAGCAGAGAGAGATTTTAGAGCACCTGCAGCTTCTGCCCGTACTGGGGGCTGATTCCCCGAACCCAGTAACTTGAGGAGTAGCTTGGTAGCTTCTGCAGCTAAGATCTTTGAACAAACAGATGCATCCTCCATCATCATGCATCCAAGAAGAAAGCAAACATTTGCCTGAGTGCTCGACGGACCAGTGGCAAGCAACTTGACGAGTATATCAACTCCTCCAGCTTCTATTGTTGCTGTCCAGAAACCCTCAGTGCTTGTAGACAGGTTTCTCAGTGCTCCAGTTAAAAGCTTATCAACCAAGTTTTCATCCTTGACCTTGAGCCCATTTTTTATCTGTTCCCAAAGCGCAGGCACCACTCCTTCAGTTGAAAAGATCTTTGAACCGACGTGATCCCTAGCACCACCTTGAGAAACAGCATAAATAGCCTTTGCCGCTGAAATTTGGCCCTCCTTGGAACTTGACCTGAGTAGACCAAGCAAGGGAGGAATACAACCACCAAGTAACACTTTTACCCTTAGTTCATCCTCCTTACAAAGAGAACCCAAAACTGTAGCAGCTTGCAACTTCACTCCAACAGATCCTGATCTGAGAAGAGACACAAGTATGGGAACAGCCTGGGAGTGAGATCCAACGGCACTGAAAGCGTTCTCACGCGAATCAATAAGGTCTAGCAACTGCTTTAACGCGCTCTCATTTTCTTGCACAGCTGAGGAACTTCGACGCAATTGCTCAATACATTGTGCAACACTTGCCAATGTCCCATCTGGATCCTCCATATTGCTACTAGTCCGATCCCTGAAAATAAATCTAAGTGGGTAAAAATTTCTAACAGAAAGTCATGAACTGCTACAGGTAAAAAGCTGTATGATATGATTCTTGAGAAGAAAAGGGATAAATGTGTACTTGTTAATCCCGTAAAAGATAAGGCCAGTATTTTTAGGTTTTGCTAGTTGGGCAACATAATGAGATGATATAAACAGACATATAAATCAGATACAAACTCTTGTACAGCTACCTAAAGTTTACTTTAAAGGTATTTTAAAGTTTAAGAGATAATTTAGTGACTGTAACGGTGTGAAGTGCAAGGAATGACTGTCCGATGAAAGAATGTGGAGCTTGAGACACCATTTGATTTTTTAATCGATGAGAAGAGAATGTGAGAATGGTGTCATAAGCCTTGTGTCAAAGGAAAAGGAAAAAAAGTGAGTATCTGTGAACAAGACACGTGACAAGAGTTTAAGAAGGACAAACAAATATCAGTTTCCCTAGCTCGAATAGTAAATGATATATAGATCATTTAACAGCAGGATTTAATCCAAAGAGAAGAGAACTGCAATCTGCAAATGCTGAACTCGGACAGAAATGTGTTACTGGTATTGTATTTTTTTTAGTGGCATACCAGTACTGCTACGAGCATGAATACAGTAATCATGGGTCCACAAGTACACTTTCAAATTCAGACAGTGATAAAAATAAAACTAGCGACGTATGTATGTTTCTGCCCCACGTAATAATTTTAGACTGACCTCAAACTCATCTTCATAACAGAGTGTGGAGTAGGAGGTTCCGATTCTTGATGTTTCGAATCCTGTGATCATTTCAGAAGGCAAAAAGTTGAAGGCGTTACGCATAGAAATGACTTCAATTGTAACAATCAAGAAAGAGACATATATTTGTATGAACGGGTCGCTGTTTGAATTATACAAGCATCAGATCATGCCCGAACATGTCAGTGTACTAACATTGTTTCTCAAGAAGTGCTGTTTGATTTCTCAGATTCGAAACAACAGAAATAATGAAATGTACATTTGCTTTCATGCTCATCAAATAGAAATCAAAGTGGCTTTATTCACATTATACAGTCTTTCTAAAGATCCAAAACAAATTCCTAACCAACTCAGAGTCCAACAGAATTATCAATTTGAAATGCCAATAAAAAACCTTTACATCTTCCATGAGAATATTAAATTTTAAAGTTCATATGTTAAGCAATTTTGAACTTCAAAGAATTGTTGAAAAAAAAGAATAAAACTAACCGGATCGTTAGCTCCATGGCCATTGCCATTGTTGCCAGAATACCTCCAAGCTAGTGTAGCCGCCAGCTTGACTAAAATTCAAGACCTCCAAATAAAATCTTACTGTAGATCTTTGTTTATCTTCAGATCTACTTCGAAGAAATCATGAAAACTCTAGAATTCCCTGCAAAAGAATTTCAGACCTACTCAATGAAAAAAAAAAACATGCATGCAAAATGTAGATCTTAAGCAGTAAAATCTGAATTGCTTCTTTCAATTTCAAAAAATCAATACAGATCGCTATGAGTTCTGAGATCTTAACCCAATTAATATACTGCAATACATAATCCTCTAAATTTCTACAAAAGGTTGAATATAACAATCAAATTAATGCGGATTTCTCCGCAATCTAAACTTATTCAACCAATTTGATAAAAATTGAATTGAATTTCACTGAAAATAATATCAGATCAGACTGTAATTCAACTAAAGAGTCAAACCAATGTTGGACTATTCTATTGAAAATGTCAAACGGAATAAACGAAACTAATAGAAATGAATCCGAGATTATACTTTTACTTACAAATTGATACGAAATAACGTTCTTTATTCCCCACAAAGGATTTTGATGAAGTATAGTTCAATGTGAATTGAGATACAAATTCACGCTGTTTGCTTCTGCTGCTTCTTCTTCCTTGATTTTCTTTTAGAAATCAGTTCTTCTTCTCTAAAGACTAGAGAGAGAAGTACTGATTTAATTTTTCTTCAGGATCGAAGAAAGGAAGAGACTGAGACAATGAAGGAATGCGAGAGATTTTTATCTTTATTCCTTTTCTTTGTTTCTTTTTTTTCCTTTTAATTTATTTAATTTATTGTTGTTTTTTGAGTGTGAGTGACTGTGGTGGGGTGTAGAGGAGATGAAGGAGAAGGTTTTACTTTCAGAGTAACACCGCCGACACAGCTTATTGAGCTGGATTTTAGTTTTTATACTATATTTTAAATGGCTCGGCTCGAGTGAGCTCGGATATTAGTGACTTGGTGTCAGCTATGCTGTACAATGAGTTCACAATGCTTGCCTTCTTTAATGCGAAACAAAACCGAGGGTAACTCAAATTTATCAATTAGATTGTCGAACAGTTTTCGATGACTTGAGATAAAATTAAACTCGATGACTCCGTTATCGCCATCGGACCAGTTAGCATTGTCTCTGATAAGTTATGTGCTAGTAATGGTCACCCTAGTAAGAAAACATTAGCTTGGTCCTATATGGCTATATATCGTTTTAAAGTCACAGTGACTCTCACCAGTTATACGTAAGTGTATAGCGTGAAGCCAGACAAAACATGAAAGTGCGGGAAAAAGAAAAGTGTTGATACATTAAACCCAATAGAATTCCCCAACCCACTGTAGCAGGAAAATTCATAGATGTTGGATGTGCATAGAAACAAGTTTATTTTTTTTAAGCAACAGAGAAACAAGTTGTCAATACCATGGTCGAGTATATGACAAGATATTTACTCAATGCACATATACAATTTAATCCGAATTAAGACACA
Source organism: Papaver somniferum (assembly GCF_003573695.1). Classification (NCBI taxonomy): domain Eukaryota; kingdom Viridiplantae; phylum Streptophyta; class Magnoliopsida; order Ranunculales; family Papaveraceae; genus Papaver; species Papaver somniferum. Next base: position 1,848,562 of record NW_020621936.1, on the reverse strand, counting down.
TTTGTTAAGCTATCAATTACAGAGCTTATCTAATAGAATGTCTGTGTCATGTTTGGTGTGCGTTCTCATCAATGCAAACTTTAATGAAAATTGGAAAGAATTAAGAGTTTCTCTAATGGTGGTTGTGTGTGTGTTTTCTAGGTGGCAACTCAAACAAGACATTTTCATTCCAATTTTTCCTTAAATTTAGGGGGCAAAAAAAATCCATCTCCAAGTGTGTTTGTGATTTTTTATGCATTAAATGTAAATTTTATTTTTAACAACTTTTAGATTTTATTAAAGTTAAAAATGGTTATTAATTTATTGAAATTAATTTTAGTTAAGTAAAAGCTTACTAGGATAGCTTGACAATGTCTAACAAAAGTTAAGTCATGTCATCTTGACATTGATATAAGAAGTTGGAGTTGGAGAAGAATTTTAGGGAAAATGAACGTTTATCCTAGATGGGCTTAGACATTTATCTTCACGTACATTCCATTGGAGAAGCTCTAAATAAGAAATCCTCGTCAATCGTTATTATCACCGCTACTTCTGGTATGAAAGAGAAAAACTAAGTAGGTTTTATTTTCTTTTGAAGAAAAAGGGTTAGATTCACATATGGAATATAGGAACCTGTTACAATATGTAAGTATTGGCTCCTAATTAGCTAGGAAGCACCGAATAGGTCAGGGACGGAGCCAGAAATCTTTCACAAGAGAGGCTAATGTACAAAATATATATTTTAGGGGGGGGAGGGGGGGGGGGGGGGGGGATTAAGGGATTTTTCTTCCAAATAACAAGAACATCAAGGGATGTTTAATGAATTAACAAAAAACAACCCCCCCAGGATGCACTTAGCTCCGGCCCTGGAATAGGTACAGTCTTTTGAAGACCGTATAAAACTGATAAAATTTCACTTCTAATATGTTACAATCATTATTGATCTTTAATCTGCCTCCCAGAGTTTTTGAATTCCTCACTTTTCAAAAGGTCCAGATTGATAACATATCAATAGTTATCAACTTTACTCTGATTTCATTACGGATAAAAATAAAACTCATATAATTTTGTTATTACAACTATTTAAAGCAAATAAAGGATCGGCTAATCAGGATACTGAATAACACGTGTGGCATACATGTGAGACATAAAGAGCTCAAAGTTTAACCTACACCACCGTTAGTCTTATCCTTAACTACAGCATCCTTGGGTATGTTATTATCCCCCCTCAATCTCAAGGGAGAGTAGTCTTGAACTTTGAGCTTGTCTTTGGGGAAAAGAAATATGGGACCATGCAACCCTTTAGTGAAAATATCTGCAATTTGACTCAAGAGTGGATACATTGAAGACATCTAGAGCTTTGTATTTAACGAATTCTATTATGAAGTGATAATCAATATGCACATGTTTCATTCTGGAGTGTTGAATTGGATTAGAAGCTAGAGATATAGAGCTGATATTGTCACATCCAAGCTTAGGTATGGCTGGCAAGAAACAGAATAAATCATGCAAAAGAAAAAAAATCTAAACCATCTATGTTGCACTGTGTGCCAGAGTTATGTATCCTGCTTCTGTGGATGATTTTGCATTGTAGTTTATTTCTTTGAAGACTAAGATATTGGATTAAGACCAAGAAAAATACAATACCCTCATGTAGATCTTTTGTCTTCAATACTTCCTGCCCAATCAGCATCAGAAAATCCCAACAGAAAAGACGTTCCTTTGGTGTAAAACAATCCATGAGTTAAAGTACCCTTGAGATACCTTAAAATTCTCTTTGCACACACGAAATGTGTGTCCCTAGGATGTTGCATGAACTGGTAAACTTGATTAACAACAAAATATATGCTTGGCCTAGTCCAAGTTAGATAATGAAGAGAGCCAACTAAACTTTTGTATTCAGTTGGATTGTCTAATAACTGGCCATCAGTAGATGTCAGCTTAGTGGTTGTAGCAATGGGTGTCTAACATGGTTTAACCCCTTTCATATGAAACTTAGTAAGAAGATCAAGGGTGTATTTTGCTTTAGAAATAGGCAGTGATGTAGAATCTCTCTTTACTTCAAGGCCTAAAAAGTAGTGCACATCTCCTAAGTCTTTGATTGGAAACATATTTTGCAAATGAATGATTACCTCATGAATAAAAGCTGGCGAAGACCCTGACATCAGAATGTCATCAACATTGATAAGAATCACTGTAATATGATCACTATGATGATGTACAAATAAAGAAGAATCTGCTAAAGAATTTACAAATTGAAGTCCAAGTAGAGTTGCACTGAGCTTATCATACAAAGTTCTTGGAGATTGTTTCGATCCATAGATGGATTTGTGTAAAACACATACATGATCGGGCTTCTCAGGTTCTACAAATCCTAGAGGTTGTTGCATGTAAACCACTTGTTTTAAGTCCCCATTTAAGAAAGCATTGCTTACATCAAGCTTCCTAATGGACCAATCAAACTGAACTGTCATTGCAAAAACAAGTCTGATTGTAGTTGGTTTAGCCATAGGGCTAAATATTTTTTCAGAATTAATACCTTGTTGCTGATGAAAGCCCTTAGCCTCCAATATGGACTTGAACCTTGCCACAGAGCCATCTGGATTGTGTTTAATCTGAATACCCACTTGTAACCTACCACATTTTGATCTGCATATCGAGGAACTAGTGACCATGTGCCAACTTCTTTAAGTGCAGTACGTTCTTCAACCAATGAGACGCTCCATTTTGGTATCTTATTTTCCTTGGTGAAACTGAAAAAGCGTGGGTCTAACAACCACACCCAATATTTCGTTTAGGAAATATGCATGGACTAACTCCAATATAATTCTGAGAGCACCAACTAATAAAGCGAGCTCAATCAAGAAATATATCCAAGAGTTATATCTCTGTTTCTTAATGTAATCAACAAATCAAACAAATAGAAATCCGTGAAACTGATTATTATAAGAAACAACTTGGACGGTATCAAAAACCAATATCCAAGTTGAAAAAGTGAGGGTACAACAACCACACCCAATATTTCGCTTAGCAATCTGTATGGACAAACTCTAATATACTTTATAGAGAATCAACTAGACAATCAGACTCAATCTAGATAAAAGTATATCAAAGAGTTTATATCTCAATCTCTCGATTTGATCTTTACTCAAGCAAATAGAAATCTGCGAGTCTTTATCAAAGAGAGATAACTTGGATGGTACTAAAGACCAATATCCAAGTGTCAATCAATTTAAATCAACAACCTAAAGGTTGGATATTCTAATTGACTGAACAACGCACAACGTGTATTATTTCAATTATATAAAGAAATATAATGCGGAATAGAAATAATACAGACACCAGAATTTTGTTAACGAGGAAACCGCAAATGCAGAAAAACCCCGGGACCTAGTCCAGATTGAACACACATTGTATTAAGCCGCTACAGACACTAGCCTACTCCAAACTAACTTTGGTCTGGATTATAGTTGAACCTCAATCAATCTCACACTGATTCAAGGTACAGTTATGCTCCTACGCCTCTGATCCCAGCAGGATAATGCGCACTTGATTCCCTTAGCTGATCTCACCCACAACTAAGAGTTGCTACGACCCAAAGTCGAAGACTTTAATAAACAAATCTGTATCACACAGAAAAGTCTACGATAATAGATAAATCCGTCTCCCACGAATATACCTACGAGTTTTTTTCCGTCTTTTGATAAATCAAGGTGATCAGGAATCAATCAATAATACCAGCCTTATATTCCTGAAGAACAACTCAGTATTATCAATCACCTCACAATAATCTTAATCGACGCAGCGAAAAAAGATATTGCGGAATCACAAACGATGAGACGAAGTTTGTTTGTGATTACTTTTTATCTTGCCTATCGGAGATAAAAATCTCAAGCCAATTATTACAATTGTACTCGTACGATATAAACAGCAAGATCAGATCACACAACTACGATAAAAGTAGTATCGGTCTGGCTTCACAATCCCAATGAAGTCTTTAAGTCGTTAGCCTGGTTTAGAAGAAGAAACCAAAGGTTAAAGGAGAACCGACTCTAGCTTAGCACAACTAGTATCACACAGAATGTGTGGGGATTAGGTTTCCTAGTTGCTGAGTTATCCCTTATATACACTTTCAAATCAGGGTTTGCAATCAATGTTATCTTAGTAAGAAAGCATTCAATATTCACCGTTAGATGAAAACCTGATTATATTCAAGATAATATTTCTCAACCGTTGGATCGAAAACTTAGCTTGTTACACACAAATGAAATGTCCAATTTTGGGTTTACGAACCGTACCCAAACATTAACATTTGTTGGTTCAACAAGTCAACCAAAAGGTTAGCCATATGATTACTCTCATATCAACCTTATTCTTCTTCACCATAACTAGTTCAAATGACTCAAATGAACTAGTTAGAGAGTTGTTCAATTGCAAGGAAATCTTATGTAACTACACAAGACACAATTGAAGCAAAATTGGTTTGATTCACTCGAATCGGTTCATGAACTTTATAGCCACGGTTTGCAAAAGCATTCCTTAGTTTATTTAAACATTAGTTCAAGAACAACCGACTTTAGATATAACCTGCTCAAGTTCGCGGACTGGGTTCGCGGACTCAAGCTCATGGAAGGAGTACACAAACTCCAGTAGAAAATTTCGGGCCGAGAAGTTCCGCAAGTTCGCGGACTGAGTTCGCGCCACTTCCAACTTCACTTGATCAACAAAGTTAGCAAACTTTGGTTCAAGGAATAGGACTTATGCATATATGTGTTTCCACAACAATGCTCATATCCACCAATGGTTATGTAATCTAAACTCTCATTTCATCATTGAAACATTCTCAGAGAACGTTATATAGCCGTTATTCACAGACCATTTTTCGTCAGTGCAATTTTTAAAGTGATTGAAACATAACATGACTTTCATCACTTGGTAAAGATGAATTCGGCTAAATCGAAAGCTTACCAACACACATTTCGAGAAATAGATAGGCGAGATAAACTCGGCTCGAAATAACAATTGTGTATAATGAAAGTCTATATATCAAAATGACTTTTGTCTCAAGAGTAGGAGATATAGTAAATAAACTTTTGAGTGACATATAAGTTCAAGTCTCCACATACCTTTTATTCGATGAATATCCACCATTTCCTTGAGTAGTCCTTCGTCTTGTATGATGATTGCCATGGAGTCTTGAGCTCAACTACACTTTCTATCCTAATCCGAGACCTTAGCTCTAATAGGATAGTAATCAATACTTATAGTTTTGATCACTAATATTGACAAACATGCTTGAGATAGCAACGCATGCAAGTTCGACCGAGCAATGCTCTAACAATCGCCCCTTTTGTCAATTTTAGTGGGAAAACTATTAATACATATGGAATACAAAAAATAAATAAATAAACTTTTATAACTCCTATTCCACATGCCTAATCTTCAACATTACTCGAAATCTTTGTCACTTCCAAGTACTCCAATGATCCCAAAGGTTGTAAGTTCAGCATCATCGTTGTTGAAAATACGTAGCTATAACAACAAGAAAATAATAGTTCTCAATTATTGTTATACAGTATCATTATATAGCGTCAAAGTTTAATTGTATCACAACTTCAACAACAATACTATGGTGATATGTATCACTCCCCCTTAGTTAGAGCTGGCAAACCAGCCAAATCCCGCGGATAAACCCGGCCCGGCCCGTGGAAACCCGCACCCGGCTTGGCTGGTTGTCCAAACAAGCCGGGTTAGGGTTGTAGAAATGTTGACCTGTAGAAAAACGGGTAAACCCGGAACGGACCGTAAATCCGCGGGTTAAACCCGTATACCCGCAGTTCCACCTCTCCATTCGTCGCGTGTCCTCTCAGGCCCTCACATTTAGTCCAAGTGTCCAACTCCAACAAATAAAATCGAAAAAGAAAAAAAAAACTAGCCCTCACTCTCTTCTTATTCCTCTTTCTTTTTCTTCTTCTCCTCCTTCCATGATCTTCATCTGTTGCGATTCTGTGAACCATGCAATGAAGTGAAATCGTAGATTTGAGATCGAGAGAAACATGAAAAGATTAAGGAGTGGTTAACAGTGGTGGTGTGATTCAAGGAGGTGATTCAGACACAAAGAAAAAGCTAATTCGGGTGTAGTTTATTGTTCTTTGAATTCATAACTAATTACTGTAAAATTGATTATGAATCGAGGAATTAGAGGATGGGTTTAGCCAATTTATTAGTGGTGTTCATACTAGTTTCAATTTCTTAAACCAGTTCATCTTTTTTCCTTGTTTTCTGAATTTTGCTGGTGTATTTTTTTGTCATCATACTGAAATCAATCAAGTGATTGTTAATCGTGTTGTAGCTGGTGCTTTTGGGTGTACAATCAGCGGGCGAAGATTTATTGTGTTTGCCATGAAACGATGAATTTGTTTCAGCAGTGGTCCTTAATTTTGATAGAGTTTCTGCATGTTTGTTAGTATTTATCGGTATATGACAAGTCTGAATGATTTTGTAATTGTGATTTGATTTTCGAAACCTTTTTTTTAGCTAATTGGTATTTCAAAATTTTGATCCTAGGGTTTCATTTACATTCTTTTTGTAGTTAGGCTTACTGATTTATGGAATTTTTACCTTTGGTATGTTTCTGTCATAAGAAAAGGTCTCTTTAATGGCAATTTACATTTCAACAGGGATAAGAAGAATTTATGCTGAGATATTAAGGTTTCACTGGTGTTGAATCTGTTGATTGAATTGAATAAATTAGATGAATGTTAGGTTGCAGCCTTGCAGGGAAGGAGCTTTAGATGGCCTGAATGTGGCCGGAAATAACCCAGAAAACAGAGGAAACTCTGTCAAAATCGATTTCTGGCGAGTTAACTGACCAGAAACCAGCTAAACCGTGAACCCGCAAGCTTTACCCATTACGGGTGCGGGTTGAAAAATGACCACCCGTGAAGAATATCAACCCGCAGGTTTTGGCCCGTGTTAACCCGAACCCGTGTAACCCGTAACAAGCCAGCCCCGGCCCGCCCGTTTGCCAGCTTTACCCTTAGTCAATACTCCATCTCACATGGAAACCACTCCCCCTTACATAATGATCCGAAAACCATATGTATTTGTAGTGTGAACTACATATTAATTCTCCCCCTTTTTGTCAATAAAATTGGCAAAGGTACAAGAACGAGATCTAATGAAATTTCCGAAAGAGACATTTCATGACCAAAAGAAAGAACACATATCATCTTATTTAGATGCAATCATAAAGCCGGAGCTAAATGCATTCATCAAGGAGTTTAAAGATACAAGATAACCCCTATAATATTCCACAGCCGCACTCCCCTCAAAGATTTGACAATTAAGCGCAAGTTCAAAAAGAACTCTCCCACATAAAATGTCATTCCCGAAAGAACAACAAGAGCGACCTTAATTTTGAAAGAAAAGAAGGATTTCTTTGGACATAACAAATCACATACAAGTATGAATTTGAATCCAAAAATATTCAATTAAACTGACCACAAGAGAACCCATGATTAATTTAATCGACAAATGCTCAACATAAGTGAACTTATGGAGACTTAAAAACATATAATTAGATTAATCACAAGAGAATCCATAATTAATCTAATCATAATACACAACCAAACTAATCACAAAAGTAATGAATTTAATTGGTAATGCTCGACATAAGATAACTTACGGAGCAACAACTAAATAACCAAACAAGATGATTAATTTAGTTGAATATGCTCGACATAAAGTACCTCACGGAACAACAACATAGCTAATCATAAAAATAATCAACTTGGTCGTTCAATGCTCAATATAATACACTTTACGGAGCCTCACAGTAATACATAAAATATGGATCAGGGAAGATCAATACTGCGGAATACACAAGGATTCATTCTATTTTCCATCACTATTCGCATAACGACATTCAATAGACATAATCCTTGCAAACAAAAGATTTTAACCTATCTTCCGTCAATAATTGACATAATAGGATTGACTTTTGTATTTGTCAAAAGTCTATTCATTCTTTTATCAATACATGCATATCGATATACGAAAGACTTTACTTTTGACAAGATATGGGACAATCATAGTTCACGGATGTAAACACACATATCCCCTAACAATATTGCAATATAAAACCATAAAGATTAATACTGCAAAAATCATCCTCCAAACAATTTAGAATTTAAACCAATAAATCTAAAAACATGAAGATGAAAACGTTGGACATAGCTATGTGAAATCACAATAATGGCTATTCCAAACTCTAGTAATCCTTCTCAAGAACAAGAATAAATTCTCATAAGAAGTTTCCTAGGCATCAAGACAAACTTGTAATGCGCATATAATATGATTTGTCCTTAGAGGGTGGAATCAATATCTTTCGCCCGGATTTACACCAAGAATAGCTACCAAAGGCGTATAAAAAAAAAATTTTAACAAAGAAGAACATACAAATTCATTAATGACCATGCACTACAATTCACATAAGATGGTTGTGAACATTCAAGAATCCCATAGTAATGCATACTACTGCCCGTTCTTGAACTTCCTTCTTTGTGATTCACCAACAACATTCTTGTAAAATCTACAACGATCTTAGAAGAGTAGTACTTTAAGAATACAAGTGCCCAAGTCCAAGAGAAGTGGAACAAGTGCAACGAAACGGAGCAAAACTCTCAAAAACAAGAGACAGGACAAATACCAATCTTAACTCATCCAAATTCAGAAATTCTCATCTCCATTTTGAAGAGAAATCAAAGAGGAAGAGAATGCAAAACGATTGAGGTTATTCCGAGTTCGGACGAAGAAATTACGGCCAAAACAAGTTTACCGAATATCAATGTCTACAAGCAAGTATGCATACGGGTTTGCAAACGAATTTGCATGACTTGGAACAGTTTGCAAACTGGGTATGCGAACTTAAATCCCTGGATTTTGATTTTAAATGATGGTGTGCATACTTGGTATATGTAACATGAAGTCCAAACATCCCGAACTATTATTTTCAAACCTAAACATTTAAGAACCTTAAACACAAATCAAGTTAGGTAGAAAAGAACGATAAGAAAGGTATGTGAATCATTATAAGTTCTCTGAGCAAATAAAAGCACAAATGTTGTTCAAGTTTATAGACATACCTTTTTAGATGAATCCAGTTGAATTCTACAGCCTTACCAAACATAATCTGTGCGCCCCAATTTTCGTGCTTCCCTCAACGTATACATAACAGGGCATTCCTTGGTGAGGATACACTTACAACACACTCAAGTTGTGTTGAGGTGAACATTGTATTGCTCACCACAAGTGACTTTTGGATTATCATGAAAGAGATTGCTTTTAGAATCTTTCACATCCAAATCCATCTTCCCAAAGAACTCTTTAAGTTCCAGCATCATGGATACTGCTTTCTCCATAGTCATGGAACTTTCTGGGAGATCATTCATTTTCATACTCAAAACATCATTGACTTTCTTTGGTATCCACTTTTGAGTGCGTTTAGGAACGACCGAAACCTTCTTCCCATTACTCTCTTCAAGATTTTCCGGAAGAGAATTGGATTAACTATTCTTTTGCAAGTTAGTCTTTCTCCAATTGGGAGCATCAGCTATTGTCTTCGTCTTTACGAAGTTATCATTTTGATAACCATTACGATTGTGAAAAGGGTTCGTATGACGTTTATAAGCAAATATAGGCTTATCACAACACTGATTCCTTTGCCTAAGGGTTGGACAGTTACAACTTGTAACATTAAGATGATTAGTCTTAACGTATGATCTTGGTTTCACAAATTCTTGTGATTCCCAAACAAGAACATCATGAAGTTTCTCATTCCTTATACGGAAACGACATCTCCTTTCCAGGTGACCTTTATTTCCGAAATAGTGGCAAACATAAGAAATGTTCTTACCTCGATCTGTATGTGCTGACTTTGGAGGTTGATATACTTTGCTCTTTCGAACCTTAACTGCCGGTGAAGGTATTTCACTTTTTCCATCATTAGAAACCTTTTGTTGAGAAGAATCACTATCCTTGACAAATTTTACCTTTTTGCTAATACTTGGAACATCTATTCCCTTATAGCCTAATCCTCGTGTATCACGATGATTTTTACTTGATCCTAGCACAGTGGTTAATTTCCTTGAACTAGTATTGAACTTTTTCAAGTCATCTTCCAACATCTTGTTTTTATCAAGAGCATCAGCTAAATCAGCCTTAAAGCGTTTTTCTCGAGCGAGACAAACACTTTCTCTGTCATCAAAACTAATTTGTTGAGAGTTAAACCTTGCTTTAGATTCTGCAAGTTTCTCTTCCAATAAAAAGTACTTTTGATAAAGATTATCACATTCAAGTGACTTTATACATAGGTTTTCCTCAGAATCCTTGAGGATCGATTCGTTAGAACGATTCGAAAAATAAACACCTGCGTAACATCTTCTCAATTTCTTGTTTTCTCGACAGAGAGGAGTCAGAAGAGGTGAGACATGAGAAGTTGTAATCTTCTTCATTTTCCACGAATCCAAAAACTTAACATACTCTGAGACTTCCTCGTCAACATCTCTATCAATATCTGAATCACCTTCATCAGAAAGTTCATCCAACTATTCTTCTAGGAGTGTTTCCCAATCAACAGTTTTTACATCAAGAGAATGTTTAGATATTGACTTAGATGTAACAGTTCTCTTAGGTGAATCCAAGCTTTTAGAATCATCTGGTAATTTCTGAACTGGCACGTTATTAGAGATAGACTCGTCCATAATCAGATCGCTACGAACACAGACTTGTAAGGTCTTTAATGTGTTGGCCTTCTCTGATACCAATTGAAAAAATGGGAGTACAACAACCACACCTAATATTTTGCTTAGCAATCTGTATGAACAAACTCTAATATACTTTCTAGAGAATCAACTAGACAGTCAGACTCAATCTAGATAAAAGTATATTAAAGAGTTTATATCTCAATCTCTCGATTTGATCTTTACTCAAGCAAATAGAAATCTGCGAGTATTTATCAAAGAGAGATAACTTGGATGGTACCAAAGACCAATATCCAAGTGTCAATCAATTTAAATCAACAACCTAAAGGTCGGATATTCTAATTGATTGAACAACTCACAACCTGTATTATTTCAATTATATAAACAAATATAATACGGAATAGAAATAACACAGACTCCGGAATTTTGTTAACGAGGAAACCGCAAATGCAGAAAAACCCCGGGACCTAGTCCAGATTGAACACACATTGTATTAAGCCGCTACAGACACTAGCCTACTCCAAACTAACTTTGGTCTGGATTATAATAGATAAATCAGTATCCCACGAATATACCTACGAGTTTTGTTCCGTCTTTTGATAAATCAAGGTGATCAGGAACCAATAAATAATCCCAGACTTATATTCCTGAAGAAAAACTCAGTATTATCAATCACCTCACAATAATCTTAATCGACGCAGCGAAAAAAGATATTGCGGAATCACAAACGATGAGACGAAGCTTGTTTGTGATTACTTTTTATCTTGCCTATCGGAGATAGAAATATCAAGCCAATTATTACAATTGTACTTGTACGATAGAAACAACAAGATCAGATCACACAACTACGATAAAAGTAGTATCGGTCTGGCTTCACAATCCCAATGAAGTCTTTAATTCGTTAACCTGGTTTAGAAGAAGAAACTAAAGGTTAAAGGAGAATCGACTCTAGCTTAGCACAACTAGTATCACACAGAATGTGTGGGGATTAGGTTTCCCAGTTGCTAGAGTTCTCCCTTATATACACTTTCAAATCAGGGTTTGCAATCAATGTTAGCTTAGTAACAAAGCATTCAATATTCACCGTTAGATGAAAACCTGATTATATTCAAGATAATATTTCTCAACCTTTGGATCAAAAAATTATCTTCTTACACAAATGAAATGTCCAATTTTGGGTTTACGAACCATACCCAAATATTAACATTTGTTGTTTCAACAAGTCAACCAAAAGGTTAGCCATATGATTACTCTCATATCAACCTTATTATTCTTCACCATAACTAGTTCAAATGACTCAAATGAACTAGTTAGAGATTTGTTCAATTGCAAGGAAATCTTATGTAACTACACAAGACACAATTGAAGCAAAATCGGTTTGATTCACTCAAATCGGTTCATGAACTTTATAGCCACGGTTTGCAAAAGCATTCCTTAGTTTATTTAAACATTAATTCAAGAACAACCGACTTTAGATATAACCTGTTCAAGTTCGCAGACTGGGTTCGCGGACTTAAGCTCATGGAAGGAGTACACAAACTCCAGCAGAAAATCTCGGGACGAGAAGTTCTGCAAGTTCGCGGACTTGGCTCACGCCACTTCCAACTTCACTTGATCAACAAAGTTAGCAAACTTTGGTTCAAGGAATAGGACTTATGCATATATGTGTTTCCACAACAATGCTTATATCCACCAATGGTTATGTAATCTAAACTCTCATTTCAATCATTGAAACATTCTCAGAGAACGTTATATAGCCGTTATTCACGGACCATTTTTCGTCAGAGCAATTTTCAAAGTGATTGAAACATAACATGACTTTCGTCACTTGGTAAAGATGAATTCCGCTAAAGCGAAAGCTTAACAACACAAACTTCGAGAAATAGATAGGCGATATAAACTCGGCTCGAAATAGCAAATGTGTATAATGAAAGTCTATATATCAAAACGACTTTTGTCTCAAGAGTAGGAGATAGAGTAAATAGACTTTTGAGTGACAGATAAGTTCAAGTCTCCACATACCTTTTAGTCGATGAATATCCACCATTTCCTTGAGTATTCCTTCGTCTTGTATGATGATTGCCATGGAGTCTTGAGCTCAACTACACTTTATATCCTAATCCGAGACCTTAGCTCTAATAGGCTAGTAATCAAGACTTATAGTTTTGATCACTAATATTGATAAACATGCTTGAGATAGCAACGCATGCGAGTTCGACCGAGCAATGCTCTAACACAAGTGTCAATCAATTCAATCAACAACCAAAGGTTGGATTCACAATTGATTGAACTTACGCACAACCTGTGATGTTTCAATTATATAGAAAATATAATGCGGAAAAGAAATAACACAGACACCAGAAGTTTTGTTAACGAGGAAACCGCAAATGCAGAAAAACCCCGAGACCCAGTCCAGATTTGAACACCACACTGTATTAAGCCTCTACAGACACTAGCCTACTCCAAGTTAACTTCAGACTGGAATGTAGTTGATCCCTAACCAATCTCACAGTGATCAAGGTACAGTCGCGTTCCTTACGCCTCTGAATCCCAGCAGGACTTTGCACACTTGATTCCCTTAGTTGATCTCACCCACAACTAAGAGGTTCTACGACCCAACGTTGAAGACTTGATAAACCAATCTGTCTCACACAGAATATTATATTGAATAGATAAATTTGTCTCCCACAGAAATACCTACAAGTTTTGTTCCGTCTTTTGATAAATCAAGGTGAACATGAACCAATTGATATACCGGACTTATATTCCCGAAGAACATCCTAGTAATGTCAATCACCTCACAATAATCTTAATCGTATGGTAGCGAAACAAGATATTGTAGAATCATAAATGATGAGACGAAGATGTTTGTGACTACTTTTTATCTTTCTTATCGGAGATTAAATCTCGACCAAATCTTAGAGAAGATAGTACTCAATACAATAGAATACAGCAAGATCAGAACACGCAATTACAGAGAAAATAGTTGGGTCTGGCTTCACAATACCAATGAAGTCTTCAAGTCGTTAACCTATAGGGTTTTGGAAAAAAACCTAAGGTTAAAGGAGAATCGACTCTAGTAGCAGCTAATATCACACAAGAGTTGTGGGGATTAGGTTTCCCAATTACTAGAGTTCTCCCTTATATAGTCTTGAAATCAGGGTTTGCAATCAATGTTACCTTGGTAACAAAGCATTCAATATTCACCGTTAGATGAAAACCTGATTAGACTCAAGCTAATATCTTTCAACCGTTAGATCTAACTTAGCTTGTTACACACAAATGAGAAGTGATTTCATGTAGGTATGAGTAACCGCACCTAAATGTGTACACATTGTTGTCTCAAAAATAGTTAACCAAAGTTATCCATATGAACACTTTCATATCAACCTTACTCATCTTAACCATAACTAGTTCAAATGACTCAAATGAAACTAGTTCTAGAGTTGTTAAATTAATTATATTTTCATAGAAGTATACAAGACACAATCAAAGCAAAATCGATTTTGATTCACTCGAACCAATTCATGAACATTATAGCCACGGTTTTCAAAAGATTGCATTCCTTAATATATAAATGTATTAGTTCATGAACAAACCGATTTTAAAACATAACCTACTCAAGTATGCAAATGGGTACGCATACCTAAGTAGCCGGACTTAGTTTGGGTTCGCCAGTATGCGAACGGGTACGCGTACCTCCAAACTCAATTGAATTTCCGGACATGAACTTTACGCCAGTATGCATACGGGTATGCATACTAAGTTCCCGGACTTTCATTAAACCAACCAGTACGGATACGGGTATGCATACTATGGTTCCCGGACTTGGAATAACTTGCAACAGTTAGCATGCAAGTATGCATACTGTGTTATATCCAATCATGGTTAATTGTTCTAAACTCCCATTTCAATCATTGACACATTCTTAGAAGATGACAACAACCGTCTCACACAAACTATTAGCTTCAAAGCAATTTTAAGTGATCGAACGATCAATACGAAAAATTCTGAGTCTACATCAAATACTGTCTCACACAAATCATGTAAGATGTTCCTAGGCGATTTTCACATTGTTGATGGTGAATTTTCAACAAAGGGAAAAATCGTAAAATCATGAGGCATGTTTTTGACACGATTTTCAGGATGCAATGATTCATATTTTACGAAGCCATGATGAATATGTTTCCTGAAAGGTATCCACTAGCTGAGCGTTCAGTGCCACGCATTTCATCATGTCCTATATGTAGAATAACGTAATTGGGCGGTTCTCCGTAAGATTGAGAGCAACAACGCCTTCAGGGCATCGGTGACACTCACTGTTCCCTGACTACATGAGAGAGACCCGCCTCTACATAGAAGAACGATTGGGCGGTTCTCCGTAGATTGAGAGCAACAACGCCTTCAGGACGCCGGTGACACTCACTGTTCCCTGACTGTATAGAGAGACCGTGTATAGATACAGGCGGTTCTCCGTAGATTGAGAGCAACAACGTCTTCAGGACTTCGGAAACTCGCTGTCTTCTGACTATACACCTTCAGAATGGGTATGACGCTTTAACTGGCTAATATCTCTTCTACAATAGATTAATTATGCCGTGACATTTACCACTGAATTCCCAGAATGATCTATTATTGATCTTACTCCATGGTCGAACCCACAGCCTGATCCCATGGAATGGCAATAACAGTTTCTCCTATTCCATGGTCGAATCCGCGGCCTGATCCCATGGAATGGCAATAACAGTTGCTCCTATTCCATGGTCGAATCCGCGACCTGATCCCATGGAATGGAAATAACAGTTGCTCCTATTCCATGGTCGAATCCACGACCTGATCCCATGGAATGGAAATAACTATTGCTCCTATTCCATGGTCAAATCTACGGCCTGATCCCATGGAATGGCAATAAACAATTGTATCATCTCATTATTCTGATTTCATGATCGAATTCACGGCTAATCTCATGGAATGATAATAGATAATTTTATTACTCCAATTTCATGATCGAATCCACGGATGATCTCATGAAATGGTAATATTTAATTACTCTGAATCTATGGTCGAATCCACAATCCCATGGAATGGTAATACTTAACTTTATTATTCCGAATTCATGGTTGAATCCACGACTAATCCTATGAATTGATAATAGAACAACTACTCATTTTTATTGCTCAGTTTCATGAATCATTCTCCACTGAATTCCATAAATTAATAATAAATACTCAACAACCGGGCATCTGGACCATCACCGAGTAAGCCCCACAAAAATGGTGCAAGTGTACTCGAAAATGATGCACGACTGAGCACACCCAGATGCACAAACGAGCATTCAAAAATATGGACAGATGAGGAATCCTACGCAAAACAGGAGAAAAACAACAAAAAATAATAAAATAATAAGAGGTGCCCAGGGGCCGGGCCCACCGGTCGGCCGGCCGTGGCCGGTCCCATGCCTCTTCCATTATTTTTCCCTATTTTGTTATTTTCATGAACTCATGAAAACTCCTTGATTGTAGCAACTTTCCTTGTTTGAGAAAAACTCATGAACTCTCCATAACTTCATGGATTCATGAAAAATAATATTATAAAATAGGAAAAGGTGTGCGGGACCGGGCAACCTAGCCGGCCGGCCATGCCCAAGCCGTGGCCGGTCCCACACCTCACAATCCCTACCTTTTATAATTATTATTCCCTAAACTCATGAAACTTCTCCGTTTCAACGAAAACTAATGGATTCTCCATAATATCACGCTTTCATAAAAAATAATAATATAAAATTAGGGAAAGGCTTGCGGGACCGGGCAACATAGCCGGACGGCCATGCCCTAGCCGTGGCCGGCCCCACACCTTGCAATCCCTAGTCTTTTATAATTATTATTTTCCTCAATTCATGAAACTCCTTGGTTTGAGAAAAATTCATGATTCCTTCATATTTTCTCAAATTTTGCTCGAATCATGAAAAACTAAAAGTCAACATGGTCACACGACCGGCTAGCCTCTCACGGAAATATTAAATGTTAAAATGTCTTTATTTTAATATTTACAAAATATTGATCAATTGAGCATACATGCTCATTCCAACAAAAATCAAGAATTTCAGTCAAGATGAAACTCTTTTGAAAATTCACAATGTTGCTCGAACGCACATCAGAAAATGCTGAAACTCTCAGTACGGAGACAGGTACACCACGGCAACACGTTCATGCCTTCTTGACCGACTAGAGTCATCCCTATAGCTTGCACAAAGCCGGTCTCACACGTTTTCATAATTCTGACCTAATTTGCTCAATTGCTCATATTGGGCCCAAACTCTCTCCAACCAACCTGGGGATTGCTCAAACGACCAACAGCTGGTCCCGTGATCACCAAGAGTCAGGCCCATGCCCTCTTGGTCGGTCTCCAATCTTTCATACTTAGGTTTTATCACCTAATGCTGAACCCATCAATATTTCAATAAATGATGAATCCGACATTTAATCATCGTTCTTTCACCAACTCTCCAACTGAGAACCCTGGTGCATGCTCACTCGAGCACTGAGCACCACATGGACGTCATATCCCATGTGGTCGGTCCTTCTATCACTCATGACCTATTTTCAGCGATTCATCAGTTAACAAATAATTGATCTGAAATTAGGGTTTCGAATAAATGTTCTACGAATCATCATTCGGAGCAAGATTCAAACACTAATGAATTTATTATGGATTCAGCAACCAACATATGAATTAATCATATAATTTTTGGTAATCTACCAATGTAAAATATTTTATTGGGTCACGTCACCAATAAATATCTCGTCGAATTGAGCAAGACTTGCTCAGTTGCTCAAATATTGATCCAGCTATCAATATTTAGTAATATTAGTAATTTGTCGAATTGAGCAATACTTGCTCAGTTGCACGTCAAATTATCAATGTTCAGTATTTTGTCGAATTGAGCAATACTTGGTCAGTTGCACGTCAAATTTATCAATTTGTCGAAGTGAGCAATACTTGTTCAGTTGCTCGAATATTGATCCAATTATCAATATTCAGTAATTTATCAGTAATTCGTCGAATCGAGCAATACTTGCTCAGTTACTCGAATAATCCATGTATATTCAGTAACTCATCAATATTCAACAACTCGTCGAATTTACAATATTTGCTCAGACGAGCAACATTAATATCATGCTCGATTCAACAAAACTTAGACTCACTGTCTAATTGGTCAATAACTGACTAATTAAAACACGTATGCCTTGCAGACTCCACAATTTGTGAGACATCAATCACGTCACAAATGTGGGGATATCACTTAAGGTTTTGGTCTGGCGGTCTACGACACGTGGATTCATCCACGACGAGAAATGTGCATAAGTCGTGCAAACGGTTGAAGGAGTTAGCAAAGTAGTGGGTGCACGATCAGTCAAGTCTCTACACGACATGAAACTGACTTTAACACGATCTCCCACTTTTCCATTCTTTCACTCAAGAAACCGTCATACTTACAGGGATCAATGTGTTCACAACTATGAAAATATAAATAAGTCTCTGCATCCATGATTGGGGAAATCATCAGCAATCGTCCACATAGAATTTCTCGAGTAACTACTCTCAAGAATTCATCAATCCGCCAGAACTTATTCGAACTTATCAGTTCACCAATTGTATTGCAGAAACCTTCAACACATCCACAATCCTTGATCATCATTGATCCCACATAATTCTCAGCTTCCCTCCTACAGACCAACCCATCTCCCTCTTTGCGACCTAATTGACTCTGGAACGGCCATTGACTTGGTTTAGGCCGGAGTCCTACAGATTGATCTCTCGAATCTAAGCACTCCCTTTGCAGTGCATCTGTGTGAGGTTCAGCAGTTTGCTCGGTCGAGGAGTCTCGATAACACACTCAATTCTTCACTTTCCTAAAAAACCAGCAAACTGTTTTTCCCACCTACAGATTGGCGACCACAGTGGGAGATTAATCTCTCGGTTGCAATCTCACATTCTCACAAAATGGCTGGTATTAGGTCTAGGTTACTTACAAATGCAAACGACGCTAGCACCAGCAACAACAACAATGATGGTATTCCGGAAACCTTCCCTGCTTCCAACAATGGTGGTGAAAACACTCCTCCTCACGCCGATGTCGAAAATCATCCTCTCTTCGGCCGGCATCCTGAAGAAATCAGAGAAAATCCACCTATTATTGTTGATCTCATGAAGGTTCAGGAAGTTCTCGCCAAAAATCAAACTGATATGGATGCTACTTAGAAGGATCTATGTAATTACCTCAAAACCCTCACTGACAAGATGTCAGACAAAACTCAGGAGAAGGGAAAAGGAAAGGAAACATCTCCAACTACGGATCCCGAAGTTATCCCAGTCCCTGACGATGATGAAGCCCGCAAAGCTGCAGAACCTGAACCTGCCGGTTTCATCACTCGTGAAGATCTGGAACGTTTTATGGAGAATCGGGGAAAAGGCCATACACCGCCCGTGCAACGTCATCAACCTCCATATCCCGCTGCCACGCAAAGAATCCCTCTTCCAAAGGGATACACTTCCCCAATGTTCATACTCTACAATGGAACGGGGAATGCTCGAGAATACGTTTCTCGATTCTTGGAAGCATTAGGAGAGCATGAACACAACCATGTTGCCCGTTTGAAGGAATTCTCAAAATCCCGGATGGGTCGAGCATATACTTGGTACAACAACATTGCACCAGGAAGCATAGCCAATCGGGGAGAGATGATTAATGCTTTCTACATGAAATACTTCTTCGTTTCTGAGCAAGTTACTCTTTCCGACTTAGGAAGGATGGCTCAGAAAAATACTGAAAATCCAAACGACTACGTGAAGAAATTCAGAATTCAAGCTTTGGATTGTCATGATCCTAATGTTACTGAACAACAACTGGTGTACTTATGCATTAACGAGATGACTCCAGTCTACAGAGCCTTGCTGGAAAATCTTCGTTTTCAGACTTTCTCGGAACTTCACGAAGCGGCCAAGCGATCGGCAACTACTACTCCAGCTTTGCTAGAAAGAACCAAAACCGTCAAAGTCGAGGAGTCGAGCACTCGAAGCACCACCCCCAGACGTTTAATCAACAAACAATACAATGTGGAGGCTTCCACGAATGTCTCCGAAGGGGGCAAAAGAAAGGCTAACACGCAGCAACATAAGAATACTCCTCCAACGTCTACGAACGTACCAAAGAAGGACAACCATACTCAAAACGCACAAACGCCGGCTCAACGTCAACAGAGTGATCATGAATCACCAGCATTTCCTTTCCCTATTAAAGAGGTGATCGAGTTGTTGGAAGTCTGGATTCAAGATGGTGCGATCAACCTGCCTCCTGTCAGAAGGGAGCCAACAGATGAGAAAGTGGAGAATCCGCGTTACTGTCGTTTCCATAGGTATGTCAGTCATCCGACCAGTGATTGTCGAAACTTGAAAGTTATATTCAAAGAAAAGGCTGATTCAGGAGAGCTGTGGACTGAAGGAGTGCACAAGAATCCTCTCCCAATCAGAACTTTTACAATCTCCGAGCAGCCGGTCAAAGAAGCAGTCCAATCCCTAATTGAGCATGTCTGTGAGTTACTGTACTTATCGAAAACTCAAAGGAATGATATGTTTGCTGCATTGAACCACATTGTGTCTGGAAAACGATTAGATATTCAAGAGATACTCCCTGAACCTCCGATAACAGACAAGGAGATGTACGACTGGGTACTTCTAACCACAGTTCACCTCAAGGGAAATGAATTCAAGCGAGCGTTGGTCGACGTTGGCACTGCTGTTAATATCATTCCTCTGAAGACTCTCAGAGCCGCTGGCATCACCCGATAAGAAGCAACTCACGCTCATATCTCAATAAGAGACCATGAAGGAATCTCTAGAGATGCTTACGGCTACATCATCCTCAAAATGAAAGTTGGAGAAACCTGGTCAGAAACAAAGTTTCACATAATCCGAGAAGATCCAGGATATGACATGGTTCTGGGACGTACATGGATTCATGATGGAAAAGTTGTTGCGATGTCTTCATCTTCAGTTGCACAATTCTCTGTTGAAGAAAGCTCTGACTCGGAAGATGATCAACCGTTCGAGCATTTGGGAAAAGTCGAAGCCTTGATGGAACTCACACAAAAACCTAGGGAGAACGCCCACGAATTCGTCAGAAGGTTTCGCGCTCAGCAAGTCTTATTCCCCCTAATGCATATGTATTACCAACTTTCAAATATGCTACCCTAGCCCGAGGACTCAGTTCTGCTCAAAACCTAACTATCACCAAGCGCTATGAGTGGTTAGTCTCACCTCAGCAATACTTCACCAAATGGTTAGACGCAGAATCTCTCCAAATCCATCATCTCACTAACACAGTCATCGCTAGGATAATGACTGAGTTTCACAATCAATATCCTAAATATTCTCGTTTGCACAAGTGTCCACATGTGCCAAGAAATTGGAAAGCTCCACCAACATGGAATCCCACTATACGAGGAATTCCGAACCAACAGAAAATATTCAAAGCACGGGCAACCAAACCTAACAAATTTCATGAAGGAGATTTGGTTCTTAAGGCAACCAGATGCAATTTGCATTCCACAAAGATATCTAACTGGGAAGGACCTTTCATGATTGCCAAGTCAGTTGATGGAGGATACTAAAAATTGGCTAGCATCAAGGGCAAGACAAGTATCACAGTGATTCATGAAAATTGGCTCAAGATTTTTGACGCATGAAGCATTCAACATTGGGTGTTTTATGTCTAAGACAAACGCTCAAGACATCTGACGTTTGCACTTTAAGATTTTCTTTTACCTGTAATTTTAATTCCTCCAAAAAGTTTGCAATACTTGCATTCAGTATTTGGATTCAGTAATTTATCAGAGTCTTTTCATTTTAAGAAAAAGTCTATACCAAAATCCAAAAAAAAATCCTCAACCATTCAAAACCAATCAAGAAATCAAAACCAAAATCTAAAAGCCTCACATCTCTTAGAAATCCAGGGTTCAAGATATCAGGGAAAAGAACTAAAGAAAGTCAGAAAAATAAGATTTCTGCTTTTCTGCATCCTCCAAGACTTGCAAAGCAGCTTTCTCCGCCTCCAGCTTCTTGGTCAATTCAGCAACTTTATTCATCTTCTTCAGCACGACATCACTGGTGGCGAAAGGAGTGTCACCTTCTACTGCTTTCCTAATAGTATCAAGCTTTTGACGAAGCTACCTCAAATTGAAGCCAAATTCTTCAGCTTTCTTCAAGTTGTATTCCAATCAAAGAGTACATCCCGGGTGACAGCATTTCTTGCTGTGATGCAGATATCATTTATAACACGCAGGATGGCTTCTACTTTCCTTGTCAAGAAATAACTACGCTCAGGATCCTGAGTAACAACGATGTGTCCGTACATCTCCCACAGTTTCTTGTACATAACAGCATATCCGATGGGAACGCTAAATCGGCCAACAAACTTGTGATATGGGAGTATCTCACCAAATAAAGGAGCAAAAGAAACCCCTGCAGTTGGATATTCGTGCACTATTATCCGTTTCTCAGTCACTGGAGTAGCAGCATCAGTAATCATAGGGACAACTTCTTCTATTCTCGATTCGGGTTCCACCATATCAGGCACAATTGGAGTTTCCGCCACCTCCACGACATCAACAACCAGAGTTCATGACCCTGAGATGCAGGGATGGAGGTCTCATCACCGGGATTTCCCAAACCGTCATTACTGAATCCATTATTCCCAACTTCGACATTTGGCACCTAATGTGAAGATTACATGGGATTAGAATGATTCAAGCATGAAATCTCAATACAACCATAAAATTCAGAAAGTAAGTGATCTAACATTATCTAAGTTCCTTAATATACACCTAAGACATACACAAATAGTGTAGAAGTCATGAAACACATTTTCAAACAAGCTCAGCTGAGGAGGTTTTACACTGCCTTGTATTTAACGGTGAACTGGGAGCAGTTGATAAGGAATCTAAGGTTGAGTTATATACAATTCTCTCCGTATGGATGTCCTCTACAACATGTTAAAATTTTATAACAATCGGATGAACGAGCAAGGAGATGTGGCCAAAACATTGGACAACATACAATCTGAAAAAGTTCTGAAAGTCTCCTGGAAGTTTACTGTTTCGCCTTTTGAAGGACCTAAACATGCTCAAAACTCAAAAATCTTCTATGATAAAGCTTGGGAATTTCCTGGGCTTGAAGATACATATGCAGATCGAGAAAATCCGACGTCAAATGAAGATTCTACAGCATTTTAACTAAAAAACTGAGGTCTGAATTTTTTTGTGACATATTTCGGCAAAATTTCTCATATATTCATTGGGATTCTCATTTCCACGGCCTGATCCCATGGAATGGCAATAACAGTTGCTCCTATTCCATGGTCGAATCCACGGCCTGATCCCATGGAACGACAATAACAGTTGCTCCTATTCCATGGTCGAATCCACGGCCTGATCCCATGGAATGGAAATAACAGTTGCTCTTATTCCATGGTCGAATCCACGGCCTGATTGGTCGAAGAAGGCACAACCAACTCCAAGAAAAGCAGGCACGCGGCGGGTCCCACTTGATCAGGCATAACCAGCCCCAGATTGGTCGAAGCATGCACAGCCGACCCCAAGCAAAGCCGGCATGCGGCGGGTCCCGCTTGATCAGGCACAGCCATCCCAGATTGGTCGAAGCATGCACAGCTGGCCCCAAGCAAAGCCGTCATGCGGCGGGTCCCGCTTGATCAAGCACAGCCAGCCCAGATTGGTCGAAGCTGGCACAACCGGCCCCAAGCAAAGCATGCACGCGGCGGGTCCCACGTTCGAGCAAGGCAGGCATAACAAGCCCACGTTTGAGCAAGGCAGGCATAACAAGCCCACATTCGAGCAAGCAGGCGCATGATGAGTCCCACGATCGAGCGAAGCCGGCGCAATAGTAAGTTGAGCAGGCACATCAGCCCCACGCTCGAACGGAGCAATCACGAAGCAGGCATAGCAAGGTCGATCGAAGCAGGCAAGACCGACATCATGCTAGGGGAACGCTCGCCTGGATACCTCTTGAACGTGACATGCTCCAAGGACAGGACGACTCGTCTCTCCTGGTAACATCTAACTTTGTCTCATAAGTTTTATCTGTATATGTCACCATTTAATGCCTACCCCACAATAGTGTAACCATTATGTGCTAGGCAGGGGACTTAATATTGATGGTGGATTTTAGTTCAGGGCTAAAATTGTAAAATCCAAAATTATGCGTTGATATCCTGCAAAGGATAAAGCCACTGATAAAATGATGAATACTTCTTCACTTCGCTAATTTACTTAGAATGGAGCATGTAGCAACAATCCCATGTACCCTATGAATTTATGGCATCATGACCAGCCTTGTATTTCCTGTGTTGTTCCCACTGAACTCTCGTTATTGGTGCATCATGACGACTGAGTGTTACTCTCAGCAGAGTAACACGAATCTCCAAGTGTCACTAATGAGGCATGCACGAAATACCTGTACATGCTACAACTCTCGGAGTGTTATACTAACCCGATTAAGCATATTTAAATCTGGACTGTCCATCTCAGTCTCAGAAATAATCACGACCACGCAAGTTGGCCGCATGATTTAACCATCCTAGACGATCCTCAGCAGGAGCAGGCTACCAACTTAATGACCACCAGTGGTCCCGCTTATGCCCTGGTTGGTCGAATACTTACCATGCCTCCCAAACTACCACCGACCACCAGCCTGAAGTTGGACGTCCAGGCTGGTAAAGAGCGGCTTGGAGGAGTCGTACGAACAAAGGCCGCCTACGGCAGTCTCAAATTCATCACGTCCGTCCAACTTCACCGGCATATTTGGACGGCGTAGATCGTCCCATGGACGGTTGGACAAGCGTTGTTCTGCACACCGGCGGGCCCCCTTCACGCCTGCATAATCGATCCTCCCCTGACCTAGCCACAGAACCATGTACGGTTTACCGAAGTTGGGCCGTCCTGAAAGCTTAAAGGGTCGCAGGAAATTCCACTAAAGGTCCCAATTTCACCGGCATGATTGGATGGCTTAGATCGGACCCATAGCCACCAGGCAGGTATTGGCGTGTTCACCACCGGCCCAACGTGGGTCCCACATGATCGGCCTCCCCAAAGGAGAAACGTCGCTTGCCAATTCGTCCAGCCAAAGCAGCGTGGACGTGAAACCCTAATTAGGGTTTGCGGCACGTCACATGTGTCGCAATTCAGTCTCAACCATCCATCTTCGCAGATGTAGACGGAGGGTGTAAATGTAGATTCAAAGGGCCCAGATCATGTCAACACAATCACCGTGGGCCCGCACACATACATGACTAATCGTTCAAGACCAAATATGGTTGGTCGTCTCGATTTATGCGCCCAAACTAGGTATCGCCGCGCGTTTTCAATAGCAAATCGATCTCGACCACTCAACTTTGCTAGAAAAATTGAGTGGCTTAGATCGCATCTCCATGGGACAGTGAGGTACGGTCGTGTACACTGGCCTGCCGACTGCACGCCTGACTGATCGGCCAAGACCGACTATGGTTGGTCGTCTCGAAACGCGCGCCCGAAGTAGGCACGACGTGCGGTCTTCAATTTCTTTGCGGCATGGGATTTCTGTCGCAGATCGATCTCAACCACTCTTCTTTGCCAGAAAAATTGAGTGGCTTAGATCGCATCTCCATGGGAAAGTGAGGTACAGACACCTACATCAGCATGCCGTCTACACGCACGCCCAATCGGCCCTGCCAAAATCGTGTCCCATGCTTGGATTCGACCAATCTAAAGGTTGGTGTTCGAGCACCTCCTAAACCCTAATCCGACGGTCGTAGATGTGGGTCGCAAGCCATCTCGTCCATCTAACTTCACCAGCTTGGACGGACAGCCTAAGACAGGAGTTAGGCGACCAGTGAGGCATCACCACACCGTCCACCACTCTTCCACACAAAGTGATCGGCCAAGTCAGGACTTACCTGTACAACCTCCAAACGATCACTCGAAGATGGCTGGACGTGATGCTATTTTAAGATGCTTAATCCGCGACTTACTCCGTTAAGCCTTAAAACAACGATGCTTCACACATGATGAATATATTCGATGCATTACCTGTATAAAATACACATGATACTTCACAAGTATCGACTTCCTAAATAACTTAGTTACTTTTTGTGGATCCCACGATCCACACATTCGAGACATCAAACATGTCACAAACTGGGGGACACTTACAGGGGTATTGGTCTGGCGGTTTACAGCGTGCAGCACACAACGCGCCATCACAGGAACATGTTAGGAAGACACGGATGGTTAGTGATGATGGGAGAAGTGGGAAAGACTTATTGTGTGACACTAATACACGCAACTCCACTACTCCATCACTCCACTTTCTCCACTTCCCATGAGAGACGTGGGTTAGGCTCAATGACTTGTATAAATAGGTCCTCCTCATTATTTCCAAGACAGAACAAGAAGACAGAAACCAAGTGTTGATACAATCGTATTCAAACCCCAAAACTGATAGCTTACATCCTGCAAGCCAGTTTAGCTTTCTGATACAAGTCATAAAACAGGAAACACCTTCACAATCTCAACACCTTCTTCGCTTCCCTCCCTAAGATCAACCCCATCTCCTTCACTTTGTGACCGAAGCAAGTTTGGAACGACCATTTCTTGGTTTAGGCCAGAATTGTACAGATTGATTTCTCGAATCACAAGCACTCCCGTGCAGTGCATTTGTTTAGGGTTTAGATTCATTTCTCATCCACACACCCCAAATTACCAAAACCGGCAGAAATAGTTTTCACCCATAAACAATTGGCGACCACAGTGGGAGGTTAATCTCTCGGTCGTAAAGTCAATTTCTTCAAAATCTGATTCAACTTTATCAATTTCGAAAAGGGTAGATCTTAGGACCAATTCAATTATCAATCCATTTCAAGATGGTAGAACTCATGTCTGGATCAACAATCAATTCTGATGGATCTAGTGTGGATAACACTCTTGGATGTACCTTTCAGTGGAGCTATTGTGGTCAATACATCTCTTGGAGCCGTCAGTTCTACCACCAACGCCAGCGGAGCAGGACATGTTCCAGTAAGTGTAACGCCTCCAATCACCAGAGCCAGAGCAGCCGCGAATCCCGACATCTCCTCAAGTGTAACGCCTCCGGTGGTCACCAGAGCAACAGATTCCACTCCTTCATCAGGACGAGGAGCCGGAGGGACGAGAGGAGGACCATCTCCCATTACCATCGCAGACTTGATGGAGAGGCAGGAAGTTCTTACTAAGACTCAAACGGATATGGCTACAACTCAGAAAGAGGTACTTACTTTTCTTAAAACATTAACTGATTGATTGCCACAAGAGCCGCGACATCCCCTGGAGCCAACAAGGAACGCATTCAACGCACCCGGAGAAGGTACTTCAGCGGCGCGGGCCTACATGGACCTGATCAAAGAAGCAACATCAGATATGAGCGGTCCTATCATGGAGACTCCTACACCGGGGACTGATCCTCACAACGATCCTCCTCAAGTCAATAGTTTCACTATGAACCAGAGCCCGGATCAGGAAGCAGTTTCTATAGGAAAGTTTATGCGAACTTTTACACCTCTCGTAGAATCAGCGGCCGGAGACGTTTTGCTGCAATCAACCAGAGGAAGGTCACAACCATACCCTACATGTCACCGCATGCATCAAGGATTCAGAGTTCAAGAGGGACCTTATCGATACAGGAGCGTCTTCGAATGTGATTACTCTCAAGACTCTCAGGACATCCAAGGTTCGCCAAGGAAAGGTCGTACGGAAGCCTACTACAACAACGAGCCACGAGAGGAAGTAACGGATTCTCCACGACAGCTACAGGACGGTACCAATTCCACAACTGATGAGCTCGAAGTGGTCAACATCGGGGATGAGGAATATCCTAGGCCTATCTCCATCAGTTCGACCTTGTCTGCGGAGAAACACACGATACTTGTGCAGCTTCTTAAGGAATACCAGGACATATTTTCCTGGACGTATGAAGAAATGCCAGATTTAGATTGGTCACCCATCATCTACATGTCATACCCGGATCCAAGCCGGTTGCAGTTCAGGCACGAGGAAAATGGACACATCAGGTGTTGCATGGATTTCAGAGACTTGAACAGATGCCGCCCCAAAAACAATTCTCCTGTACCTAACATCGACATGTTAGCAGATGCAACCAGCGGACACGGCATGTTCTCCTCCATGGATGGATGTAGCGGCTACAACCAGATAAGGATATACGATCATGACGAAAGTAAGATAGCTTTTCGAACTCCTCTCGGAAATTTTTATTATACTTTACTGCCATTTGGTTTAAAGAATGCCGGTGCAACGTATCAATGCTCTATGACGGCAATCTTCCACTGGAGCCGATACCAAGAGAGCCACCTCAAGAAGATAACGATGTACACGCGTCATGTCGAGCAAAATCCGGGCGAGTCACTCTATCAGACGATGGTGCATGTCTATCGTGCTATGTTGGAGAATCTGCGCTTTGGTCATCCTCTGGATTTCGTGAAGCTGTTGAACGCTCATCTACAACAGCATCTGCCCTGCAAGAAAGAACCAGTTTCGCTGAAGCAGTAAGAGGAAAGCCACCGAGATACAACATCCTGCGCGTCCAAAATTGCCAACTTCAACTCTAGTACCACATGCACGACTGCCGCAATAATGAAACAATGTCCAAGATATTCCATATCTGGATCGACGGTAACTACATAAATGAGAGACGCTTTCAGAACTTGTCTCCCGTGGAAAAAGTAGTTCTGTTACCAAAGGAGATTGCACCTGAGACTTAAGAGGGTGCCAAGTTCGTACAAGTTGCCACCACGCCTCTCCCTGCTAGTCTCTTATGATCAAAGATGTTGCCAGGAACTGTTGTTGCTTGTCGATTGATACCATCGTGAGATTCACCATATCAACGACCATTACGTACAAAATACCCATTGGGCATACAAGATAAAACCATGTAAACCGCTCTTGGGGACTGAGGCTCAGCACGAAGTTCCTTCACCGTCAGTCAAGGACTTCTTCAACATGAGAGAGATGGTCAATCAAGAAGCATGAAATTCACAAAAGTAAATCAAACTGAAGAGGAAGCCACTTCAACGCTCCCTCCAGCAGAAACTGCTTCAATGGTCTATTCAAGAGCCGCCTCAACGCTCTCTCCGGGATCCACGTTCGCTTCAGAATCCTGCTTCAATGCTCTCTCCAGGAGCCACCTCCACATTTGCTTCAGAAGCTGCTTCAATGGTCTATTCAAGAGCCGCCTTAACGCTCTCTCCGGGACCCACGTTCGCTTTAGAATCCTGCTTCAACACTCTCTCCAGGAGTCGGTTCAATGTTCGCACCAGAAGCCACTTTAACATCCTCTCGAGCCGTTTCAACAAACAAGCTACATCAATAAGGGCCCAACGGAGCATGAAAAACCTTGAAGTCGATAGGAGAAGGGTTATCCCGTGGAACGGATATTTTCAGATAGTTGAAAGGGCGTGGTGAACAACTCATCATCTATGTTCGGCATATCTTCGAAGCTGTCAACACTCCCTGACTTGGCATCATCATTATCCCCAGAAGACATCTTAGCAGGACCCCTTTTGTTCATCCTACAATAAAATAAAAGCGGGGGAGTCAGTACTTGTATGAAAACGCATGGGATGTGTAGTCACGCACGACAGGACATACATTCCCGTTAAAATACACCAGGCTGGGCAAAGCAAACAAGGATAGTATTGGGCCACGTCAGCAAACAAGGACGGTGTTAGTCAAGTCCGCAAAGCCGGTGTTGGTCGAGATCCCAAGGCTAATATCCCGTCACGCAAGAAAGATTGATATCACGTCACGCAAGTAGGACGATATTGGGTCACATCAGGCCGGTATTGGTCAAGGTTGATCAAGGTCACAAGGCTTGTACTAGTCCACGTCAGCAAACAAGGCTAGTATTGAGCCACGTTAGCAAACAAAGCCGGTCAAGTCCACGAAGCTGGTGTTGATCAAGGTCACAAGGCCGAACAAAACAAGACAGCAAGGCCGGTGTCGACTGAAGCAGCGATTTCCGTCAGCAAGGTCGGGGTTCGTCAAATCAGCAAGGCCGGTGTTGGTCAAGGGGCAAGTCTGGTGTTGGGGTGAGGCAACAAGTATGGTGTTTGGTCGAAGTAGTCACAACCGTCCCCAAACAAATCAGGCACACGGCGGGTCCCACTTGATCAGGCACAGCCAGCCCCAAGCAAAGCAGGCACGTGGAGGCTCCCACTTGATCAGGCACAGCCAACTCCAGATTGGTCGAAGCAGGCACAGCCGGCCCCAAGAAAAGCCGGAATGCGGCGGGTCCCGCTTGATCAGGCATAGCCATCCCAGATTGGTCGAAGCAGGCACAGCCGGCCCCAAGCAAAGATGGCATGCGGCGGGTCCCGCTTGATCAGGCACAGCCATCCCAGATTGGTCGAAGCAGGCACAGCTGGCCCCAAGCAAAGCAGGCACGCGGCGGGTCCCACGTTCGAGCAAGGCAGCCATAACAAGCCCACGTTCGAGCAAGGCAGGCATAACAAGCCCGCGTTAGAGCAAGCAGGCGCATGATGAGTCCCACGATCGATCGAAGTATGCGCAACAGTCCGTTGAGCAGGCACATCAGCCCCACGCTCGAGCGGAGCAATCACGAAGCAGG
This sequence comes from Papaver somniferum, assembly GCF_003573695.1. Classification (NCBI taxonomy): domain Eukaryota; kingdom Viridiplantae; phylum Streptophyta; class Magnoliopsida; order Ranunculales; family Papaveraceae; genus Papaver; species Papaver somniferum. The sequence goes on along the minus strand of NW_020621936.1, from coordinate 1,818,095 downwards.
CTCTCGACCGGAGCAGGCATAACAAGGTCGATCGAATTAGGCAAGACCGACATCATCCTAGGGGAACGCTCGCCTGGACGCCTCTTGAACGTGACATGCTCCAATGACAGGACGACTCGTCTCTCCTGGTAATATCTAACTTTGTCTCATAAGTTTTATCTGTATATGTCACCATCTAATGCCTACCCCACAATAGTGTAACCATTATGTGCTAGGCAGGGGACTTAATATTGATGGTGGATTTTAGTTCATGGCTAAAATTGTAAAAGCCAAAATTATACGTTGATATCCTGCAAAGGATAAAGCCACTGATAAAATGATGAATACTTCTTCCCTTCGCTAATTTACTTAGAATGGAGCATGTAGCAACAATCCCATGTACCCTATGAATTTATGGCATCATGACCAGCCTTGTATTTCTTGTGTTGTTCCCACTGAACTCTCATTATTGGTGCGGCATGAGGACTGAGTGTTACTCTCAACAGAGTAACACGAATCTCCAAGTTTCACTAATGAGGCATGCACGAAATACCTGTACATGCTACAACTCTCGGTGTGTTATACTAGCCCGATTAAGCATATTTGAATCTGGACTGTCCATCTCAGTCTCAGAAATAATCACGACCACGCAAGTTGGCCGCATGATTTAACCAGCCTAGACGATCCTGAGAAGGAGCAGGTTACCACTTTAATGACCACCAGTGGGCCCGCTTATGCCCTTGTTGGTCGAATACCTACCATGCCTCCCAAACTACCACCGAACACCATCCTGACGTTGGACGTCCAGGCTGGTATGGAGTGGCTTGGAGGAGTCGTACGAACAAAGGCCGCCTACGGAAGTCTCAAATTCATCATGTCCGTCCAACTTCACCGGCATAGTTGGACGGCGTAGATCATCCCATGGACGGTTGGACAAGCGTTGTCCTGCACATCGACGGGACCCCTCACGCCTGCATAATCGATCCTCCCCTGACCTAGCCACAGAACCATGTACGGTTGCCCGAAGTTGGGCCGGCGTGAAAGCTTAAAGGGTCGCAGGAAATTCCACTAAAGTCCCAAATTGATCACGACCATCCAATTTCACCGGCATGATAGGATGGCTTAGATCGGACCCATAGCCACCAGGCAGGTATTGGCGCGTTCACCACCGGCCCAACGTGGGCCCACATGATCGGCCTCCCCAAAGGAGAAGCGTGGCTTGACAATTCGTCCATCCAAAGCAGCGTGGACGTGAAACCCTAATTAAGGTTTGCGACACATCACATGTGTCGCAAATCAGTCTCAACCACCCATCTTCGTAGGTATATACGGAGGGAGTAGATGTATATTCAAAGGGCCCAGAGCATGTCAATACAATCACCGTGGGCCCGCCCACATACATGACTAATCGGTCAAGACCAACTATGGTTGGTCGTCTCGATTTGTGCGCCCAAACTAGGCATGGCCGCACATTTTCAATTGTAAATCGATCTCGACCATTCAACTTTTCCAGACAAATTGAGTGGCTTAGATCGCATCTCCATGGGACAGTGAGGTACGGACGTGTTCACTGGCCTACCGACTGCACGCCTGACTGATTGGCCAAGACTGACCATGGTTGGTCATCTCGAAACGCGCGCCCGAATTAGGCACGACGTGCGGTCTTCTATTCCTTTGTGGCATGGGATTTCTGTCGCAAATCGATCTCAACCACTCCTCTTTGCCAGAAAAATTGAGTGGCTTAGATCGCATCTCCATGGGACAGTGAGGTACAAACACCTACAACAGCATGTCGTCTACACGCATGCCCAATCGGCCCTGGAAAAAACGTGTCCCATGTTTGGATTCGACCAAGATAAAGGTTGGTGTTCGAGCACCTCCTAAACTCTAATCCGACGGTCGCAGATGTGGGTCGCAAGCCATCTCGTCCGTCTAACTTCACCAGCTTTGACGGACAGCCTAAGACAGGAGGTAGGCGACCAGTGAGGCATCACCACGATCACCGTCCACCACTCTTCCACACAAAGTGATCGGCCAAGTCAGGACTTACCTGTACAGCCTCCAAACGATCACTCGAAGATGGCTGGATGTGATGCTATTTTAAGATGCTTAATCCGCGACTTACTCTGTTAAACCTTAAAACAGCGATGCTTCACACATGATGAATATATTCGATGCATTACCTGCATAAAATACACACGATACTTCACAAGTATCGACTTCCTAAATAACTTAGTTATTTAATCTAGCATCACATGCTACTTTTTGTGGGTCCCACGATCCACACATTCGAGACATCAAACATGTCACAAACTGGGGGATACTTACAGGGGTATTGATCTGGCGGTTTACAGGGTGCAGCGCACAACGCGCCATCACAAGAACGTGTCAGGAAGACATGGACGGTTAGTGATGATGGGAGAAGTGGGCAAGACTGATCGTGTGACACTAACACACTCAACTCCACTACTCCATCACTCCACTTTCTCCACTTCCCATGAGAGACGTGGGTTAGGATCAATGACTTGTATAAATAGGTTCTCCTCCCTATTTCCAAGACAGAACAAGAAGACAGAAACCAAGTGTTGGTACAATCGTATTCAAACACCAGAACTGATAGCTTACATCCTGCAAGCCAGTTCAGCTTTCTCATACAAGTCATAAAACAGTCAACACCTTCACAATCTCAACACCTTCTTCGCTTCCATCCCTAAGATCAACCCCATATCATTCACTTTGTGACCGAAGCAAGTCATGAACGACGATTTCTTGGTTTAGGCCAGAACTGTACAAATTGATTTCTCGAATCACAAGCACTCCCGTGCAGTGCATTTGTTTAGGGTTTAGATTCATTTCTCATCCACACACCCCAAATTACCAAAACCGGCACAAATAGTTTTCACCCATAAACAACAATAAACAATTGTATCATCTCATTATTCCGATTTCATGATCGAATTCACGACTAATCTCGTGGAATGATAATAAATAATTTTATTACTCCGATTTCATGATCGAATCCACGGCTGATCTCATGAAATGGTAATATTTAATTACTCCGATTCTATGATTGAATCCAAAATCCCATGGAATGGTAATACTTAACTTTATTATTCCGAATTCATGATCGAATCCACGACTGACCCTATGAATTCATAATAGAACAACTACTCATTTTTATTACTCAGTTTCATGAATCATTCTCCACTGAATTTCATAAAGTAGTAATAAATACTCAACAATCGGGCATATGGACCATCACCGAGTAAGCCCCACAAAAATGGTGCAAGTGTACTCCACAATAATGCACGACTGAGCACCCGGATGCACAAACGAGCATTCAAAAATATGGACAGATGAGGAATCCTATGCAAAACAGGAGAAAAACAACAAAAAATAATAAAATAATAAGAGGCGCCCAGGGACCGGGCCCGCCGGCCGTGCCCTAGCGGTGTCCAGTCCCATGCCTCTTCCATTATATTCCCTGTTTTGTTATTTTCATGAACTCATGAAAACTCCTTGATTTTAGCAACTTTCCTTGTTTGAGAAAAACTCATGAACTCTCCATAACTTCATGTATTCATGAAAAATAATATTATAAAATAGGGAAAGGTGTGCGGGACCGGGCAACCTAGCCGGCCGGCCATGCCCAAGCCGTGGCCGGTCCCACACCTAAAAATCCATAGCTTTTATAATTATTATTCCATAAACTCATGAAACTTCTCCGTTTCAACGAAAACTCATGGATTCTCCATAATATCACGCTTTCATAAAAAATAATAATATAAAATTAAGGAAAGGCGTGTCGGACCGGGCAACATACCCGGCCGGCCATGCCCTAGCCGTGGCCGACCCACACCTTGCAATCCCTAGTCTTTTATGATTATTATTTTCCTCAATTCATGAAACTCTTTGGTTTGAGCAAAATTCATGATTCCTTCATATTTTCTCAAATTTTGCTCGAATCATGAAAAACTAAAAGCCAACATGGTCACACGACCGGATAGCCTCTCACGACAATATTAAATGTTAAAATGTCCTTATTTTAATATTTACAAAATATTGATCACTTGAGCATACATGCTCATTCCAACAAAAATCAAGAATTTCAGTCAAGATGAAACTCTTCTGAAAATTCACAATGTTGCTCGAACGCACATCAGAAAATGCTGAAACTCTCAGTACGGAGACACGGACACCGCGGAAACACGTGCATGCCTTCTTGACCGACTAGAGTCATCCCTAGAGCTTGAACAAAGCCGGTCCCACACCATTTCATAATTCTGACCTAATTTTCTCAATTGCTCATATTGGGCCCAAACTCTCTCCAACCAACATGGGGATTGCTCAAACGACCAACAGCTGGTCCCGTGATCACCAAGAGCTAGCCCCTTGCCCTCTTGGTCGGTCTCCCATCTTTCATACTTAGTTTTTATCACCTAATGCTGAACCAAACAATATTTCAATAAATGATGAATCCGGCATTTAATCATCGTTCTTTCACCAACTCTCCAACTGAGAACCCTGGTGCATGCTCACTCGAGCACTGAGCACCACATGGACGCCATATCCCATGTGCTCGGTCACTCTATCACTCATGACCTATTTTCAGCGATTCATCAGTTAACAATTAATTGATCTGAAATTAGGGTTTCGAATAAATGTTCTACGAATCATCATTCGGAGCAAGATTCAAACACTAATGAATTTATGATGGATTCAGCAACCAACATCTGAATTAATCATATAATTTTTGGTAATCTACCAATGTAAAATATTTTATTGGGTCACGTCACCAATAAATATTTCGTCGAATTGATCAATACTTGCTCAGTTGCTCAAATATTGATCCAGTTATCAATATTTGGTAATATTAGTAATTTTTCGAATTGAGCAATACTTGCTCAGTTGCAGGTCAAATTATCAGCGTTCAGTATTTTTTCGAATTGAGCAATTCTTGCTCAGTTGCACGTCAAATTTATCAATTTGTCGAATTGAGGAATACTTGTTCAGTTGCTCGAATATTGATCCAATTATCAATATTCAGTAATTTATCAGTAATTCGTCGAATCGAGCAATACTTGCTCAGTTACTCGAATAATCCATGTATATTCATTAACTCATTAATATTCAACAACTCGTCGAATTTACGATATTTGCTCAGACGAGCAACATTAATACTCATGAATCACTGAGCATTCGTCAGTCATGCTCGATTCAACAAAACTTAGACTCACTGTCTAATCAGTCAATAACTGACTAATTAAAACACGTTTGCCTTGCAGACTCCACAATTTGTGAGACATCAATCACGTCACAAATGGGGGGATATCACTTAGGGTTTTGGTCTGACGGTCTACGGCACGTGGATTCATCCACGAAGAGAAATGTGAGAAAGTCGTACAAACGGTTGAAGGAGTTAGCAAAGTAGTGGGTGCACGATCAGTCAAGTCTCCACACAACATGGAACTAACTTTAACACGGTCTCGCACTTTCCCATTCTTTCACTCAAGAAACCGTCACACTTACAGGCATCAATGTGTTCACAACTCTGACAATACAAATAAGTCTCTGAATCCATGATTGGGGACATCATCAGCAATCGTCCACATAGAATTTCTCTAGTAACTACTCTCAAGAATTCATCAATCCACCAGAACTTATTCGAACTTATCAGTTCACCAATTATATTGCAGAAATCTTCAACACATCCACAATCCTTGATCATCATTGATCCCACACAATTATCAGCTTCCCTCCTACAGACCAACCCATCTCCCTCTTTGCGACCGAATTGACTCTGGAACGGCCATTGACTTGGTTTAGGCCGGAGTCCTATAGATTGATCTCTCGAATCTAAGCACTCCCTTTGCAGTGCATCTGTGTGAGGTTCAGCAGTTTGCTCGGTCGAGGATTTTCGATAACACGCTCGATTCTTCACTTTCCTAAAAAACCAGCAAACCGTTTTTCCCATCTACACACATGATAATCTTTTGACTTTCGTCAAGAATATAAGATGAACTTGGTTAAAGCGAAGGCTTACCAACACATATTTCGAGAAATATGTAAGTGAGTTAAACTCAGCTCGAAATATCAAATGTGTATAATCGAAGTCCACATAGCTATACGACTTTTGTCTCAAATAGGAGATAAAGTAGATATATAGACTTTTGAGTGATAAATGAGTTCAAGTATTCACATGCCTTTTGTTGATGAAGTTCCACAAGCTCCCCATAGTAGTTCTTCGTCTTCAATCGATGAACACCGTGAAGTCTAATGCTAAACTACACTTACTATCCTAATACGAGACTTAGTTATAAGTAGATTAGAAATCAATACTTATAGTTTTGGCAACTAAACTTGACAACAAGCTTGAGATAGCAACGCTTGCGAGTTCGACCGAGAAGTGCTCTAACAATCTCCCCTTTTGTCTATTTTAGTGACAAAATTATCAATACATATGGATTACAAAATTAACAAACTTTTTTGCTTCTCATCCAAAATGGTTTATTTATTTGGTTCTTCAACATTATTCGAAATCTTCGTCAGTTCCAAGTACTCCAGTGATTCTGAACGTGTTCAACTCAACATCATAATTGTTCAAGATTCGTAGATATAACAATATATAAAAACAAGATGTTTTCGTATTGTTATACAGTGCCATAGTATTATTACACAGCATCAAGGTCCAATTGTATCACAACTTTGACAACAATACTATGGTGATATTTATCACTCCACCTTAGTCAATACTTCATCTCATATGAAAACCACTCCCCCTTACATAATGATCCGTAAACCATATGTATTTGTAGTGTGAACTACACATTAATTCTCTCCCTTTTTGAGAATATAAATCATAATGAAATTCTTATAGAGATCCTTCATGACTAAAAGAAAACATATCAACTTTGTTTCGATGATTTCACATAGTCGAAACTTAGTGTATTCATCAAGAAGTTTATAAAGATACAAGAAAACTCCTACAATATTCCACCGCCGCACTCCCTACAAAGATTTGGCAATTAAGCACAAGTTCAATTAAGAACTCTCCCACATAAAATGTCATTCCCGAAAGAACAACAAGAGCGACCTTACTTTTGCAAGAAAAGAAGGATTTCTTTGGACATTAACAAATTACATGAAATATGAATTTGTATCCAAAAAACTCAATTAAATTAACCACAAGAGAACCAATGATTAATTTAATCGTAAATGCTCAACATAAGAGAACTTACGGAGCCGCACAGTACTTTCACATATAAGTGGATCAGGGAAAGATCAATACTGCGGAATATTCAAAGATTCATTCTATTTTTATCAATATTCGGATAATGATATCATAGACTTAATCTTTGTAATCAAAAGTTGATCATATCTTCCATCAATATTTGCATAATGACACAATAGGCTTAACTTTTGATATATATGGGACAACCATAGTTCACGGACGCAAACACACATATCCCATAATAATTTTTGCAGTATATGAAACCAATAAGGGTTATTTTTTTTTTGGTACTCAGGTTTTTTCTAACTTTTGAGTTTGGTCTAACATTTGTCCAGCTTGGCGTTTGGTACCTGAAATAGACGTTGACTGGTGTTAACTCGGTTTATGTCTTGAATTCTGGTTAATAATTATATAAATAAAATAAAATTAATCTAATTATTATTTAATTTACAATTGCACCCTCTTTTTTTATTAACATTTACAATCATCTATTACCAAAAATTCCCTTCGTGAACCTATCTTTTATTCCTCCTCCAAATCCATCACCGCAGCGACTATCCCCTTCACTTTTTCTGCCACCTTCTCACTACCAGTGCAACCACCATCACAACCACCCACTCACCTTATCGTAATCACATCCACCTTCGTACGTTCTTACCCATCTTTCCTTTCTTTGCCAGTCCCATAATAATTCTTAAATCTAGTGGATTCCCCATCTCTTTTATCTCAGTCTAATTTCTAGGGTTTCAAAATTGGGAGAATAACAAAGAAATCATTCACTAAACTCTAATTTCACAGTTCCTACTTAAACGAAATCTAATCACAAATAGTAAACTAAAGGATTCGGGGGAAATTGATTGAGAAGAACAAAGGATTTGGGAACAATTGATTGAAAATAAGGGTGCTATGAGGGTCGCGGTTGGAGGTGACGGATAAGACTAAAGGATTCGGGGGAAAATTGATTGGATTAGAGTGGGTATGAGCTTCGTGTGTGATAGTAAGGAAAAAAAGATGGAAAATGATGTGAACTGTGAAGATTGTGGTATTGGTAGTTTCCTAAAACAATCAACATCAATGTTGCTCTCCTACATCCATTAGGTTTCCCTAAATTCTGATTTGCAGAGGCAGAGGAAAAATAAAAACATAGGAATAATGAATTTCTTGATCACTCATTGTAGGCTAATAGATTTGATTGCTACGATTATGTATCAGGGAAATTTCCAAATTGTTGAATATGAAAAAACGTCGTATGTTTGAAGTTTGATTGCTGCGATTATACAAGTTTTTTGTGATACGATTTGATTGTTGCTTTGCTAAATGGAGATTGGGTTGAAGAATAAGTAGTTGTTGCTGCTAATGGAGGAAGAAAAAGAAAATACAAGAGTTAGGGTTAGTTGATGGTGTAAATCATGACTGTAGGCTAAAGTGTTTTGATTCTAACCATTGGATCCTAAACCAAATTAAGGGGTAGACTTATAAAATCAGAATTTTAAAATATTTTTACTTTATAAAATTAATTAAAGTCTCATTATAAATGGTCAATGAAGGTCAACGTTTTATCCAAGTACCAAACACCAAGATGGACAAATGTTAGACCAAACTCAAAAAATGGACAAAACCTAAGTACCAAAAACAAAATAACCCAACCAATAAAGATTAATACTGCAAAATCATCTTCCAAATAAACTTTAGAATTTAAATAAATAGATCTAAAAACATTGCAAGATGGAAATCGTTGGCAATAGATATATGTACTCACAATAATTGCTATTCCAAACCCTAGTTATCCTTCTTAAAACACAAGAATAAATTCTCATAAGAAGTTTCCTAGACAAAAACAAGAAATCAAGTTTCTTTGATAACATCATACCTTTGAAAGGTTCCAACATAAAAGGTATCACTGATATCCTTGATTATTTTGACCGTAGAGACCCCATGTTCATGAGTTAGAACATTAACTTTCCGATCAACAATGCGGGCAAGATGCCTAGCTTTGACACAATCCATGATGAGTTTCTTCTGATTCCTGATCAAGATCTTTTGACTATCAAGGATTTTGGTCTGACCATCAATAAGATGATTTATTTGCAGTTGAAGATTTGCAAATTCGACCCTAGAGTCATTCAGAAAAAAAATTAAATCCTTGACATATTCTCCAATCCAGGAATTGTACTCTTTCCTTTCAATCATCTTTTTCAAGACAAGTTCTTGAACTGAATCGCATCCTTTAATGTCTTCTTCCATCTCAAGATTCACCACTTCTTGAGGTCTTGAGGAGTCTCTATTTTTTTTATTAGGGAAGGCAAAAAAGTATAAAAAATATATATTTTTACGAACAAGAGAAGGACACCATTGTTAAGGAAACCCTAAAAACTCCCCAGAAATACACGGACGTTCATGGACTAGTTGTGACAGGCTAATGGATCATAAAAGATCCAAGGAAATACTCTTTGTTTTCAGATATCTCTTACCCCCATGGCTCAATAATTAAAAGATTTAATCAGATCATAAGTGTTAGAGCAACTCGGTCGAACTCGCATGTGTTGCTATCTCAAGCATGTTTGTCAATGTTAGTGATCAAAACTATAAGTCTTGATTTCTAGTCTACTATAGCTAAGTCTCGGACTAGGATAGAAAGTGTAACTGAGCTCAAGAACTCCATGGCAATCATCATATAATACGAAGGATTACTCAAGAAACTGGTGGAACTTCATCGACTAAAAGGTATGTGGAGACTTGAACTTATCTATCACTCAAAAGTATGTCTACTCTATCTCCTATTTTGTGACAAAAATCGTTTTCCTATATAGACTTTGATTATACACATTTGCTATTTCGAGCCGAGTTTATCTCGACTATCTATTTCTCGAAATATGTGATGGTAAGCTTTTGCTTTGGCCAAGTTCATCTTTACCTAGTGACGAAAGTCATGATATGTTTCAATCACTATGAAAATTGCTTACTTTGACGAAAAATAGTTTGTGAAATGAGAGTTTAAATTATATAACCATTATTGGATATAAGCATTGTGTGGCAACACATATATGTATAAGTCATTTTTCCTTGAATCGAAGTTTGCGAACTTTGTTGATCAAGAGAACCAGAACAAGAGCCGTGAACTCAGTCCGCGAACTCAGTCCGTGAACTCAGTCCGCGAACTGGCGGAAATTCTCGACCCGAGAAAATCTGCTGGAGTTTGAGAACTCCTTCCGGGAACTTAAGTCCGCGAACTAAGTCTGCGAACTTAAGTAGGTTATATCTAAAGACGATTATTTGTGAACTTATTTATATTAACTAAGGAATGCGAAATGCAAACCATGGCTATAAATTTCATGAACGGATTCGAGTGAATCAAATCGTTTTTGCTTCGACTGTGTCTTGTATAGTTACATAATATTTTCTTGCAATTGAACAACTCTCTAACTAGTTCATTTGAGTCATTTGAACTACTTATGGTGAAGAAGAATATTGTTGATATGAAAGAGATCATATCGCTAACCATTTGGTTAACTATTGTTGAACCAACAAATGTACATGTTTGGGTACGGTTACACAAACCTAAAATCGTGCATTTCATGTGTGTGTAACAAGCTAAGCTTTCGATCCAACGGTTGACAGATATTAGCTTGAATCTAATCAGGTTTTCATCTAACGGTGAATATTGAATGCTTTGTTACCAAGCTAACATTGATTGCAAACCCTGATTTGAAAGACTATATAAGGGAGAACTCTAGCAACTGGGAAACCTAATCCCCACACCTCATGTGTGATACTAGTTGTATTAGCTAGAGTCGATTCTCCTTTAACCTTAGGTTTCTTCTTGAAAACCAGGTTAACGATTAAAGACTTCATTGGGATTGTAAAGCCAGCCCGATGCTACTTTCTCGTAGTTGTGTGATCTGATCTTGCTGATTCTATCGTTTTGAGTACAATCGTAACGATTGGCTTGAGATTTATATCTCTGATAGGCAAGATACAAAAGTAGTCACAAACATCTTCGTCTCATCGTTTGTGATTCCACAATATCTTTTTTCGCCGCGTTGATTAAGATTATTATGAGGTGATTGATAATACTAGGTTGTTCTTCGGAAATATAAGTCTGGTTTATCAATTGGTTCATGTTCACCTTGATTTATCAAAAGACAGAACAAAACTTGTAGGTATTTCTGTGGGAGACAAATTTATCTATTCCTGTAGATTTTTCTGTGTGATACAGATTTGTTTATTAAAGTCTTCAACTTTGGGTCGTAGCAACTCTTAAATGTGGGTGAGATCAGCTAAGGGAATCAAGTGCGTAGTATCCTGCTGGTATCAGAGACGTAAGGAGCGGAACTGTACCTTGAATCAGTGTGAGATTGATTGAGGTTCAACTACAGTCCAGACCGAAGTTAGTTTGTAGTAGGCTAGTATCTGTAGTGGCTTAATACAGTGTGGTGTTCAATCTGGACTAGGTTCCGGGGTTTTTCTTCATTTGCGGTTTCGTCGTTAACAAAATTCTGGTGTCTATGTTATTTATATTCCGCATTATATTTTGTTATATAATTGAAATATCACAGGTTGTGCGTTCGAATCAATCAACTGGAAATCCGGCCTTTGGTTGTTGATTGAAATTGATTGATATTTGAACATTGGTCTTTGGTACCGCTCAAGTGATTTATCTTGTACTCAATTAGACTCGCAGATTTCTATTTGCTTGAGAAAGAATTGAATCAAGAAAGAGAGATATAACTCTTTGATATACTTCATTAAGATTGAGTCTAGTTGATTCTCTTGAAAGTACATTGGATTTTGTCCATACAGATTGCTAATCGAAATATTGGGTGAGGTTGTTGTACCCTCGCTTTTTCAATAAGGAGGAGATATACTAGTTACTAGGAGTCAAGAAATAAATCAACCTTCATAAGAGAAGAAAACAACTAAAGCAAACACAAGACAAATGGTAACCTAAAGTAGACCTGAGAAACTCTCAAAAATCATCCTTGCAATTCTCAAGTTAGATACAAGGATGAAGTTACTTAGAGTTAGGTGGCAGAGTGAGATGTAACCCACCATGAAAATTGAGAGATGAATTGTAAATACCATATGAAAGTTTGATCCTTGTATTCCTTGTTGTTAGAGCATAGCTCGGTCGACCTCGCATGCGTTCCTATCTCAAGCATGTTTGTCAATTTTAGTGATCAAAAGTATAAGTCTTGATTTCTAGCCTACATAGCTAAGTCTCGGACTAGGATAGAAAAGTGTAGTTGAGCTCAAGGACTTCATGGCGATTCATCATACAACGACGAAGATCTACTCAAGGAACCGTGGAACTTCATCAACAAAAAGGTATGTGGAGACTTGAACTTATCTATCACTCAAAAGTCTATCTCTTCTATCTCCTACTTCTTATGAGACAAAAGTCATGTGCTATATAGACTGGATCATACACATTTGATATTTCGAGCCGAGTATATCTCGCTTATCTATATCTCGAAATCATGTGTTGGTAAAGCGTTTCGCTTTGATCAAGTTTATCTTCACCTAGTGATGAAAGTCATGAAAAGTTTCAATCACTTTGAGAATTGCTCTGACGTGAATCGGTCTGTGAATAACGGCTACATAGCATCCTCTGAGAATGTCTCAATGATTGAAATGAGAGTTTAGATTACATAACCATGTATTCCTTGAACCGAAGTTTTCGAACTTTGTTGATCAAGAGAAATCGGAAGGATTGTGGAATTGGCTTGCCAAGTCCGCGAACTGTCGTAAGTTCTCGACCGAGAATTTCTGCTGTATTTTCCAAAACTTATTGGTGTGCTAAGTCCGCGAACTGGCGGAATTTCTCTTTCCGAGAATTTCTGCTGAGTTTGGAAAACTCAACCGGTTTACTTAAGTCCACGAACTCGTTTGTGAACTTAAGAGGTTATGATCTAAAGATGTTCTCTGAACATGAAACTTAAATTACTAAGGAATGATTTATGCAAACCGTGGCTATAATTTTCATGAGACGATTCAATCAAATCGAATCATCTTTGTTTCAATTGTGTCTTGTGTAGTTACATAAGATATCATAGCAATTGAACAACTCTTTAACTAGTTCATTTGAGTCAATTTAACTAGTTATGGTGAAGAAGAACAAGGTTAATATGAAATGCTCATATGGTTAACCTTTTGGGTTACTATGTTGAACCAATATACACGTACATGTTTGGGCATGGTTTTCACAAACCCAGTAAACGTCTACCCAAGTGTGTGTGACAAGCTAATTTTTCGATCTAACGGTTGAGAAAAATTAGCTTGAATCTAAATCAGGTTTTCATCTAACGGTGATTATGGATTGCTTTGTAACTAAGGCAAAACCCTGATTTGAAGACTATATAAAGGAGACATATATCATTGTGCAAAACTAATCCCCACACATCTGTGTGATACTAGTGCGCTCGCTAGAGTCGATTCTCCTTTAACCTTTGGTTTTCTTCTCTAAAACCAGGTTAACGACTTAAAGACTTCATTGGGATTGTGAATCCAGACCGATACTACTTTTATCGTAGTTGTGTGATCTGATCTTGCATCTTCTATCGTATGAGTACAATCTTTGATTGGCTTGAGATCGTGAGAGTTCTCCGATAGGCAAGATAAAGAAGTCACAAACATCTTCGTCTCACTGTTTGTGATTCCTCGACAAACCTCCTGTGTAGTCAGGAAGGATTGTAGAGAGGTGATTGATTAATCTAGGTTGTTCTTCAGGAATATAAGACCGGATTATCAATTGGTTCATGTTCACCTTGATTTCATATCTTAAGACGGAACAAAACCTAGGGTTTATCTGTGGGAGACAGATTTATCCTTTGATAAACTTTTCTGTGTGAGACAGATTTGTTTATTATTAAGTCAGCAATTTCGGGTTGCAACAACTCTTGGTTGTGGGTGAGATCAGCTAAGGGAATCAAGTGCGCAGTATCCTACAGGGATCAGAGGCGTAGGAGTACAACTGTACCTTGGATCGGTGGGAGACTGATTGGGGTTCAACTATAGTCCAGTCCGAAGTTAGCTTGGTGTAGGCTAGTGTCTGTAGTGGCTTAATACAGTGTGTATTCAATCTGGACTAGGTCCCGGGGGTTTTCTGCATTTGCGGTTTCCTCGTTAACAAATTTTCTGGTTTTTGTGTTATTTCATTTTTCGCATTATATTGTTTATCTTTATAATTGAAATAATACAAGTTGTGCGTTAAAGGTTAATCGATTGGAGATCCGACCTTGTGGTTGTCGATTTCATTGATTAACACTTGGACATTAGTCTTTGGTACCATCCAAGTTATTCCTTGTGTTTGATAAAGACTCGCTATTGTTTTTATCTTGAGTAAAAATCAAATCAAGAGAGAGATATTAACTCCTTGAGATACTTTTATCTAGATTGAGCCTGACTGTCTAGTTGATTCTCTAGCAAAGTATTCCGGAGTTAGTCCATACAGATTGCTAAGCGAAATATTGGGTGTTGTTGTTAGACCCCCGCTTTTTCACTTGCCTTCCTTTGGTTATTTCTTTTTCCAGAGGAAATAGTCATAACCCTTTTAACAAATCCATTAGAGAGATTTTTCTGAGAATTAAGTCTAGGTCCTATGGAGATTGGTTCCATATGATCAGAATTGTGAGATCTCCACCTCCAAGACTTAGACGTACCAGTTTTATTCTTATAACTATTGGGAATGTGTATATTTATGGTGTAAGATTTTGCACCATTAGAAGGAACACGATTCCAGAAAAGATTTCGAGATGAGTGACCATTGAAATCCTTTTTATGAGAGTTCTGGTTTTCTGCAGGAAAAAACAAGTAGGTGAAGATTAGAAATCTGTTTCTTTCTAGCAAAACAATGTAGAACATGGTGATTCTTTTTCCCACAGAAGGAACAGGTTCGTGGAAGAGAAACATCGGAAGGAACCTCTTTTAAGTTCATATCCCTATTAGAATACTGCAAGTAATGTAAACATTTCTTAGCAGGAACTTCTTTTGGAGTACTTTTCTTCATGAACAGTAATTCCACTTGTGAATTAGTGATTGGCACAAAATATTTTCTCATTAAAACATAGTTTTCCTTTTTCAAGGATTTGCACTATTCCTGGGAAAGAAAAAGAATGCATCCAGTTTCTCTTTCTCAATACGAAGGTTGTTTAGATCTGATGAGTGAGTCTCGATCAAACGTTTTTCTCTAATTGAATCTTCTTTAACAATATCCTCAAGAGCACCAATATTTCCACGTTGTAGAGTAGTTTCTTGAACAATTTTTTCGATATTTTTAGAGAATGACTCAATGATGCTATAGAGTTCCCGTTCTCGACCAAGAGACTTCTCAAGCTCATTAATGAGATGATCATGTTTTTCTTCAGGAGACTTTATCTTAGCTCCTTGAGAATCAATAATCTCAGCAGATTTTTTTAGAGTTCTGGTGAGTTCCATTTCAGCTTAAGACATAGTATTAAATGTCACATCAGAGGGAATGTTATCAGAATCTGATAACAAAAAATTCTTACCTCGGGATTCGGAAGAATCAGCAAAGGAGTTATCCTTGGAGGTAAAAGACATTTAGCATAATCAGAACTTTTGGAACTCATTTCTATGTGCGCGAGTTTGAGATAAACAACTATACACACAAATCAGATTGCTACAAACACAGACTTATGAGGTCTTAAACGTGTTTGCCTGCTCTGATGCCAAATTAAAAAGCAGGGGTCTAACAACCAAGCCCAATATTTCATTTAGGAAATCTGTATGGACTAACTCCAATATAATTCTGAAAGCACCAACTAATAAAGCGATCTCAATCAAGAAATATATCCAACAGTTATATATCTATTTCTTAATGTAATAAGCAAATCAAACATATAGAAATCCGTGAGCCTGATTATTATAAGAAACAACTCGGACGATATCAAAAACCAATATCCAAGTGTCAATCAATTCAATCAACAACCAAAGGTTGGATTCACAATTGATTGAACTTACGCATAACCTGTGATATTTTAATTATATAGAAAATATAATGCGGAAAAGAAATAACACGGACACCAGAAGTTTTGTTAACGAGGAAACCGCAAATGCAGAAAAACCTCGGGACCTAGTCCAGATTTGAAAAGCATATTGTATTAAGTCACTACAGAGCCTAGCCTACTCCAAGTTAACTTCAGACTGGAATGTAGTTGAGCCCTAAACAATCTCACACTGATCAAGGTACAATCGCTTTCCTTATGCCTCTGAATCCCAGCAGGATTCTGTACACTTGATTCCCTTAGCTGATCTCACCCACAACTAAGAGTTGCTACGACCCAAAGTCGAAGACTTGATAAACCAATTTATCTCACACAGAAAAGTCTATTGAATAGATAAATCTGTCTCCCACAAAAATACCTACAAGTTTTGTTCCGTCTTTTGATAAATCAAGGTGAACAGGAATCAATTAATACACCAGACTTATATTCCCGAAGAACAGCCTAGTAATATCAATCACCTCACAATAATCTTAATCGTATGGTAGCGAAACAAGATATTGTGGAATCACAAACGATGAGACGAAGATGTTTGTGACTACTTTTTATCTTTCCTATCGGAGATTAAATATCGAGCAAATCTTAGAGAAGATAGTACTCGATATGATAGAATGCAGCAAGATCAAAACACGCAACTACAGAGAAAATAGTTGGGTCTGGCTTCATAATCCCAATGAAGTCTTCAAGTCGATAACCTACATGGTTTTGGAAAAAACCTAAGGTTAAAGGAAAATCGAATCTAGTCGCAACTAGTATCACACATGAGGTGTGGGGATTAAGTTTCCCAGTTGCTAGAGTTATCCTTTATATAGTCTTCAAATCAGGGTTTGCAATCAATGTTACCTTGGTAACAAAGCATTCAATATTTACCGTTAGATGAAAACCTGATTAGACTCAAGCTAATATCTTTCAACTGTTAGATCGAACTTAGCTTGTTACACACAAATGAAAAGTGACTTAATTTAGATATGAATAACCGTACCTAAACGTGTACACCTTGTAGTCTCAACAATAGTTAACCGAAGTTAGCCTTATGAACGCTTCATATCAACCTTACTCATCTTAACTATAACTAGTCAAATGACTCAAATAAAACTAGTTCTAGAGTTGTTCAATTGTTTATATTCTCATAGAAGTATACAAGACACTATTGAAGCAAAATCGGTTTTGAGTCACTCGAACCAATTCATGAACATTATAGCCACGGTTTGCAAAAGACTGCATTCCTTAATATATAAATGTATTAGTTCATGAACAAACCGATTTTAGAACATAAACTACTCAAGTATGCAAATGGGTACGCATACCTAAGTGGTCGGACTTAGTTTAGGTTCGCCGGTATGCGAATGGGTACGCATAGCTCCAAACTCAGTTGAATTTCTGGACATGAACTTTACTCTAGTATGCATACGGGTATGCATACTAAGTTCCCGGACTTTCATTAAACCAACCAGTACGCATACGGGTATGCATACAAGTACACATACTGTGTTATATTCAATAATGGTTAATTACTTTAAACTCCCATTTCAATCATTGAAACATTCTTAGAAGACGGCAACAGCTGTCTCACACAAACTATTAGCTTCAAAGAAATTTTCAAGTGATCGAATGGTCAATACGAAACATTCCGAGCCTACATCAAATGTTTGTCTCACACAAATCATGTAAGATGTTACCAGGCGATTTTCACATGATTATCTTTTGACTTTCGTCAAGAATATAAGATGAACTTGGTTAAAGCGAAAGCTTACCAACACAAGGAATATGTAAGCGAGTTAAACTCAGCTCGAAATATCAAATGTGTATAATCAAATTCTATATAACTATACGACTTTTGTCTCAAATAGGAGATAGAGTAGATAGACTTTTGAGTGATAGATGAGTTCAAGTCTTCACATACCTTTTGTTGATGAAGTTCCACAAGCTCCCCTTTGTAGTTCTTCGTCTTCGATCGATGAACGTCATGAAGTTTAATGCTCAACTACACTTACTATCCTAATCCGAGACTTAGCTATCAGTAGACTAGAAATCAAGACTTATAGTTTTGGCAACTAAACTTGACAACAAGCTTGAGATAGCAACGGTTGCGAGTTCGATCTAGTAGTGCTCTAACAGAAACAAGTAGGTACAATCTCAGTATGCAGAGACATCAAACTATCAAATATAGTATGTTTTGTTGCCAAGTAATATTTTGGTTTGTAAATGCCTCTTTTACCCCTAGTAAGCATATTATGATCACTAATAGTAAGAGTGCTAGTTATTACTTCAGGAACAAAGGGTATTGAAGATGAGCAGGTTGGCGATGTTGGAGAAGCAGAATTGATGGTGTCAAATAAAGAACTAGTAGTTTATGTATTGGATGAATCAGAATTGGATGAAATAAGACATGTGTAAGGAAAAATGGATTCATTGAAGACAACATGTCTTGAAATAAAATCCCTTCCATAGGTTGGTTCTAGACATCTATGACTTTTATGAGATTGATTGTAAGCAAGAAAAATGCAGACTTGACTTCTTGGTGAGAGTTTATTAGAAGTGTAAGGTCGCATCCAAGGATAACAGGCACAACCAAAAACTTTTAACATTTTGTAATCTGGACTCTTTCGTAAAAGATACTCAAAAGGTGACACATAGTATAAAGATCTTGTGGGTAATCTATTGACAAGAAAATTAGTTGTTTGAAGGGCCTTAACCCAAAATTTAAAAGGAAGTGAAGCTTATAGTAAAAGTGTTCTAGTAACACCTAAAAGATGCTTATGCTTTTACCTCTGCCGCACCAATCTGTTCAGGTGTGTGAGGGCAAGGCACTACATGAGTAATTTATTTTACTAGAGTAAAATATTTTATAACATTGTTAACAAATTAATCACCACCATCTTTTCTAATAATCTTAACATATTGAGAGAAAAAAAATCAATTTATTGATGAAAATAGTAAATACATATTTAAAATCAGACTTATTAACTAGTGGAAAGACCCAACATTACTTAGATTTGATTATGCATACGAATTGATATAGCAAAAGGTGCATAATCAGAAGTAAGACCATTTAGCATACATTCCACCAATTCATTATCAGAAACTGGAGCACCAGCTATAGCAAGTTAATCTTGAAATTTCTTGATTCAACAAGAAAAGCAGTAACAGATCCAAACATTTTGAGGTTTTGCAAACGAGTGTGTAACTGAATAGCATGTGTTGAAAATGTTCTTGCAAATCTTGCGTCAGTTGCAGACCATAAACCATGTGAAGTATCAGCACCAACATCATAACAAATTACTGTATCAGAAATTGTTGATTGGATCCATAATATCAAAGTAGAGTCCCCAGCGATCCAAGTAGCATATTGTGGATTAACAATGTTATTGTTTGCATTTGTTGTTGTAGTATACTTTTCTGGACACAGAAAAGTACCATAAATGTATTTCAGAACTTGAAATTTCTTGAATAAGGGAAGAATTAAGGCTTTCCAAGTGATGAAATTATCTTCTTCACTGGAATGATGTTAGCAATAGTATTGAGTAGAAGTGATCAAATTCGTGTAGGCTCCATTAAAAATTTTCAGATCTAGAAATTAAAATCAAGAATGTAAAGAAAAAGTTGAAAATGAAATGTAGTAGGATGTTGACGATGAAGATGATATTGTAAATCGTCAAGAAACTAGATGAAGACTAGAAATTGAACAAAATTGATGAAAAAAATTGAATGAGATCTGAAAAGAAACACAGTAGAAATAAGATTCAAGAGTTTAAAAAGATTATAAGAGAAAACCTGGAACAAATTGGGAGAGATCAAATCTTGAATCTGAAATGATCGACGCAAAAATCAGCGGATAAACCAGTCTCATACCATGGTTACATATCAATGGTGATCAACTTTACTCTGGTTTCATTGCATATGAAAATAAAACTCATTACGGAATAATTCTGTTATTACAATTATTTAAAGCAAATAAAGGATCGACTAGTCAGGATACATAATAACACATGTGGCATACACGTGAAACATAAAGAGCTCATAGTTTAACCTACACCATTGTTAGTCATATCCTTCACAAGGTAGTCAATATCGGTTGTATAGGCCGATATTAAAGGTTTTTACAGGATATCTGGAAAAATCTTTACGATATTGAAAATATCAGCGATACGAAGGAGAAACGATAAAAACGCGTGTATCGTCCTGTACGGACCGACATATCGGTTTCACTTGTACACTGATATATCACTAATGTATTTTGTCTTTTGATTATGATTTCTTAAACTTTTAGTTCAAAAAAGTAACTCCACTAATTTTGGTAACTTCATATATGATTACGGTGGATGTAATTACTATAAATGTGATGTTGATGGGCTAATAGACATTCAACGCTTGGTTTCGTTGTTGACAGTATAAGGCTCTAATCAACCACCTCTTATTTTGTAAGGTTGAAGTATGTTCACTATAATTATTATTTTTTATTATGGTTATATCAATATATTTTTTTGTTTGATAAATAATAAATATTAAAAAAATCCTAATGATGTATCGCCTATAAAAACAGATATTATCATTTGTATAGATGTATATGACCCGATCGATACGATACCGATACACGATATTAACTACCTTGATCCTTCAATGCAGCATCCTTGTGTATGCTATTACATATAATAGTATTTATATTTCTTTTGCTGAGTCAGATTGATTTCCATGCATTTAAATGTTGGAACAAGGATTCACTCAT
Organism: Papaver somniferum; assembly: GCF_003573695.1. Classification (NCBI taxonomy): domain Eukaryota; kingdom Viridiplantae; phylum Streptophyta; class Magnoliopsida; order Ranunculales; family Papaveraceae; genus Papaver; species Papaver somniferum. Next base: position 1,797,139 of record NW_020621936.1, on the reverse strand, counting down.
GCAGACACTACGAAATTTTAAAAGCCCTAATGAAATAAACACAAAACTTTCTTGAGCATGGGCAATGAAAGAAGAAGTGATTTGCATCCTCTCCTCATATAGCTTGCAAGTTGTTTTTTCAACTACAATATTTTTGTGTTGGAGATTTAGGAAAGTAGGTAGTGATTGATGCAGATGCTGACCACAATAGTATTGTCACCTTATAAGGCACATCCTTTTTACATAAGTGATGAGCAAAGTCTTATACAGATTTGTTGAACCATTGTAAGTTTCATAAAGTATTTATTTTGAAATTACTCCTTTGAACTACTTAACCATCTCACAAAATCATCCTCGGGACTTACGATAAGTAGTTTCTTATTGTATTTATTGAATTTAGGTTTTTCATCTGCAGTGTTCAATTCACAATCATTGTATGCTTCTAATCAAATCCCTCATAATTTGCTTTTGTATATATATTGAATTTAAGTTTTTTATCTGTAATTGTCAATTCCCCTACTAGTCTATGCAATCAACAATTGTCACTATTCATATTTTCCATTTTTATTAGCTTCAAAAAATTTCTTTTTTAGTGAGAATCTTTCATTCCAGTTGTTACGCCACAAGTACAATGGTTGGATTTTACAAATCCTTTCGATAGACCGTTTACTTGTTGAATTTTCATGTCCACCGGAATGCATGCATTTTTGACCTTTCGTGTTTTCTCAAGTATAACTATGCACCACATTTCCTTTTTTTTATTTTGAATATCTTCATACCCATATGGATAATAAAGACTTATTCACATTTATAAGATTCTTATTTTTCAAGTCCTCTAATCTTTTTAGGTTTACAATTTTTTTTCCAAACAACCAAACACATTCTTTGTTTATTCTATTTTGTGCCTGAAAGAACCTTCTCACAAAGTTATCGATTTCTTTTACACTTGAGTGAGATTTTAGAAAGATAATTTATTGAAGATCTAGTTAATGTGGTTTTGATTAGAGTTCACCTCCCTGCTTCAGATAAGAACTTTGTTTTTCATTGAATTAGTTTTTGCTCCATCCTCTCAATTATTGTGTCTCATACTTTAAAAATTTAGGACAAAGCCTAAATATAATCCCAAATACTTAATATTAATACTTTTTCTTGCATCTTAATTCCTTGGCCAGGGTCGGCCCTGAGGTCTTGCTACCCCTAGGCACAAGAAAATTTGTTACCATATCGATAAGGCGCCTCCATTACTAGTACCATGAGATGTGCCTCAATTAAAAGGTATAGGGTTGTTTGTTATATGTTCTTTTTGAACCTGTTTAACGATGATGATCTAGTTCATGATATGACTTGGTTAATATGGTTGGGCAGTTTCTTATGTGAGATGATTTTAATGATGCGAACAAGATTTTCTAAATACATGTGTGAAATTTTCTATTAAGATTAAGTCTAAGAATAAAACTAAGGAGGAAACATAGAAAATATATGGGGAGATATGAAACTACCAGGTACATCTCTACTTCGAAAACAAGTAAATTTATTGCACAAATTATGTTAGCAGGAGATATGTACTTCATTAGATTTCTCTAAATTTAGCTTTAGACACCTTAATTTGTGAAAGATGATCAATACTACTAGTAGAAATCTATCTCGATAGTCTGTATTTGAGAAGATAGTTGTGTCATCTACAAACTACGAATGATATATGAGTAATCTTCCTTTTGTATTAAGCCTTTGGATGATCTGAATTTTTCAAAATATCATTTATTCACTAGCATTAAAACATTTGCAGTTGCTACATACCATTGAATATAAATTCTCTATTTGCTTTTAAAGTCATGCTTCTCCACAATTTTGAATAAGGAAGACTATCTGACATTGTTAAAAGCCTTTTCCATGTCGATAAAGCTCAATCTAATGGCCTTCTTAATGGTTTTCAGGTTACTTTTTCTGATACTTGTGAGCCATTTGCAGTTTGCGGATGACACTCATATATTTCTTGATGCAGATATGGAGCAGGTAAAGTTTCTTAGAATTCTTTTACTTTGCTTTGAGATTTTTCTGGTCTAAAGATAAATTTCAACAATATAAATGATGTTGGGGATGTGGGAGATATTAATGAGTTTTCTTCTCTTTTGGGTTGCTAAAATGGTGTTCTTTCTACTATTTATTTGGGGCTTCCTCTAGGGGACAAGTATAAGGGCATTTCTAATTTGGATAAAATTGCTGACAGATTTCACAAAAGACTCGCAGGATGAAAGAAACCTTTACTCTCTCGGTTAGGTAAAATAACACTTATTAATAGTGTTCTCTCAAGCCTGACAATTTATTATATGTCTATTTTTGATATGCCTTGCTCAGTTGCTAACAAATTGGAAAATCTCATGCGTGTTTTTCTTTGGAATGATAAAAATAAGCGAAACAAACTTTATCTTGTTAGATGGAATGTGATTTATAAGAGGAAAAAATAGGGTGATCTTGGAGTTGAATCTTTGAAGTCGATGAATGATTATGGAGATACATAAAGGAGGACAATGTATTATGGAAAACCATGGTTCAAGAAAAATACGGGCATGCTATTACTTCTGGGCTATCTAAAACTCCGTCTGGCTCTTTCGGTACTTCTATCTAGGGTTGTTCATGGTCGGTTTTTGTTCGGTTTCTAGCAAAACCAAAACTGAAACCAATACTATCGGTTTCTAAAAATCTAAACCAAACCAATCCATTAACCATTGGTTCGGTTTTCAAATGGTTCCAGCCGGTTTCGGTTTGTCCCAGTGGTTTTTGGTTAACCAATAATTATGTCAAACCAAAAAAAAGAATTACACAAATTTACAGAAAAAAAATCGTAGATGCAGATAGTATTGGTTTACAAAAATTTACAGACAAAAAATAAATAAAAAGAATATCAAGAATAGCTAAAGCTTACTCTAAATCTAGAGATCAAAAGAAGATATATAATATATCTTAATTTAGTTAATGACAAACAAAAAAGAAGGAAGACGGAAAGAAGAAATTCCAGTAGCAGCACTGGCTGCTGTAGTTGGGGGTGGAAAAGGGAGGCGACTGAGAGAAGGAGAAAGAGAAAGAGGGAGAGTATCATAATGAAATATTAGAGTTAGGGTTTCTATTTATCCTCTAAATCAATGGGTAGAATCTAATACTTGTAAATCAACTGTAGAAACTAAGTTTGAAAATTAATCGGTTTTCCAATGATTTTTTGTTCGGTTTTAGAGGTCAAACCAAACCAAAACTAACACTATCGGTTTTCCACTTTCTACACCATAACCAAACCATTAGTAAATGGTTCGATTTGGTTTCTTCCTAATTGGTCTGGTTCGGTCCGGTTCCAACGAAAAACCGAAACCATCTTCAGCGCTACTTCTATCTGAAAGGGGATTATGCAGCGGAAAAGTTTGTTCCTTGAGCATATAAAATTAAAAGTGGGTAATAACTTATCTATAAGATTTTTTACAGAAGCAATTAGTCTTGTATTTCCAAATCTTTACTCGGTCGCTAGATCAAAGAACATGTTGGTAAGTGAAATATTGCTTGATGACTTTACGCTATGGCTATAAATCTTGTTTTGCCGTGTAGACTGAACTTTATAGCTACAGGTTAGTTGAATATTATTAAAGATTTCATTCAAAATTTTAATCTTCATGGCATCAAAGATGATGTGATGGAGTGGTTCCCATCAAGTAAGGGGATATTTTCTGTAAATCCTATGTATATGCAGTTGACTTCTTCCAACTCAGTAGATGTGGCTAGTGACAAATTTTCTTTCATTTGGAAATTAAAAACGCCTCCAAATATTTTTTTTTATGGTGTTTAGTCACAACAATATATCAACAACGGAGAGCTTATTAGAAAGGGGATGGATGTATCTCCTTGTTGTTTATTTTGTAGTAGTGTTAAAACTCATGAACATGTTTTTCTCCATTGTCCAGTGGCTATGGAGTTGTGGATATTTTTTACAAAGGAGTTTTCTATCGTGCCAGCATTTTGATGGTTCTGAGTAGGGATAAAAATCTTTAGAATATAATTCCTCCTGCAATGTTTTGGTGCATTTGGAAAGAAACAAATGTTAGAGTTTTTGACGATAAAGGGCTGACGGTTCCCAGTTGATTGATGTTATCAAGTACACTATATACTCTTGGGCCTTAGCTTTTGAAGATTTTGCTAATGTTTCTTACCAGCAGGTGGAAAACCGGAAAGAGATGTATTTTAGACCATCTTAGAGTAGTTTTATAGCTTTCGTTTTATGTTTTCTTTCTTTGGTTTGTACAATTTTTTCCCCCTTTCTATACATTCCATTTTGGAAAATACATTTTTGTACCCTATTTTTTGATCGATACATTTTTCTTTACTGATTAAAAGAAAAAAAAAAGTACGGTCGCCCCCTAAACAACCGGGGCTTAGCAGCTTAGCTATCTCGACATTATCGGCACTGTATGACGTAAATAATATATGAACATGTACATGTTTAATTAGTTAATACTACTAATGATAAAAGAGAGTGAAGAGACCCGCTGCATACTCTTAACATGGGAATATACTGCTCAATTATTAAAATGATAGCAATAATATATATATATATATATATATATATATATGACCTCCCATAAGAACAAAGGAGACGACCATTATACTAGTATTTAGCATTTTACACTCAATATTTGTTTATTCATTGAAATGGGTGGAAGAAGTAGAATCTTTATTCACGTTTTCATAATGAAACCAAATCGGTGTTAAATTATTCACTGTTTCTTCCCGAACCATTAGTTTATTCATTGACCAGTGACAATAATATTAGTGTTACTGACAAACTTTTCACTACCTTAGGAGACGCTCCTGGTTCCACTACTTTTTTCTTTCTTTTTTTTTGGCAAAGAAAAACTTAATTATCATTCATAAGATAGTTAGACATAACAGATGCATGTCCTAATTGGCTATAATCTTGAGGTTTATACCATGTTTTAACAATTTTGGTATATTACGAATTCAGACCACCCACATTTTTGCTCGAACACCCTTTTTCATAAGTTGAATTCTTAAAGAAACCCCTTTTTACACCATTCTTTGCAGCATTTCTGACCACACCTTCCTTCATTCCTCTTTTCCTAAGATCAGTTTCCTCTCTACCATCTTCACTATCACTGCCCATGTCTGTGCTATTAGAATTCTTATTACTGTCTTCATCTTCTTGTGAGAAACTTGATGAGAACTGGTTCTTCCTTTAAACATATTATCCATTTTGTCTTCATCTTCTTGTGAGAAACTTGATGAGAACTGGTTCTTCCTTTAAACATATTATCCATTTTGTCTAGAGTTTCAAGGCGGATCTTCATGTTTCTCTCCTCCTTAGTTGACCAAGACCAGTCCTTTTCAAAATGCAACTTAAATCTATACATCCTTGTCAAGACAACATTCACTTCTAGAATACCATATCTATTAACTTCAAAATGTTTAAAATATTTAAGACAGTTACTGAGATTCATGTGTGAGCGTCTCATTTTGGTTTTAGCTGTATACATCAACGACATGGACGGATTGCACTCGACTGGAAGAAAATGATACATGAACTAATAATAATCGATAACATGGCCAAACTTGGCTTTGTGGTAATAATAACTCATAAACAATGCATAACAACAACAAGCATGGCACATTTCGGTATGGCACAAACATTTTGGTCGGATGTGGGACCACCGAATAATCTTACGTGACACCTGGCCATATACCAGCTGGTCTGACAAATTTTAACCACGTTAGTATCCCTCGTTTCGACTTTCAAGCTTAAGTCGGCTATAGGAGTGGCTTGCGAGGCTAATTCAGTTCTGTCTTTGTCCGTTTTCTCACCTCTGCTTAGGTGGCGAGACAACTATATAAGAGCATCTCCAACAAAGGGTAGATTTATTTATTTTTAGTGACACATAGGATTTTAGATCCCCGTCTGTCATAAATTCATCTTCAACAGTAGGGTCCTACAAGTTAGGAGGGACCAATTATTAAATATGAAGGTGTTCAAGAAAGTGTTATTTACATCTCCAGTTGCACCTCCACGTCATGTTTTTAACTAATTTTCTTTTAATTCAAAGGGTTGAAATTCTCACTGTTGAAGATGGTATTTTAGATACGAGGTCCTATATTTACTCTATGTGTAGACCCCATAAATAAAAGGACTAAATTAAAAATCCACATAGGATTTTTTGCACCTTCTCTTGGAGATGCTCTAAAGTAAGATACATTATGCATTGGGAAAAATACGGTTTAGCCCAAAATCCCATCCAAATATACTATTTAGTCCTAACCCATTCAACTAGGTACAAATTAGTCCTTTTTATGAAAAATACAAAAATAACCTTCTTGATTTACACTTTAGTCCAAAATATTTGCAGTTTAGTCCAAAGTGACTCATGATGATGTCAACAGTTTTAAATAATATAAAAGAAAATTAAAATCAATTTATCTTTCGAACCGTTTGTCCAAAATTCGCAAACTTTATATATTCGGAAAGCTCTTTCCGAAAACTACAAAAAGAGTATCCATATGACTATATAGTTCTCTTTTTTATAAAATTGTTAGTTTACATTGGTGTACAAACATGTACACATCTACAAAAATCCAAAAAATCCAAAGACACCAGCTTGTACATTACACACAACTTAAATTGTCCACCTAAGACAAATTTTAGCCTCATCTACGGAAGTGAATCCACCAGTCAGTGTATCCCAATATGGCTCATGGCTCATCCTTCTGCATACTAAAATCATCATATGTGCTGCTAGTGTCTCAAATGCACCTGATAATTTAACATGTTCATCTCCACAAACAATTGCAGCTCTTAACTCCTATAGGACCTTCGCATGAATTACTCGGTGTAATCATGGGAAAGTTCGATGTGTTTGCATTTGTTCCAAATGAGCTCTTACATCCGAGCCCATTGAACCATTTATAACATGTATTCTCTCTTCATAAAAAATACAGTTAATCACATTAGTCTCCATAACAAACAAATTCAAAATAAACCCAAACATATTTTAACAATTTCACCATTCAAAGGCACCTTCATAATACTAGTTGCAAGCTTTTATAGAACTAGGCAGTCATCTGTTTCACAAAGATAGGTATATTTGCCATTTAGAGCTTAGTAAAAATGATAGGTATGCTTATTTTGGGTGTGGTCAAAGAAAAATAAAATATGCTTGTTTCTAGGATGAGAATAGCAGTGAAATTAACCTGCACTCATCTTGTTATAGGTGCACTAGTATGTACACTTATAGAATGATGGTAACCTGAATGCCAAGAGACAATGTCAAGGTAAATTGGAAACTCTGCAAACGATGCACCGCCAGAAAAGCATCCATTATTGCATTTAAGAAGATCACTATCCTTACACAGTATCATTCTTCTGAGCATTATGTAAGACTGACCTGTTCTTTATGTTTCCTTCTTCATTACCTTGGCCGCCAACAACTCAAAATATTCCTTATTTTCCTTAAAACAAACGTCCTGACATTCTATGGTCCTTCTGTGCATACAACCTGTGAGTAAGGAAAGAGTTCATCAAACACAAATTCAAAGAAAAACAAGCAACGGGGTCCGTAACGGTAGTAATAAAACAACATGCAATAGTGCTAGAAACATAATGTTCTCAAAATATAGCCAGACAAACACTATTGAGCCTTGGCAAGATATGCTGCTTCAATATTTTGGCATCGATACAGAAGAATTAGTGAACAGAAATGCACAAGTGATACGAAAACAATCATATATGAGAAACTATAAACTGATACAAGTATGGTTAACACTTTTATAATCATGATGTTTGGTTGTATCAATATGTACACTAAAATTTGATTAGGAGTCCTAGAGTAGGCTATTATCTACACATGTTATTTCTGTCACATGTGTACAACAATGTACACTTATATATTACAGGTGTACCAATATGTACACATGTAATTTTTGTGACAACAAACAATTAACGACTCTTAAATAGCAGATGAGCACTAATTCAGGTATACAGGATTTGCCAAGTCAATTCAAGTGGCCATTTATTTTGTTGTTAACATATACAAAGCTTAGGTACGTGATTAGAATGTCATGTGATATTCATCACAATGGGAAATCACAATTTGAGTTCAACTCACCAAAAGCATACCTTGAGAAGCTTCATTGAGGTTAGGATCAGATGACAACTTCTGGAGAGACCATTGTGGATATTCATCTCAATTCATTAGCTTGCTTACCCCTGACAACCTATATTCATTTGGAGTTCCCATCAAGCAACCTAGAATGTACCAAAAAAGATCAGTCAGTTTATTAACAATTAGAGAACAACCGAAAGATCTGAGCCAAACACATGTCCATCTGAAATTTTAAATTTACTAGGTGCAACTATAAAATTCATTTCAGTCCAGACCGGTTATTTTGTTGGAGTTGGATTACAAAATTCATTTCAGGTGTACAACTATGTGAGTCAATTATATAGCAACCCACTCAGTTTATTAACAATTATATAACAGCCAGTCAACGTGGTTTCTTGGTTTCTTCACAGAAGGATGAAAGCTATTTCCAGAGAAAAGGTAATAACAAAAGGACTAAAAAGATACCTTTAAGTAGACATTCAAGTAGGGATAGTTTAGAAACTAAAGTGGACGGTGTGGACGATGGAAGTACTAGCATGTGTAGTGTAGTAGGCACACGAATTCTGTCACATATTCTACGGTAATAGCCTAATATAGTAAAATGGGTAGAAAACAGATTGATCAACTGATACTAAGATGTGTTCGGTGAATCAAAAAAGATTTTTGTGTAGCAAGGAATCCCAACTCTTCACTTAGTGTCTAAACGAAGATACCTAGACAAGCAACGTAATCCACAATGACAAATGGATAAGCAAGAAATGAAGCAACATAACAAAGTAATGGCATTTGTATTACACTGTGTATAACTGATGTACAATCAAATACACCTCGTGTAGAAAGTACAAAACAAAAAAAGTAAATGTGTGTAACTGGTGTACAAGAAAACACACCTTGTAGAGCTAGTACAAAAATATGTAGTACACATAAAATACACCTTGCGGGCCAGTACAAAAATTTACCATGCCTTAGTAGAAGTCTCCAACAGACTTCCTCTAAACCTTCTTGCATTCTCCACCACTGCCAGACTCACTAGCCTTAAACTGTGCTACAGAATTCTCCTAAGCAACACTAGAAATACTCCTTAATTCACCAGGGCTAGTACCTTTCTGATCATCAAAATTCAAAAAAAAAATATGAGCAAAAGATCAAAAGGTTTCAATGAAAGTATAGGTACCACATGGCATATTGATGAGTGCCAAATATTGTATATATTTATCCTTTTTTGTTGGCCTTTAACTCATCTTTTGTGCATTAATTCTACATATTATCCCATATTCTGTATTTTCAGTGTTTTCAAGAATAAATATTTTTATTAATTAATTTTGCATTTTTAGGTAATAAATAAAGTTCGGATGAGTCGCGGAGCAAAAAGAGCAGAAAAAGTAGTGAAAAGCCGGGAGAAATTACGCAAGGAAACCGCGAAGAATGGTGCGCACAACCTCATTTTCTACACACAAAAGCGCCTCCGTTCTCAACCATCAGATCAGTTCTCGGGAGCATCCGACGGTCGCTCCTTCATAGAGCATCAAAATCTGAAGTCTATGCCGAGCACCACAGCGCTGAAATTCCAAGCCTTCAGATTAGATGGTAGTTGAATCCAACGGTTGCTCCCTTGCTGTTCATCAAAGTTTGATATCTCCGCCTTACACTACAGCACCTAACCCCATCTGGAGCCGTCAGATTCGTTGTATCACCTAATCCAACGGTCTCTCAGAGCTTGTTTACATCGTGCCGTTCGATTCAATTAGTAACTGAGTATCCAACGGATCTCCTCGCTGCCCATTAACTTCAGATGATCCCGACTCACACCCTAGCGACCGAACACCTACACCCCAAACAAACAGACCCTTCTCCCATTCTTCTCTCGAGCTCTTCTTCCCCTTCTTCCCAAAAAAGTTGCAGAGCTCTGCAACACCACCTCCTCCTCTGTCTCCTCTGCCGCAACCATTCCTATCACTGCCACCACCTCCATCAGCTCCGTCCTTCCCCCAAAACCCATCCCTCTACTAGCCTAGACATTTTACATAACTCACACCTCTTCCTCTGAACCCTAGGGTGTGGGATTTGTAAAACGTCTCGAGCTAGTATTTCAGAGACGACAAGAAGCGCAGGAGAGGAAGCAGAAGACAAGAAGAAAACCTGGGTCAGAGACATCAAAATCAGTGGGTAATTTTTAATTGGGTGAAAACCCTAATTTGTAATTTGGGGGAAACCCTAATTTTATTGTTTGGATATTTTGTAAGCTATAAAAGGGAAGTGATGTAGGATGTTAAAACTTGTTCTTGGACTAGCCAAGTTTCCACCCAATTTGGGTTAGGTTAATTCCAATGTTAAATTGCACTGTTAGTTTTTGATGCTCCTGTTAACTTTCATTGCCCCTGTTAGTTGCATTTTCACTCTTAATTGCATTTGTTGTTATGTTAGTTTGCAATGTTATGTTAGTTTACTCACTGTTAATCACTGTTATGCTCAATGTTAGTTTGCCTTGTTACTCACTGTTACTCACTGTTATGCTGTTTGTCATGTTCTAAACTATCATGCTAGGGACTTGATGAATCTCTAATGTCTTATTGTGTAGTACACTGATCACATTGCTTTAGAAGGTTAAGCAGGTTTAGGAAAAACTTGAACTTAGTTCATCATCACCTCACTTTCACAATGTATGCCAAGTATACTTTGTAGTTAGGTTCATGAGCTGTTGAGAAGCTGCAACTCAAGCTGAATTCATAATCCCTTGACTAGTTGTGCTGTAGAAAGACAATTAGTGCTTTGGAAAGAATACCATAGTTGTGTTTAACTTTCTATAGGAGAATACATAATAAAAGTCAGAGTGAATTCAACCCCTAGTTCCCCTCCATAATCAACCTTCCCTGTCATCCATAAATCCATCTTCAACTGTTAGTCTTGTTTTCTTTCACTTGTTTGGTTTACCTGCATTTCTGTTTTGCATTTTCACTGCTTACTTGCTTTCCCTGCTGCATTTCTTCTATTGCTGCAACTGCTGCTGCAGCACTTGTGCTGCTGCACTGTTTTTCCCTCTTCTTGGCCTTGTGCTGTTTTGCCACTTCTTTGCAATTGCTGCTGCAGCACTTGTGCTGCTGTGCTTTCCCTTGCTGCTGCCACTTCTTCTGTTGCTGCTGTAGCTTCCTCTGCTGCTGCTGCCTTTCTGCAGCAGCTGCTGCCACTCCTTGCCCTGTAGCTGCTGTTGCCTCCTGCATCTGAGCCTCTGCAGCTGCTGCTGCCAATCCACTTCTGTGGCTGTTGCATTGCTGCTGCTTGCTTTGCTCTCCAAGGCTCACTTCACTCCTGAGCCCAAGTCCAATTCAGTGAAACCAAAGGCTAAAGGCCTAACCAACTGAGCCCAAAGTTCAGTTCACTTCCAAAGCCCAGTTCACTACTAAGCCCAACTCACAAGTGAACTGTTAAGCCCAAGTCATAGTTGAACTGTTGAGCCCAAAGCTCAATCCAGTTTCTAGAACCAAAGCCCATTTGCACTTCAAAGATAACTGAGCCCAAGCTCAGTTCATTTTATCTTTAACAAACCCACTAAGCCCAATTCATTCAAAGGGCATTCAAACCCATTAGTACTCAAAGCCCAATCTAAGCCAAAAGGCTTCTAAGTCCAAAGCAAACTAGAAACCCAATTAGCTAAAACACTTCCGAAACACACCCGATCTCTGTGGATCGACCCGTACTTGCACGAGCTACAACTGACGACCGTGCACTTGCGGTATTACTGTAGGCCCGTTTTGATCGCATCATTTTTATACACTCTTCCGGACCTGCCAAGTTTTTGGCGCCGCTGCCGGGGATAATTTTTAGGACCTTTTACAAGCCTACCAAGTTTTTGGCGCCGCTGCCGGGGATTGGTGCTGTGTTTTATCTGTGTTTTTTAGCTATTTTGTATTTCATTTCATAGCATTTGCATCTGCATCTGCTTCATTTCATTTGCTGTTGGACCTGCTGTTCTGAACCTGTTTTTCCTCTGCTGGGACGCCACCAAGGAAAAGAACCAAAACCCAACTGGGTTTTTGCAACAATATCAGAGCAGCTGGGCTGTGCTAAAAAGGTAAGCCTAAACCCATTTCATTGAGAGAACCCAACCTGTGGGCTTCCAATTTTTTTATTTGTGGGTTTGTAATAATTAACCCAATTTTTTGGGCTTTTTATTTTTCTATTTTGGGTTTGTAATAATTTATGTGTGGGATTGTTGTTTAATTTGTGGGCTTGTATTTATTTTGTGTGGGCTTGTTTAAATTTTTCCATTGGACTTGTATTTTGGACTCTGGGTTTAAACCCAGCTGATAACCGATTGTGGGCCGCAGCCTTCCTTCCATTTCATTAGAGGCTTGCACAGTGGGCTTGCTCCCATTCAAAAACCAAATTTTTTTTTTTAATTTTATTTTTCTTTAAAAAAAAAAAAAAAATATTTCTACTTTGCTCCCAATTTTAAAACCAAATTTTTACTTGCTCCCATCTTAAACCAAATTTTTATTTTTACTCCCATTTTAAACCAAATTTTCAAATGTCTCCCACCAAAACCAAATTTTTCCCAAAAATCCAAACCCTTTAAAAACCAAATTTTTCCCAAAAATCCAAACCCTTTAAAAACCAAATTCTGAGCTTTGTAACATAGTTACTTAGCTTTTGAGCCAATCATGTCTGGATATTGGTCTGCTCCTGGGGATGGAAATAAAACTCTTAGAGAACTTGCTTATGGGCATATGCCACGTTATGAACCTTCCACGGACCATGATGTCAATAGTCATAGGAATTATTATGGACATTTTCAAAGTCCCGAGCCGCAATACATGAACCCTAATGACTATTCATACATGCATCATTCATCGCAACGTGAAAATGAACATTTTGCTAGTGCCTCACTCACACAATCATCACTTATGGATCAAATAGAAGCTCGAATCACAGCTTTAGAAATGCAATCACATGAGGAATCTGTCACATCTAATTTTCTTAGGCAACCTGAAATCTATGCATGTCCCGCATGTGGTAGTTTAGACCACCCTGTTGAGCATTGTCATATTTTGCATAATTTTAGGCAATCTAGAGAAAATCCAAGGTATGAAATGCCCATAAATTGTGAGAATGGTAGTCATTGGGACCATAATCAATCCTTTGAGGGTTGCGATCAATATTTTGTAGACCCTAATGACCATGCATACATGTACCATTCACCACAATTTGAACATGAAGAATTTTGTACTCCCATGAATTTAGACTCCACCACAGAAGCTTTAAGACTTAGTGAGCAAAACTTCGATAGATCTACATCACGAATTCAGGCATATTTAGATCAGATTTTGCTTCACCTATAAAAGGAGGAAATTCATGAGGAAATGTATGTTGTCCCTAATGAAGTGTCTAGTCCCATTCATATAAATAATGTTGAATATGAACCTAATTTAGAGGAACATGAATCGACTAACGACACCACCACTTTTAATGAGGACCAATATGCATGCTACCATGATGATGATTATGATGATTATGATGATGTGTTAGAAGAACATGAAAATATTGTGGAACCTGTTGGTTCAATAACATATGGCTTCTCGCCCTCGACCTGCATGAATGTTGTTCTTTCTAATACTCATTGTAATTCATATGATTTTGATATTGACATGGGATTCGTACAATTATTCTGTGAAGATGAACATGACATAGGAATAGTTGAATCTTCTGTAGACACTAATATGCATGAAAATATATTTGATGTGTCTGATTCTCTACCTAGGTCACATTGTGATATTTCTCCTGATTTGCCAATGCATGAGAAAGAATTTGTTGATGATGTTGATGATTCTGAGTGTGAACTTGCTAAACTGATTGATGATTGTGAGCATGATGTGACATGTGTGGATGACTTAGGAGATTTTGATTTGATTGATAATGATGTGCCTATCGTCCTACCTAAGTCACAATCTGATGGCCTTCCACCCAACCTAGATTTGGTTTGTACCCATATTGTCAAACCAACTTTTCTGAATTCCCAATCTAGGATTGGAACTGTGTGCTTCCCAAGTCCTCTTGGACTATTTTGCTTCAAAATATGACACTTTTAAAGAGCCACAGTTGGAATGCATTTCTTTGCCCACCCGAAAACAGTCCATTATGAGTTAGACCTTTTGAATCCTGAACCCCTAAAATTAATAGATTTTGTGCTTAAAAGTAAACCTGTTGAAAAATTTTGGTTTAGGGTGATTCATTCGGTTTTTCACTCTCACTCCCCATTTAAGTCCAATTTTAGTGTTTTGAAACTTTCTATGTCTCTACACTTTGTCTTTTGGGTTGATCCTCAACTCTTTAGATTGTTAGTGTATGGTGAATATTTTTGTATATAATCCAGTAGATAAAATTTTAAAAACCCTTTTGTTCCTTTTGTATATATTTTGCTAATCCAATATGATCTCGGCTGAAATATGTTGGATTTTTGCCTTGAATAACGGAGTTTTAATTCTGCTTTCGCCGAAATCGGGTATTCTCTCTCCTTTTACTCTACTCAGCATGTCCCTTTCCATATGATGCATTTTAATTCTTTCCATATTTTGAAACATTGAGGACAATGTTTAGTTTAGGTTTGGGGGTATAGAGTAGATGCCACGATAATATGCTATAATTGAAAACGAACTCCTTCTTCTTTTTGAAAAAATTGAAAAATTTCAAAAAAAATTAAAAAATCAAAATTCAAAAAAAATTAAAAAATGAAAAATCATAAAAAATGGAGCTCATTTACCTTGAAATGTTGACTCTTGTGCAAATATGTATTATTATTAGGAGTCTTAGTCTAGATATTTAGGCACCCTGATTCTAGCACAATTCACATAGTGATAAGAAATTTGCACGCGCACGATCTACCAATACATGTATGGCCTCGATCTTCAAGGTGTTTGATAGGAAGTTACGATTGCCAATCACTTTAGAATACTGAACGAAACTTGACTAGCTTGTTCTTTGGTTGGTTGGGATAGAAGGTGGAGGTTACATTAAGAAAGACAACCATCGAATTTAACTGGGTGCATCAAAAGGGCTACCTCTTGCAAAGTGTCATGTAATTTTTGTTTCTTTTGTTGTATCAAAAGTGTTTCCTTGTTCAAAAAAAAAAAAAAAAAAAAAAAAAAAAAAAAAAAAAAAAAAAAAAAAAAAAAAAAAAAAAATATCAAAAAAAAAAAAAAAAAATATATATTATCAAGTATTTATCAATTCCATCATCTCTTGTTCCAAAAATAAAAGAGAATTGTCAATGTAAATAAGAGTCATGTAAATAGTCATCTTTTGTTGTTTCGTTGTAATAAGCAAGGAGGGTGTATGCCATTGATGTACAACGCGAGTAATTGTGAAATACCTCCAACTCATTCACAATTCTCGTAAAGTCCGGACTAGCTAGATTTCGACCTCAGTTCTTAGCCTGAGAAACTATCTCTTGGTGATTAGTAGTCATAACTTCAGATCTTTCTTTACACATGTGTAGATACACTTTACACTCTTATCACATGTCTTTTTTTATCAGTGCTAGGATTGTGCCTTCGATAGCTAGATTGACATCTCCATTTTGCTGTGAGCTTAACTGTTTTGCACATGTCACGTTTGATGGAATCTGAGCTCATATTTTGTCCTTAGGTTTTGTAGGCACACCTCTGGTAAACCTTCACGAGACTTCAACTCGTCCACTAGGGACACTTAGTGGTTTAAAAGGCTTAGTGCATACGCTAAATGCATTCGAGAGACCAGCGACAGTGGTATAGGTAGGATTTCCTTAGTTTTGTTTTACTTGAGGACAAGTAAAATTCAGGTTTGGGGGTATTTGATGAGTGCCAAATATTGTATATATTTATCCTTTTTTGTTGGCCTTTAACTCATCTTTTGTGCATTAATTCTACATATTATCCCATATTCTGTATTTTCAGTGTTTTCAAGAATAAATATTTTTATTAATTAATTTTGCATTTTTAGGTAATAAATAAAGTTCGGATGAGTCGCGGAGCAAAAAGAGCAGAAAAAGTAGTGAAAAGCCGGGAGAAATTACGCAAGGAAACCGCGAAGAATGGTGCGCACAACCTCATTTTCTACACACAAAAGCGCCTCCGTTCTCAACCATCAGATCAGTTCTCGGGAGCATCCGACGGTCGCTCCTTCATAGAGCATCAAAATCTGAAGTCTATGCCGAGCACCACAGCGCTGAAATTCCAAGCCTTCAGATTAGATGGTAGTTGAATCCAACGGTTGCTCCCTTGCTGTTCATCAAAGTTTGATATCTCCGCCTTACACTACAGCACCTAACCCCATCTGGAGCCGTCAGATTCGTTGTATCACCTAATCCAACGGTCTCTCAGAGCTTGTTTACATCGTGCCGTTCGATTCAATTAGTAACTGAGTATCCAACGGATCTCCTCGCTGCGCATTAACTTCAGATGATCCCGACTCACACCCTAGCGACCGAACACCTACACCCCAAACAAACAGACCCTTCTCCCATTCTTCTCTCGAGCTCTTCTTCCCCTTCTTCCCAAAAAAGTTGCAGAGCTCTGCAACACCACCTCCTCCTCTGTCTCCTCTGCCGCAACCATTCCTATCACTGCCACCACCTCCATCAGCTCCGTCCTTCCCCCAAAACCCATCCCTCTACTAGCCTAGACATTTTACATAACTCACACCTCTTCCTCTGAACCCTAGGGTGTGGGATTTGTAAAACGTCTCGAGCTAGTATTTCAGAGACGACAAGAAGCGCAGGAGAGGAAGCAGAAGACAAGAAGAAAACCTGGGTCAGAGACATCAAAATCAGTGGGTAATTTTTAATTGGGTGAAAACCCTAATTTGTAATTTGGGGGAAACCCTAATTTTATTGTTTGGATATTTTGTAAGCTATAAAAGGGAAGTGATGTAGGATGTTAAAACTTGTTCTTGGACTAGCCAAGTTTCCACCCAATTTGGGTTAGGTTAATTCCAATGTTAAATTGCACTGTTAGTTTTTGATGCTCCTGTTAACTTTCATTGCCCCTGTTAGTTGCATTTTCACTCTTAATTGCATTTGTTGTTATGTTAGTTTGCAATGTTATGTTAGTTTACTCACTGTTAATCACTGTTATGCTCAATGTTAGTTTGCCTTGTTACTCACTGTTACTCACTGTTATGCTGTTTGTCATGTTCTAAACTATCATGCTAGGGACTTGATGAATCTCTAATGTCTTATTGTGTAGTACACTGATCACATTGCTTTAGAAGGTTAAGCAGGTTTAGGAAAAACTTGAACTTAGTTCATCATCACCTCACTTTCACAATGTATGCCAAGTATACTTTGTAGTTAGGTTCATGAGCTGTTGAGAAGCTGCAACTCAAGCTGAATTCATAATCCCTTGACTAGTTGTGCTGTAGAAAGACAATTAGTGCTTTGGAAAGAATACCATAGTTGTGTTTAACTTTCTATAGGAGAATACATAATAAAAGTCAGAGTGAATTCAACCCCTAGTTCCCATCCATAATCAACCTTCCCTGTCATCCATAAATCCATCTTCAACTGTTAGTCTTGTTTTCTTTCACTTGTTTGGTTTACCTGCATTTCTGTTTTGCATTTTCACTGCTTACTTGCTTTCCCTGCTGCATTTCTTCTATTGCTGCAACTGCTGCTGCAGCACTTGTGCTGCTGCACTGTTTTTCCCTCTTCTTGGCCTTGTGCTGTTTTGCCACTTCTTTGCAATTGCTGCTGCAGCACTTGTGCTGCTGTGCTTTCCCTTGCTGCTGCCACTTCTTATGTTGCTGCTGTAGCTTCCTCTGCTGCTGCTGCCTTTCTGCAGCAGCTGCTGCCACTCCTTGCCCTGTAGCTGCTGTTGCCTCCTGCATCTGAGCCTCTGCAGCTGCTGCTGCCAATCCACTTCTGTGGCTGTTGCATTGCTGCTGCTTGCTTTTCTCTCCAAGGCTCACTTCACTCCTGAGCCCAAGTCCAATTCAGTGAAACCAAAGGCTAAAGGCCTAACCAACTGAGCCCAAAGTTCAGTTCACTTCCAAAGCCCAGTTCACTACTAAGCCCAACTCACAAGTGAACTGTTAAGCCCAAGTCATAGTTGAACTGTTGAGCCCAAAGCTCAATCCAGTTTCTAGAACCAAAGCCCATTTGCACTTCAAAGATAACTGAGCCCAAGCTCAGTTCATTTTATCTTTAACAAACCCACTAAGCCCAATTCATTCAAAGGGCATTCAAACCCATTAGTACTCAAAGCCCAATCTAAGCCAAAAGGCTTCTAAGTCCAAAGCAAACTAGAAACCCAATTAGCTAAAACACTTCCGAAACACACCCGATCTCTGTGGATCGACCCGTACTTGCACGAGCTACAACTGACGACCGTGCACTTGCGGTATTACTGTAGGCCCGTTTTTATCGCATCATTTTTATACACTCTTCCGGACCTGCCACATATACATAAATTCCTTTCAAATGCAAGTATAGCTAACATCGTTTATAACGTATTCAGACACAACTAAGAAACCATATGTACGCAAAAAAAATGAGTTAAAATGCCCTAACAGTTGAAAGCATCACTTGGTTCCCTAATTATGAAATTACAGCTACATGTTACTATTGAATGCCGTTATTAACGTAATCTGATACTTTATGCAAAATTAAACATGACTAAAAAAACTATTAATAATCAGCATGTATACAACTATGTACACATTAACAATCCACAAGTGTACAATTATGTACACTCTTCAACAGGTGTGCAACTACGTACACATTGACAATAAACTGGTGTACAACTATGCACGCGTTAATAAAATATGATGTGCACGTCCCTACAAGGGGAATGAGCACAAACTAATACTTCAGAGAGAGAGGTACCCGAAGTATATTATGATGTTATTTCCACTAAGAATTAAACATTTCCAGCAACAAGGTTTTGATGATTTTAGACATGTCTCTGAGTATTTTCAGCGAGCATTTTTTATTTATGTTCTTAAGAAATATGAGTAAAAGCGACCGTTTTAGCGTTTATAATTTGATAGTAAGACTGTCCTCACCTCTGAAGTATCACGGATTCTGCTCCGTACAACATCAACCCGCGAATAGACATTGCTCCTCTGCAAATGAAAAGAAAGTGATACAAATTAATATGGAATCATTGGAATGCTTCAGTTAACATGTCGTTTTTGGAAGAGATGAGAATAGAGAAACATAAGGGGTTTAAGTGCAGTGGGTGGGAGAAAAAATATCCGATCTACCATGCTGACACACTGCTGTCCTAGGTGATGCCCCATTTTGACACATCATCAAGCAAAACTCACCTAAATAGATTCCTTTTTTATACTCGGCAACATCTATAGGCGTACACAATTAGATAATTCGTGCAGCCAGTTCAATTTAGGGCTGCACATGGGCGGGTATGCGGGTATAAACTAAAACCAACCTCGCACCCACAGATTGCAGGTTTTTTTTCATAACCAACCCTGCACCCACAAATAACGGGCGGGTTACGGGTTGGGCAGGTATGGGTTTAAACGGGTTTAAACCCGCTTTATATTCAAGTATTTAGAGTAACTTCTATTCTCCTTGATTAAGTGAGAAAAAAAAACCAAAACCCCCAAAATATTCATATCTAGGAAGTTCACAGATGAAGATTAAGTGTTGAATCTGTTGATTTTTCGATTGTTGTCGATTTCTGGTGAAGATTCGAAGTTGTTGTTGTCGATTTCTGGTGAAGATTTCTGGTAATTGTCGTTCGTAGGTGAAGAAGAAGAACTGAGGAGGAAGAAGAGGAGAGGCCGAACAGAGAGAAGAGTGTAGAAAGTGAATGAGGGTTATCAGTTATCCTATCTACTAGTATTAGGGTTTCATAATGGACGACTAGGATTAGTTTTATCTAATGGTATATAATCTGCGGGTTTTTTGGGCGGGTATGGGCGGGTATTAGCTTAAACCAACCTCGCACCCACAGACAGCGGGTTTTTTTTTTCATAACCAACCCCGCACCCACAACGGGCGGGTATGGATTAAAAACCCACGGATTTAGCGGGTACGGGTGGGTTTGGGTATCGTGGACGGGTCTTATGCAGCCCTAGTTCAATTATCAATATATCGGTAAGAATTAAATGCTGGGAATCCCTAGGGAAACAACTAGGGAAGGGTGACTCCTATGACTCGTACATGAAGTACATCCAAGTATTTAACATTTTAGATTTTAACCCTCAATCCATATCTAATTCACCGTATTTCTCTAGTTGAGAAACAATATACCCAGACGCTAATGGACAACAATGTTAACTAAATAATTTACTACTCCAGTAATAATATCGTAATGGGATAACACGAAGGATAAGTTAAAAACCCGAAAAATAAAATTATAGGGGGATTCCCCACTTACCAAAGCGATATCCTGAAGCATTTGGCTGACTTCAGAATTATTAGAGAATGGTTCAAATGGATGTCAGCCGTAATTAGCATTTTGCTACATGTGTACAACTATGTACGCCAGAATATCAACATGTGTATAAATATGTACACCGTAATTAGCATATGTAAATTGCAGTGTTTACTATTAGTAACTGTAGAAGCCGAATAATGCATGGCCGCCCCCTCATTAACATCACTATTGGTATCACAATTGTTTTTTTTTTTGCTGAGAAACACAAACATTGCATTAAAACAAAATGTCATTACAAATATCCGTTAAGGGTTCTTCCCTCATGATAGATTGCAAGAAATGAGGAGAAGAATTCCAAGTATTTTTCAAGCTGAATTTCTTAGCTCGACGTGCAAGTCGATCAGTTATCTTATTCTTAGAACGCTTAATAAAAACTATCCTAGAGTTCACACAACTAGGAAAAGAAATCCGACAATCTTCTACTAAGTCTTGACTTCTCCAGTCAATATCACCCTTGCCTTGATTAACCAGATCCATTAACTGAAGACAGTCACTGATGAAGAGGACTCTGGAGAGATTCATCTCACCCACCCAAGAGCAAGCCAAAATTAGGGCCATTTCCTCAGCCGCAACAACACCATGAATCAAACCAAAATCCGCTCTACAACCTTTTATCCTTCATGCATTGTCACACAGAATCAAACCGATACCCATGTTAAAGTTCTTGAAGGAGCCATCAATGAACAAAATATGATTAATCTGCTGAATATGAAGCCTATTGTTGAAGACAAGCACTCTAAGGGGATTAGGAGTAACAATATAAGTATTTAAAGACCTTCTAATATCCATAATAGTAGCATCCAGATTAATTTTAACCTTTCTAAAAATAACATCACATCTAAGCTTCCATATTGACCATAAAACCACATCACCAATACTCGGCCAATTCACAGCATAAGGAGAACAACCCAAATTTTTATCAAACCAAGACAAGAAAATATCATCAATCCAATAATAGTCGCCCTCAATAAGATGTTGAAAGAAGAGGGCAAACCAAATATGAGATGCTATATGGCATTGAATAAATAAGTGCATGACAGATTCCACATCATTAGAACATAAGGGACAACATTCATCAATACCAGGATTATAAAACTTGATAAGGGAATTAACAGGTAGCATATGCGCAAATATTTTCCAAATGAAGAATTTAATTTTAGGTAAACAGTCAGTAGACCATACCCTTTTCCAGAAAGTAGCATCACCAGTTGAGACATTCTCATTCATGAAAGCTTTATAGGCAGGTTTAACTGAATAATTACCATTATTAGTGTGCGCCCACATTATTTCATCTGATTTATGAACATTTATTTTAAGAGATCTAATTCTAATACAATCCTCAGTGGACAAGAGCGAAGAAAGAAGATTAATATTCCAGTTGTTATCATGATGATTAGTAAGCTCATTGACATAGACATAATTTCCATAATCAGAATTAATCGAAGAAGGAGGACAAGTATAACCAGGCAACCAATTATGATTCCATATCTTTGTAGACTTACCATCATTCACCTTATAAACAATATTATCTCTAAGAAACACCAGACTGTTGACTATACCTTTCCAAATCCATGAGGAGGTGTCTGTCGCCTTATCGATTTCTAACAAGTTCTGATTAGGGTAATATTTATCCTTAAGAAAAATAGTTACCAGCTGAGAAGGATTTTTACACATTCTCCATCCCAGTTTTGCAATAAGGACCCTGTTAGTAGCAAAGGAATTCCTAATACCCATACCACCAGAAATTTTGGATTTTCCTATATCCCCCAAGAACGAAAATAAGCCCCTCTTTTAGAATCTTTCTTTGACCACCAAAAAGATCTTTGAATAGAGTCTATTCTAGAGGTAATTTTGTTAGGAAAAGGGAAACAAGACATATGATAAATAGAGAGACTAGAAAGAACATGTTTTGTCACTACAGTTCTACCTGTCCCATTGAGATTAGTTTTCTTTGAGTTACCAAGCATGTGATAAAAAAATTCAATGAGAAAATGAAAATCTTGAGTTTTGTATCTATTAACAAACAACGGAGTACCAAGGTACTTCTCTGTACTACTTAGAAATTTAATTCCTAAAGCTTTAGAGATTAATTTGATATGTTTATGATGCATTTTTTTACTCGTAAAGAAACCAGATTTTTCAAGATTAATGGCCTGCCCAGAAGCCTTAGCAAACTTATTAATAAACAAGAGAATCTTTTGAAAAGAGCATGCAGTCATCTGCAAAAAAAAATAAATGCGAAATTGCAGGGCTATTTTTTCTAAATTTGAAACCCTGAATAACTTTCTCATTTTCGCCTTTAATCAAAAGTTGAGAAAGAGTTTCCATACAAATGATAAATATATAGGGAGATAATCAATCTCCCTGCCTAATACCTCTAGAAGGAAAGAACATTTCCCCTGGAGATCCATTCACAAGAATAGAATAAGAGACCGTGCTAATGCATTGGTGAATAAGCTAGCACCAGTCATCCGAAAAAACCCAGTTTTTTAAGCACAACAATTATGAATGGCCATCCTGCCTATCAAAGGCTTTAGATAAATCTAACTTAATAGTCATGAAACCATCTTTGTTATTTTTCCTCTTTCTAGTTTTAAAGGAATGCAGAATTTCATGACTAATGATGATGTTATCATGTATTTTCCTATTAGCTATAAATGCAGACTGATAAGCAGATATTAAAGAATCTAAAACAGGTTTTAAACGATTAGTTAAATTTTTTGAAATTATTTTGTAAACAGTATTAGTGAGGCTAATAGGTCGAAAATCATTCAGAGTAGAGGGGTTACTTACCTTAGGAATTAAAGCGATAAAAGAATGATTGAGCTGCTTAAGAAGAAATTTGCTGCGAAAAAAATCCGTGTACGTGATTAATAACTTCAGTTGAAATGTGATCCCAATTATCCCTGAAGAACCCACCCGGAAAGCCATCAGGTCCGGGGGATTTCCAAGGCGCCATATTTTAACAGTTCTAAATATCTCATTCACAGAAGGTATAGCAACAAGCTTAGAATTGACCTCATCAGAAATGATAGGTTTGATATCCATAAGCACATCATCAATATCAGAGTTTCTCGGCATAGAAGAAGCAAATATTTTTTTAAAATGATCAGCAAGGAGGTGAAGGACTTGATCTCTATTTCCCAGCCAATTACCTTGATTATCTTTAAGCATATGTATGGTGTTGTACATGTTTCTTAACTTAATATTATTAAAAAAATTGGTATTCTTATCATACTGCGTGAAGTAGTCAATCCTCGACTTTTGTTTATAGAAGGAATTCTCTATTTCATACCAAAAGTCCAACTGCTTAGAGTAGTTGAGAATAAAATTTCCTATAGAGGGAGTATCAGCCATATTCTGCAGTTTTTCAATTTCTGAATTCAACCTATTAATTGTTGTTTTGATGTGTCCAAAAGAGTTCAAATTCCAAAAACTAAGATCATGTTTTAGATTTCTGAGCTTCCCAGCTACAATAAAACTTGCAGAGCCTTTAATTACCTTTTTCCGAGAATTAACAAGAACATGTTTGAATTCATGGATAACTTGCCAGCATTTAAAGTACTTAAAAGGAATAGCAAGTTTATTAGTACTATGAAAACATTGCAGCAAGATGGGGCAATGATCTGAGAAAACTCTACCTAGATTCGTAACCCTAGTTTGAGGTAGCAGCGAAACCCAATTATCATTGATAAATCCCCTATCCAGTTTTTCAAATATAAGCTCGGAAGGATTTTTGAATCTTTTGTTGCACCAAGTAAACGGATTTCCAAAAGAGAAAACATCATGCATATTTAACATCAAAAGAGAGTTCTTAATAAAATCAAACGCTAACGAATTTTCAGGAATTCCTCCCTGTTTTTCTGAGACATTCAGTATAAAGTTGAAGTCACCTAATAAAAGCCAAGGCCTATTGTCCGACTCATTGAAATGTTTCAAGTAGTTCCACTGATTTCTAATACCTAAAGTATTTAAAGCTCCATATCTGAAAGTGACCAAACAATTCTTAATGGTTGGAGTGATATCGCATACTACATGAATCATATTAAAAGTACTGCCTAAAACCTCTAAACTTGAATTTTTTAAAAACCCCAAAGCCATACCACCAGATTTACCCACAGCAGGAACAACGTGCCAAGAATCAAAAGGTAAAAAATGTGTGTACTTATTAACAGTCTCACTATCAACCATAGTTTCAATTATACAGATAGCAGTAGGTCGATGCTTTCTAAAAAGGTTCAAAAGGTGAAGCCATTTTTTATCAGAGCAGTAACCATGCATATTCCAACATATAAAGTTCATGGCGGAAAAAGCAAAAGGATTCAAACAAATAAATAGAAAAGACAAACAATAACCAGCACAAACCAAAGCACAAATCGAAACCAAAATGATGCTAAAGAAAAGCTTTTCGAATAAAAAATTAGGAACTTACTTGGTCATGAGCATCCGAAGGCACTGCATCCGTAGGGTCAGCATCCATCATCATGAGATCAACCTCCTTCTCGAATTCTTCATCCGTAATCTCAGGCTCTGGAGGAAGCATTTTCAGGGGCATAGGTTCAATCAACACATCTTCTAAATGCTCATCCTTATTTTCCACATAAGACGAGTAGTCCATCTCCGAGTTAGGAAGCATCATCAATTCATAGTTACAATTCATTTCTGAAGCAACATTATAGATAAAACCATTATCTGAGAAGATATTT
The DNA here is from genome assembly GCF_003573695.1 of Papaver somniferum. NCBI lineage: Eukaryota > Viridiplantae > Streptophyta > Magnoliopsida > Ranunculales > Papaveraceae > Papaver > Papaver somniferum. Next base: position 1,771,876 of record NW_020621936.1, on the reverse strand, counting down.
TGAGCAAAAGCTGAGGTTGTAGTGGACCAAATCACATTTGCCTCTACATTAGCATCACTAGCAGAAATAGTAGAGCTCTCAGAGGAAAAAGACAAATCAACAGGAGGGTTAAAAGGTGGCAATGAAGAGATAGGGGGCCAATGAGGTGTGGGAATCATTGTAAAAGACGATGAGGCTGAGTAATTACCCTGAGCAAAAGATTCGAAGGAAGTTCGAGATCTTTTGCCTTTCCTATCATGCAAAAGTCCATCCGTGCCAAAAACAATGCTTTCATAAGATTGTGAGAATCCAGAAAAGTTCATGCCATGATTCCCATTTGCATTATAAGCTCCATTACTAGATGGTTCCCTAATAGTGAGAGGAGCAAACCTAGTTGCTGAGGAGGAAACAACAGGAGCAAAGAAGGATGAACCAGTACTCTTAATGGTTGCAGATGGCTGAAGACTGACTGAGAAAGTTGAAGGCTTTGAGTGGTCAACAACAGCTCCATGAAGATTCGAAGTGGTAGCAGCTTTACGGTTTCCAGCATTTGAACTCTCACCAACTTCCGAGGTTGATTGCCTCCTAGTAACATCAACATGAGAAGCATTCCTTGTTGGTGCAGGAAGTGCCCTGACAAGAATCCTCATTTGAATATCCCTGCACTGAGCTTCATTGTGATACAGGACAAAACATCTCTCACAAGCCCTAAAAGGTAATTTAGGGTAAAAGTAATACATTATATAAGTTCTTTTACTAGTGTTAAAAACAACCTTCCTAGTAAGAGGATTTTTTAAAGGAACCATAAGTTTTGCATCATATAAACTGCCTGCAGGAGAGTCAGCAGTTACAAAATTACCAAGCTGGTCCAGAACTTCCCTAACTATACCTTAGGGAAGTTTTGCATCATATAAGCTGGCACCAGTCATCCGAAAAAACCCAGTTTTTTAAGCACAACAATTATGAATGGCCATCCTGCCTATCAAAGGCTTTAGATAAATCTAACTTAATAGTCATGAAACCATCTTTGTTATTTTTCCTCTTTCTAGTTTTAAAGGAATGCAGAATTTCATGACTAATGATGATGTTATCATGTATTTTCCTATTAGCTATAAATGCAGACTGATAAGCAGATATTAAAGAATCTAAAACAGGTTTTAAACGATTAGTTAAATTTTTTGAAATTATTTTGTAAACAGTATTAATGAGGCTAATAGGTCGAAAATCATTCAGAGTAGAGGGGTTACTTACCTTAGGAATTAAAGCGATAAAAGAATGATTGAGCTGCTTAAGAAGAAATTTGCTGCGAAAAAAATCCGTGTACGTGATTAATAACTTCAGTTGAAATGTGATCCCAATTATCCCTGAAGAACCCACCCGGAAAGCCATCAGGTCCGGGGGATTTCCAAGGCGCCATATTTTAACAGTTCTAAATATCTCATTCACAGAAGGTATAGCAACAAGCTTAGAATTGACCTCATCAGAAATGATAGGTTTGATATCCATAAGCACATCATCAATATCAGAGTTTCTCGGCATAGAAGAAGCAAATATTTTTTTTAAATGATCAGCAAGGAGGTGAAGGACTTGATCTCTATTTCCCAGCCAATTACCTTGATTATCTTTAAGCATATGTATGGTGTTGTACATGTTTCTTAACTTAATATTATTAAAAAAATTGGTATTCTTATCATACTGCGTGAAGTAGTCAATCCTCGACTTTTGTTTATAGAAGGAATTCTCTATTTCATACCAAAAGTCCAACTGCTTAGAGTAGTTGAGAATAAAATTTCCTATAGAGGGAGTATCAGCCATATTCTGCAGTTTTTCAATTTCTGAATTCAACCTATTAATTGTTGTTTTGATGTGTCCAAAAGAGTTCAAATTCCAAAAACTAAGATCATGTTTTAGATTTCTGAGCTTCCCAGCTACAATAAAACTTGCAGAGCCTTTAATTACCTTTTTCCGAGAATTAACAAGAACATGTTTGAATTCATGGATAACTTGCCAGCATTTAAAGTACTTAAAAGGAATAGCAAGTTTATCAGTACTATGAAAACATTGCAGCAAGATGGGGCAATGATCTGAGAAAACTCTACCTAGATTCGTAACCCTAGTTTGAGGTAGCAGCGAAACCCAATTATCATTGATAAATCCCCTATCCAGTTTTTCAAATATAAGCTCGGAAGGATTTTTGAATCTTTTGTTGCACCAAGTAAACGGATTTCCAAAAGAGAAAACATCATGCATATTTAACATCAAAAGAGAGTTCTTAATAAAATCAAACGCTAACGAATTTTCAGGAATTCCTCCCTGTTTTTCTGAGACATTCAGTATAAAGTTGAAGTCACCTAATAAAAGCCAAGGCCTATTGTCCGACTCATTGAAATGTTTCAAGTAGTTCCACTGATTTCTAATACCTAAAGTATTTAAAGCTCCATATCTGAAAGTGACCAAACAATTCTTAATGGTTGGAGTGATATCGCATACTACATGAATCATATTAAAAGTACTGCCTAAAACCTCTAAACTTGAATTTTTTAAAAACCCCAAAGCCATACCACCAGATTTACCCACAGCAGGAACAATGTGCCAAGAATCAAAAGGTAAAAAATGTGTGTACTTATTAACAGTCTCACTATCAACCATAGTTTCAATTATACAGATAGTAGTAGGTCGATGCTTTCTAAAAAGGTTCAAAAGGTGAAGCCATTTTTTATCAGAGCAGTAACCATGCATATTCCAACATATAAAGTTCATGGCGGAAAAAGCAAAAGGATTCAAACAAATAAATAGAAAAGACAAACAATAACCAGCACAAACCAAAGCACAAATCGAAACCAAAATGATGCTAAAGAAAAGCTTTTCGAATAAAAAATTAGGAACTTACTTGGTCATGAGCATCCGAAGGCACTGCATCCGTAGGGTCAGCATCCATCATCATGAGATCAACCTCCTTCTCGAATTCTTCATCCGTAATCTCAGGCTCTGGAGGAAGCATTTTCAGGGGCATAGGTTCAATCAACACATCTTCTAAATGCTCATCCTTATTTTCCACATAAGACGAGTAGTCCATCTCCGAGTTAGGAAGCATCATCAATTCATAGTTACAATTCATTTCTGAAGCAACATTATAGATAAAACCATTATCTGAGAAGATATTTTGAGCAAAAGCTGAGGTTGTAGTGGACCAAATCACATTTGCCTCTACATTAGCATCACTAGCAGAAATAGTAGAGCTCTCAGAGGAAAAAGACAAATCAACAGGAGGGTTAAAAGGTGGCAATGAAGAGATAGGGGGCCAATGAGGTGTGGGAATCATTGTAAAAGACGATGAGGCTGAGTAATTACCCTGAGCAAAAGATTCGAAGGAAGTTCGAGATCTTTTGCCTTTCCTATCATGCAAAAGTCCATCCGTGCCAAAAACAATGCTTTCATAAGATTGTGAGAATCCAGAAAAGTTCATGCCATGATTCCCATTTGCATTATAAGCTCCATTACTAGATGGTTCCCTAATAGTGAGAGGAGCAAACCTAGTTGCTGAGGAGGAAACAACAGGAGCAAAGAAGGATGAACCAGTACTCTTAATGGTTGCAGATGGCTGAAGACTGACTGAGAAAGTTGAAGGCTTTGAGTGGTCAACAACAGCTCCATGAAGATTCGAAGTGGTAGCAGCTTTACGGTTTCCAGCATTTGAACTCTCACCAACTTCCGAGGTTGATTGCCTCCTAGTAACATCAACATGAGAAGCATTCCTTGTTGGTGCAGGAAGTGCCCTGACAAGAATCCTCATTTGAATATCCCTGCACTGAGCTTCATTGTGATACAGGACAAAACATCTCTCACAAGCCCTAAAAGGTAATTTAGGGTAAAAGTAATACATTATATAAGTTCTTTTACTAGTGTTAAAAACAACCTTCCTAGTAAGAGGATTTTTTAAAGGAACCATAAGTTTTGCATCATATAAACTGCCTGCAGGAGAGTCAGCAGTTACAAAATTACCAAGCTGGTCCAGAACTTCCCTAACTATACCTTAGGGAAGTTTTGCATCATATAAGCTGGCACCAGTCATCCGAAAAAACCCAGTTTTTTAAGCACAACAATTATGAATGGCCATCCTGCCTATCAAAGGCTTTAGATAAATCTAACTTAATAGTCATGAAACCATCTTTGTTATTTTTCCTCTTTCTAGTTTTAAAGGAATGCAGAATTTCATGACTAATGATGATGTTATCATGTATTTTCCTATTAGCTATAAATGCAGACTGATAAGCAGATATTAAAGAATCTAAAACAGGTTTTAAACGATTAGTTAAATTTTTTGAAATTATTTTGTAAACAGTATTAATGAGGCTAATAGGTCGAAAATCATTCAGAGTAGAGGGGTTACTTACCTTAGGAATTAAAGCGATAAAAGAATGATTGAGCTGCTTAAGAAGAAATTTGCTGCGAAAAAAATCCGTGTACGTGATTAATAACTTCAGTTGAAATGTGATCCCAATTATCCCTGAAGAACCCACCCGGAAAGCCATCAGGTCCGGGGGATTTCCAAGGCGCCATATTTTAACAGTTCTAAATATCTCATTCACAGAAGGTATAGCAACAAGCTTAGAATTGACCTCATCAGAAATGATAGGTTTGATATCCATAAGCACATCATCAATATCAGAGTTTCTCGGCATAGAAGAAGCAAATATTTTTTTTAAATGATCAGCAAGGAGGTGAAGGACTTGATCTCTATTTCCCAGCCAATTACCTTGATTATCTTTAAGCATATGTATGGTGTTGTACATGTTTCTTAACTTAATATTATTAAAAAAATTGGTATTCTTATCATACTGCGTGAAGTAGTCAATCCTCGACTTTTGTTTATAGAAGGAATTCTCTATTTCATACCAAAAGTCCAACTGCTTAGAGTAGTTGAGAATAAAATTTCCTATAGAGGGAGTATCAGCCATATTCTGCAGTTTTTCAATTTCTGAATTCAACCTATTAATTGTTGTTTTGATGTGTCCAAAAGAGTTCAAATTCCAAAAACTAAGATCATGTTTTAGATTTCTGAGCTTCCCAGCTACAATAAAACTTGCAGAGCCTTTAATTACCTTTTTCCGAGAATTAACAAGAACATGTTTGAATTCATGGATAACTTGCCAGCATTTAAAGTACTTAAAAGGAATAGCAAGTTTATCAGTACTATGAAAACATTGCAGCAAGATGGGGCAATGATCTGAGAAAACTCTACCTAGATTCGTAACCCTAGTTTGAGGTAGCAGCGAAACCCAATTATCATTGATAAATCCCCTATCCAGTTTTTCAAATATAAGCTCGGAAGGATTTTTGAATCTTTTGTTGCACCAAGTAAACGGATTTCCAAAAGAGAAAACATCATGCATATTTAACATCAAAAGAGAGTTCTTAATAAAATCAAACGCTAACGAATTTTCAGGAATTCCTCCCTGTTTTTCTGAGACATTCAGTATAAAGTTGAAGTCACCTAATAAAAGCCAAGGCCTATTGTCCGACTCATTGAAATGTTTCAAGTAGTTCCACTGATTTCTAATACCTAAAGTATTTAAAGCTCCATATCTGAAAGTGACCAAACAATTCTTAATGGTTGGAGTGATATCGCATACTACATGAATCATATTAAAAGTACTGCCTAAAACCTCTAAACTTGAATTTTTTAAAAACCCCAAAGCCATACCACCAGATTTACCCACAGCAGGAACAATGTGCCAAGAATCAAAAGGTAAAAAATGTGTGTACTTATTAACAGTCTCACTATCAACCATAGTTTCAATTATACAGATAGTAGTAGGTCGATGCTTTCTAAAAAGGTTCAAAAGGTGAAGCCATTTTTTATCAGAGCAGTAACCATGCATATTCCAACATATAAAGTTCATGGCGGAAAAAGCAAAAGGATTCAAACAAATAAATAGAAAAGACAAACAATAACCAGCACAAACCAAAGCACAAATCGAAACCAAAATGATGCTAAAGAAAAGCTTTTCGAATAAAAAATTAGGAACTTACTTGGTCATGAGCATCCGAAGGCACTGCATCCGTAGGGTCAGCATCCATCATCATGAGATCAACCTCCTTCTCGAATTCTTCATCCGTAATCTCAGGCTCTGGAGGAAGCATTTTCAGGGGCATAGGTTCAATCAACACATCTTCTAAATGCTCATCCTTATTTTCCACATAAGACGAGTAGTCCATCTCCGAGTTAGGAAGCATCATCAATTCATAGTTACAATTCATTTCTGAAGCAACATTATAGATAAAACCATTATCTGAGAAGATATTTTGAGCAAAAGCTGAGGTTGTAGTGGACCAAATCACATTTGCCTCTACATTAGCATCACTAGCAGAAATAGTAGAGCTCTCAGAGGAAAAAGACAAATCAACAGGAGGGTTAAAAGGTGGCAATGAAGAGATAGGGGGCCAATGAGGTGTGGGAATCATTGTAAAAGACGATGAGGCTGAGTAATTACCCTGAGCAAAAGATTCGAAGGAAGTTCGAGATCTTTTGCCTTTCCTATCATGCAAAAGTCCATCCGTGCCAAAAACAATGCTTTCATAAGATTGTGAGAATCCAGAAAAGTTCATGCCATGATTCCCATTTGCATTATAAGCTCCATTACTAGATGGTTCCCTAATAGTGAGAGGAGCAAACCTAGTTGCTGAGGAGGAAACAACAGGAGCAAAGAAGGATGAACCAGTACTCTTAATGGTTGCAGATGGCTGAAGACTGACTGAGAAAGTTGAAGGCTTTGAGTGGTCAACAACAGCTCCATGAAGATTCGAAGTGGTAGCAGCTTTACGGTTTCCAGCATTTGAACTCTCACCAACTTCCGAGGTTGATTGCCTCCTAGTAACATCAACATGAGAAGCATTCCTTGTTGGTGCAGGAAGTGCCCTGACAAGAATCCTCATTTGAATATCCCTGCACTGAGCTTCATTGTGATACAGGACAAAACATCTCTCACAAGCCCTAAAAGGTAATTTAGGGTAAAAGTAATACATTATATAAGTTCTTTTACTAGTGTTAAAAACAACCTTCCTAGTAAGAGGATTTTTTAAAGGAACCATAAGTTTTGCATCATATAAACTGCCTGCAGGAGAGTCAGCAGTTACAAAATTACCAAGCTGGTCCAGAACTTCCCTAACTATACCTTAGGGAAGTTTTGCATCATATAAGCTGGCACCAGTCATCCGAAAAAACCCAGTTTTTTAAGCACAACAATTATGAATGGCCATCCTGCCTATCAAAGGCTTTAGATAAATCTAACTTAATAGTCATGAAACCATCTTTGTTATTTTTCCTCTTTCTAGTTTTAAAGGAATGCAGAATTTCATGACTAATGATGATGTTATCATGTATTTTCCTATTAGCTATAAATGCAGACTGATAAGCAGATATTAAAGAATCTAAAACAGGTTTTAAACGATTAGTTAAATTTTTTGAAATTATTTTGTAAACAGTATTAATGAGGCTAATAGGTCGAAAATCATTCAGAGTAGAGGGGTTACTTACCTTAGGAATTAAAGCGATAAAAGAATGATTGAGCTGCTTAAGAAGAAATTTGCTGCGAAAAAAATCCGTGTACGTGATTAATAACTTCAGTTGAAATGTGATCCCAATTATCCCTGAAGAACCCACCCGGAAAGCCATCAGGTCCGGGGGATTTCCAAGGCGCCATATTTTAACAGTTCTAAATATCTCATTCACAGAAGGTATAGCAACAAGCTTAGAATTGACCTCATCAGAAATGATAGGTTTGATATCCATAAGCACATCATCAATATCAGAGTTTCTCGGCATAGAAGAAGCAAATATTTTTTTTAAATGATCAGCAAGGAGGTGAAGGACTTGATCTCTATTTCCCAGCCAATTACCTTGATTATCTTTAAGCATATGTATGGTGTTGTACATGTTTCTTAACTTAATATTATTAAAAAAATTGGTATTCTTATCATACTGCGTGAAGTAGTCAATCCTCGACTTTTGTTTATAGAAGGAATTCTCTATTTCATACCAAAAGTCCAACTGCTTAGAGTAGTTGAGAATAAAATTTCCTATAGAGGGAGTATCAGCCATATTCTGCAGTTTTTCAATTTCTGAATTCAACCTATTAATTGTTGTTTTGATGTGTCCAAAAGAGTTCAAATTCCAAAAACTAAGATCATGTTTTAGATTTCTGAGCTTCCCAGCTACAATAAAACTTGCAGAGCCTTTAATTACCTTTTTCCGAGAATTAACAAGAACATGTTTGAATTCATGGATAACTTGCCAGCATTTAAAGTACTTAAAAGGAATAGCAAGTTTATCAGTACTATGAAAACATTGCAGCAAGATGGGGCAATGATCTGAGAAAACTCTACCTAGATTCGTAACCCTAGTTTGAGGTAGCAGCGAAACCCAATTATCATTGATAAATCCCCTATCCAGTTTTTCAAATATAAGCTCGGAAGGATTTTTGAATCTTTTGTTGCACCAAGTAAACGGATTTCCAAAAGAGAAAACATCATGCATATTTAACATCAAAAGAGAGTTCTTAATAAAATCAAACGCTAACGAATTTTCAGGAATTCCTCCCTGTTTTTCTGAGACATTCAGTATAAAGTTGAAGTCACCTAATAAAAGCCAAGGCCTATTGTCCGACTCATTGAAATGTTTCAAGTAGTTCCACTGATTTCTAATACCTAAAGTATTTAAAGCTCCATATCTGAAAGTGACCAAACAATTCTTAATGGTTGGAGTGATATCGCATACTACATGAATCATATTAAAAGTACTGCCTAAAACCTCTAAACTTGAATTTTTTAAAAACCCCAAAGCCATACCACCAGATTTACCCACAGCAGGAACAATGTGCCAAGAATCAAAAGGTAAAAAATGTGTGTACTTATTAACAGTCTCACTATCAACCATAGTTTCAATTATACAGATAGTAGTAGGTCGATGCTTTCTAAAAAGGTTCAAAAGGTGAAGCCATTTTTTATCAGAGCAGTAACCATGCATATTCCAACATATAAAGTTCATGGCGGAAAAAGCAAAAGGATTCAAACAAATAAATAGAAAAGACAAACAATAACCAGCACAAACCAAAGCACAAATCGAAACCAAAATGATGCTAAAGAAAAGCTTTTCGAATAAAAAATTAGGAACTTACTTGGTCATGAGCATCCGAAGGCACTGCATCCGTAGGGTCAGCATCCATCATCATGAGATCAACCTCCTTCTCGAATTCTTCATCCGTAATCTCAGGCTCTGGAGGAAGCATTTTCAGGGGCATAGGTTCAATCAACACATCTTCTAAATGCTCATCCTTATTTTCCACATAAGACGAGTAGTCCATCTCCGAGTTAGGAAGCATCATCAATTCATAGTTACAATTCATTTCTGAAGCAACATTATAGATAAAACCATTATCTGAGAAGATATTTTGAGCAAAAGCTGAGGTTGTAGTGGACCAAATCACATTTGCCTCTACATTAGCATCACTAGCAGAAATAGTAGAGCTCTCAGAGGAAAAAGACAAATCAACAGGAGGGTTAAAAGGTGGCAATGAAGAGATAGGGGGCCAATGAGGTGTGGGAATCATTGTAAAAGACGATGAGGCTGAGTAATTACCCTGAGCAAAAGATTCGAAGGAAGTTCGAGATCTTTTGCCTTTCCTATCATGCAAAAGTCCATCCGTGCCAAAAACAATGCTTTCATAAGATTGTGAGAATCCAGAAAAGTTCATGCCATGATTCCCATTTGCATTATAAGCTCCATTACTAGATGGTTCCCTAATAGTGAGAGGAGCAAACCTAGTTGCTGAGGAGGAAACAACAGGAGCAAAGAAGGATGAACCAGTACTCTTAATGGTTGCAGATGGCTGAAAGACTGAGAAAGTTGAAGGCTTTGAGTGGTCAACAACAGCTCCATGAAGATTCGAAGTGGTAGCAGCTTTACGGTTTCCAGCATTTGAACTCTCACCAACTTCCGAGGTTGATTGCCTCCTAGTAACATCAACATGAGAAGCATTCCTTGTTGGTGCAGGAAGTGCCCTGACAAGAATCCTCATTTGAATATCCCTGCACTGAGCTTCATTGTGATACAGGAAAAACATCTCTCACAAGCCCTAAAAGGTAATTTAGGGTAAAAGTAATACATTATATAAGTTCTTTTACTAGTGTTAAAAACAACCTTCCTAGTAAGAGGATTTTTTAAAGGAACCATAAGTTTTGCATCATATAAACTGCCTGCAGGAGAGTCAGCAGTTACAAAATTACCAAGCTGGTCCAGAACTTCCCTAACTATACCTTAGGGAAGTTTTGCATCATATAAGCTGGCACCAGTCATCCGAAAAAACCCAGTTTTTTAAGCACAACAATTATGAATGGCCATCCTGCCTATCAAAGGCTTTAGATAAATCTAACTTAATAGTCATGAAACCATCTTTGTTATTTTTCCTCTTTCTAGTTTTAAAGGAATGCAGAATTTCATGACTAATGATGATGTTATCATGTATTTTCCTATTAGCTATAAATGCAGACTGATAAGCAGATATTAAAGAATCTAAAACAGGTTTTAAACGATTAGTTAAATTTTTTGAAATTATTTTGTAAACAGTATTAATGAGGCTAATAGGTCGAAAATCATTCAGAGTAGAGGGGTTACTTACCTTAGGAATTAAAGCGATAAAAGAATGATTGAGCTGCTTAAGAAGAAATTTTGCTGCGAAAAAAATCCGTGTACGTGATTAATAACTTCAGTTGAAATGTGATCCCAATTATCCCTGAAGAACCCACCGGAAAGCCATCAGGTCCGGGGGATTTCCAAGGCGCCATATTTTAACAGTTCTAAATATCTCATTCACAGAAGGTATAGCAACAAGCTTAGAATTGACCTCATCAGAAATGATAGGTTTGATATCCATAAGCACATCATCAATATCAGAGTTTCTCGGCATAGAAGAAGCAAATATTTTTTTTAAATGATCAGCAAGGAGGTGAAGGACTTGATCTCTATTTCCCAGCCAATTACCTTGATTATCTTTAAGCATATGTATGGTGTTGTACATGTTTCTTACTTAATATTATTAAAAAAATTGGTATTCTTATCATACTGCGTGAAGTAGTCAATCCTCGACTTTTGTTTATAGAAGGAATTCTCTATTTCATACCAAAAGTCCAACTGCTTAGAGTAGTTGAGAATAAAATTTCCTATAGAGGGAGTATCAGCCATATTTGCAGTTTTTCAATTTCTGAATTCAACCTATTAATTGTTGTTTTGATGTGTCCAAAAGAGTTCAAATTCCAAAAACTAAGATCATGTTTTAGATTTCTGAGCTTCCCAGCTACAATAAAACTGCAGAGCCTTTAATTACCTTTTTCCGAGAATTAACAAGAACATGTTTGAATTCATGGATAACTTGCCAGCATTTAAAGTACTTAAAAGGAATAGCAAGTTTATCAGTACTATGAAAACATTGCAGCAAGATGGGGCAATGATCTGAGAAAACTCTACCTAGATTCGTAACCCTAGTTTGAGGTAGCAGCGAAACCCAATTATCATTGATAAATCCCTATCCAGTTTTTCAAATATAAGCTCGGAAGGATTTTTGAATCTTTTGTTGCACCAAGTAAACGGATTTCCAAAAGAGAAAACATCATGCATATTAACATCAAAAGAGAGTTCTTAATAAAATCAAAACGCTAACGAATTTTCAGGAATTCCTCCCTGTTTTCTGAGACATTCAGTATAAAGTTGAAGTCACCTAATAAAAGCCAAGGCCTATTGTCCGACTCATTGAAATGTTTCAAAGTAGTTCCACTGATTTCTAATACCTAAAGTATTTAAAGCTCCATATCTGAAAGTGACCAAACAATTCTTAATGGTTGGAGTGATATCGCATACTACATGAATCATATTAAAAGTACTGCCTAAAACCTCTAAACTTGAATTTTTTAAAAACCCCAAAGCCATACCACCAGATTTACCCACAGCAGGAACAATGTGCCAAGAATCAAAAGGTAAAAAATGTGTGTACTTATTAACAGTCTCACTATCAACCATAGTTTCAATTATACAGATAGTAGTAGGTCGATGCTTTCTAAAAAGGTTCAAAAGGTGAAGCCATTTTTTATCAGAGCAGTAACCATGCATATTCCAACATATAAAGTTCATGGCGGAAAAAGCAAAAGGATTCAAACAAATAAATAGAAAAGACAAACAATAACCAGCACAAACCAAAGCACAAATCGAAACCAAAATGATGCTAAAGAAAGCTTTTCGAATAAAAAATTAGGACTTACTTGGTCATGAGCATCCGAAGGCACTGCATCCGTAGGGTCAGCATCCATCATCATGAGATCAACCTCCTTCTCGAATTCTTCATCCGTAATCTCAGGCTCTGGAGGAAGCATTTCAGGGGCATAGGTTCAATCAACACATCTTCTAAAGGCTCATCCTTATTTTCCACATAAGACGAGTAGTCCATCTCCGAGTTAGGAGCATCATCAATTCATAGTTACAATTCATTTCTGAAGCAACATTATAGATAAAACCATTATCTGAGAAGATATTTTGAGCAAAAGCTGAGGTTGTAGTGGACCAAATCACATTTGCCTCTACATTAGCATCACTAGCAGAAATAGTAGAGCTCTCAGAGGAAAAAGACAAATCACAGGAGGGTTAAAAGGTGGCAATGAAGAGATAGGGGGCCAATGAGGTGTGGGAATCATTGTAAAAGACGATGAGGCTGAGTAATTACCCTGAGCAAAAGATTCGAAGGAAGTTCGAGATCTTTTGCCTTTCCTATCATGCAAAAGTCCATCCGTGCCAAAAACAATGCTTTCATAAGATTGTGAGAATCCAGAAAAGTTCATGCCATGATTCCCATTTGCATTATAAGCTCCATTACTAGATGGTTCCCTAATAGTGAGAGGAGCAAACCTAGTTGCTGAGGAGGAAACAACAGGAGCAAAGAAGGATGAACCAGTACTCTTAATGGTTGCAGATGGCTGAAGACTGACTGAGAAAGTTGAAGGCTTTGAGTGGTCAACAACAGCTCCATGAAGATTCGAAGTGGTAGCAGCTTTACGGTTTCCAGCATTTGAACTCTCACCAACTTCCGAGGTTGATTGCCTCCTAGTAACATCAACATGAGAAGCATTCCTTGTTGGTGCAGGAAGTGCCCTGACAAGAATCCTCATTTGAATATCCCTGCACTGAGCTTCATTGTGATACAGGACAAAACATCTCTCACAAGCCCTAAAAGGTAATTTAGGGTAAAAGTAATACATTATATAAGTTCTTTTACTAGTGTTAAAAACAACCTTCCTAGTAAGAGGATTTTTTAAAGGAACCATAAGTTTTGCATCATATAAACTGCCTGCAGGAGAGTCAGCAGTTACAAAATTACCAAGCTGGTCCAGAACTTCCCTAACTATACCTTTATTGACTAGGTCTGAGTGAATATGGATCTGCACTGGCATCAGAGTACTTTCCCATACCAGATAAAAAATGGATTCTAACTGACCAAGCTGTTGAACTGCAAAAAGCTGACCAAAAATCAGAGTAGGTCTTGCAGCATAAGCAATTTCCTTATTCTGCTTCGTCTTGAACATTATTACAAACAAGTTTTGAATTCCATTTCCTTGAATAAAAGGTTTTGCTAACTTAAAATCAGGGGAGTCGATATCCCATGCCCTGTTGAGTTGATGCTTGACTGAAGTCTTATGGTAGTTTTTGCTGTCAAATCACAAAGGAGAGCAGCAAACCTGAAGGGAAACTCCTCTACATCTTCATACAAATCAAGAATTCTTACTTGATCTGCTGGCATAAGCTTACTGAACTGACCCATTTTTCTAAACTGACTTACACACTTTCTATGAAACCAAACTATTTGAGGAGAAACAAGAAAGAAATAGCTTAAAGCTACTAATTGTTGGATGAAAAACTGAAGCATACAGAGCTGCAAATTTATAGAGTCTAATTGAAGTCCAATAGACGAGAACTTAGATCAGAATAGATAGTACATTGAATTAGTAGTGATAAGACTAATCATCTTGAATTAAGAATCAGAACTTACAACCAACCTTCTCACAAGAATAACCAAACCTAGCAGAGTAAATGAGTAGCATGCAGCCTGACTCATATTTGACAACACCAATTTTGAGAATTGACAATTAATGGCAGGAATAGATTGAGAAAAGACAATTAATGACAGGTTCTTTAACAGACCATTATTCTAATCCTATCACACAGAGAATCAACTGCACAATACAAAGAACCCGAGTAAATGATGCCAACTGTAGTAAACTTTCTGAGGTTGCTTCTTATTACTAAAGCTGCAAAAGAATTGAAATTTAAAAACCAGCATGCTTGAAAAAACCAACCAATCCAACACTAATTCTGAGAAGCAGTAGTAAATTAGCCATCACCCCATAAAGACCTAATCAAACAATTTCTTAGAGAATCATTAAAGAAAAACAGTGATTATCTTCAATGCCAAATGTAATGAGATATCTGAATTAGCCGACTTCAACAGATAAGATTGCAATTAACAGTGATAATCACACTCCACTAAGGAAAAAAAGTAAATCATAAATTGAATTAAAATAAAGTAACACTGTTTTTTATGCATCAAAAGAAGCACTGCATAGAGCTAAGCTTAGAATATCAACTCTAACCAGCAGATAACTCATGATAACTTAAAGAGGCTTAAGCATCTTCATACTGAGATAACCTAAAAGACCACTCTTAACTTGTATTACCCCAAAAAATTCTTTAAACCAATAGAGAGAAACAGTATCATATTCTAATCCCTACTGAAACAGTAGGATCTCCAATATTGAAAAAATAAATTCTTCATCAAATAAATGGTACCCAGTTTGTTCTTCACTTCACGATGCATCTCTGATACGAGCAATTAAATGAAAACATTGATTCATACCCTCTTAGATGGCAACCTTATCTTTAATAAAAACCGCGCCTCTTAGAATCCCTGTTCCCCAAAGTTCTCATGATGATGGATAAGAACCCTACTTCAGCTCCTTCATAATCCCATGACCTAAAATAGAAACAAAAAAAGAGAAACCTTTCACAGCAAACAGATTAGACAAATAATCAGAAGATAAAACCGATTTACAGGATTAAAAGCAGAATAAAATCATCAAAAAAGAAATTGATTTTGAGAAATCAAATTTATAAAAATCCTAAAAAGTTAGGTCATACCCAGAATTTTCGAATTGAAAACAAAAACTAATCAAACTTGATCAAAAAAGTATGTGAAAGAGCTAAATTAACAACAAAACATGATAAAAATGAAAGATTTTCAAAGCAAAAACTGAATTGAAGCAAAGGGGAGCGAGAATTTTTCCCTTTAATTTAATCAGCGTCGCTTGACTTTTCCTTCAAGCCGGATTTGTTTTAGTTTCTAAATATCCCTGTCTTCTGGTATCACAATTGCTACAAGTATTACCTTTGTAATTCTCTATGTGCATGGCCACCCACTCATTAGTTGCTATCTAAATGTAGTTTTGAAATTGCTGAATACCACTACTTCCTCGATAGTCACATCAAATCTAGTCTTCTACACTAGGTCATTCTAGCTTGTGTCTAATCCCTTTATATAAATGAAGCAAGTTTACTTATTAGTTTGTATTACTGCACCCCACTACCACCTACTTGTATACATTTTGTGGAAGTAACAAAAAGCAGGTCACAGACTTTAATTTCTTATCATAAGAAACTATAATGTTGAATAAGAAATACACCTTCGTCCATCACCAGTCACAACTTTAACTGCCACTAGTTGGCCAGCAGCAATAAAAATAAAATTACCAGTATGACCATCTTTGCTCCTATGTCTGCTAAGTTATAATTTCTTCCATCAAAACCTTCCAAAAAATGGGAAGTGATCGATAACATTAGTGTGAACACATAAATCACGTGGACTTTTACGTGTTCACAAACAATGTTGGCACATACTAAAAACTCTTGACTTAAATGGCACATGCATAAAATAAATGATACTATCGATTCATCGACTCAAAGCCCACGGGATCATCACTGCCTAGTCGAATAATATCAGGAAAATGATCGTATGAAGAGTAAGACTACAAATACGAACACAAATACGAATCATAAGGGATATGCAATGAATATAAAAGTGCTGAAATATAAATAAGATGGAGATTTACGTGGTTCGGCACTAAGGCCTACATCAACGGAGGTTGGTGTTTCACTATGTATTGAATGTTTACAAAGACGAATGAATTTTGAGTATACATTAGTCTGCAGAAGCAGGGGATTTACTTACTCTTCCTATTTCTCTCTCTTATGTTCTCTTATAAGGAATGTGGATTGGTCGACCCCTTCTCTCTTAGTGGAGAGGGGTATTTATAGGTTTGAAACGTGGGTCCTACTTCTGAGAAGCCGTTGCAACCTTATCTTCTTGTGCTTTGTGTCCATCACGCAGAGGTCTCGTCCTTTACAATGCCCCATAAGTTCCATGCTTGATCACGAAGGGTTGTCCTCGTTCGTCCTATGGGTTGATTGACACGTACACTGCTCAGAGTGTTTAATGCGGGTAGTTGAGACGTTTGCTCGTGTCAGACAAGTGTCTTCTGCACCTGTCACATCCGTGTCAGTCAGATTTCTCCTCGCCGTTGATCTCAGCTCTTTCTGGGGATAAGAGAAAGTAGATCTTTGGGGGCTATTTGGTGCTCCGCAATAACATCATACTTCGGTACACCTTAATTTTCTACCATCGGATTATCTGGACGAAGATCTGATGCTGATGGGACATGCTTCTTGGTTGTAAGCGTGTCTCATCATGTTTTGATGGCTTGGTTCGTATTCCTTCCACGTATTTCTTCATAAACACGTGGCTGATGGTTAAATATGTACACACAATTTGCCCCTTTTCTTCTGACTTGGGTATTAGTGGGAGTTTAGAAGAAAAATAACGTTACATATTCCTCATCTCTCTCCTAATAACTTCCCCTAAATATTCGGGCACGTTTCCCAACCCATGTAATAACTGCATTCTTAAAAGGAGAGGACGGTTACGGTTCTGCTCCCAAGCTTATTAATAAGAGAGAGAATGTGAAAATTTTCTAGAAATAACTTTCATTCTCTCCCTGTCAGTCTTCATATATTTTTTTTCAGAGATTTTTGTTCTTTCTCCTTGTTCTCTAGCTATTAACTGCCCCTGTCTTTTCATTGATCATACCCTGCTCCTGATTCTTCTGCTCTTGCATGTTCGTTGGTGTTTGTCTTCTTCTCTGTGGTGCTGTGAATTCCTTCTATATAGGTATGGGGTTTTTTCACTTTTTCAAATGTTGATTTGTCCATCTTCCGTTGTTTGTATCGACTTGTTTATCTTCTTCTGTTGTAACTTGTTTGTTTTGTGATGAAGAACACATATGTCGAAGCATATATGCTTGCCCCTGTTCTTCTTTACAAAGCGAATATGCCAGTATTTTGATTGATTGATTGTTCTCTAGTTTTAGGGTTTTGGGGAGAGACTAAGATGAACTGTCATTTTATGGATTTTTTGATCTTTGGTGGCCCCATCATATTCACCTCTAAACTATTTTTGTGTCTCCTCGTATCTATGTCTGATCGTCCGCGGGTTCCTTACCAGACCCCGCCGTCTAGTCCGCCAAGATCCCCTCCGCGTAGAGATTCTGAAAGATCTCCACTTGGGGAAGGTTCTTATAAATCTTCGCAATCGGATCCTCGTGGTCATAGGGTTTCATCTTCTTCTGGTGCGAAGGCTTTGCCTACTAAGAAATGGGATCTGCCGAAGGGTCCTTCTGGGTCTAGGTACGTTGTTAACCGCGCTCCTTATCGTCCTCGTGAAGATTCTAGGAGTACGCAGGCTCCTCCCCGTGATGATTCTAGGAGTACGCGGGCTCCTCCTCCTCGTAGTGAAACATTGGATGTTCCGCCCCTTCGTTCCATGGCTCCTCCTTCAGTGCCCCTGCAGAGTTCTTTTCCGCTTCCTCCAACGGTTTCTTTCAAAGGGAAGTACTCCAAGGGTACTACGTTGAAAGTTGATCCGCCTAAAAATCTTCCTTCCAAAAGGAAGGCTTCAGAATTGAGTCCCACGTCAGATTCCGCAGACGAGGAAGAGGCTGCCCCCGTGATACGCAGCGTTTCAGTTGGTATGAAGAAGGTCACTTTCAAGCATATTGATCTTGAGATGTTCCAGGAAAAACATGAGCTTCAAGCCTTTGAGGTTCGCTTTTATGCCCCTGATGATGATATCACTTACGAACTCCTCTCTAAGTATCAGTTTGATGAGTTCCATCTGTTGACTACGGTTAGAGCCTTCGAGGCGGGTCTCATGTTGCCCCTGTATAAGTCGGGTGACTCCTTTTATTATGATGTGCTGGCTAGTCGCGAAGGTTCTTCCACAAACACTCATAATTGTTCCGTGTCACAATTGTCTAGGAATTATCTTCGTGCATTGAAGGAATGCTATCTGCGGAGCAAGGGGGAGACGATGATGACCTGCTACGTTCCAAATCCTGCTGAGAGAGAGTGGTACACTCCTCAAAATTTTAATAGTTCCTTTGGGGATTATGTCAATAGTAGGAATCGTAAACCGTGGAGTGTTAGTCTTCGTAACATTGCTGCTCCTCGGGGTGAAATTCGTCTTTTGAGTGAGGTGAGTGATGCCAAGATGAAGTATGTTCCTGGCACTGAGGGATATGCTAAACGGAAGCTCTTTCCTGCTCGTGAAAGGATTAAGCGTGATCATGATTATGAATGGCATGCTACTGTCATTGAAATTGTTGGCCCTTGAGCTTATGGTTGGATTCCTGGTCCGCGCGGTTGGCGTCCTTCTGAAAACAGCAAGCCTCGTGAAACTCCTCCTGCTCGTTATGGAGATTTCTGTCCTTGGAGTCTGAATTTTGCGGGCATGAATTTTCCTTACGCTCTTGATGTCGTTGATGGAGATGAGGAGGAGGGTTCTGGTGCTACCATTCCACGAAGAGTGTTGCGACTGCCAAGGTACAGTTTCTTCTTATATTCTCTATTCTATTTGCCCCCCTCCCCTTTTTTTCCTTAGTTGAAAAAAAACATTTTTTAAGTGAGGGAGAAAATGAGCCTTTGTTGGGACGTGTACTGGTTTGTAGGTGTCGAAGAAGAAGAAAATTGGACCCAAACAATCTTCTACTGTTGTGACCGGTGAGGCTGAGTTTATGAGGAGGTTACTAGTCCTATGAACGAAGGGTTTGCTGAGGATGAATAAATGTCCGATGGAGAAAAACGCACTGATACTTCTCCCCCTGATGACGAGGGTGGTAACGGTGAAGAAGAAGTTGTCGCGGGTGGTGATGGTGAAGAAGAAGTTGCCGCGGGTGGTGATGGTGAGTCTGAGGGTAATATTACCGCAGGTGGTACTGGCGAGGGGGGATCTGCCCCTGTTGGCGATAATACTGGTGGTGTGGGTACTCTGCCCGTTATTTCCCCTGAATTTTCCTTTGGTAGGATATATTCCGCAGGGGAATCCTTTGATGTAAACGCTTCCATGGGTCTTGCCGAAGACTTCTCATTGCTTTCCCCAAATGATGATTGGGATGTGCTTGGAAATCTTGTAAGGAGGGTGCCACTGGTCAGCAGGCTGAAAACGCAGGTGGTCATGCTGAAGGTTGTGATGTTGAAACTTGCGCGGGTGAGGAGATAACAGCCAAGGGGAAGTCTGCGGTTGAGTCTCCTTCGGAGGATTTCCCTCACTCGCTGATGCCTGAAGGTGAAGATGCCATCTTGGCTTGGCTTAAGAAGAAGAATCTGATGTTCGTCCCTAATCCTGCCCCAGTGGTCACTGGTGAGAAGAATTCCGACGCTTATACTCGTCAGATGATGCAATTGTCTTCTGAGGCCCGCGTTGCTGAGATGTGGGAGAAGAATCTGAGAGCTTCGGAGGCTAACCTAGTGGTTGACCCTCCATCCTCTGTTGCTGATATGATGGCCATAGCTGATGGGTACCAATACGGTTTTCCCCAGCAGCGTGTCTTAGAGGTAAATCCTTGTACTTTTTTCTTCATGATATCCGAACATTGTATTCTTCGTGATATCCGATCCCTTGGTGTAATAATGTGTTGTTTGTGACATAGATGATGAGGAGCGAACATTGTAACCATGTTCTATACCAATTCTTCAAAGCAAAGTCTTTAAAGTTGGAGGCTAAGCTTCGTCATAGAGAAGAGGAACTATCTGCGGGTGAAGTGGAAATAAATGAACTGAGGGGCCGTCTTAAGGAAAAAGAACATGGGTAACGCTGAGGAGAGTCTTCGTTCAGAACTTGTAGTCCGCAATGAATTGGAGCAGACTCGCAGAAATGTCTCGTCCCTCACAGGTTCGTATTTTACCGATCTTTCACTCCTCGTGATTCCCTATTTGTACTTTGGTGTTCTGTCTGAGTCTCCCCACCCTATCTTCAGTGGGTGGAGTCCCCGAGCTGATATGGCTTCGGAAAGAAAGGGAACGACAGAAATCCCGTATTGCAGAGTTGGTGGGTAAGTTGAAAAGCGAAGCCGTAAAGTGGAATGCTCGTGCTGATGAGCACAACGCCTTAGCAGCTGAGTGGCGTGAAAAGCGAACACTAATGGTTGATATGCAAAATAAGGACAACCATGACCGTCGTCTGTTTAATGGTACGCTGCTATGGACGCGTGATAACCTGCGGGAAGCTCGAGGACATGCTTCGGACTTAGAGGCTAGAGTGCGCCTTTTGGAAGAGAGTTACAACAGGCTCGTTCTTCTTAGGCCCCGGGGTTAGGGATAGTATGCTGGTCTTACCGAAGAAAGAGATAATGCTAGGGCTGAGGTCGGCTCTTAGTAAAGCCCTAGCAGCGTCTCGAGCTGATGTTGCCGCCAAGTGGAGTCTGAGAGATCTTGAAGTAAATGTGTATCGACTCCATAAAAGGATGGGGGAGATGAATGATGAAGTCAACCATCTTCGTCACTTGGATTCAATGAAGCAGGTAGACTTAGATGCGAGTCAATTTGCTCTTACGAACCTTCAAATGGATTATAAGAAATTATCCGACGAGTATGACTTTCTTGATGAGGCGGGACGCAGTTGTTAATGAGTATGAAGAGGCTTCGGCTAATGTCGAAGGTATAACCTCGTTTTATCGAGTGTGATTCTGTTATTTCTTTGTTTTAACCCCTTGGTATTTCTTGTTTTCAGCGCTCGAGGGACAGCTTCACGCAGCAAATGATGAGCTTAAAAAAGCTCAATCTGCCTTAGTGCAGCAGGAGGACAAGCCAACTATTTCAAAGGGTTGGCCGCGTCTCGTGAGGAGAGGAAGCAGAGATTGCCTCCAAAGAGGCGGAACGCCTATCTCATTGTTGTCTCAGGCCACCAGCGGACCGCTGTTATCACATATAAAGCTCGATGTCAGTTAGCTGAGGAGACCAACAAAGTCCTAGACAAGATTGAACTTGATCTTAAAGCCGAACATGGTCTTGTCAAGAATTATCCGCGTCGTCCCCCCCGCGCCCTTGCCTGGTTCTTCTGGGCCTTCTTCAGGTGGTAGCGTACCTTCATCTCGCAAAGACAACCCTGTTGATGGAGCTGTATCGTCCAAGTAGATTTCTTTTATTAGTCATAGAAAGTTGATCCTTGTTGATTATATATTTCGGATCATTTTTTGATGTGTTTCTTGCTTATCTTATTTGCTGAACTTGTAATCAACTCTTTATGAAATGGATCATCCTTTTGGCATACCTGCGTTATCAATTCATTTTTATTTTAAGTATTGTGAAGCGTTAAATTAGAAATAACTTGCTTTGTAAAAAGTTAGAGTGTTTGGGTGCGACACCGAAGGTAATACCTTCGTGATCGTCTTGAGACCTGTCACCCCGCTGGCGAATCCTGGGCCAGAGGATTCCCAAACGGTGGGGGCCGAGGCAGCGTTCTAGGATATGGGATGCTTATTTGAAATATTTACATGCACCCATTCCGTCGACCCGCTGCCTTAAAATTGGTTGGGTATCTCTTTCTGCTGGGTGCCTTCCCCTGGTCTTACACTCATAGACACTGATAGGGGAGCCCTGAGAGATTGTAGATTAACTACTTTCCCCAATATTGTTAATTTATTATGTAATGTACATGCGTTCACCCAGCGGGCCTTTTGACCATTTCGTTTGCTTGAAGATTTGCAAAAAGTTTGTTTGATTGATAGGTTGAGGCCTGCTACTCCTCGTCCAGAGATAGAAACATGTAAAGCGGTTACGCTGCCTTCTTCTTCTGGTATTCTTCACGCAGATGCAAAGCTGCGCTGCTCCTATGGGTAGTACGGTTTGAGCCATTTAGCATTCCAAGGGTGTCGGAGGACCTCGCCTTTCAGATTGCGAAGATAGTAGGAACCGTTTCCCGCAATGTCGTGTATTATAAAAGGTCCTCCCCATGTAGGTGCTAACTTTCCCCATTTCTTCTCTCGTTGATACTGCGGGATTGTTCTTAGCACATACTGCCCTTCTACAAAATTTCGAAGCTTAACCTTTTTGTTGTATTCTCTCGCTAATCTTCGTTGATAATTTTCCATCTTTTGCAATGCTGCTTCCCTCCTTTCTTCCAGGTCGTCCAGTCTCTCTAACATCATGTCTGTTGTGAGATTTTTCTCCCATGCTTCGGTCTTTGTGGTTGGCATGAGGATCTCTGTTGGGATGACTGCTTCAGCTCCATAAGTGAGGAGAAATGGGGACTCCCCGGTGGCAGATCTTCGTGTTGTCCTGTATGCCCATAATACATTGTGTAGCTGTTCACACCACCGCCCCTTTGTTCGTCTAATTGCTTTTTGAGGATAAGGGCGAGGGTCTTGTTAGTAGCTTCCGCTTGTCCGTTGCTTGAGGGTATATGGGGGTGGACTTGTTTTCCTTATTTTGAAAGTGTCGAAGAGCATGTCTATGTTTTTCCCCTGTAATTGTTTACCATTATCGGACACGATTTCCGCTGGTATGCCGAACCTGCAAATGATGTTTTGGAATATGAAAGTAAACATCCACGTCTCTGATCCTGGCTAAGGCTTTGGCTTCCACCCATTTACTGAAGTAGTCCGTGGCTACTATCAAAAATCGTCTTTTCCCTGATCCTTCGATGAAAGGCCCAACGATATCTATGCCCCATTTTGCAAATGGCCACGGACTATCCACAGAATTCGTTGTTGCTGGCGTGTATCTTTTTGGCGAAACGCTGACATTCTTCATCGTCGGGACATTCTTGCGGCATCTTGTATCATTGTGGGCCAGTAATATCCTTGCATTTTTGCTTTGTCGGCTAGTGATCTCATGCCGCTATGATTCCCTGCGTCACCATAATGGATGTCGTTTAGAATTCGATGCCCCTCTTTCCTGGATAAGCAACGTAGTAACGGTCCGAGGAAAGATTTCTTGTACAGGACCCCATCCCGAAGATCATATCTTCCTACTTTGGAGAGTATTTTCCTGGTTTGTTTATGATCCGCGGGTAAGGTTCCATCCTTGAGAAACGCATGATCACCATTCTCCAATCATCTTCGTTGCTGAAATCTTCGTCTTGATTTGCTCTTGACAGGATATCTTCTTCGTCAAAATCGTTATGGATGTCTTCTCCCACCTGATCTTCGATATTTTCTTCCACTGTATCTTGATTGTAGCAAAGGAAATTGTGATGCAATCGAAGGCTCGTATACCCTTGTTATTTTGATAGCTTCGATATTCTTGTCCTTCAGCATGGATGATATATATGCTAGGGCATCCGCGTGCCTGAGATCTTCCTGCATAAGTGCCTGAACTTGATGTTCGGAATTTGTGATGCCAATGTTTGGACCAAGGCCATGTAAGCTGAGAGGGTGTCGTCGTATACATTGTATTCGACCCTATTTTCCGTATGACAAGCTGAATCACTTGTCAGTCTTACATCAGTTACCCCCATCTCTATTATCAAGCGGAGGGCATGTACGACTGCCTCGTATTCGACGATGTTGTTAGTATGCTCTTTGAATTCTAACCTGAGTGCCTGTACGATCCTTTCTCCAGTTGGGGTGGTGATGACAATGCCTATTCCGCCCCTTCCTTATTTTTGGAACCATCGAAGACTTCCCATGTCTTTGCTCGTGGGTTCGAGGACATCAACTGGATCCTTTTTCCTCGTCGGCTTCTGGTATGCCCCTAATCTCTTCATCGTTGTCCAGGGGGAGGTCTGCTAAGAAATCCGCCAATACTTGGGATTTTTGGGAGTGTTGAATTTCATGATGATGTTGAATTGGTCCAGGTGGGTGTTCCACTTGGCTATTTTCCTACTTTCCCGCGCTTTTGAGGACTGCTTCCATGGTGCTTTGCATGGGACGCGGATGAAGTGAGTTAGGAAATAGGTTCTCAGCTTTTGAGTAGCCCACACTAATGCCAGGATGAGTTGTTCGATCTTCGTGTAATTCCTTTCCGCAGAATTGAGGGTCTTGCTGACATAATAGATAGGTTGTTCTATCTTCGTATTGGTTTTGACCAACACTGCGCTAACTGCGTCTTCTGTCGCTGCTATGTACAATGCCAAAACCTCATCAGGATCAGGTTTTGTAGGATGGAATTGAAGCCAGGTATTCCTTGATTTTTGGAAGGCTTCTTCACATTCTGCGGTCCATTCAAACTTACTCCCTTTTTTGAGAATATTGAAAAAATGTTTGCATTTGTCCGAGGATCGGGCAATAAATCTGCCCAAGGCTGCTAAGGATCCATTGAGCTTTTGCACTTCTTTAAATTCTTCGGAGATGGCATTTCCACTATGGCCTGAATCTTGCGGGGTCTACCTCAATGCCCCTTTTTGTTACCAGATATCCGAGAAATTTCCCTGAGGTGACCGATGAGTGCTAAAAAGTGCATATTTTATATATTTTTCTTGGCATTTAACTCATCTTTTGTGCATTAATTCTACATTTTATCCCATATTCTGTATTTTCATTGTTTTCAAGAAAAATATTTTTCTTACTTAATCTTGCATTTTTAGGTAATAAATGAAGTTCGGATGAGTCGCGGAGCGAAAAGAGCAGAAAAGTAGTGAAAAGCCGGGAAGAATTACGCAAGGAAGCCGCAAAGAATGGAGCACACGTCCAAAAAGCTAGGAATGGGCTCAAGAAGGAAGAATTGTTCTTAAAGAAGATATGGGCTTGGCATACCCAAGGCCCAAAACCCTTACCAAACCCATTTTCCTATAACCAAAACCGCCTCCATTCTCAGCCGTAGATTGGATCCAATCATCATCCTACGGTCGCTCATTCATAGAGCATCAAAATCTGAAGTCTCTGCCAACACCACAGCGCTTAATTCCAAGCCTTCAGATTAGATTGTATTGTATTTGAATCCAACGGTCGCTTCTATGCCTGTGCATCAAATTAGATACTCCCGCTTTACACTACAGTACCTAACATCATCTAGCACCGTTGACTTTGTTGTATTTCACAATCCAACGGTCGAAGTGATTCATCTCTCATACCACCGTTAGATCTACCAACCATCTTCGCATCCAACGTCTCATCCTCGCTGTTCATCAACAATTGCTAAACCCGCCTAACACCCAAGTATCGAACACCTATACCCTTCAGCCAAACGCACCTTACCCAAATTCTCATCTTCCTCCTTCGAGCAGTCGAGCTCTGCTCCTGCCAACTCCACCATGTCCGCCACCACCACTGCCGTACCACCAAACGCCACTCCTTCACACCGTACACCACCACCAACTCCACTATAATCATTCCCCCCATCTTCTAGCCATCTATCCTACCAATTTCTTTTCTTTTCTTTCTCAGAAAACCCTAGGAAAGAAATTGGTACAATAGCTAGGGCTAGAGAAGAAATCAGAGGCATGGAGAGGAGCAGGAGACTAAGGAGAAGAATGGGTCGAAGTCAGTAGCGTGTAATCGCATCAATTTGGGTAAGAATTTACCAAACCCTAGTTCTGTCAATTTGGGGTTTTTACATAAATCCTAATTAGGTTGAGATAGAGCATGGAGAAGATAAAGTGGGTGATATAGGGTAGGTAATTGAACCTAACTGTGATTTTCTGTCACATTAGGTAGAACCCTAATGTCTACTGTTTTGGGAATTTTTGGGTGAAAAGGGTGTAAACCCTAATTATGTAATTGGGTATAAAAAGGGGACTGTGGGTGTGATGTAAAGGCTTATGCCTGGATTAGCCAGTGTGTCACCCAAGAGCACTGGAATAGCCAGTGTCTCAAGGGTTAGTGTTTAATTTGCAACTATCTTTATGTTTATTCCATTACTCTTGTTTAGTTTCAGTTCAGTTTCTCTTATTTAGTTTCAATTCAGTTCATGTTTTTGTTTTATGTCTTCTGTGTTTGTTTATGTTCAGTTCAATGCTCTGTTTAGTAATTGTTTTGTTTTTATTGCTGTTATGTGAGCTCACATGTGTATGTGTATAGCTAGGCTGAGATGATGCCTTAAGTCACTGTTAGTGGTGGAATGCTAGGTTATAATTCATGTAAATTGAGTTGATTGAGTAATGGAGGAATTTAGTGCTCAACTGTGCTTGTGATTGATTGTGCTGTCAAAAGACAGTCAATGCTAGGAGTAAACAGTTGAGCAAGCTTCTTCTCCTTCCATTCCATTTTTGTATGCCCTGGAACATAGGCAGGCTTGAACCTTCACCTAGCTCCATTAGGGACGGGGATTTAACATAGAATTACACCATCTGGCTAGGTCACAAGGTGGATTCATAACCTAGTTGTGTTGTTTCTCTGTTGTGTATCTGTAATTTGCTCCCCTGCCATTGCCCTTGGCTTAGGCCTTGGTTCCATTGTTCTTGTTTAGTTTCATTGTTCTGTCACCTGTTTTGTTTTTGTATTGTATCTGTTTTCTTGTGTTTTTTGTTTTATCATCCATTGTCTCATTATTTCATTACCATCTTCATTGCCATTGTAAATTTGCATCCTTTTGCCCTGTGTTGCTTCCATGTATATACCATTGTCACTTTTTCTTTGTACATGTCATTGTAAATGCCATCCTTGGTCCTGTGTGATTTAGTGCCCTGTCTGCCTAGAGCCTGCTTTACCTTGTCTGCCTGAACAGCTCCTGCTCTCCCTTTCCCTGCTGAGCACCTGCCCTTTGCACTGCTGCTGCTGCAACTGAGCTTGGCTCAGCTAAGACCAAAGTTTAGTTCAAGGCCCAGCCACAGTTCAGGTTAAGGCCTAAGGCCCAGTTCACTGTTACCAAGCCCAGTTCACATCAAAAGACCAAAAGCCCATAAGTTCACAGTCAATCCAAAAGCCCACTGAGCCCAAAACCATTTCATTGTCACAAAACCCACTAAGCCCAAAGCACAATTAGAAGCCCAATAGCAATTTAGAGCCCAAATAGCTAGAAACTCCAAAACACTCCCAGTCTCTGTGGATCGACCCGTACTTGCACGAGCTACAACCGACGACCGTGCACTTGCGGTATTACTGTAGGCCCGCGTTTTCATTGCTCTTCAATTTTATACGCTTTCCCGGGCCCACCATGACACCGAAGGTGCATTTTTCTGGATTTACTTTCATGTGATGTTTCCTCATTACTTCAAAAATATCTCTCAGGTCTTGGTGGTGATGTTTGCGCAGCCTACTTTTGACGAGCATGTCGTCAACGTAGACTTCCAGGGTACTACCAATCCATGGCTTGAAGATAGCATCGACCATTCTCTGGTAAGTTTCCCCTGCCCTTCCCCGCGGTTTCCTTGAGGAACAGGTCTATGGCCTTTTCTTTCGCAGCTTCTTTGTTTTTGGTCCTTCGGGTTTTTCGCTGCTCTTTCTGTTCGTTGTTAATACGATCCTGAGTGGCCTGACACTCCTTTGCAAAGACTCGATCTCCCTTGATTTCCATTACTCCCTCGGGTGTAGGGAATCTGAGATATTGGTAGTAAGTTGCTGCCACTCCCTTGAGTTTGTGTACCCATTTGCGGCCAATAATGGCGTTATAGGGGGATGGGGAGTCTACCACGCTGAACCGTGTTTCTACCTTCATGGAACCGGCATTCACCTGCAACACGATGTCTCCCAATGGCTTTGTGGGCGCTCCGTTGAACCCGTAGATGGTGTAATAAGAGGACATCAGCTGCTCATCATTGAACTTCATCCGTTTGAAGGTGTCGTAGAATAGAACATTAACTGAGCTTCCCCCGTTGATGAGGATCTTTTTGAGGTTACATCCGGCCGTTGGTAGTGTGATAACCAAGGGATCGTTATGGTCTTCCATATCTTCTTCGATATCTTCGGTATCGAAGATGATAGGTGCGTCCATCCACTCTTCGTGCTCGTCCACCTCTACGCCATCAATCTTATATAACTCGCAGTGATCTTCGAATTGCTTTCTTAGCCTCTTTCCTATCTGTGCTGTAAGTGAGGGTCCTACGGCTTCGGAACACGAAATGGTGTTGATTGTGCGGTTTCCCTCTGGAAGTTGGACTTGCTTGGTTCGTTTGGATCTATCCTCGGTGACTTCCTTTTGTATGTATTGCTTGAGTTCGCCAGCATCAATCAACTTTTGGATCATTATTTTGAGGTTTTTGCATTTCTCGGTCTGGTGACCATTAAAGCAATGATACTCACAGCAATCTTTTGACTTCTTGGTCCTTGGGGGATGTTTTCCCTTAGACCATGGCCACTCCAAATTCCCTTCCTTTGATCTCTCGCAAGATCCGAGCGTAGCTAGCATTGAGCTTCGTATAAACCTGATCTTCGAATTTTCGATCGCCTTTTTGTCGATCATCTCTTCGCTCTTTCCTATCTTCGTGCGGTCGTTCCACTGAGCTATTCCTTTTGGCCCCGCTGGTTTGTTCTTCGGAATTGGTACGGTGAGACCTTTCCGTTTGTGCCCTCGGGTTATCACACTGGATTTCTTTAAGACGAGCATATTTCTCAATAATTATTCGAAGATCTCCTTCTGTTTTAGGTACGCTTCCGTGGATCTCAATAAACAGTGGACTCATTCGGTCTAATCCCCATTTGTAGCAGTTGATGCTTACTACGGGATCTACACTCCCTATAGCTTGGAAGATCTTATGACATCTGTTGGTGTATTCCCTTGTATTCTCCTTGTAACCAATTGCCAGTGAAAAAAGTTTATCCATTCCGGTGTTGACAGCTTTGTTGTACATGTAGGTTCTCAAAAATTTATCTGCGAGTTGATCATAGGAATTGATGGAGTCAGGTGGCAGGTTGTCAAACCAAGACAAAGCCGACCCCTTCAGACTTGATGGGAAATACCTACAGAGAACGGCGTCGTTTTGACTCCATCGGGCTAAGATACGATTATAATACCGGATATGTGCCGCAGGATCACTGGATCCGTCATAGCATTCAAAAGTTGGGACAGGACACTTCAGCGGAATGGGGGTGTTTTCCAGGCGATGAGTTGGGGGCGTGGAGTTAGCCTCTTTCATCACCTCTTCTAGCCTTCCTCCGCCTTGTCTGGCTTTTAACTGCCTGATCTCAGCCATCATCTCATCACGTAGCTCTTCCATCGCGCGGTAATGTCCCACGTTCTCGTGCTCAGTTGAGCGTTTTTTTCTTCGGTCCTCACTATCATAATAATCTGAGTCTTCGACGTCATAATCCGGATCAGATGCACTGCTTCCCCTAGCGGTGTTTGCTAGGATGATTCTTCGGTCTCGATTAGGCTCTGGTGCCTTAGAATTTGCTTCGTCCAGTTGTTGGCTGGTCTTCGTGCTTTGGGCAATCCGATATTTTAAGTCTTGATTCTCTCTGGCCAGCATAGCTACGGCATCTGCGTAGACCTGCTGGATCTTCTTCAATTCTTCGAGATCTTCCATCAGTCGATGAGACTGGTTAGACCCCTGATTGGGTGTTCCTGCTTGTACCCCTACGGCCATGGTGCCCCCTTCATCTACTGTGTGTATTAAGGGTAGTAGAGGATCAGCTTCGATTGTTGGTATCTACAAGTTTAGTCCCCTCGGTTGAGTTTCCACCCGCGGTGCTAAAACCACTGGTATAGTTTGATTCTGACCGTTCGTTGACGGCATTCCGAAGGCTGGCGGGTGTGCGGGCCGATGTGTCATAGATTCTGCCACCCCTTCTCTTTGTTGATGGACTTGGTTTGTAACCAAAGTTTTGTTAGCTTCTGCATCCTGGAGGGCCACAGCAGTCGCACTGCTCTCCATAGCTGCTGTTTTGAGAGCCGCGGCTGCAATGGAGTTAGTGTTCATAGGTGAGGTGATTTCCGCAGCATCCTGCCTCTGTTTAGCTGTCTTAGCTTTGTCTCCTTTCTGCTTACTTCGGGTCATGACCGGGGTAGTCCTCGGTGTTTCCTTTGATGAGGCTTTGGTTTTTCCTGCCTCTAGTGTCTTTTCCATCTTGAGTCCTTTCTGCATAGGGGAATTTCAAATAAAGAGAACCAAAGATATCCACGTGGATCGGGTTAGTGTCATTCGTACCCAAAAAATGTGTGGAATAAAAAGTGTTACCTTAAGAAAGAAATGAGTTGCCCGAGGGCCTTAATAAAAGAAAAACATAAAAACTTCAACGGTCTTGTTTTCACAATACAAATCCTCTAATAAACAATCATGGATCTATATCCGCAGTGAAGAACAGAAAAATAGGAGATCTTTTGAAAAGGCAGATCCGTAGCGAAAATTCGTGAATCTGATTATTAAGCCTTTTACTTAGTTTAAAATACGCCGCACGTGCAAATCTGTGATAGATAGCCGTGGATTTGTCTGCTTTGAAATGGTGTTCCTGAAGATAAAGACCATAAACCCAGAATAAAAAAGGTTTTAAAAGCACGCTGAAGCCTAAGTATTAATTGGCTAATAAAAAGATAAGTGATGCTAAAAATAATAGCACAGCCATAATGCGCGTTTAAGGTGAAATCACAGGATAAGATAAATCTTTTACCGGGACAAAGTACCTGTTTCTAGCGCCAGATTGTGAACACATAAATCACGTGGGCTTTTACGTGTTCACAAACAATGTTCGCACATACTAAAAACTCTTGACTTAAATGGCACATGCATAAAATAAATGATAATATCGATTCATCGACTCAAAGCCCACGGGATCATCACTGCCTAGTCGAATAATATCAGGAAAATGATCGTATGAAGAGTAAGACTACAAATACGAACACAAATACGAATCATAAGGGATATGCAATGAATATAAAAGTGCTGAAATATAAATAAGATGGAGATTTACGTGGTTCGGCACTAAGGCCTACATCAACGGAGGTTGGTGTTTCACTATGTATTGAATGTTTACAAAGACGAATGAATTTTGAGTATACATTAGTCTGCAGAAGCAGGGGATTTACTTACTCTTCCTATTTCTCTCTCTTATGTTCTCTTATAAGGAATGTGGATTGGTCGACCCCTTCTCTCTTAGTGGAGAGGGGTATTTATAGGTTTGAAACGTGGGTCCTACTTCTGAGAAGCCGTTGCAACCTTATCTTCTTGTGCTTTGTGTCCATCACGCAGAGGTCTCGTCCTTTACAATGCCCCATAAGTTCCATGCTTGATCACGAAGGGTTGTCCTCGTTCGTCCTATGGGTTGATTGACACGTACACTGCTCAGAGTGTTTAATGCGGGTAGTTGAGACGTTTGCTCGTGTCAGACAAGTGTCTTCTGCACCTGTCACATCCGTGTCAGTCAGATTTCTCCTCGCCGTTGATCTCAGCTCTTTCTGGGGATAAGAGAAAGTAGATCTTTGGGGGCTATTTGGTGCTCCGCAATAACATCATACTTCGGTACACCTTAATTTTCTACCATCGGATTATCTGGACGAAGATCTGATGCTGATGGGACATGCTTCTTGGTTGTAAGCGTGTCTCATCATGTTTTGATGGCTTGGTTCGTATGCCTTCCACGTATTTCTTCATAAACACGTGGCTGATGGTTAAATATGTACACACAATTAGACCCAAATAAGTAATCTTTTTTATTTTACTTTTGTACAGAAAAGATTTTGCATATGAAATTAAAGATCACATGGGTCATTTAGATACAGTCAGATTCATTTAGCCTTGCCAAAAGAAGAATTCTTGAACTTCTATGAAATGTTTCCACAAGATATTAATAACTGCCAACCTAATCTAATAACAAAAGATTAGACTCATTTAACTGTCTCATGAAAAAAGAAAAATGGAAAGAAAGAGATATCTTGCAACAAGAAGGGAATGCAACATACTCGAGGTGGTAACCGATCTTTGGCACTCCAATAGAATTTGGCGGCCTTCTCCAGCTCCTTCAAAAGCTTCCAGTTACCACTAGCCCTGAAAAGAATTGCACCCACATTTAGGCCAATTTCCTACTAAAAAATGTCCATTCCACCCACATTTAGTACCACTGCAGATACCAAAGCCACATGTAGGGACAAATAGCAGAAATTTTTGTTCATTGCGGTCAGGTCAGTTTTTTGTCTCCAAAATGTTTTTTGTAATCTCAATTCAACATTTTCAGTTTGATAAATTATGCAACCAATCAAATAAAGAAGGCATCCAAGACAATTAATAGAAGAAATTTGAGTAGCTGCATACCTGTTATATCTTTCAAAGATGAGAACAACTAACGGACTAGGATGAAACTCTCCCATTCCAAACAATTAATCACCTTAAGCCAACCCTCGTCAATTTCCCCTTCCCAATCAATCTCTTCACTATCTTCTTCAACTACATTCTTAATTGGATGCTTATCGAAATACTCAGAATCCTGGTTCCCCATCCAAATTAAAAAAAGACAAATCAAATATCAAAAACCTAAAATCAAAACATCCAATCAAAATAATTCATAAAATAGTTAAATTATCAAGACACGAAAACGATCAACATTTTGTTCAAATAAAATTGAATATAATGATCGATCAAAAAACAAAACATCCAAACCCGGTAAAAATCGGACGGAAAACAAAATCGAATAAGGGATAAATGAATCAAGAGTAATCAAAGTTCAAATACTAACCTGAAAATGATATATAGAAAATGAGAACCTCCTCCTTCATGTATTATTTGTACATAAACATCACCTGTGATCGGTTGCATTCTCTCTCATTTTCGATGGTTTCATAGATAAACTAGACCGGAAAGAAAAAGAGATGGGGACAGAAATTCAAGCAATTTTGAAGGAGTAACCGAGTAAAATAAAGTGAGAAACTAAAACCTAGAGTTTCATTGTCGCTGCAGAGCTCTGAAGATCGAGGACAGTGAAGTGAAAGAAATGATTTGTGAACAGATCGATATGTGATTTTTGTACGAGGGTCAATTTCGGCATGGATTTGTTGAAGTTTTGGACTAAATCGTTTACATAAGGACTAACTCGTTTCAAATTGTGTAAATTTGGACCTCCTAGTACCAGGCTTGAGATGACAGGACTAGACTGTCTAAAACCCAAGAAAATTGGGATTAAACGTTAATTTCTACTTATGCATTATGTACATAAATTTAGTTTTCACTCCCTTTGTATTCTCGTTTTTTTTTATTTTTACTCGTTCTTTTGTTGTTTAATTTCTTGGTAGAGCAACTCCAATCCGAGGGGCAAACAAGCAAGTTTACTTATTATACACCTATAATGGGTGGACAAACTAGTAAAACGGATGGATAAACCTTCGAATAAAAGAGCTTGTTTATCGCGTTTCAGGTGGGTCGAACGAATCTATCTGAGACGGTTGGATCAATAAGGGCCGACCGGCTCATTTGAGCCGAGGCTCGGTTCAAACAGAGACGACGATCGTCCTATGCTGATCCGGATGGTGCACAGTGAGCCAACAATGGTTAGTCCATCCAACGGCTATCGACCTCTTTCCTATAAATTGAATCGATTTCAACTCCAAAGTCGTAGATTCGCCACCTACAAATTCGTCATAATTCCATTATAAACCTCATCTTTGAATCTAAAAAAATTGGCTATCAGACTTCGTTGTCCTAGGTTTTCTCTAGAAGAAGATTTAGCAATTTGCACATCTCATGTTTTTCAAACAATAAATAATATCCATAGTGTACGAATTTTAAACGACTTTCTGGCAACAAGTTTTTGTAAAGTTCGTAGCATAAACGGGAAATTGAGAAACTGTGATGCTCGTGGATTTTCACATCGTTTTCAATCAATTAGTGATGTTGTCGACCAATATCTTTGTATGCTGATGAAAATTAACCGAAATAGATTTAGCGGTGAGTCTGAAGCTGAAGTGATACAAAGAGCTGCAGCGATATGGAAGCAAACTAACGGGAGATCTTTTCAGTTTTTAGCTTGTTTCAACATCCTTAGAGAATTTCACAGGTTCAACCCCTTATGCCTTTTAGATGCCCCACTAGTCTCGTTCCATGAATGGCATGTTTTATTACCTTGTTTCTATGATTGAGTAGTAATTAAGCCTAATGTAATGTTTAATGAAATCTTAATGTGCGACTACTCTAACGTTTAATGGAATCTAATGTTATTTGATATAAACATAAGAGTTGTGCAAATACAAAGACATTTCCATTAATTAAACGGTAAAACCTTTGTATGACTTTCAATGTGTTCGAGCACTGCTCGGTCGAATTCGCAAGCGTTGCTATCTCAAGCTTGTTTGTCAAGTTTAGTTGTCAAAACTATAAGTCTTGATTTCTAGTCTACTTATAGCTATGTCTCCGATTAGGATAGAATGTGTGGTTGAGCTTTAGAATTCACGGCGTTCATCGATTGAAGACGAATAAATACAAAGGGGAGCTTGTGGAAGTTCATCAACAAAAGGTATGTGGAGACTTAAACTCATCTATCACGCAGAAGTCTATTCTATTATATCTCCTATTGAGACAAAAGTCGTATAGCTATATAGACTTTATTTTATATACATTTGATATTTCGAGCTGAGTTTAAGTCGCTTATATATTTCTCGAAATATATGTTGTAAAGATTTTTTCTTTAACCGTTCATCATTATTCTTGACGAAAGTCAAAAGATGATCATGTGAAAATCACCTGGTAACATCTTACATGATTTGTGTGAGACTGTCATTTGATGTAGGCTCAGAATGTTTCGTATTGATCATTCAATCACTTGAAAATTTCTTATAAGCTAATAGTTTATGTGAGACAGCTATTGTCGTATTCTAAGAATAATGATTGAAATGAGAGTTAAGAGCTAAAACCCATCTATGGATACATTACGGTTTGTGTACTTAGTGTACGAACTGTTTTAACGGAATTCAGGACCGGAAGTTTGCATACCCGTTCACAAACTTATTCAACTGTTTAAGTCAGGGTACTTAAGTTTGCATACCCGTTCACAAACTGATTTAACTATTGAAGTCCGGGAACCAAGTTTTGCATACCCGTTCGCAAACGGTTTCAACTGAGTTTGGTCCGGAGCTAAAGTTTGTGTACCCGTTTGCAAACTCTCGGCTTGTGACCAATGTCCGGAACTTAAGTTTACGTACCCGTTTGCAAACTTAAGTGGTTCAAGTTCTAAAATCGGTTAATTATGATTTCATACTCATGAACAAATACATTTATTAATTAAAGAATGCAATCTTTGTAAACTGTGGCTAAAATGTTCATGAACTGATTCTTTTGAATCAATCCGATTTTGCTTCAATTGTGTCTTGTATACTTCTATAAGAATATAAACAATTGAACAACTCTATGAGTAACACAATTAGATTCATTTGATTATCAATTGATCTAGAAGTGTTAAAATGAACAAGGTTAAGAGAAAAGTGTTTGTATGGATAACTTCGGTTAACTGTTATTGAGCCAACTCAGTATACACGCTTAGGTACGGTTACCCCTATCTAAATGAAGGTATATTTCTTTTGTGTGTAACAAGCAAAAGACCATCTAACAGTGGAAATATATTAGCTTGAATTTTGAATCAGGTTTCATCTAATGATGAATATTGATTGCTTTGTTCCAAAGTTATCAAACCCTGATTTGAAGACTATATAAGGGAGAACTTTAGAAATTGCGAAACCTAATCCCCACACCTCTTGTGTGATACTAGTTGCGACTAGAGTCGATTCACCTTTAACCTAGGTTTTTCCTAAAACCATTATAGGTTAACAACTTAAAGAATTCATTGGGATTCTGAAGCCAGACCCAACTATTTTCTCTGTAGTTGCGTGTTCTGATCTTACTTTGTTCTATCGTATTGAGTACTATCTTCTCTAATATTTGCTCGAGATTTATCTCTGATAGGTAAGATATAAAAAGTAGTCACAAAGCTCTTCGTATCATTCTTTGTGATTCCATAATAATTTGTTCTACTACCATATAGTTAAGTTATTGTGAGGTAATTGATATTTCTGGGTTGTTCTTCGGGAATATAAGTCCAGTATATTAATTAGTACCTGTTCACCTTGATTTATCAAAAGACGGAACAAAAACTTCGTAAGTATTTATGTGGGAGACAGATTTATCATTTCAATAGACTTTTTTTGTGGGAGACAGATTTGTTTATCAAGTCTTCGACTTTGGGTCGTAGCAACTCTTAGTTGTGGGTGAGATAAGATAAGGGAATCAAGTGCGTAGAGTCCTGCTAGGATTTATAGGCGTAAGGAAAGCGACTGTACGTTAATCAGTGTGAGATTGGTTAGGGCTCAACTACATTCCAGTCTGAAGTGAATTTGTAGTAGGCTAGAGTCTGTAGCGGCTTAATACAATGCGGTGTTCAGATCTGGACTAGGTACCGGGGTTTTTCTTCATTTTCGGTTTCCTCGTTAACAAAACTTCAGGTGTCTGTGTTATTTCTTTTCCGAATTATATTTTTATATAATTGAAATATCACAGGTTATGTGTAGTTCAATCAATTGGTAAATCCAACATTTGGTTGTTGATTGAAATTGATGGACACTTGAACATTGGTCTTTGGTATCGTTCAAGTTGTTTCTCATAATAATCAGGCTCACGGATATCTATCTGTTCAATTGCAGATTATATTGAGAAACTGAGATATAACTCTTGGATATATTTCCTTGATTGAGTCTGAGTGTATAGTTGATTCTCTTAGAATTATATTGGAGTTAGTCCATAAAGATTGCCTAAACGAAATATTGGTGTGGTTGTTGTACCCCCGCTTTTTCAATTGGTATCAGACCAGGCAAACATGTGTTTAAGACCTCATAAGTATGTGTTTATAGCAATCTAACTTTATGGACAAAAATGTTATCTCTATAAATGTACCACCAGTCTTCGATGGCTCGAATTACTTATGGTGGAAAATTGCTATGCGTGCTTTTTTTTCCAAGCATGTGATTTTAATCATGGGTTCGTGTAGTTAATGGCTATAATCCTCCGGTTGTTACAGAAGGCGATGTAACTGTTCCAAAGGATATTGGTGCATATGATCTTGCCGAGATTCTAGCTGCAAAGCAAAATTCTGACGGATTAAATGCTATCATCCATGTCATTACCCCAGATCTTCAACACCATGTGCCTACGTGCACTAAGTCTAAAGATGCTTGGGATATTTTAGAAACTGTATTCGAAGGAAATTCCTCTGAAAAGGAAGCTAGGCTTCAAAACCTAAATTACGATTGAGAAAACCTTTGTATCGCTGATGAAGATTCATTCGAGTTTAACCACAAAGTGTCCGAAATTGTTAATGCATCTTGTGCATTGGGTAAGACTATTCCTGAAAAGGACATTGTAATGAAAATTCTTAGATCCTTGCCAGCTAAATACGATTCTAAGAAACTTGTCATAGTTGAAGGAAATAACCTTGATACTCTTTCCAGAAACTCTCTCATTGGAAAGTTAAAGAGTTCTTGATCATGATCATAACACATGCAGAACATCCGCGTTTAATATTGTGACCAACACAAGTACCTCTCCTTGCTTGTCTTGGGCTGATGAATGTTGTTCAAATCATATTGATCCTGACAGGTCATTGATTTTACAAAAGATCAAGGATATTGTGAGAAGAAGCAAAAGATATGAGGAATATCCTTCTCTCTTTGATGCTTCAAATGATTAAATACAAGGAAAATCAATTCAGTCGGTCAATCAGCATACTTTCGAAGTTTGCACAGAAATTTCAGCTTTCACAGCAGAAACTTCTACTAACTCAAATTCTGATTCAGAATGCGACTCTGACACTGAGATTTTTGAATTCTTGGATAAAAATGAAGAAATTCACCAAGAAAATCTTCAACTAAAAATAGAGTTGAAGAAACTTGAATCATCACTTCAAGTGAAAAATCTTGAGATTGATTGTCTTAATGATGAATTCACCAGAACCTTATCTTTAAAAGAAAAAGAGATTAATACTCTTAAGTGTGACCTACAAAGGTTATCCGGAAGCTCTGACAAGATCTCAGCAATGTTACTCGATCAGAAGTATTTTGGAAACACAAATGCTTTAGGGTTCAAAAGTAAGACTGTGAGCACAAATAATTCATTTATTTTGGCCGGTTCCGGAATAGTGGGTGTTTAAAGTTGTGATAAACAGGAGTCAATTCTGCAAAACGAAAATTCATCATTGGAGTGTTTGTTTTGTGGAAATGCAAATCATGTTCAAAGTAAGAGTTGGAAATTCAAGAGGAACAACAAACGAATTGCCAAACTTCAGAATGACATGCAGAGGATGAATCTGGTTTTGAGTAACCAACAAGGAACTCCTGAATACAAGAAGAAGTCTAAAACAACCAGAGTCAGAAGAGGTAAGAAGTCTGTTTATACAGCAAACCTTGATAAGTCACCATGTGACACAAGATGTGAGCATTCTGCTCACTCCATCACTATCTAATTATAGTGATGTTTGCATCCTCATTATTAACTTGAGAATATGAGGATTGCATCAAGGTTGATCAAGTCTTATATGGTTGTTAATCTCTTATCATTGGAAGTTTAAGATTGTTTAAGTAAAGATTTGCAATTGAATATTTTCTTATCAAAAATAGATATTGGGTCATGAACCGTAAAGACTTTTTCAAAAGTTTTCTTTAGGGTTTACTCTTCTAGTGCTCTATTTATATTCATTTGTGATCAAAATGCCCTTCACTCCTTTCTCTTTGGAAGATACAATATCATGACTCCTGTAACTAGAGGTACCACAAAAAGGGATGCAGCAGAGGCAGTCAATGTGTATCTTTGTGAAGGAATTATGTCCTCAAGGAACAAAAATGAGAAATATACAAACGATGAAAAAGGTTCATCCTCTAATTGCTTTTTGTTTTTTTGTCTAAATGATAATAACTTTAGGGCTATGGTGAAGGATTTCATCAACAAAAGAAATGATTTAAAATCTCAAATCACGTTCTCTTTGGAAAAGATAACTCACTATGAACAAATGTCATCTCCGACAAAGAACACCATGTGTGAACTGAAAAAAACTTGATGAGTTAACTGATATTTCTGAAGATCTGGAAGAATTAAATGATACCATAATCAATGAGTTTTTCAATAATGAGAAGGAATTCTCAGTACATGCCCTGAGAAAGCTCTACAATGTCTATGAAACTTCTTATGAGAATTTATTCTTGTGTTTTAAGAAGGATAACTAGGGTTTGGAATAACAATTATTGTGATTATATATAGATATTGCCAACGAATTTTCATCTTGCGATGTTCTTAGATTTATTTATTTAAATTCTAAAGTTGTTTGGAAGATTTTTTTTGCAGTATTAATCTTTAATGTTTTTATATATTGCAAATAATGTTATGGGATATGTGTGTTTACGTCCGTGAACTATGATTGTCCCATGTATGTCAAAAGTTAAGTCTATTGTGTCATTATGCAAATATTGATGGAAAATAGAATGAACTTTTGAATTATATGTCAAAGATTAAGTGTATGGTATCATTATGCAAATTTTGATGAAAAATAGAATAAATCTTTGAATATTCCGCAGTATTGATCTTTCCCTGATCCACTTCTATGGAAAGTACTATATGGCTCCGTAAGTTTTCTTATGTTTAGCATTTCCTATTAAATTAATCATTGAGGTTCCTTTGTGATTAATTTAATTGGGTTTTCTGGATACAAATTCATGTTTCATGTGATTTGTTAATGTCCAAAGAAATCATTTTTTTCTTGTAAAAGTAAGGTTGCTCTAGTTGTTCTTTCGGGAATGACATTATATGGGGGAGAGTTCTTAATTGAACTTGTGCTTAATTTTCAAATCTTTGTGGGGAGTGCGGCTGTGGAATATTGTAGGAGTTATCTTGTATCTTTATAAACTCCTTGATGAATACATTAAGTTTCGACTATGTGAAATCATCGAAACAAAGTTGATATGTTCTCTTTTAGTCATGAAGTATCTCTTCGAGAATTTCATTATGATCCCGCTAGTTTTCGTACCTTTGCCAATTTATATTTACAAAAAGGGGGATAATTATTTTGTACTTCATACTACATATACATATGGTTTACGGATCATTATGCAAGGGGGAGTGGTTTTCATTGTGAGATGAAGTATTGACTAAGGGGGAGTGATACATATCACCAAAGTATTATTGTCGAAGTTGTGATACAATTGAACTTTGATGTTGTGTAGTAATACTATGACACTGTATAACAATATGAAAACAATCTTGTTGATTATTTTTATGGCTACAGATCTTCGACAACTATGATGCTCAGTTGAACACGTTCAGAATCATTGGAGTAGGAGTTATGAAGAATTCAAGGAATGTTGAAGA
The DNA here is from genome assembly GCF_003573695.1 of Papaver somniferum. NCBI lineage: Eukaryota > Viridiplantae > Streptophyta > Magnoliopsida > Ranunculales > Papaveraceae > Papaver > Papaver somniferum. Next base: position 1,731,284 of record NW_020621936.1, on the reverse strand, counting down.
ACTAAGGAAATCAATCATTTGAATGAGAAGCTACAAAGTTTATTTATTTTGTAATCCATATGTATTGATAGTTTTGTCATTAAAATTGACAAAGGGGGAGATTGTTAGAGCACTGATCGGTTGAGCTCGCAAGCGTTGCTATCTCAAGCTTGTTTGTCAAGTTTAGTTGTCAAAACTATAAGTATTGATCTCTAGTCTACTTATAGATATGTCTCGGATTACGATAGAATGTGTAGTTGAGCTTTAGACTTCACGACCTTCATCGATTGGAGACGAAGAACTACTAAGGGGAGCTTGTGAAACTTCATCAACAAAAGGTATATGGAGACTTGAACTCATCTATCACTCAGAAGTATATTTTATTTTATCTCATATTGAGACAAAAGTCGTATATCTATATAGACTTTACTTTATACACATTTGATATCTCGAGCTGAGTTTAACTCGTTTATATCATTCTCGAAATATGTGTTAGAAAGCGTTTTGGTTTAACCACGTTCATCATTATTCTTGGCGAAAGTCAAAAGATGATCATGTGAAAATCACCTGGTAACATCTTACATGATTTATGTGAGACAGTCATTTGATATAGGCTCAGAATGTTTCGTATTGATCATTCGATCACTTGAAAATTGCTTATAAGCTAATAGTTTGTGTGAGACAGCTAATGTCGTCTTCTAAGAATGTTTCAATGATTGAAGTTGAAGTTAAGAGATAAAAACCCATGTCTGGATACATTACGATTTGTGCACTTAGTGTACGAACTGTTTTGACGGAATTCAGGACTGGAATTTGCATACATGTTCGCAAACTTATTCAACTATTTAAGTCAGGGCACTTAAGTTTGCATACCCGTTCGCAAACTGATTTAACTGTTGAAGTCCGGGAACCAAGTTTGCATACCCGTTCGCAAACGGTTTCAACTGAGTTCAGTCCGGAGCTAAAGTTTGCGTACCCGTTTGCAAACTGTCGGCTTGTGACCAATGTCCGGAACTTAAGTTTGCGTACCCATTTGCTAACTTAATTGGTTCATGTTCTAAAATCGGTTAAGTATGATTTCATACTCATGAACAAATTAAGGAATGCAATCTTTGGAAATTAAGGAATGCGATCTTTGCAAACCGTGTCTAAAATGTTCATGAACTGATTCTTTTGAATCAACCCAATTTTTCTCCAATTGTGTCTTGTATACTTCTATGAGAATATAAACAATTGAACAACTCTATGAGTAACACAATTAGATTCATTTGATTATCAATTGATCTAGAAGTGTTAAGCTGAACAAAGTTAAGAGAAAAGTGTTCATATTTCTAACTTCGGTTAACTGTTATTGAGCCAACTCAATATACATGTTTAGGTACGGTTACCCATATCTAAATGAAGGTAAATTTCATTTGTGTGTAACAAGATAAAGATCATCTAACGGTGGAAATATATTAGCTTGAATCTTGAATCAGGTTTCATCTAACGGTGAATATTGATTGCTTTGTTCCAAACTTATCAAATACTGATTTGAATACTATATAAGGGAGAAGTCTAGCAACTGGGAAACCTAATCCCCACACCTCCTGTGTGATACTAGTTACGACTAGAGTCGATTCACCTTTAACCTAGGTTTTTCCTAAACCATTATAGGTTAACGACTTGAAGACTTCATTGGGATTTTGAAGCGAGACCCAACTATTTTCTTTGTAGTTGCATGTTCTGATCTTACTTTGTTTTATCGTATTGAGTACTATCTTCTTTAAGATTTGCTCGAGATTTATCTCCAATATGTAAGATATAATAAGTAGTCACAAATCTCTTTGTATCATTCTTTGTGATTCCACAATAATTTTTTCTACTACCATATAGTTAAGTTATTGTGAAGTGATTGATATTTCTAGGCCATTCTTCGGGAATATAAGTCTGGTATATCTATTGGTTCTTGTTCACCACGATTTATCAAAAGACGGAACAAAAAATTCGTAGGTATTTATGTGGGAGACATTTTTATCTATCTCAATAGACTTTTGTGTAGGAGACAGATTTGTTTATCAAGTCTTCGACTTTGGGTCGTAGCAACTCTTAGTTGTGGGTGAGATCAGCTAAGGGAATCAAGTGCGTAGAGTCTTGCTGGGATTCAGAGGCGTAAGGAACGCGACTGTACCTTAATCAGTGTGAGATTGGTTAGGGCTCAACTACATTCCAATCCGAAGTTAACTTGTAGTAGGATAGATTCTGTAGCGACTTAATACAATATGATGTTCAAATCTGGACTAGGTCCCGGGGTTTTTCTACATTTGCGGTTTCCTCATTAACAAAACTTCTGGTGTCTGTGTTATTTCTTTTTCGCACTATATTTTCAATATAATTGAAATATCACAGGTTGTGCATAGTTAAATCAATTGGTAAATCCAACCTTTGGTTGTTGATTGAAATTGATTGACACTTGAACATTGGTCTTTGGTATCGTTCAAGCTGTTTCTCATAATACTCAGGCTCACGGATTTCTATCTGTTCGATTGCAGATTATATTGAGAAACTGAGATATAACTCTTGGATATATTTTCCTTGATTGAGATTGACTGTTTAGTTGATTCTCTTGGAATTATATTGGAGTTAGTCCATACAGATTGCCTAAACGAAATATTGGGTGTGGTTGTTGTACCTCCGCTTTTTCACTATGATTAACTTCTTGACCAAAGGAGATTGATACAGAGGTTACTGAAACAGGTTAGTGAAAATACGAGGGTACCCAAATAGACCATAATCTTTTAAATATCAACCTATAAGTCATATACCAAGTGTGATCATCTACGTACAAAGTCGAGACAATATGACAACTATGGTATTCACTTTGTGTGATCATCTATGAATATGAAATCGAGACGATACAACAACAAAGTGTTCACTTGATAAAAAAGTATATATTAAATCGAAACACTATAGGATCAATATCAAGTGACTGATTACCATATTCTACACATTATAGGTTGTGGCCGGTTATACCTCAATTATCAACATAAGTTAAGATAGGTTCTACCTTGTCATCTTGTATTGGTCATCCAAATATATTCAATGAAGAACCGGACCAACACTCCCATGGTTTCCCTTTCGATTATGAATCAAGTTCATACATCTACTTCCTTAAACTAATATGATAATTCATAGTTTCTAGGATGAAATCACACATATATCCTATACATAATCAAGTAACTTAATATATATATTATGTCGATGTCGTATTTACGAAGCTCAAAAGATAAGCGTTATACTTCGTAATATATTTCCTTGATACTTTGATCATAATAACATGACCAAGTCTAATCACTAGAGTATTATAAATATAACTTCGCATGTTATGTTTTCAATATAATACGACTTGAAAGATACGTTAGGAATGGAAACAAGACCAAGTCAATATTATTAACCTCAAGAGGAAGGATGATGTCTTCATTGCAGTCGTTAATTCTTCACATTCTTTAGGTCTTCATAATAATACTTGTATGTCTCAACATTCCTAGACTTTCTATTCTAACCTAAACGAAGTTGACTCTAGTAAATAATCAAGCGACTCTTAGATGAGTTTTAATACTAAAATATGACAACCAAACTTGACATACCAACGCCTGGTGGGTTCAACCGAGCTATGCTCTAACAGTTAGTCCTTTAATGTTTCGTATTATGATCCAAAGCAGTTGAGTTGATGAAGTCTTCACAATAGGTGAAGTATCTTGAGATAGTGGATTTTTTATCTTGGGATTCACATGCGTAGACCAGATTGGTTGTAGGCGCAGGGATGCCGATGAAACTTAGTAACTAGGAGTAGTTTGCTTGGATCAACTATACGAAGTTGAGGTAGTTAATTTGTATATCAGATTAATTTTAAGAGTGTTCAAGACAAGACTAGGTCCCTGAAAAGAAGAGGGTACCAAGTGCGCGACCAACTTTTTTTGTTCGACAACGTATATGGATAAAACTCAATACAGTTGCAAGTTGGTCTAAGTCAAAGACCCTTAAACAATATGTATCAAAAAAAATTCTTTTTCTTTTCTATGATCAACATGTCTAGACTTAAATTTCCATGAACCTTATTGTGTAGAATAGTTGTTGGACAATATCACAAATCGATATACAAGATCAATCTAGTCGTATCCGGTTCAATAAGATCCGAGTTCTAACAAGTATGAAACTTGCGATCTATCTTTCAAGATACGAATTCAGCAAGAATGAGTCTTGTTTTTTATCTCAATTAATAAGGACTTAAACTATCTTAGATTGATTACGTACTACTTGTGTTATTCCTATTATAAAGATAAAACCGAAAAGGAGAGGGTATCAAGTATACCACCAACTTTTTCGTTCGGAGGAAAAACCTAATATAATTACAAGTAGATCTAAATTAAAGATTCATGAGCAATATGTATATAAAGTTTTTCTTTTCTCTTCCACAATTAATATGTCTAGACTAAGAAGTCCGTGAACTGATGAGTGTGTAAACACGTCATTTTTACATCTTAATTTACATTTATTTAGTTATTTATTTTGTACATATTTAGTGATTTTATTTAGTTTTGTAGAACTTAACTAAAACCCGGACTTCGCCCACAAATGAGAAAAAATCAACAAATTCAAGATCCCGATGAACGAACGTGGTCACCCAAATATTTGACATATAATTCATGCAGTACGTGTTAGTGGGTCAAGCCCATTATGGTGCGCAAAAGCCATAAGTAGTCTAATGGGCTAATGTCGTTTTGGATTTAATGGCCCAAATTTATTAAAACGCAAGTGTGGTAACTAATCACATGAAAGATTCAGATCCGGAAAAAATATAATTAGCTTTCCATAAAGATATGCATGGACGTGTTTAATGAAAGGATTTTATTTCATTTATGAACACAAGGCAACATAAGCCAAAAATATAATTAGCTTTCCATAAAGGAGAGGGTATCGTATATTTTCATATCTCAGAATTATTCTTTAATTTATTGTGATTGAAAGAATAAAAAGGGAGGAAAAAGAGAGGGTTAGCTATCTAAGGGAGTTTGGCCAAGAAGAATTGGGAATTCTGGGGGTTTCCTTTCGAGTAGTAGTTATTATTTTATTTTTTTTAATCTTTTTCTTATGTTAGTTTTTTTTTCTTGTACTAGAATAACTCTTTACTAGGTCTAAATGAAGCCATATGATGTTTACAAGAGGATTTTAATATTTTTCTATAAGAATTACATTTGTTCTTTGTTCTAGTTTCATAAAGATAATTGTTAGAGCATAGCTCGGTTGAACCCACCAAGCGTTGGTATGTCAAGTTTGGTTGTCATATTTTAGTGAGCCAAAACTCATTTAAGAGTCGCTTGATTATGTACTACAGTCAACTTCGTATAGGTTAGCTTGAAAGTATTAGGATATGAGACATTACAAGTATTGCGAAGACTTGAAGAAGTGAAGAAGTAAGGAGCTAAAACGACAACATCATCCTTCCACTTGAGGTTAGTGATATTTGACTTGAACTGTTTCATTCCCTAAACGTATCTTTCAAGGCGTGGATATTGAAAACAAAACTGCGAAACATGAATGATTATACTCTAGTTAGACATAGTATTAAGGAATACAATACGAGGTTTATTGCTTAACCATTAAACTTTATAGATAAGACATCAGCATAATCGTTTGAATGCTATTGTGATTATGTATGGGTATGAGGTTAAGATTTCATCTTAGGAAACGATGTTTTACATTCGTTTTAAGGAAGTAATTCATGAACTTGTTTTGTGAATCGAAAGAGAAATCGCCATGCATTATTGGTATTGTTATTCATTGCATATCTTTTGAACTACCAATATGTGTGATTAGTATAACCGCTCATGACTTGTTTATGTTCTTGGTAAAACTATTCACAAAGGCCTGACTTTTGTATTGGTATGACTTTTACTAGTGAAACCGATCTTAAGTAATCACCTGAGATGGTATGATCGATTTTGTGTTATTGGTATGACCTACTCTGGGTAAAGGGGAACCGATCCTAGTAAGAGGTGCAACCTATCACAAATGGGAATCGATCCTTGTATGAGGTGCATCAAGTTTTTAGCAGAAAGGGGAACCGATTCTATGGACATGTGCAACACATTTTTAGGCAAGGGGAACCGATCTTATGGACATGTGCAGCAACTACAAGTTAGATATCATATACATGTGGGGAACCGATCCTAGTACCTAGTCAACCGAATTTTGGAAAGCTAGTGTGACTATGCACAGTACTCACATGGAGGTAGAATCGAAACTTGTTTTGGTAGAACCGTTAAACCCATGATTTGTGATTGAGTGTTCTTGATCAATCACGTAGTTCTTAAAAGTCAGATGAACCAATTCTAAACTTTTTTGGAAGTGTGGCAAATCGGTTTCAAGATTGTAAGTATGAAATAGGACTTACAAAGTAAGGATGTCGACATACTTTGAACATGTGCAGTAACACTTATCTTTAATTGTTCAAAGTTATTCCTTAATAGCTAAAGGAATAAAATCCCAAATCGAATAAAATAAATTGAGAATCTTTTATTTAAGATTTTTAATTTTATTTTAGGAAAATGGAAATTAGTAATGTGCAGTTACTAGTTGGAGATTTTCCAAGAGATTTTAGGTCACTATTTTGGACAAATCATTTCCAGGAATTATGGAAACCGAATCTGGAATATATTGCATATCTTTGAGAATATTTTCGGTTTTGAAAATTCCTTGGTGTCCAAACTTCCTTGGTCTATAAATATGAAAGTTTGCATTTCGAGCAAACTAATCCTCGTACAACAAGAACTATCTCAGTTGTGCTGCTACTGGTGAAGCCGCCTATTCGGAGAGGAGAGTAACCTAATTAGGCGAAATCTCTTACGGCCGCTCAGTTTAAAGTCTTCTTTGGGATTGAGAAGCTCTATTAGTACCGTTGGTGGGAAACTAGATAATTGCGGTTTATCTTTTGTTTTCGATTGATTTGATTGACTAATGGTGGTTGAACTTTGATTGCACCTAGTTTTTTTATGCTTGAGAATCTTCTCTTCTGACATAAGATTCACTCAAACTAGATCGAAGTTTCGACGGGTATCTTTAGACTGTTCGTAGATCTAAAGACATCTTGTGATAATCCACTGTAAACAGACTTTGTTTTGTGCGTGATTGATCACAAGAGATTCAAGTTGATTGTGTGCATGTGTTTATTGAAGATCTAAGAAGATTTGAAGACAAAGAAAACTTTGAAGATTTTTGATTTGGGATTCATAATCTTTGGTGTGCACAATACTTGTGTCGGTAAAAGAGGATCCAACTATAATCGGTTTATCCTTGTGGTAGATTAGATTGATTAGTTGTGTAAATCGGCATCAATACAATTCTTTGTGATTAAAAGTATTGATTGCAAAATCTTAAAAATTACTTCGGTAGTTGATAAATAAGATAGATCTTAGAACCTGACGAAGGAGTTTATTGAGATAAACAGAAGATCCTTTGTCGAACTCATATCACTTGGTTGAAAGAGTTGATACCAAACAGATTTGTTGTTCCTTTACTTTTTGGAATACGAACCAAAGGAATTGTTCCAAGTACGTGACTTATTACAGGTCGGAGGCGTGGGAATACAAACAGAACTAGGTGAACTATAGGTTTAGTTGCTTGGTCTCAACTATATGAAGTTGGTTTGATTTTTTATAGCGGCTTAATCCTGAGAGTATTCAATTCTGGACAAGGTCCCGGGGTTTTTCTGCATTTGCGGTTTCCTCGTTAACAAAATCTTGCTGTGTCATTTACTTTTATTTTCCTCAATTATAATTGTTGTTATTATCATTTAAAGTAAATTACACAAACGTTAATTCATATTTACTTGATAAACAATCCTATTGTGTTTGGTTAAGTCTGAAACTTTTATCAAGTAAATATACTTCGTTGTTGTATTGTCTCGATCTCGTATTCATAGACGATCACACGAACTGTGAACCGATTTGTTGTATTATCTCGACTCAGTCCATATACAATCACTTTCGGAGAAAGGACTTATAGGTGGAAAAGTTTTAGATTGAGGTATATTTGGGTACCCTCGTCTTTTCAATTGGTTTCAGAGCAGGCAAACATGAAAAGATCTAACAATCTGTGTTTGATGCGATTCAACCTATAATACATGAGTCAAAGTAGAGTTAAGCGAGAGCGAAAACTATTAAAGAAAGAATTAGTTAACGTATCACAAGACATTGGAAGTTTTGATTTTAAGAAATGTTTAAAAGGGGCTTCTTCATCAAGTTCTACTTGCTCTTCTTAGAATAAGTCTGAAGGTTCTCTAGAGGAGATTAAGTTAAGCCATGTATTTGTAATCAATGATTCGGATTCTGAAAAATCTCTTTTTGATGACGAGAATTTTTTGAGTTCTATGCTTGAGATTTCTGATGAAATATCAAGTGTAAAAACTTCTGAACTAAAGGAATTGAGCAAACAATTTATTACTTGTTCTAATTAACTTCTTTCAGCACTTGAAAGAGAACGAGATTTAACTTTAAAGTATGGAAATCTCGATGAAGTACATAACTTGCTGAAAGAAAATTCTCACAACAAATACAGAGTCTTAATGACAAAGTATGTGCTAGTCTTTCTCAAGCTGAGAAAGATCGTAATGTGGCTCTTGAAAAAGTACGTTTGTTGGAAGAGAAACTTGTTGAATCTGATGCAAGAATTAACTCTCAACAAAAGAACTTTGAAGAGAAAGCAGGAGAATACCTCTCACGAGAAATATGTCTTGAGGTTGATCTAGCTAGTGCTCTTGATAGAATCAAGACGTTAAAACAAGAAAATTTGGACCTTAAAAAGTTCAACGTTAGCTCAAAGAATTTAACCTCAATGTTAGAAGCAAGTAGAAATCATCGTGATACACGAGGATTGGGCTATAAGGGAATAAATGCTTCAAGTATTAGCAAAGAGGTAAAATTTATTAAAGCTACGAATTCTTCTAAACCAGAGGCTTCCACTGAAGTAAAATATGCTCGTAAAGATGTAAAACCAGATAAGCCTAAGAATCATGTTCAACCATACTCTTCGAGAACGACAATTAAAGAGAGCACTTCTGCTAATGTCAAGAAAGCAACAAAGATGAACAAAGATAAGAAGAAGAAGAAGAAGAAGAAGAAGAAGAAGAGAAGGAAGAAGAAAAATCATCGAGTTCCAATACAAGAGGATCTACAAAAAGGTAACATTAAAACTCACACTTCGTATGTTACTAAGCATTGTAGTTATTGTGGTAATAAAGGGCATGTGGAATGGGGATGCAATATTCGTAAGTTAAAAGACACACTTTCTTTTGTATCAAACGAATTGTCCAAGATTTCTCCTCTAAGGAACTCAGATCAGTATTGTCCTAAGTTTAGGAAAAAGAATTATTAAAATGATAGTTCAAATTTTGCATATCACTCGACAAGGTCGTTTCATAAAAGACCCAATTATAGGAAGAGTGATGATTTTTTAAATGCAAAAACAAGATCTGATGTTCCAAATTGGAGAAAGAGTGTTTCGCAAAATATTCAAAAGGACAATGATCCTAATGGTATGAAGGAGAAAGCTGCTCCTGCGAAACCCAACTCTAAATGGGTCCCGAAGTCCTTCATAGCCAAGAAGGGACCAAAAGTTAGTCACAAGAATGAATCTCAGTTGTTAATTGTTGGTGACAATAATTAAAAGAGTATTCTTGAAAGACTAAAGAAAGACATCATGTCTGAAATCTCTTGTACTAGTGAACGTTGTGATATGACACTCTTCATCACAAGTCAAAAAGGAAAAACAAGAGATGGAACAAGAGAAAACAAACCAAGCAAGAGGTCAAGAATGATGAGTCTGTCATAGTCACTCGTGACGAACAAGACAAGGCTCAACTTAACACAACCTAGTTGTGTTATAATGTGCATGCTCACCTTAATGCTCATTTTTTTTAAAGGTGAGGAAGCACATGAAAAACTGAGCACGTGATCTCTCGATTATTTTATGATTAATTAACATCTTTAGGGAGATTTATTTTATATACTCATACCTTATCTATCTATTTTTGAGCTTTTGATAGAAACGGTAATTTTTAGTTGATGATGTTGATATATACTGATCATATATGTGTAGCTCTTGCTTTTATGGTTAAAACGAGCCAAAAATCACTGAATTCGGATTTCGTATGCAAAAGTTATGCCAAAAACATTTTAGTATTGTGATCCTTCACTAGAAACACAAGGGTACCGATCCTAGTGAGAGGTGCAATACGTGGGTACCGATCCTAGTGAGAGGTGCAATACGAAGGAGTGTAAAACTGTTTTGCCTATAACTTCTTCGTCCGAACTCGGAATGACCTCATTTTTTCTGCGTTGGTTTCACAATTCAATTCCCTACAAGATTGAGGTAATTGCAATACTTTATTTTATGTTGAATACTTATAGTGTATTGCAAATTGATTTATGAGATGTATGTTTTCGGTTTTCATAACCTTAATATTCGATCTCATATATTGTGAACCCTTATGGTTTGGGTGACTTTTTGATTTAGCAGGATTAAGTTCTAGCCCATGTTGGTAGGCTTTATCAAAGGATCATGAGGGGTTCTGATAGAAAAAAAGTCACAATATGTTGAATCGGTTTTGGTTTAGCATAAAAGCATATGTGTGTTTCGGGGCTTTCAACTTTTGCTTGCAATAGTTAAAAACCGGTTTTCAACCTTTCTCTGGTAAAGGTTGGTTGTTGTTATTCTTTTGTTTTGCATAAGGATGACAACATAATGATATTTCGATATCAATTCTCCCTCGAAGAAGATGCAAACATATTGGAGAAGTGGATGCGAAATTTGAGGTAACAATCTTGTTAGTTAATTGTTTTCCTGTATAAGAAAAGCCTGATTTTATTTCATATACTGTATTATTGCTTTTGTTTGACAAAATTTCGGTACAATTGATGTTTTATTACATTATTTGTGTATGGATGTGTGTGTGATTCAATTGGTTCCGGTTAAGCAAAACTATTGTTATCTTGCTTTATTATGTGGTATCAATTGTTTAGGCTTACAAAACTTCGGTGCAATTGTGGTGTTTAATGTCTATGTTGTTTCAATTGCTTCCGGTTGAGGTGAATAATTATGCAAGTTGATTTATTTGGTTTGTATGAATTTTTTATGGCTTAACGAAAGAAAAGGTTTACGGGATGAATTGTTTAATCCAATTCGATTCCGGATAAGAGAAACTAAGTTAATTCTGATCTTAATTAGACTTATCAAAGTGCAAGTTTCGGTTATTCAAGTCTAATCGAATGCCTTAACAAGAATTGCTAGTTAACTAACCTAGTACTTGTCTTGTTTAAAAGTTAAAGGTCTAAGTTATATGGATAATTAGAACCTGATGAAAAAAAATAGAGTTATCTTTATTTTGGTTTATCGAACAAGCGATTGTATTTGTACAATCGGTTTAGCAAAGGAACTAAGGTGCTTAGTTGATTTTTGGTTTGCTAAACTATTAGGGAAAATTGCTTCTGGCAATTGTTTCCTTGGTAACATATCAAAACAAATTACTTTGTAGTATCAAAAATGGTATGTGGAACCCTCGTGCTTAACTCTAGGTTTGCAAGTCTATTTTGAGATTTGTAAGATCCTTTCGGTTTGTTCTTTATTTTTTTGTTTCTTTGTCATTCTGTGACAAAAAGGGGGAGAAATATATGGAGTAAACAAGTGATACTGGTATTGATTTATATTGATTGGTATCACTAAGGGAAAGGACATTGGTGCTTAAACGTTTATCTAACGAAAAAGTGAAAGCATTGACTAAGGGGGAGTAACATATCATATACTTGTAGTTATATGGACTACAAAGGAAATAACAAAGACGTGTGGATTGATAAAATCTACCTATCTTACCTTTAGGGGGAGTATTAGCTTTGTTATTAGAATGTCAACAGCGACATTTAAGGATTGAATGTATACAAGTTATTGTGTTGTTGAATTCGGGAATCAAGCGTATGTGTAATGAATTTTTGTAATTTGTTTATCCATATGATGTAAGAGTTTTGCCACTAAAATTGAAAAAGTGGGAGATTGTTAGAGCATAGCTCGGTTGAACCCACCAAGCGTTGGTATGTCAAGTTTGGTTGTCATATTTTAGTGAGCCAAAACTCATTTAAGAGTCGCTTGATTATGTACTACAGTCAACTTCGTATAGGTTAGCTTGAAAGTATTAGGATATGAGACATTACAAGTATTTTGAAGACTTGAAGAAGTGAAGAAGTAAGGAGCTACAACGACAACATCATCCTTCCACTTGAGGTTAGTGATATTTGACTTGAACTGTTTCATTCCCTAAACGTATCTTTCAAGTCGTGCATATTGAAAACAAAACTGCGAAGCATGAATGATTATACTCTAGTTAGACATAGTATTAAGGAAGACAATACGAGGTTTATTACTTAACCATTAAACTTTGTAGATAAGACATCGACATAATCGTTTGAATGCTATTGTGATTATGTATGGGTATGAGGTGAAGATTTCATCCTAGGAAACAATGTTTTACATTTGTTTTAAGGAAGTAAATTCATGAACTTGTTTTGTGAATCGAAAGAGAAATCGCCAGGCATTATTGGTATTGTTATTCATTGCATATCTTTTGAACTACCAATATGTGTGATTAGTATAACCGCTGATGACTTGTTTATGTTCTTGGTAAAACTATTCACAAAGGCCTGACTTTTGTATTGGTATGACTTTATTAGTGAAACCGATCTTAAGTAATCACCTGAGATGATATGATCGATTTTGTGTTATTGGTATGACCTACTCTGGGTAAAGTGAAACCGATCCTAGTAAGAGGTGCAACCTATCACAAAGGGGAATCGATCCTTGTATGAGGTGCAACAAGTTTTTATCAGAAAGGGGAACCGATCTAGGGATATGTGCAACACATTTTTAGGCAAAGGGAACCGATTATATGGACATGTGCAGCAAGTACAAGTTAGATACCATATATGTGAGGGGAACCAATCCTAGTACCTAGTCAACCGAATTTTGGAAAGCTAGTGTGACTATGCACAGTACTCACATGGAGGTAGAACCGAAACTTGTTTTGGTAGAACCGTTAAACCCATGATTTGTGATTGAGTGTTCTTGATCAATCACGTAGTTCTTGAAAGTCAGATGAACCAATTCTAAACTTGTTTGGAAGTTTGGCAAATCGGTTTCAAGATTGTAAGTATGAAAGAGGACTTACAAAGTAAGGATGTTGACATACTTTGAACATGTGCAATAACGCTTATCTTTAATTGTTCAAAGTTATTCCTTAATAACTAAAGGAAGAAAATCCCAGATCAAATAAAATAAATTAAGAATATTTATTTAAAGGTTTTAATTTTATTTTAGGAAAATGAAAATTAGTAATGTGCATTTACTAGTTGGAGATTTTCCAAGAGATTTTCGGTCATTATTTTGGACAAAGCATTTCCAGGAATTATGGAAACCGAATCTGGAATGTATTGCATATCTTGAAAATATTTTTGGTTTTGGAAATTCCTTAGTGTCCAAACTTCCTTGGTATAGAAATACGAAAGTTTGCATTTCGATCAAACTAATCCTCGTACAACAAGAACTATCTCAGTTGTGCTGCTACTGGTGAAGCCGCCTATTTGGAGAGGAGAGTAACCTAATTAGGCGAAATCTCTTACATCCGCTCAGTTTAAAGTCTTCTTTGGGATTGAGAAACTCTATTAGTACCGTTGGTGAGAAACTAGATAATTGCGGTTTATCTTTTGTTTTCGATTGATTTGATTGACGAACGGCGTTTGAACTTTGATTGCACCTAGTTAGTTTATGCTTGAGAATCTTCTCTTCTTGTATAAGATTCACTCAAACTAGATCGAAGTTTCGACGAGGATCTTTAGACTGTTCGTAGATCTAAAGACATCTTGTGATAATCCATTGTTAACAGACTTCGTTCTGTGCGTCATTGATCACAAGAGATTCAAGTTGATTGTGTGCAGGTGTTTATTGAAGATCTAAGAAGATTTAAAGACAAAGAAGACTTTGAAGATTTCTGATTTGGGATTCATAATCTTTAGTGTGCACAATACTTGTGTCGGTAAAAGAGGATCCAACTATAATCGGTTTATCTTTGTGGTAGATTAGATTGATTAGTTGTGTAGATCGGCATCAATATAATTCTTTGTGATTAAAAGTATTGATTGAAAAATCTTAACTATTACTTCGGTAGTTGATAAATAAGATAGATCTTAGAACCCGACGAAGGAGTTTATTGAGATAAACAGAAGAGCCTTTGTCGAACTCATATCACTTGGTTGAAAAGAGTTGATACCAAACAGATTTATTGTTCCTTTACTGTTTGGAATACGAACCAAAGGAATTGTTCCAAGTACGTGACTTATTACAGTTCGGAGGCGTGGGAATACAAACAAAACTAGGTGGACTATAGGTTTAGTTGCTTGGTCTCAACTATGCGGAGTTGGTTTGATTTTGTATAGCGGCTTAATCCTGAGAGTATTCAATTCTGGACAAGGTCCTGGGATTTTTCTACATTTTCGGTTTCCTCGTTAACAAAATCTTGCCGTGTCATTCACTTTTATTTTCCGCAATTATAATTGTTGTTATTATAATTTAAAGTAAATTACACAAACATTAATTCATATTTACTTGATAAGCAATCCTATTGTGTTTGGTTAAGTCCGAACCTTTTATCAAGTAAATATACTTCGTTGTTATATTGTCTCGATCTCGTATCAATGGACGATCACACGAAGTGTGAACCGATTTGTTGTATTGTCTCGACTCGGTCCATAGACAATCACTTTCGGAGAAAGGACTTATAGGTGGAAAAGTTTTAGATTGAGGTATATTTGGGTACCCTCGTCTTTTCAATAATAATATTATTTACATGTCTTCGTGCTTGCTTTATTGAGTCATATATTTTTTTATGGAGAGCATCACCTTTGGTGGAGGAAATTATTAGTGTTTTGATAACTTCAATACAGATGGTATTAGTGTTTTATCTTCCTAGACGTAAATATGCGTGTCCTAAATCTCCTTGAAGTAGTATTGAATCTAATATGCATAATACTGGTGGAGTCTTAGAACCCTAGGTACGTATATTTTATTTATTAGATTTAATTAAAATTTCTTAATCAATCTTTTTGGCATAGTTTCATTATAAATATTAGGTAACAATTTTAGTCCCTGTGAAAGAACCGTATTTATATACTATCCAATTGATAGATGCATACTTGCGGCATATAAAAAAAAATCACATCATGAACCTGATTCTGTAGAAGGGTTCCTGGACGATCTAAAAAATCGGTATCCAAGATCAATCTAGTCATCCAAATCAATAGGATCTGAATTGTTACAAGTATGAAACTTGTGATCTATCTTTCAAGATACGAAGTCATTGTTATCAATTAACAATGACTTAAAATACCTATATGTTAAAAAGCGGGGGTATAAAAACCACACCCAATAATTCGTTCGGCAATCTGTATGGACTAAACTCCAATATAATTCGAGCCAAGGGGAACTCCGCGGGAAGGATTAGACAAAGTCCTGTGCACCCCACTCCCCACGTGGGCGTCAATCCAGGAGGACCGACTTGCATCATTGAGGGCTATCCACCACGATGCACCTTTGCTGACCAGTCACTCTTCTTTATCCGGTGAAACCGCAACCCACGTCCACACCAAGAGGAACGAGCTTTCGAGGCAATCCGTGATCAGAAGGGCAAAACAATATACCGACGCCGCTATTAGCAATTAGCAGGGGAGACTGGTACCCAGTCTCTCCGCCCAGATGAATGCTTCAAGAACGACGAGCCACGAGAGGAAGTACCGGATGCTCCATGACAGCTGCAGGACGGTACCAATTCCACAACTGATGAGCTCGAAGTGGTCAACATCGGGGATGGGGAATATCCTAGGCCTATCTCCATCATTTCGACCTTGTCTGCGGAGGAACACACGATACTTGTGCAACTTCTCAAGGAATACCAGGACATATTTTCCTGGACGTATGAAGAAATGCCATATTTAGATTGGTCACCCATCATCTACATGTCATACCCGGATCCAAACCGGTTGCAGTTCAGACACGAGGAAAATGGACAGATCATGTGTTGCATGGATTTCAGAGACTTGAACATATGCCGCCCCAAAACGATTCTCCTCTACCTAACATCGACATGTTAGCAGATGCAACCAGCGGACACGGCATGTTCTCCTCCATGGATGGATGTAGCGGCTACAACCAGATAAGGATATACGAGCATGACGAAAGTAAGATAGCTTTTCGAACTCCTCTCGAAAATTTTATTATACTGTACTGCCATTTAGTTTAAAGAATGCCGGTGCAACGTATCAACGCTCTATGACGGCAATCTTCCACTGGAGCCGATACCTCAAGAAGATAACGATGTCTACGCGTCATGTCGAGCAAAATCCGGGCGAGTCACTCTATCAGACGATGGTGCATGTCTACCGTGCTATGTTGGAGAATCTGCGCTTTTGGTCATCCTCTGGACTTCGTGAAGCTATTGAACGCTCATCTACAACAGCATCTGCCCTGCTAGAAAGAACCAGTTTCGCTGAAGCATCAAGAGGAAAGCCACCGAGATACAACATCCTGCGCCTCCAAAATTGCCAACTTCAACTCTAGTACTACATGCACGAGTGCTGCAATAATGAAACAACATCCAAGATATTCCATATCTGGATCGACGGTAACTACATCAATGAGAGACGCTTTCAGAATTTGTCTCCCGTGGAAAAAGTAGTTTTCTTACCAAAGGAGATTGCACCTGGGGCTTAAGAGGGTGCCAAGTTCGTACAAGTTTCCACCACGCCTCTCCCTGCCAGTCTCTTCTGATCACAGTTGCTGCCAATAATTGTTGTTGCTTGTCGATTGATACCATCCAGAGCTTCACCATATCAACAACCATTATGTACAAAAGACCCATCGGGCATACAAGATAGAACCATGTAAACCACACTTGGGGACTGAGGCTCAGCACGAAGTTCCTTCACCGTCAGTCAAGGACTTCTTCAACACGAGAGAGATGGTCAATCAAGAAGCATGGAATTCACAAAAGTAAATCAAACTGAAGAGGAAGTCACTTCAACACTCCCTCCAGCAGAAGCTGCTTCAATGGTCTATTCAAGAGACGCCTCAACGCTTTCTCCGGGACCCACGTTCGCTTCAGAATCCTGCTTCAATGCTCTCTCCAGGAGCCACCTCCACATTTTCTTCAGAAGCTGCTTCAATGGTCTATTCAAGAGCCGCCTCAACGCTCTCTCCGGGATCCACGTTCGCTTCAGAATCCTGCTTCAACACTCTCTCCAGGAGTCGGTTCAACGTTCGCACCAGAAGCCACTTTAACATCCTCTCGAGCCGTTTCAACACGCAAGATACATCAATAATCTGCGCTTTGGTCAAGTTATCTTTGATGTACTCATTGCTCAACATACGTCTCATCCATCCTTCATAAGGGCCCAGCGGAGCATGACAAACCTTGAAGTCGATAGGAGAAGGGTTATCTTGTGGAACGGATACTTTTCATATAGTTGAAAGGGCGCGGTGAACAACTCATCATCTATGTTCGGCACATCTTTGAAGCTGTCAACACTCCCTGACTTGGCATCAGCATTATCCCCAGAAGACATCTTAGTAGGACCCCTTTTATTCATCCTACAATAAAATAAAAGCAGGGGAGTCAGTACTTGTATGAAAACGCATGGGATGTGTAGTCACGCACGGCATGACATACATTCACGTTAAAATACACCAGGTTGGGCAAAGCAAACAAGGCTGGTATTGAGCCACGTTAGCAAACAAAGTCGGTGTTGGTCAAGTCCACGAAGCCGGTGTTGATCAAGGTCACAAGGCCGAACGAAACAAGACAGTAAGGCCGGTGTCGATCGAAACAGCGATGTCCGTCAGCAAGGTCGGTGTTCCTCAAATCAGCAATGTCGATGTTGGTCAAAGGGAAATTTTGGTGTTGGGGTGAGGCAACAGGTATGGTGTTTGGTCGAAGCAGGCACGACCGTCCCCAAACAAAGCCGGCATGCGGCGGGTCCCACTTGATCAGGCACATCCAGCCCCAGATTGGTCGAAGCAGGCACAGCCGGCCCCAAGCAAAGCCGACATGAGGCGGGTCCCGCTTGATCAGGCACAGCCAGCCCAGATTGGTCGAAGCAGGCACCGCCGGCCCCAAGCAAAGCAGGCACGCGGAGGGTCCCACGTTCGAGCAAGACAGGCATAACAAGCCCACGTTCGAGCAAGCAGGCGCATGATGAGTCCCACGATCGAGCAAAACAGGCGCAACCGTCCGTTGAGCAGGCACATCAGCCCCACGCTCGAGCGGAGCAATCACGAAGCAGGCTCTCGATCAAAGCAGACATAACAAGGTCGATCGAAGCAGGCAAGACCGACATCATGTTAGGGGAACGCTCTCCTGGACGCCTCTTGAACGTGACATGCTCAAAGGACAAGACGACTCGTCTCTCCTGGTAACATCTAACTTTGTCTCATAAGTTTTATCTGTATATGTCACCATCTAATGCCTACCTCACAATAGTGTAACCATTATGTGCTAGGCAGGGGACTTAATGTTGATGGTGGATTTTAGTTCAGGGATAAAGTTGTGAAACCAAATTTATGCGCTGGTATCCTACAAAGGATAAAGCCACTGATAAAATAACGAATACTTCTTTACTTCGCTAATTTACCTAGAATGAAGCATGTGGAAACAATCCCATGTACCCTGTGAATTTATAGCATTATTAATGCATGCTTAGCCTTGTATTTTCTGCAGAACTCTCATTATTAGTGCGGCATGAAGACTGAGTGTTGCTCTTAGCAGAGTAACACGAATCCCCAAGTGTTAATAATGAAGCATACACGAAATACCCATACAGGCTACATCTCTCGATGTGTTATACTAGCCCGATTGAGCATATTTGAATCTGGACTGTCCATATCAGTCTCAGAAAAAATCACGACCACGTAAGTTGGCCGCATGATTTAACTAGCCTAGACGATCCTCAGCAGGAGCAGGCTACCACCTTAATGACCACCAGCGGGCCCATTTATGCCTTGGTCGGTCGAATACATACCACGCCTCCCAAACGGCCACCGAACACCAGCCTAGAATGGGATGGTTGGGCTGGTGTGGAGCAGCTTGGAAAAGCTTGTGCGCACAAGACCGCCTGTGGCAGTCTCAAATTCATCACGACCGTCCAACTTCACCAGCATGATTGGACGGCGTGGATTATCCCATGACCGGTTGGATAAGGCTTTTCCTGCACACCGGCGGGTCCCCTTCACGCCTGCATAATCAATCCTCCCCTGACCTAGCCACAGAACCATGTACAGTTTCCGAAGTTGGGCCGGCGTGAAAGCTTAAAGGGTCGCAGAAAATTCCACTAAAGGTCCCAAATTGACCACGACCATCCAACTTCACCGGCATGATTGGATGGCTTAGATCGGACCCATAGCCGTCAGGCAGGTATTGACATGTTCATCACCGGCCCAATGTGGGCCCCACATGGTCGGCCTCCCCAAAAGAGGAGCGTGGCTTGCTAATTCGTCCAGCCAAACTAGCGTGGACGTGAAACCCTAATTAGGGTTTGCGGCACATCACATGTGTCGCAAATCAGTCTCAACCATCCATCTTCGCAGGCATAGATGGAGGGTGTAGATGTAGATTCAAAGGGCCCAGATCATGCCAACACAATCACCGTGGTCCCGTCTACATGTGTGACCAATCGTCTAAGGCCGACCATGACTAGGTGCCTCGATTCGTGCGCCCAAACTATGCATGGTCGTGCGGTCCCAATCGCAAAACGATCTCGACCACTCAACTTCGCCGGACAAATTGAGTGGCTTAGATAACATCTCCATGGGACAGTGACGTACAGACACGAACGCTGGCAAGCTGTCTACACGCATGCCCGATCGGTTTTGCCAAAAGCCTCTCCCATGCTTGGATTCGACCAAGATGAAAAGGAGTACTTGCGCACCTCCTAAACCCTAATCCGACGGTCGCATATGTGGGTCGCAAGTCATCTCGTCCGTCCAACTTCTCCATCTTGGAAGGACAACCTAAGACAGGAGTTAGGCGACCAGTCAAGCATCACCACGATCACCGTCCACCACTCTTCCACACAGAGTGATCGTCCAAGTCAGGGCTTACCTGTACAGCCTCCAAACGATCACTCGAAGATGGCTGGACGTGATGCTATTTTAAGACGCTTAATGCGTGACTTACTCCGTTAAGCCTCAAAAAAAATGATGCTTCATACATGTTGAATATATTCGATGCATTACATGCATATAATACACACGATATTTCATAAATATCGACTTACTAAATAACTTAGTTATTTAATCTAGCATCATATGCTACTTTCTGTGGGTCCCACGATCCACGCATTCGAGACATCAAGCATGTCATAAATTGGGGGATACATACTGGGGTATTGGTCTGGCGGTTTACAGCGTGCAGCGCACAACGCGCCATCACAAGAACGTGTCAGGAAGACATGGACGGTTAGTGATGATGGGAGAAGTGGGCAAGACTGATCGTGTGACACTAACACACGCGACTCCACTACTCCATAACTCCACTTCCTCCACTTCCCACGAGAGACGTGGGTAAGGCTCAATGACTTGTATAAATAGGTTATCCTCCTTATTTCCAAGACAACAGAAACCAAGTGTTGATACAATCGTATCCAAACACCATAACTGATAGCTTACATTCTGCAAGCCAGTTCAGCTTTCTGATACAAGTCATACACATCCAACACCTTCACAATCTCAACACCTTCTTCGCTTCCCTCCCTAAGATCAACCCCATCTCCTTCACTTTGTAACCGAAGCAAGTCTGGAACGGTCATTTCTTAGTTTAGGCTAGAATTGTACATATTGATTTCTCGAATCACAAGCACTCTCGTGCAGTGCATTTGTTTAGGGTTTAGATTCATTTCTCATTCACACACCCCAAATTGCCAAAACCGGCAGGAATAGTTTTCACCCATAAATACACAGACACCAGAAATTTTGTTAACGAGGAAACTGCAAATGCAGAAAAACCCCGAACCTAGTCCGGATTGAATGCCACACTGTATTAAGCTGCTACAGACTCTAGCCTACTACAAGTTAACTTCGGACTTGAATGTAGTTGAGCCCTAACCAAGTCTCACACCGATTAAGGTACAATCGCGTTCCTTATGCCTCTTGAACCACGCCGGATTCTGCGCACTTGATTCCCTTAGATGATCTCACCCACAACTAAGAGTTGCTACGATCCAAAGTCGAAGACTTATAAACAAATTTGTCTCCCACAGATATGTCTATCCTTTATTCTGTTTGTTTCGTCTTATGATAAAAAAATCAAGGTGAACATGAAAAGAAGAGGGTACCCAAATATACCTCAATCTAAAACTTTTCCACCTATAAGTCCTTTCTCCGAAAGTGATTGTTTATGGACTGAGTCGAGACAATACAACTAATCGGTTCACACTTCGTGTGATCGTCTATGGATACGAGATCGAGACAATACGACAATAAGATAACTTGCGTAATTGACTATGGATACAAGATCGAGACAATACAACAACGATGTATGATTACTTGATAATAGGTTCGGACTTAACCAAACACAATAGGATTTCTATCAAGTAATTAGGAATTAACGTTTGTGTATTTTAAATTCTAATTATAATAAAACAATTATAATTGCGGAAATAGAAAAGTAAAAGACACATCAAGATTTTGTTAACGAGGAAACCGCAAATGCAGAAAAACCCCGGGACCTTGTCCAGAATTGAATACTCTCAGAATTAAGCTGCTATACAAAATCTAAACCAACTTCGTATAGTTGAGACCAAGCAACTAAACCTATAGTTCACCTAGTTCCCTCAAGTAACCAGGCGCCTCCAACTTGTAATAAGTCACGCACTTGGAACAATTCCTTTGGTTCATTTTCCAAACAGTAAAGGAACAACAAATCTGTTCGGTAACAACTCTTTTCAAACAAGTCATATGAGTTTGACAAAAGGCTCTTCCGTTTATCCCAATAAACTCCTTTGTCAGGTTCTTAGATTTATCTCTTAACAACTACCAAAGTAATTGTCTAGACTATGCAATCAATACTTTGAATCACAAAGAATTGTATTGATGCCGATCTACTCAACTAATCAATCAAGGTTATCCCAAAGATAAATCGATTATAGTTGGATCCCCAGCCGATCAAGTTTTTTGCTCACCGAAAATTATGAACTCAAATAAGAAATCTTATTTTTCTTCAATTCTTCTTAGATCTTCAATAAACACCTGCACACAAACAACTTGAATCTCTTGTGATCAATCACACATAGAACAGAGTCTGTTAACGATGGATTATCACAAGACGTCTTTAGATCTACAAATAGTCTAAAGATCCTCGTCGATACTTCGGTCTAGTTTGAGTGAATCTTATATCAGAAGAGAAGATTCTCAAGCATAAACAAACTAGGTGCAATCAAAGTTCAATAACCGTTAGTCAATCAAATCAATCGAAAACTAATAATAAACTGCAATTATCTAGTTTCCTACCAACGGTACTCGTAGAGCTTCCCAATCCCAAAGAAGTCTTTAAAACGAGCGGTCGTAAGAGATTTCGCCTAGTTAGGGTACTTTCCTCTCCTAATAGACGGCTCCACCAGTAACAACACAACTAGGTAATTTTTTTGGCTCTGAGGATTAGTTTGCTCGAAATGCAAACTTCAATATTTTTAGACAAAGGAAGTTCGGACACCAAGGAATTTCCAAAACCGAATATTCTCAAAGATATGAAATAAATGCAAATACGGTTTTCATAATTCCTAGAAATGCTCTATCCAAATATTTACTGAAATCTCAGTAGAAAATCTTCAATTAGTAAATGCACATTACCAATTTTTATTTTCTAAAGATATGCGTTTAATTGCTGGAAATTAAAAGCATATAAAAACTAAAAGCCTTAATTAAAAGATTCTCAATTTATTTCGATCCGGGATTCTCCTTTAGTTATTAAGGAATATCTTTGAACAATAAAAGATAAGAATTACTGGACATATTCAAAGTATGTCGACGTCTTTACTTTGTAAATCCTTTTTCATATTTACAATCTTGGAACCGATTTGCCACACTTCCAAACAAGTTTAGAATTGGTTCATCTGACTTCCAAGAACTATGTGATTGATTATCCTATCAAATCACCATTAATGGGTTTCACGGTTCTACCAAAACACAAAGCTTCGGTTTTACCTCCATGTGGGTACTAGGATCGGTCACACTAGCTTTCCAAAAATTGGTTGACTAGGTACTAGGATAGGTTACCACATATTTATGGTATTTTACTTGTGATCGATTGCACAAGTCATAGGATCGGTTACCAATTACTAAAACTTGTTTCACCTCTTACAAGGATCGATTCCACATACTTGTGATCGGTTGCACCTCTTACTAGGATCGGTTCCCAAATGTCTAGAGTTGGTCATACCAATTACCATATATCGACCATACCATCTCAGGTGATTACTTAAGATCGGTTTCACTAATAAAAGTCATACCAATACAATAGTCAGGCATTGTGAATAGTTTTACCAAGATACATAAACAAGTTATGAGCGGTTATACTAAACACACATATTGGTAATCCAAAGATTTGCAATGAATAACAATACCAATAAGCCTAGCGATTTCCCTTTCGATTCACAAAACAAGTTTATGAATTGTACTTCCTTTACACAAATGTAAAACATTGTTTCCTAGGACGAAATATTAACCCATACCCATACATAATCACAATACAATTCATACGATTATGTCGATGTATTATATACGAAGTTCAAAAGATACACGTTATACTTCGTATTGTAATTCCTCAGTACTATGTCTAACTAGAGTATAATCATTCACAGCTTCGCGGTTATGTTTTCAATATGCACGACTTGAAAGATACGTTAGGAATGAAATAGTTCAAGTCAAATATTACTAACCTCAAGTGGAAGGATGATGTCGTAGATGTAGCTTTTTACTTCTTCAAATTCTTCAAGTCTTCACGTAATACTTGTAAATCTCATATCCTAGTAACTTTCTGGCTAACCTATACGAAGCTGACTCTAGTAAATAATCAAGCGACTCTTTAAATGAGTTTTGATTCACTAAAATATGACAATCAAACTTGAAATACCAACGCTTGTTGGGTTCAACCAAGCAATGCTCTAACAGAACAGGAACCAACTAATAATCCGGTCTTATACTCCCGAAGAGCAGCCTAGAAATATTAGTCACCTCACAATAACCTAACTGATTAACAGAAGAAGTTATTGCGGAATCACAAGAGTCTGAAACGGAGAACTTTTGTGATTACTTTTTATATCTTACATATCGGAGATAAATCTCGAGTAAATCTTAGAGAAGATAAAACCCAATACGATAAAACAAGTAAGATCAGAATACACAACTACATAGAAAATAGTTGGATCTGGCTTCACGAATCCCAAATAAAATCTTCAAGTCGTTAACCTAATAATGGTTTTGGAAAGCCTAGGTTAAAGGAAAATCGATTCTAGTTTGCAACAAGGACACAAGGAAGTGACGGGATTAGTTTTTCCATTTGCTAGAGTTATCCCTTATATAGCCTTTCAAATCAAGGTTGCTTTCAATCAAAGCTAAGATAGCTTAATAACAAAGTATTCAATATTTGCCGTTAGATGAACTCTTGGTTTAAAATTCAAGCTAAGTCTGCTTAGAAACTAAGAAATTAATCTCCACCGTTAGACGGTCTTAGCTTGTTACATACAAATGAGATATACTTATATTTAGATATGGGTAACCGTACCTAAACATGTATATTGGGTTGGCTCAATAACAATTAACCGAAGTTAGCCATATGAACACTTTTAACTTAACCATACTCATCTAACACTTTTATATCAATTATGATGATTAATCAATCATGATATATAATCAAATGAATCTAATCGTCCTCAAATAGAGTTGTTCAATTGTTCACTATCTCATAGAAATATATATGAACAAATTTAAGCGAAATTGGTTTGATTCGTAATCGTACAAAGTACTTACACAAGAATCAATTCATGAACATTAAACCACGGTTTACAAATTTAAATTTCATTCCTTAAATTATAAATGTTTTAGTTCATGAGTATGAGAATCATACATTACCGATTTTAGAACTTAACCATTGTGTTAGCAAACTGGGTATGCGAACAACACCTCCGTAACTTGGCCTAGACAAGCCGTTCGCAAACCCGGTTCGCGAACAACCGTTCTGGACCTTAACTTAGGTAAACCCGTTCGTATAATAGGTACGCAAACAAGAGTTCCAGACCTTCTCAATGAATCCGTTCGCATACTAGGTATGCAAACAAGAGTTCAGACCTGAATCATCACAATACAGTTCGCGTACTAGGTATGCATACCGTGTTGTATCCAGACATGGGTAATCGTTCTAAACTCTCATTTCAATCATTGAAACATGATTAGAATATGACAATATAAATCTCACACATACCATTTGCTTCAAGTAATTTTCAAGTGACCGAATGATCAATATGAAACTTCCTGAGCAAACATCCAATGATTGTCTCACACAAATCATATAAGATGTTCAAGGTAATTTTCACATGATCATATTTTGTCTTAGTATTTAGTTTCCAACAAATTAATTGTTTCCAACTAAACTCGTCAATAATGCGATGAACATAGCTAAAGAAAAAAGCTTCCAACACGTATTTCGAGAAATAGATAAGCGAGATAAACTCGGCTCGGAATATCAAATGTTTATAATTAAAAGTCTATATAATTATACGAGTTAGTCTCATTAAAGGATAAAATAGAATAGACTTTTGAGTGATAGATAAGTTTTAGTCTCCACATACCTTTTGTTGATAAAGTTCCTCCAAGCTCCTCAGTAGACCTTCTTCTTCAATTGGTGAACACCATGAAGTTTAAAGGTCAACTACACCTTCTATCCTAATCCAAGACATAGCTATAAGTAGATTAGAAATCAAGTATATAGTTTTCATCAACTAAACTTCACAAACAAGCTTGAGATAGCAACGCTTGCGAGTTCGACCGAGCAACGCTCTAACAATCTTCCCCTTCGCCAATTTTATTGACAAAACTATTAATACATGTGGATTACAAAATAAATAAACTTTGTAGCTTCTCATCCATCATGCTTGATTTCCTTGGCTCTTTAACTTTCCTTGAATTCTTCGTTACTCCAAGTCCTCCAGCGATTCTGAACGTGTTCAACTCAGCATCATTGTTGTTGAAGATCCGTAGCCATAACAATAAGAAAACATATGTTCTCAATCATTGTTATATAGTGTCATAGTACTATTACATAGAATCAAAGTCCAATTGCATCACAACTTTGAAATAATACTATGGTGATATGTATCACCCCCCCTAGTTAATACTTCCCTCTTACAATGAAAACCACTCCCTCTTACATAATGATCTGTAAACCATATGTATGTAGTGTGAACTACCAAATAATTCTCCCCCTTTTTGTCAACATAAATTGGCAAAGTTACGAAAACTACGGAATCATAATGAAATTTTCAAAAAGATAACTCATAACTAAAATAAAACATATCAACTTTGTTTCGATGATTTCACATAGCCGAAACTTAGTGTATTCATCAAGGAGTTTATAAATATACAAGATAACTCCTACAATATTCGACAGCCGCACTCCCCAAAAAGATATGGCAATTAAGCACAAGTTCATTTAAGAACTCTCCCAAGTATTAATAAGATTAGTTTTGTTCATGCTAATAGCAATTTCCAACAGAAGAATCTCACTGATGCCAAAAGTGATGATCTACCTCCAACAACTGAAGTACCAAAAAATAAGGTTCGTCAACCTCCAAAAACATCTCACATGAGATCAGGTAGTAGCATTCCATTCAGTTTCCATTACTGCGGAAACAAAGGTCACCTTGAAAGGAGATGTCGTTTTCTTCTACGGAATGAGAAACTTTATAACATTCTTGTTTGGATGTCTAAAATAGTGATCAAACCCGCATCTCATATTACTGGTTTTAATTGTCCAACCTTTAGACAAAGAAAGTGTTGTGATGATCCAACCTTTGTTTGTAAGGGTAGTACAAAACCTTTTCATAACTGTAACAACTGTCAAAAGGATAATGTTATAAGGACGGATGTTTGTCTTCGTGTTCCAATAAGAAGAAAGATGGTTATGCGAAAGGAAAATCTTTCAATATCTTCATCTATGGTTGAAGAAAGTTTTGGATCGACAACCGTTCCTGAATACATTCATATCAATAATCGTGTCTCGGAACTCAAGACCAGTATTAATAGACCCAAGCACAACATTAGGAAGGCAGCAACATTAGGAATTTCTTGTCCTTCTCCTGTTGATTCTCTTGAGACTAACTTTATTACTTTTTCTTATGTTTCTCAAGAAAGAAAGGGAGATAAATTCAACACCTTTGATGAGCAAAATGCTCATCATGTTATAACTTGACTACTTTGTTCGTGCCTCCTCCATTGAGACCATGTGAGGATGCACAGGATATTCGAGAAGACATCTTCTTCTTGACAAAGTGGTCTTTGTTGTACTTGGGTAATTTTTTGGTTTGTATAGAAGGAAAATGATCATTTTACGGTCGAGCCTTGATCCAGTTAATATTTGCACTTGTTAATATGAATGATCAGTAACTTTTTGTTAAAATAATTTTTTTTGTTGCAAGCAATGAGAAGCTTCAATAAGTCTTTTCTTCAATCAGGAAATTGATTTGTTGTCTATCAATAAATTTCTTGTGCTCTAAATTTATTTATTAATCTAAGATGTCTTGTCTAAAGTTATAAACTTGCTTTTGATTATCTGTTCAAAAATTGTTTCTGGTATAGGCTCCATTGGTTCATCGGTGCTGAATATTTTTATTCATGACCACGAACAACCCGTGAACTAGGTTCATGATCGGACATATGGTTCCAACACCAACGTGTTTGGAAAGAACTACATATATGTGACCCTAGGGTTTTTATTCCTAGAAAAAACATCTGAAAGTTTCATCCAATTGTTCCTCCAAGCGTGTTTCCCAGTTATACGCAGTTTTAGGCAATGATAAAGATGTGAGAATTTCTTCAAGTGAACCCAAACCTTGAATCATGTCTGAATGTTTCTGGAATGGTGATGCGTCGTTTGAGATAACACATTCGTCCATAGAGTCAAATTGCTACAAACACAAACCTATGAGGTCTTAGCTTGTTTGCATGCTCTACTACCAATTGAAAAAGCGGGGGTATAACAAATGAAAAAGTGGGGGCATCACAACCACACCTAATAATTCGTTCTGCAATTAGTATGGACTAAACTCCAATTTAATTCCGAGAGCACCAACTTGAAAGCGAAACTCAATCAAGAATTATATCAAAGAGTTCATATCTCTTTCTCAATACAATTTACAAATCAAACATACATAAATCCGCGAGCCTGATTGATATGAGAAATAACTTAGACGGTACAAAAGACTAATACCCAAGTGTCAATCAAGTTCTATCCAACAAAAAAGGTCGGATTTATCAACTGATTGAACTACACACAACCTGTGATATTTCAATTATATAAAAATATAATGCGGAAAATAAATAACACGGACACCAAAAAATATATTAACGAGGAAACCGCAAATGCAGAAAAACCCCGGGACCTATTCCATATTGAACACCACATTGTATTAAGCCGCTACAGACTCTAGCCTACTACAAGTTAACTTTGGACTGGAATGTAGTTGAGCCCTAACCAAGTCTCACACCGATCAAGGTATATTCGCGTTCCTTATGCCTCTAGAAACCACGCCGGATTCTGCGCACTTAATTCCTTTAGCTGATCTCACCCACAACTAAGAGTTGCTACGACCCAAAGTCGAAGACTTACAAACAAATATGTCTCCCGCAGATATGTCTATTCTTTATTTTGTTTTTGTTCCATCCTTTGTTAAAATAAAGGTGAACATAAACCAACTAATAATACGGTCTTATACTCCCGAAGAGCAGCCTAGAAAATATTAGTCACCTCACAATAACCCAACTGATTAACATGAAAAGTTATTGCGGAATCGCAACAGTCTGAGACGAAGAACTTTTGTGATTACTTTTTATATCTTACCTATCGGAGATAAATCTCGTGTAAATCTTAGAGAAGATAAAACTCAATACGATAGAACAAGTAAGATCAGAATAGTTGTATCTGGCATCACGAATCCCAATGAAGTCTTCAAGTTGTTAACCTAATAATGGTTTTGGAAAAACCTAGGTTAAAGGAGAATCCACTCTAGTTTGCAACTAGGAACACACAGAAGTGTGGGGATTAGGTTTTCCAGTTGCTAGAGTTCTCCCTTATATAAGATTTCAAATCATGGTTGCTTACAATCAAAGCTAAGATAGCTTAGTAAAAAAGCATCCAATATTCACCGTTAGATGAACTCTCGATTTAAGATTCAAGATAAGTTTGCTTTGAAATAAAGCAATCAATCTCCACCATTAGATGGTCTTAGCTTGTTATACACAAATGAAATATACTTATATTTAGATATGGGTTATCCTACCTAAACGTGTATATTGAGCAGGCTCAATAACAATCAACCGAAGTTAGTCATATGAACACTTTTGTCTTAGCCGTATTCATCTAACACTTATAGATCAAATATGATGATCAGTCAATCATGAAAGATAATCAAATGAATCTAATTGTGTTTCAAATAGAGTAATTCAATTGTTCACTATCTCATAGAAACATATATAAACAAATTGAATCGAAATCGGTTTGATTCGTAATCGTACAAAGTACTTATACAAGAATCAACTCATGAACATTAAGCCACATAATAAATGATTTAGTTCATGAGTATGAGAATCATACATAACCGATTTTCGAACTTCACCACTGTGTTAGAAAATTGGGTATGCAAACAGCATCTCCGGACCTTGGCCTAGACAAGCCGTTCGCAAAACCCGGTTCGCGAACAACCATTCCGGACCCAACTCAGGTAAACCTGTTCGCATACTAGATACTCAAACAAAAGTTCCGAACATTCATAGGCAAATCCGTTTGCATACTAGGTATGCGAACAAGAGTTCCCGACCCGAATCATCACAATACAGTTCGCATACTAGGTATGTTGTATCCAAACATGGGTAATTGTTCTAAACTCTCATTTCAATCATTGAAACCTCCTTAGAAGACGAAAATAGTAGTCTCACACGTACCATCAGCTTCAAGTACTTTTCAAGTGATTGATTATCAATACTAAACTTCCCAAGCTAACATCAAATGACTTTCTCACACAGATTATATAAGATGTGCAAGGTAATTTTCACATGATCATCTTTTGACTTAATATTTAGTTTCCAGCAAATAGATTGTTTCCAACTAAACTCGTCAAGAATAAGATGAATATAGCTAAAGCAAAAAGCTTCCAACACATATTTCGAGAAATGGATAAAC
This sequence comes from Papaver somniferum, assembly GCF_003573695.1. Taxonomy (NCBI): domain Eukaryota; kingdom Viridiplantae; phylum Streptophyta; class Magnoliopsida; order Ranunculales; family Papaveraceae; genus Papaver; species Papaver somniferum. The sequence continues at coordinate 1,700,737 of NW_020621936.1, read as the reverse complement.
GAGATAAACTCGGCTGAATATATCAAATGTGCATAATATAAAAGTCTATATAGTTATACGACTTAGTCTTATTTGAATATAAAATAGAATAAACTTCTGAGTGGTAGATAAGTTTTGGTCTCCACATACCTTTTGTTGATGAAGTTCCTCCAAGCTCCTCAGTAGATCTTCTTCTTCAATTGGTGAACGTCATGAAGTCTAAAGCTCAACTACACATTCTATCCTAATATGAGACATAATTATAATAAGTATACTAGATATCAAGTATATAGTTTTGATCAACTAAACTTGACAAACATGCTTGACATAGCAACGCTTGCGAGTTCGACCGAGCAGTGCTCTAATTATCTCCCCCTTTGTCAATTTTAGTGACAAAACTATCAATACATATGGATTATAAAATAAATAAACTTTGTAGCTTCTCATCTATCATGCTTGATTTCCTTGGCTCTTCAACATTCCTTGAATTCTTCGTTACTCCAAGTACTTCAGTGATTTTGAACGTGTTCAACTCAGCATCATTGTTGTTAAAGATCCGTATCCATAACAATAAGAAAACATATGTTCTCAATCATTATTATACAATGTCAAGTATTATTATAGATAATCAAATTCCAATTGTATCACAACTTTTAAATAATGCTATGGTGATATGTATCACTCCCTCTTAGTCAATACTTCATCTTACAATGAAAACCACTCCATATTATATAATGATCCGTAAACCATATGTATGTAGTGTGAACTACCAAATAATTCTCCCCCTTTTTATCAATATAAATTTACAAAATTACGAAAACTACGGGACCATAATGAAATTTCAAAAAATACTTTATGACTAAAAGAGAACATATCAACTTTGTTTTGATGATTTCACATAGTCGAAACTTAGTGTATTCATCAAGGATTTTATAAAGATACAAGTTAAATCCTACAATATTCTACATCCACACTCCCCACAGAGATATGGCAATTAAGCACAAGTTCAATTAAGAACTCTCCCCCATTTGATGTCATTCCCAAGAGAACAACATGAGCGACCTTACTTTTACACGAAAAGAATGATTTCTTTGGATATTAACAAACCACATGGATTTGTATCCTATAAACTCGAATAAATTAACCATATGAGACCTTATTGATCAATTTAATCGGAAATGTTAGAGCACTGCTCGGTCGAACTCGCAAGCATTGGTAACTCAAGCTTGTTTTTCAAGTTTAGTTGATCAAAACTATAGTCTTGATTTCTAGTCTACTTATAGCTATGTCTCGGATTAGGATAAAATGTGTAGTTGAGATTTAAACTTCATGGTGTTCATCAATTGAAGACGAAGATCTACTGAGAAGAGCTTGGAGGAACTTCATCAGCAAAAGGTATGTAGAGACTAAAACTTATCTATCACTCATAAGTCTATTTTATTATATCTTCTAAAGAAACTAAGTCGTATAGCTATATAGACTTTTACGTTATACATATTTGATATTTCGAGCTGACTTTATCTCGCTTATCTATTTCTATAAATACGTGTTGGAATCTTTTTACTTTAACCATGTTCATCATTATTCTTGACGAGTTTAGTTGGAAACAATTTATTTGTTGGAAACTAAATATTAAGTCAAAAGATGATCATGTGAAAATTTCCTTGAAACATCTTACATGATTTGTATGAGACAATCATTTGATGTCGACTTGGAAAGTTTCGTATTGATCATTCGATCACTTGAAAATTACTTGAAGCTAATAGTTTGTGTGAGACAGCTATTGTCGTCTTCTAATGATGTTTCAATGATCGAATTGGGAGTTTAGAACAAGTATGAGAACTGCATTGTTATGATTCAGGCTCGGGAACCTTGTTTGTGTACCTAGTATGCGAACGGTTTTACATGTAAAGGTCCGGGAACCTTGTTTGCGCACCTAGTATGTGAACAGTTCTACCTGAGTTGGGTCCGGGACTGCTGTTCGCATACCTGCTTTGCAAACGACTGGACAAGACCAAGAAACAGAACTGTTGTTTGCGTACCTGGTTTGCGAACACAGTGGGTTAAGTTCTAAAATCGGTTAATTATGATTCTCATACTCATGAACTAAACATTTATGAATTAAGGATGCAATCTTTGCAAACCGTGGCTTAATATTCATGAATTGATTCTTGTTGTTAGAGCATTGCTCGGTCGAACTCGCAAGCGTTGCTATCTCAAACTTGTTGTCAAGTTTAGTTGCCAAAACTATAAGTCTTGATTTCTAGTCTACTTATAGCTAAGTCTCGTATTAGGATAGTATGTGTAGTTGAGCATTAGACTTCACGGTGTTCATCGATTGAAGACGAAGAACTACTGAGGGGAGCTTGTGGAACTTCATCAACAGAAGGTATATGGAGACTTGAACTCATCTATCACTCAAAAGTCTATCTATTCTATATACTATTTGAGACAAAAGTCGTATAGCTATATAGACTTCAATTATACACATTTGATATTTCGAGCTGAGTTTAACTCGCTTACATATTTCTCGAAATATGTGTTGGTAAGCTTTCGCTTTAGCCAATAAGTTCATATTATATTCTCGACGAAAGTCAAAATATGATCATGTGAAAATCGCCTGGTAACATCTTACATGATTTGTGTGAGACGGTCATTTGATGTAGACTTGGAATGTTTCATATTGAACATTCGATCACTTGAAAATTGCTTTGAAGCTAATAATTTGTGTGAGACAGCTATTCTCGTCTTCCGAGAATGTTTCAATGGTTGAAATAAGAGGTTAGAACAATTGGGTATAACCATAGTATGCATACTTGCATATATATAATCCAAGTCCGAGAACCATAGTATGCATACTCGTATGCGTACTGGTTGGTTTAGTGAAAGTCTGAGAACCTTGTACGCATATCGGTACGCGTACTGGTGTGAGGTTCAGATCCGGTAATTTCTCTTGAGTTTGGAAGGTATGGGTACCCGTTCGCATATTTGATTAGGTTATGCTCAAAAATCGGTTTGTTCATGAACTAATACATTAATATAATAAAGAATGCAATCTTTTGCAAACCGTGGCTATAATGTTCATGAATTGATTCATGTGGATCAAAATCGATTTTGTTTCAATTGTGTCTTGTATACTTCTATGAGAATATAAACGATTGAACAACTCTAGAACTAGTTTCATTTGAGTCATTTGAACTAGTTATGGTTAAGATGAATAAGGTTGATATGAAAGTGTTCATATGGCTAACTTCGGTTTACTATTTGAAAAAGCGGGGGTCTAACAACACCACCCAATATTTAAATTAACAATATGTATGGACTAACTCTGAAATACTTTGCTAGAGAATCAACTAGATAGTCAGACTCAATCTAGATAAAAGTATCTCAAGGAGTTAATATCTCTCTCTTGATTTGATTTTTACTCAAGCTAAAATCAATAGCGAGTCTTTATCAAATACAAGGAATAACTTGGACGGTACCAAAGACCAATATCCAAGGGTCAATCAATATCAATCAACAACTAAAGGTTGGATTTCCAATTGATGATCACGAATGCACAACCTGTATTATTTCAATTATATAAAATATAATGCGGAAAAGAAATAACACAGACACCAGAAGTTTTGTTAACGAGGAAACCGCAAATGCAGAAAAATCCCGGAACCTAGTCCAGATTGAATACACATTGTATTAAGCCGCTACAGACACTAGCCTACTCCAAGCTAACTTCGGACTGGACTATAGTTGAACCCCAATCATTCTCCCACCAATCTAAGGTACAGTTGTACTCCTATGCCTCTGATCCCGGCAGGATACTGCGCACTTGATTCCCTTAGCTGATCTCACCCACAACCAAGAGTTGATGCAACCCAAAATCGCAGACTTGATAATAAACAAATCTGTCTCACACAGAAAAGTCTATCAAAGGATAAATCTGTCTCCCACAGATAAACCCTAGGGTTTGTTCCGTCTTAAGATATGAAATCAAGGTGGACAAGAACCAATTGATAATTCGGTCTTATATTCCCGAAGAACAGCCTAGATTAATCAATCACCTCTCTACAATCCTTCATGACTACACAGGTGTAGATGGGGAAAAACAATTTTCTGGTTTTTAAGGAATTGAGGAGACGACCGTATGGAGGAGACTCCTCGAACCGAGCGAAATGTTAAACCTCACATAGATGCACCGCTGCAAAGGGGGTGCTTTAGATTCTAGAGATCAATCTGTAGTACTCCAGCCTAAATCAAGACAATGACCGTTCCAGAGTAAATTCGGTCACAAGAGAGGATGGGTTGATCTGTAGGAGGGAAGCTGGAAAATGTGTGGAATCAATGGTAATCAAAGATTGTGGGTGTGTGAATTCTGAATATGATAAGCTCTGAATGATTTAAATTGGTCAATTGAGAGTAGTTGCTCAATTGATGAGTTGATGATCTCGTGTTGTCGATGAGATGTGAGATTTATGATACTGTTGATGCTGATGATTCAATCATGCTTCAAAGACTTATTTATATTGCTGGAATTTTAGACACCATGATTCCATGAAGTGTGACAGTTGATGGAATCAAGGAGTGGGGAAGTCGAGATCGTGTTTGAAACCAGCTACTCAACATGTGGAGACTTGGTCGATTTTCCACCCACTACCTCGTGAATTTCTTCAACTGATTGCACGACTTGCTCACATTCAATCGTGTGTTTGAACACACGTGCAGTAGACCGCCAGACCAAAACCCTAAGTGATATCCCCCCAAGTGACACGATTGACGTCTCGTGGTTTGTTAGTCAATTGATGACTTCGTGGTTTGATGGGACGATGAGTCCATGTAGTTGCTGAGTTGAACATGATGTTCTGAAACTCATGAATTGAACATGTCATGAGACAGGGGTATAGTTCTTACGATGAAGTGAGTAAGTATTGCTCATTCGATGGATCGTTGAATATTGATTGTTGAACCAATATTCCTTGGTTTGAGCAAATATTTATCATCTGAGCAAGTGTTGCTCATGTGATGAATTGTTGAATATTTGATCGTCTGAGCATGTGTTGCTCATCTGATGGCTTATTGGAAGCGTACCAAAAAATATTAATTAGAACACTGGTGTAGAACCGAGCATAATTAATAAAATTAATGACCATGAGGCCGTCGTAAAATTATTAAGGTTGGAATCTGGAATGATGATCCTTGGATTCAGAAACCATAATTTGATCAATTGATGATCAATTCATGGTTCGTCAGAAGTTTAACCATGGGACGAAGGAGGGAACGGCTACATGGAACCGTGGATCAACCATGTGGTGTCCATATGCTCATGTGAGCAAATACGAAGAACTCCTGAAGAGTTGACGATTTGTTGGTGGAAGAATGATTAAATGTTGGCTTAATCATTTATTCAAAATACTCGTCTGAGCCTTAGGTGAGAAAACCTAATTAATTATGAAGAGGCGAGGGACCGACCATGGAGTCATGAAACCAGACCTGTCTTGTCACGTGACCTCCTGACGATCACTTCATGAAAATCCAAAGTGTTTGGAAGAGTTTTGGACCTAATACGAGCAATTGTGCAAATTAGGTCAAAACAGTGAAAATTGATGGGACCGGCTTCCATGATCCAAAGAGCCAATCTTGATTGGTCAAGATAGCGTGCTCGTGTCCCCAAGGCGTCCGCGTTTCAATCCTGAGAATTTTGATATTTTCTGGCGTGCAATTGAGCATTCATTCGAGAAAATATGCCAAAATTAGGGTTTCGACGAAACTGAGGAAAACACCATGAGATGTTGGAAAATAATTATAAAATAAGGAATGAGGAGGCGTGGGACCGCCGTGGTCAAGGCATGGTCCGCCGGTCGTGACCACGGTCCCGTGGTGCCTTTTCCTTAATTTTATAATATTTTGATGATTTTATGAAAAATTCATGAATTTTGAGAAATTTGATGAATTTAGGGAGTTTCCATGAATTGAAGGAGTTTTCATGAGTTCATGGAAGCAAAATATTAAAATAATAAAAACACGGGCATGTGGGACCATTGAGGCATGGCCGGCCGGCTATGGACCGGTCCCACGAGTTTTTCATAATTTTTTAATATTTTTAGGTATTTTTGATGATTTGAGGGAATTTTTACTAATTTGAGAGAAATACCATAAAATCAAGGAGTTTGATGAATTCAAGGAAAAATAGGATAAATAATAATAAAATAACAAAGCAAAGGGCGTGTGGGACCGGCTATAGCATGGTCGGCCGGCTAGTGGCCCGGTCCCACAAGTTTTCATAATTTTATTATATGATGATTTGTGCAAAAAATACCATGAAATCAAGGAGTTTTTCATGAAATTAGAGAAATAATAATAATAATAATAAAATAATTAGGAACCGTGGGGTGTGGGGCCGGCTGGGACCAAGGCATGGACGGTTGGCCAATGGTCACGCCCCACACTCCTTTCCTTAATTTTATATTATTTTTTATGGATTTATGGAAGTACCATGAAACCGAGGAGCTTCCTCAAGACGAAGGAGATTTGATCAGATGAGAGAATTTTCATCAAATCATGGAAAATAATAAAAATGTATTAAAAATATAAACTGGCGTGGAACTGATCACGGCACGGTCGCTAGGTCGTGTGTCCGTGTTCCCAGCACCTTGGTCAATATTTTTAATTATTTATTATTTTCTTCCCTATTTTGCATAGGTTCATCGTTTCGTTGTATTTTGAAATACTCGTTCGTGCGGTGACTGTTAGTCTATCGTCGTTGAATACACTTTCACCATTTGAATCGGGGCTTACTTAGAGTAGCTCAGACGCCCGGTTGTTGATTATTTATTATTAATTGTGGAATTCAGTGGAGAATAATTCACAAAACTGAGTAATAAGATGTTTATTATTAATTCATAGGATCAGCTGAGGATTCGACTACGAATTCAGAATAATAAAGTGAGCATTACCATTCCATGGGATCGTAGATTCGACCATAGAATCGGAGTAATTAAGATTTATCTATTACCATTTATGAGACCAGTTGTGGATTCGATCATGAAATCGGAGTAATGAGATAATATAGTTATTGTTATTCTATGAGATCAAGCCGTGGATTCGATCATAGAATCAGAACAATTGTTTATTGTCATTCCGTGGGACCAGTCGCAGATTCGACCATGGAATAAGAGCAATTGTTATTGCCATTCCATGGGACCAGTCGTGGATTCGTCCATGGAATAGGATCAATTGTTATTGTCATTCCATGGGACCAGTCGCGGATTCGTCCATGGAATAGGATCAATTGTTATTGCCATTCAATGGGACCAGTCGTGGATTCGACCATGGAATAGGATCAATTGTTATTGCCATTCCATGGGACCAGTTGTGGATTCGATCATGGAATATGAGAAATAGTTATTGCCATTCCATGGGACCAGTCGTGGATTCGACCATGGAATAGGAGCAATTGTAATTAGGAATAATTAACTTTGTGGCTCTATACTAGCAGAGCAAGCTGTCTAGGAGAATTAATTATCCCGATATGAGCTTGTCGGTAAGTCATATCCTTTATATAGTCAGGGTAAACTCGTTGTTTGTTCCTGAAGACGTTATCGCTCTATACTAGCAGACCAAGCTGTCTATGAGACGTCCATCTCGTGATACTATATAGAAATAATCACTGAAAGTGTTCAGTATTCATGAGATATGTCGTTGTCCAGTCGTGAGACTACATATCTACATGTACTCTGAGAGAAAGTACTCTCCGTTGAGAATTCGATGAGAGACCCGATTTTATCCCTTGTCGAAAATCCACCATCTCGTGATACTATATTGAAATAATCACTGATTGCTGGATCAGAGCTTCGTATAATTATGAGTTTACGATTTTAGCCCTTGTCGAAAATCCACCATCTACATTAAGTCCCCTGCTTATTGAGGAAAGCTGTGTTCCTCAGTCAGCATTAAATGGTGATTTTCCGGCCATAAATAATAATACCAGCAATTGAACTTAGTCGTAAGTTGAGACGTTACCGGATTTAGAGAGCATGAGCAAACCACGACTTGATGAAGGCTTCAATGTCATAATTGGAGCGTCGTTTGATGAGCATAAATTGGTGTTGAACCGCTGGTTTGGACGATGGGACCTTGGTCGTTTAGGATTCGCGGGCCGGGCCCAAGAAAGGAATCCGTTTTAGCGCAGACGCTCATTCGTTCGTTAGTTTAAGAAACAACAAATAGACCTGAGTCTAATGATAAAAATTTGTCTATGAGCTTTCACGAAAAAAAAAATTATTTTTAAAATATGTGAGATCTCACAAAGTGGAATAAACTCTCGTTTCAAAGGTGGATGCTCGCGTGAAGGAGCAAAATATATATATTTTTTCAAATTCACGTGAGTTTCACGTTAAAATATATTTTGTAAAATCAATGTTTTGATTTTGAACAATTGTTGAAAGTAGACAACCATACATGGTGAAAGAATGTCTATATGTGAGTTTTCATAATCGTAGAATGGACGTCTGTCCAGATTTTGAGAAACCAGTGAATGTTCACATTGTAAAATTTACGTGGGTTGTTCACGGTTTTGTGAAAATCATGTCAGAATTTTGCTCGTCTTAGCAGGTTTGAAGGAATGAGCAAGATTTGAAGTATTAACTCATGTATTGTTAGTGGAATCGTAAACAGGTAAGATTTGAAAGTTACCATTTTTGCAGACGCTGATGTGAGCATCTTTATTCCATGATTCGTTGTTTTGTTGAATCCTGCACTTTGTATAAATGATGCGCTGAATGTTATGCATCTGTCACAGCCACTTTGCAAGAATGACTGACTCCCATGATGACACTTTCAAAGACAATGTTTCCAGGGATGACATCTCCGTGGGTGTAACTTCAAGAAATGGTACTTCTGGGACCTCTGAGTGATGGTGAGAGATCCTTCATATTGAGTTGTACTCCTGGTTATTTCATCAACTATACCACAGGATGATCATGTAGTGAGGTTTCAGATCAATGTAGACTCCTCGAAAATGGAAGAAAGTCTTCGGGGCGGAGCACCCCAGAAGTAAGGACTACATGATGTTAGCAAATGACGTGCAGTCCCCAGCCGTTTCTTTGGTGAGTTGTTAACGCTCCTTATGTCATGACTTTTTCCTGCCCGTGCAATTAGGATCACGAGACCAAGGTTTTGTTATTTCTTTTCAGACCTTTTCTCCATCAATTGACGGTCTTCAACTTGTTCCCAGGCGAACAATTCAGGAATCCAGTACTGATGAAGAAGTCGATGTAAATATCTCTTTCGTGCAGGTGATTGCGGCATCTCCTTGAATGAAATAATAATAATTTTTGTTGATGAATCCAGGAAGAAATCATTTTATATAAGAATCATGTTGATGAAGCACACTCTTCTTTGGGAGATGGGAATATGGAGAATTCCCGAAATCCCGAACCGAATGGAGATAGCGGTGTTGTCAACGGAGATTATGGCATCGTCGAGCCTTCAAATGATTTAGAGACTCCCTTAGTAAGTATATATCCTGTAATTTCTTCAAATAAGTATGATATCGCTGATTCGTGAATGAATGAATGAAAATCCATGTGAATTTATGGATAACTTTGCCGAAATACGTCATCGGAAAATTTCAGACTTCAGATTATACTAGAAACGCTGTAGAATCTTCGTCCGAAGTCGGATTTTCGCGGTTTGCATACGTATCTTCAATCCTAGAAAATTTCCAAGTTTTAGTAAAGAAGCTCTTTGAAGTTTGAGCATGTTTAGGGCCTGAAAAAGACGAAATAGTGAACTTCCAGGAGACCTTCAGAACTTTTTCAGATGGCATGTTGCTCCATGTTTTAGCCACATCTCTTTGCTAGTTCATCGGATTGTCATGAAATTTTGAGACCTTATAGAGGACATCCATACGAAGATAATGGTATATAACCCATATTCAGATTCCTCGTAGATTGCTCCCAGTTCGTCTTTTAGTACAGGGCAGAGTACAATTTCTTCAGACGAGGTTACCGTAAAACGTATTTTCATGACTTTCATGCTATTTGCTCGTTCCTTGAGTGTATAATGATTAATATTGATAATGTTGGATTGCTTGTATGATGTATTTTATGATCTCATTTGGTTTAAGCTTAAATGACTCTAACCTCATGTAATCTTCGTATTAGGTGCCAAATACCGAAGTTGAGGATATTGAAACCAATGAGGATAACTCAAACTGCCCTGGAGTTATTGATGAAGAGACAACCATCTCTTCACTTGAAGGTGATGAGAAGGTTGTCATTGAATTCTTGGAAACTCAGATTGTTCTTGCTTCAGTGATAGAAGAAACCGAAACACCAGTAGAGAATACTGAAGAAACTGTTGCCCTGGAGGCTGCTCCAGTAATTGAGAACCGTATAGTGGTGCATGAATATCCAAGTGCAGGAGTTTCTTTTGATCCTATGTTCGATGCTTCACTCCCGTATCATGAACTAGTTGGCGGATTCAGCGTTCCCATTGGATATGCAGGCTTGTACGAGAAACCGTGGAAGATGTATGGGCACATCGTCGTTACCAAGGATCCGGAGCATAGTTATTTCTTGACAAGGCAAGTAGAAGCCATATTGCGTGTTATAAATGATATCCGCATCACAACTGGAAATACTGTCACCCGGGTTGTACTCTTTGATTGGGAGTACAACTTGAAGAAAGCTGAAGAACTTGGCTTCAATTTGAAGTGGCTTCGTCAAAAGATTGATGCTATAAGGAAAGCGGTGGAAAGTGACACTTCTTTCACCACCAGTGATGCCGTGTTGAAGAAGATGGATGAAGAAAAGCATAAATCTTATTTTGCTGACTTTCTTTAGTTTTCTTTCCATGATATCTTGAACCTTGGACTTCTGAGGATGTGAGGTTTTATTCTGATCTTGATTTCTTGATTGGTTTTGGATTGTGAAATCGATCGTCTTGACAAGTGGACCGTCAGTCCCCAGTATTTTGTTAAGTCTCTCCCTTTCGTTTTCCCTTCTTCTGGTGAGACCTAGATAGAGGACCCAGGTAGAAAAATTGATGTAAAGACCTAGGTGGTCGAAGTTGGAGGTACCTTGATGAAGGACTTAGCGAAGAGACCTGGTGGACACCGATCGATTGTGGAAGTCATGAATCCCGTCTAAGAATTGTTGCTTGCATGTTGTACGCTCTAGAAGCTGTAGGGACCTCATACAAGGTCGGAATTCGATGCTTGACCCTAACTTTCGAAGCTAAGAGGCTGAGTTATCAAATGAGAAAAGAATCACTCAATTTGGAGTTGTAGAGGTCATCCAACGAAGCGTGCGCATTTGCAATTTGTAATCCCGTACAAATTTTTCAGATTCCGTAGACCTGACGGTAAAGGCCATATCTTTCAGCTCGTATGTCCGATTGATGCGCCCTTTTGGTATGTTGTAGAAGAAACATAAACGAACATCTTTTGTTGAGGAAGTATTGTCCCATTCATCACCCATTGGTACGTTTCTGTAAACCCATGGCCCGGAGCATGTCTTATCTCATTTGTAGAGGCGATGAGAACATCTTGGAGGAGACTTTGGATTATGCCCACCAATCGTGCCAGCTTTGGGAATACTTTCATGTGAGCATGTTATCAGGTCTACACATCTTGATATGAATCATTAGTCTTGGAGAAGTCTGCTTCATGTGTAACACTTAAGAGAATGATTAGTTGATGAAGCCCTGAGGATGTTGCTCCTGAGACCGTTGTTGGTGCTGAGACCATGAATGATTACGCTCCAGAGATCCTTGTCGATGCTGAGATCATGGATGGTGTTCCTTTAGAGATTATTTGATGCTGATGCCATGGTTGAATTGCTCCAAAGACCGAAAAAGGCTAGAACCATGATTATAGATATAATCTTTGCTCCTCCATCCAGTGAGCCTTTTACATTCACGAACTAGTTGATGAGTTGAGCGTCCGTAAGATGAAGGTGTACTGAGAGTTCAACCTGAATCTTGAAAGCATAACTTTACCACGAACTGGCTTTGTCAGTGAGTCGACATTGTTGCGGTAGATGGCATCAAGAGTTTTCATACTGGATGTGATTGGTGAAGAGAGAAAGTTCCTCAATCATGCAGGGGCTTGTGATGTAGCGAAAACCCGTTGATGAAGTTTCACGAAATCACCTCAGGTTGCCCAGTGTATATTGAAGGAGTTAGTGTCATCCATGTATGAATGATGTTGCATATGCTTCAGAAGTCTTATCATGGGATAATGAAGACTTATCGTTTAGTTACACTTTGATGTGCTGGTGTTGAATCAATGTGTCATCGTCGAGATATTTGTGCTGAAGTTGTACTCTTTGATTGGGAGTACAATTTGATGGCTTCTTAGATGCTTGAGCGTTGAAGCGTATATTCCTTAAGCATCGAATGTTTGATCATCTCGGCCCTGGAGTATCTTCCATTGATTCATCATCCCTTTCGTTGCGGTAGTGGGATTCGACACTTGTGCAGACATCAGAGCTTTCTGATTTTGTGGAACACATGGACTTGCAGGAGAAACACCCAAAGTGTTCTTTGCCATGTTTGGACATCATCTCGGTAATGAATGTTTCAGTGCTTGATTCGGAGGAGCGTCAGATTCAACCACTTGGTAAAATACTAATGTGGTGAAGCTACCATTCATATGTCTTGCAGAGTTGCTAGCAGATTGAGTCCCCATGCTAGGATAGCATGTGAGGAAATAAATGACATAGACGTGGGATGAGACTTGCCTGAGTGCGGAACCTCTTGATGGATGCATATGCATCTTTTGCAGGTTCTTTCTTCAACCTCGTCAAAATTTGAAATTCCTCCAAGTACTCTGATGATGGAATGTCCGTCAAATCTTCTGGATCAGAACTTTCTTCGTTGGAGAGACGTGTAACCAAAGGCGCTTTGTAAGTACCCATCTTTTCAGCGTGGATCCACGCTCGTCTGAAGGACATGTCATATCCTGGATCTTCCTGATTATGTGAAACTTGGTTTTTGTCCAGTGTTGAACTTATGTTCACTTTGAGAGTGATGTAGCCATAAGTATTCCAAGCGTTCCTTCAAGGTCTCTGATTGAGATGGGAGCATGATTAGATTCTTGTCGACTGATGCCTGCGGCTCTGAGGTTTTCAGTGGAATAATGTTGATGGCGGTGCCGACATCGATCAACGTTCTTCCAAATTTGTTTCTTCGACTGTGGAAAGCAGTCCCCAGTCGTATATCTCTTGGTTTGTGGCTGGAGGCTCAAGAAGTATTTCCGGAATGGACTTCTTGACACGATGTGGTTCAGTGCTGTGAACATGTCTCTCTTTTGTGCCTTCGACAGATAGAGCAATTCACGTTCGACCAAGGATTGAACTGCCTCTTTGATAAGTTGTTCAGAGAGTGTAAAGGTTATGATTGGGAGAGGACTCTTGTGTACTCCTCCAGTGCCCAGTTGAAGCTATTGTGGATCAACCTTCTCTTTGGTGACGTGCTTCAAAATATTGCAGTTACTTGTCGACTGATTGGTAAATCTATGAAGGTGACAGTACCTTGGGTTCTTAATGTTGGCTCTCTATGATGAGCAACAGTTTGATTGCACCGTCTTGAACCCAGACTTCCAGTAACTCGATCACTCCTTCATGAGAAGTTTGAGTATGTTCGATCATTTTCCCGTTCGTTGATGCCAGGTCGAGGTTTGTGCAAGATTGGTTATCCTTCCGTGATGCTTTTGTAGGAAGAGGTGTTGGATGTCGCGTGTTTGAGCAGAAGCTTTCCTTTTTCTTGAGCAATAACGTTCATGGAAGGTTGGACATTATATTGTTTGTTGATCAGGCATCGGCTGCTCCGAGGTTCCTCGACCTTGTAGACTTTGCTCAGCAAAGCAGGTGTAGTAGTTGTTGATCGTTTGGATGCTTCATGAAGTTCTGAGAGAGTCTGGAGTCGCAGAGAAAGGCTCTGTAGATTGGGATCATTTCGTTTTGTTCATGCTCTCCTAGTGCCTCCAGGGATCGAGAGACGTGTTCTCCAGCGCTCCATGTTCCGTTATATAGTGCGAACGTTGGGGAAGTGTAGCCCTTCGATAAAGAAATTATTTACGTAGCAACAAGGTATGAAGGTTGATAACGATGAACAGATGATGCTTTGTATTTTCCTCGATCCTCCATGAAGCGTTCCAGGTCCTCACGAGCGATGAAGCCTGCAAGTTCCTTTTCTGGAGAGTCATCTGCAGCTTTGCGGAATTCTTCATCTTGTACAACATGGATTGGAGAGATTTCAGGATCATCAGTTGAAGATGTTTCTTTAGATTCTCCTTTTTCGCGCTGAGGCTGAGTTCGTTCAGACGCAAACTTGTCTGTGAGAGTTTTGAGATAAGCATACAACTCTTTCTGTGTTGCAGCCACGTCAGTCTGGACCTTCATGAGATCAAGCTGATTTCCTCTGGTTTCTTCAGGAGACCAACCGAAGAGTGGGTTGTTGATGGCGCCAGTGTCGTCACTTACAGGGCTATCTCTGGAGCACCAGTGCTTGGAAGAGTGATAGTAACATGTGACGTGATATTGCTGGCCGGAAGAGTGGTGTTAGCGCTACCACTAGGGCCTGCAACGTTAATAGTAGTAGTACTTGCTGGGAGTACCACTAGGACTTGCAATGTTAGATTTGGATGTTGAACCCGGATTGGTAACTGAACCATACCTAAGACCGACCATCCTGCCGAATTGAGATTGCAACCGAGAGAATGATCTCCCACTGTGGTCGCCAATCTGTAGATGGGGAAAAACGATTTGCTGGTTTTTAAGGAATTGAGGAGACGACCGTACGGAGGATACTCCTCGAACCGAGCGAAATATTAAACCTCACACAGATGCACCGCTGCAAAGGGGGGGCTTTAGATTCGAGAGATCAATCTGTAGTACTCCGGCCTAAATCAAGACAATGACCGTTCCAGAGTAAATTCGGTCACAAGAGAGGATGGGTTGATCTGTAGGAGGGAAGCTGAGAAATGTGTGGAATCAATGGTAATCAAAGATTGTGGGTGTGTGAATTCTGAATATGATAAGCTCTGAATGATTGGAATTGCTCAATTGAGAGTAGTTGCTCAATTGGTGAGTTGATGATCTCGTGTTGTAAATGAGATGTGATATTGATGATATTGTTGATGCTGATGATTCAATCATGATTCAGAGACTTATTTATATTGCTGGAATTTTAGACACCATGATTCCATGAAGTGTGACAGTTGATGGAATCAAGGAGTGGGGAAGTGGAGATCGTGTTTGAAACCAGCTGCTCAACGTGTGGAGACTTGGTCGATTTTCCACCCACTACCTCGTGAATTCCTTCAATTGATTGCAAGACTTGTTCACATTCCATCGTGTGTTTGAACATACGTGCCGTAGACCGCCAGACCAAAACCCTAATTGATATCCCCCCAAGTGACACGATTGACGTCTCGTGGTTTGTTAGTCAATTGATTACTTCGTGGTTTGATGGGACGATGAGTCCATGTAGTTGCTGAGTTGGACATGATGTTCTGAAACTCATGAATTGAACATGTCATGAGACAGAGGTATAGTTCTTACGATGAAGTGAGCAAGTATTGCTCATTCGATGGATCGTTGAATATTGATTGTTGAACCAACATTCCTTGGTTTTAGAAAATATTTATCATCTGAGAAAGTGTTGCTCATGTGATGAATTGTTGAATATTTGATCGTCTGAGCATGTGTTGCTCATCTGGATTATTGGCAGCGTACCAAAAATATTAATTAGAACACTGGTGTAGAACCGAGTATAATTAATAAAATTAATGACCATGAGGCCGTCGTAAAATTATTAAGGTTGGAATCTGGAATGATGACCCTTGGATTCAGAAACCCTAATTTGATCAATTGATGATCAATTCATGGTTCGTCAGAAGTTTAACCATGGGACGAAGGAGGAGCGACTACATGGGACCGTGGATCAACCATGTAGTGTCCATATGCTCACGTGAGCAAATACGAAGAACTCCTGAAGAGTTGACGATTTGTTGGTGGAAGAATGATTAAATGCTGGCTTAATCATTTATTCAAAATACTCGTCCGAGCCTTAGGTGAGAAAACCTAATCAATTATGACGAGGCGAGGGACCGACCATGGAGTCATGAAACCGGCCCTGGCTTGTCACGTGACCGCCTGACGATCACTTCATGAAAATCCAAAGTGTTTGGAAGAGTTTTGGACCTGATACGAGCAATTGTGCAAATTAGGTCAAAACTGTGAAAAATTGATGGGACCGGCTTCCGTGAGCCAAAGATCCAATCTTGGTCGGTCAAGATAGTGTGCTCGTGTCCCCAAGGCGTCCGCGTCTCAGTCCGGAGAATTTTGATATTTTCTGGCGCGCAATTGAGCATCCATTCGAGAAAATATGCCAAAATTAGGGTTTCGACGAAACTGAAGAAAACACCATGAGATGATGGAAAATAATTATAAATAAGGAATGAGGAGGCGTGGGACCGCCGTGGTCAAGGCATGGACGGCCGGTCGTGACCACGGTCCCGTGGTGCCTTTTCCTTAATTTTATAATATTTTGATGATTTTATGAAAAATTCATGAATTTTGAGAAATTTGATGAATTTAGGGAGTTTCCATGAATTGAAGGAGTTTTCATGAGTTCATGGAAGCAAAATATTAAAATAATAAAAACACGGGCGTGTGGGACCATGGAGGCATGGCCGGCCGGCTATGGACCGGTCCCACGAGTTTTTCATAATTTTTTAATATTTTTAGGTATTTTTGATGATTTGAGGGAATTTTTCCTAATTTGAGAGAAATACCATAAAATCAAGGAATTTGATGAATTCAAGGAAAAATAGGATAAAAATATAAAATAAAAAGCAAAGGGTGTGTGGGACCGGCTAGGGCATGGCCGGCCGGCTAGGCCGGTCCCACAAGTTTTCATAATTTTATTTATTTTATTATTATATGATGATTTGTGCAAAAATACCATGAAATCAAGGAGTTTTTCATGAAATTAGAGATAATAATAATAATAATAATAATAATAATAAAATAAGGAACCGTGGGGTGTGGGCCGGCTGGGACCAAGGCATGGCCGGTTGGCCAATGGTCACGCCCCACACTCCTTTCCTTAATTTTATATTATTTTATGGATTTATGGAAGTACCATGAAACCGAGGAGCTTCCTCAGACGAAGGAGAGATTTGATCGAGAGAATTTTCATCAAATCATGGAA
This sequence comes from Papaver somniferum, assembly GCF_003573695.1. NCBI lineage: Eukaryota > Viridiplantae > Streptophyta > Magnoliopsida > Ranunculales > Papaveraceae > Papaver > Papaver somniferum. Next base: position 1,683,544 of record NW_020621936.1, on the reverse strand, counting down.
AATAATAAAAATGTATTAAAAATATAAAACTGGCGTGGAACTGACCACGGCACGGTCGGTAGGTCGTGTGTCCGTGTTCCCAGCACCTTGGTCAATATTTGTAATTATTTATTATTTTCTTCCCTATTTTGCATAGGTTCATCGTTTCGTTGTATTTTGAAATACTCGTTCCTGCGGTGACTGTTAGTGTATCGTCGTTGAATACACTTTCACCATTTAAATCGGGGCTTACTTATAGTAGCTCGGACGCCCAATTGTTGATTATTTATTATTAATTGTGGAATTCAGTGGAGAATAATTCACAAAACTGAGTAATAAGATGTTTATTATTAATTCATAGGATCAGCTGAGGATTCGACTACGAATTCAGAATAATAAAGTGAGCATTACCATTCAATGGGATCGTAGATTCGTCCATAGAATCGGAGTAATTAAGATTTATCTATTACCATTTATGAGACCAGTTGTGGATTCGATCATGAAATCAGAGTAATGAGATAATATAGTTATTGCTATTCTATGAGATCAAGTCGTGGATTCGATCATAGAACCAGAACAATTGTTTATTGCCATTCCGTGGGACCAGTCGTAGATTCGACCATGGAATAAGAGCAACTGTTATTGCCATTCCATGGGACCAGTCGTGGATTCGTCCATGGAATATGATCAATTGTTATTGCCATTCCATGGGACCAGTCGTGGATTCGTCCATGGAATAAGATCAATTGTTATTTCCATTCCATGGGACCAGTCGTGGATTCGACCATGGAATAGGATCAATTGTTATTGCCATTCCATGGGACCAGTCGTGGATTCGACCATGGAATAGGAGCAATTGTTATTGCCATTCCATGGGACCATTCGTGGATTCGACCATGGAATAGGAGCAATTGTAATTAGGAATAATTAACTTTGTGGCTCTATACTAGCAGAGCATTAAATATCCTGATATGAGCTTGTCGGTAAGTCATATCTTTTATATAGTCAGGGTAAACTCGTTGTTTGTTCCTGAAGACGTTATCGCTCTATACTAGCAGAGCAAGCTGTTTAGGAGCCGTCAATCTCGTGATACTATATAGAAATAATAACTGAAAGTGTTCAGTATTCATGAGATATGTCGTTGTCCAGTCGTGAGACTACATATCTACATGTACTCTGAGAGAAAGTACTCTCCGTTGAGAATTCGATGAGAGACCCGTGTCTCAATACTCACGTATGATTGCTGGATCAGAGCTTCGTATAATTATGAGTTTACGATTTTAGCCCTTGTCGAAAATCCACCATCTACAACAGGCGGTTTGTCGAGGAATCACAAACAGTGAGACGAATATTTGTGACTTCTTTATCTTGCCTATCGGAGAACTTTCACGATCTCAAGCCAATCAAAGATTGTACTCGTACGTGTTGATGGTGGAAAGGCTAAAATTTTAAAGGCCGAAATTATGCGCTAACATCCTGCAAAGGATAAAACCACTGATAAAATGGTGAATACTTCCTCACTATAAACTTATAGCATTATCAATTAATGCATGACCAGCCTTGTATTTTCTGTACTGCTCCACTCTCATTATTGGTGCGGCATGACGACTGAGTGTTGCTCTCAGCAGAGCAACACGAATCTCCAAGCGTTAATAATGAAGCATATACGAAATACCCGTACATGCTTCAATTCTCGGAGTGTTATACAAACCCGATCGAGCATCTGGACTGTCTACGACAGTCTTGGAAATAATCACGACCGCGCATGTCGGCCACAAAGGTGCAAAGTCACGCCTGATAAAATAATCACCAAACACCAGCCCAGAATGGATATCCAGACTGGTGTGGAGCAGCTTGGAAAAGCTTGTGCGCACAAGACCGCCTACGGCAGTCTCAAATTCATCACGACCGTCCAACGTCACCAACATGGTTGGACGGCGTAGATTATCCCATGGCCGGTTAGACAAAGCTTATCCTGTACATCGATGAACCTTCTTCCTACCTGCATGACCGACTCTTCCCTAACCTGACCAGATTGCAATATACGATTGTACGAAGTTGGGTCAGCGTGGAGAATTGAGGGTCACGGAAAAGACCACTAAAAACCTAAAATTGATCACGACCATCCAACTTCACCAACATGGTTGGATGGCTTAGATCAAGCCTGAGGTGGTTGGACATATACCACCATGCTCACCACCGGCCCAACAAGGGTTCCACACGGTCGACCTCTCCGGATGAGGTATGTAGCACATGTTTTCGGCTAGCCAAACATGCATGCACACGACCGGCCAAGAAACCCTAATTAGGGTTTGTGTCGCAAATCGATCACGAGCGTCCATTTTCTCCTGCTCGAATGAAGGGTCCACGAATAGACTAAGCAGGTCCGGTGAGTATCCACACGATCACTGTGGGCCCACCTATCTCCAAACCTGATCGGCCAAGGCATATCATGGCTGGTTGCCTCGATTCGCACGCCCAAACTAGGCGTGGTCACACTTCCCAATTGCAAACCAATCTCGACCACTCAACTTCGCCGGACAAATTAAGTGGCTTAGATCACGTTTCTATGGGAAAATAAGGTACAGACGTGTACACCAGCCCACCGTCTGCACACCTGATTGATCGGCCAAGACCGGCCAGGCGTGGTCGTCTCGAAACGCGTGCCTGAAGTAGGCATGACGCGCGGCCTTTGCGGCATGAGATTTCTGTCACAAATCAATCTCATCCATTCCTCTTTGCTTGAAAAATTCAGTTGTGTAGATTGCACCTTCATGAGACAGTGAGGTATAGGCGCCCACACCAGCATGTCGTCTACACGCATGCCCGATCGGCCCTGCCAAATATGTCTCCCATGCTTGGATTCGACCAAGCTAAAGGTTGGTGTTTGAGCACCTCCTAAACCCTAATCCAACGGTTGCAGATGTGGGTCACAATCCATCTCGTCCGTCCAACTTCACTAGCTTGGACGGACAACCTAAGACAGGAGTTAGGCGACCAGTGAGGCATCACCACAATCACCGTCCACCACTCTTCCGTACAAAGTGATCTTCCAAGTCAGGACTTACCTGTACAGCCTCCAAACGATCACTCGAAGATGGATAGACATGCATCTATTTTAAGACGCTTAATCGTGACTTACTCCGTTAAGCCTTAAAACAGCGATGCTTCACACATGATGATTATATTCGATGCATTAACTGCATAGAATACACACGATATTTCACAAATATCGACTTCCTAAATAACTTAGTTATTTAATCTAGCATCACATGCTACCTTTTGTGGGTCCCACGATCCACACACACGAGACATTAATCATGTCACAAACTGGGGGATACATACTGGGGTATTGGTCTGGCGGTTTACAGCGTGCAGAGCACAACGCGCCATCACAAGAACGTGTCAGGAAGACATGGACGGTTAGTGATGATGGGAGAAGTGGGCAAGACTAATCGTGTGACACTAACACACGCAACTCCACTACTCCATCACTCCACTTTCTCCACTTCCCATGAGAGACGTGGGTAAGGCTCAATGACTTATATAAATAGGTTCTCCTCCCTATTTCAAAAAGAACAAGACAACAGAAACCAAGTGTTGATACAATCGTATCCAAACACCAGAATGATAGCTTACATTCTGCAAGCCAGTTCAGCTTTCTTATACAAGTCATAAACAGCCAACACCTCCACATTCTCAACACCTTCTTCGCTTCCCTCCCTAAGATCAACCCCATCTCCTTCACTTTGTGACCGAAGCAAGTTTGGAACGACCATTTCTTGGTTTAGGACAGAATTGTACAGATTGATTTCTCGAATAAAAAGCACTCATGTGCAGTGCATTTGTTTAGGGTTTAGATTCATTTCTCATCCGCACACCCCAAATTACCAAAACCGACAGAAATAGTTTTCACCCATAAACAATTGGCGACCACAGTGGGAGATTAATCTGTCGATTGCAAAATTGGATTCTCAATATTCATTCCAACCTTCTCAATCTTGTGATAGATCTTGGGTCAGATTCAATCATTAACCTATCCATTTTTGGTTTTTATCTCGGTCTTCATCTCACGATGTATCCTCGCACGCTAGATTCTCCGGAAACCATAGATGATTCAGGTATCATGGGAAGTGCGGCTAGAATGCTGGAGGATGTCCTGGCAAATCAAGCTGGTATCGCTAGAAGGCAGAGTGAAACATTCCGCCTTTTGAATGATATAGCAGCTCAATTACAAGAAGGATCGGCAAGCATTTACCCAGACGGTGCAAGAAACGCTGAATCCTTATCTAGAAGTCATGCCTTTACCAGCGGAGATGCAGAGAGAGCGCGTAGCCACAGGGGACTCAGGAGAGACGAACAACATGGTCCAGATGGCGACGGAGACTCGAGACAACTCCGTAGAAGAAAAGACTTGTTAGGGATGCCACATCTGCCGGATAAAGAAAGGGAGCCTGCAGCTTACGGAGCCTTACTAGAAGATTTGTACCTCAAGACTCTTGTCGAAGCTCAGAAGACTACCCAATCCACAACGACCTTTCAGCCAAGTGAAGAAATACTCGAGGAAGGAGAAATCAATCAAGGAACACGTGAGTGCAGAGGATGGGAGTGTTCAACTCATTCACCCAGCAATGATATTATGACGCCTTCCGCATTCCGTCATCCAGTCAAGCGAGCCGCAGATATGATGACACACACTGGTTTTCCAACTCCGTCTCCAAAGCGTTCTCCACATCAAATCCACAGAGAGACGTCACGATGTCCACTAACGCAAGAAAGGCTGGACTCGAAGTATCCTCATTTCCTGTTCCCAATAAAGAAGATCCTGGAGTTGTTGGAGGCATGGGTGCGAGATGGAGAGGTACAATTGCCTCTTGTATGGCGTCAATCGAATGATCAAGAACTGATAGATCCGAGGTATTGTCATTATCATCGTTTCTTTCATCATCCTACCAGTGAATGCAACGCCTTGAAGCGCATCATTCAGGAGAATCTTAATTCATAGGAGTTGCCTTCCCTCTCTGGAAACTAATGCGTACGGCTTCCTTGAAGAGGTTGCTTGGGAAGTTTCAGTTTCATGCAAATGAGGTTCCAAAGAGCAAGTAAGTTCTATCAAACAATTTTACAAGCAAGATAGTTTTAGAATTTACTGGGGACTTGACATCCCACATGGAGAAAGAGATTCAATGATCAAACACCATGCTTGTTTCCCTTCATGTTTCCTTTTCACACGATATTTGTAATTTCGTATGACATATGCAATCATTCATAACCAAGATGCAAATTCCATTTTAGAATAAACTCTTTCGGAAAAATCATTCACAAAACTATCTCAAAAAATAAACCAGTTCAAAATTCAACCACATATTAGTTCAAAATCTGAAAAATTGTGAAAGGGAATCCTCACAATCACTCAAAAGCATCTAAAGAAAGAACACAAGTAGGCGGCACGAATCCTTCAAGGAAAGTCCTTCAGCAGCAACTCATCCTTCTGAGCAAGAGAAGTTTTCATCCTTTGGAGTACGGTTGTTTCAGCTTCAACTCCTTAGACAACTTTTCAACCTCTTCTTCCTGGCAAGCAATACAGTCTGCAGAAGGAATTTCATTTTGCAATTTCTGAAGCTCTTGGATTTCAGAGAACCCTTTGAAGAACCAAGGAGCGTTGAAGTCGTACTGCACAAACACGTCCCGATGGCACTTCCAGTCTTCAATCATATCCTCAGAAACGGTTCGACCAGTCGTGACGCTCATCCCGTGAATGGAGAATAAAGCTTCTTGGACGCGGTTGACCAATGCAAGGCGACTTTTGAGATTCGTGGTGGTAGAAATGTGGCCATGCTTCTTCCATATCACCGTGTATAACTCCTCGAACTGAGCCGGCACACTGAATCCCCAACCAACACATGACTTGCATGAGGGGTATCGAAGGGAGGATTGAAGATAGCACCAGGAACAACAGGTTGTATTACCAATGCTTCACCAGTCACATGAGGCATTTCAGAAGAAGCCACCATGACGACTTTATCATTTGGAACCTGCTCAGGAAATTCCATCTCAACAATCGCAGATGTTGTTTCTCCTGCATTCCTCCTAATGTTTGCTTCACTTTGAAGGCTGATTTCTGTCACGGCCTCATCTACAAGTTTAACGAAACGCTCTGACACATTGTCGTTCTAGGAAACGTTTCCTGCATCAACCACTGAGCCTGCATCATCCTTTTCATCATCGCCAAGAGGATCAGTATCGCCATACTTCTCGTGAAGACCAGTGTCGCCAGACCTCTCTTTATGACTACGAGCCAGTCTTGCGAAAGCATTTTCTTTCGAGATTCCCTGATTGCCAACAAAGGATTACCTTTAGTGAAAGTTTCTCGGGAAGAACGAAACCAAGGGATCAAACAGAAAGAAATTTAAATACCTGCATATTGGATGAATTGAGGATCACCGAACCACATGCCTGCTTCTTAGACCGCACTTCTGCTTGAGGAATGCAGTCATCAGCTCCGGTTCGTTTACCTAGGAGTGATTTCAACCGAGGATGCTCCTTCAAGACGTCAGAAGATGGTTCGCCGCGGGAATCTGTCACAACCTCCTCCGAGAATTTATGAAAGGTTAATAATTGCTCCCTCCAAAATTCCTTATACCTGCTAGTTACCGTCGTGTTTCTTCCGATAGGAAGGAAATGAAGGCTTTGCACTGATGAAAATATGTCAGCATTAAGAATGTCCGGGAAAAGTTCTTGTATCCTTCAACGGACGAAGAAATGGAACACCCTGGTCAAATCCCATTTTCCGAGCAGCCATGTCAATATTGTACGGAGTCACAGTAAATTCTTCGTCAAATAAAGACGAGACATATCCCAGAGTGCAGCTTCGCAAGTAAATAAGTTCCCCAAGACTCGCGGTTTCGACATCAGTACGCAACACAGCATCAGGAACAATAGAAAAAGTCTTTGGCTGAACAATGAAAGGGTGGATCGGCTCCTATGGACGAAAATTTATGGAGGACACATTGTCGAAGACATCCACAAGCTTCACACCAGTTTTTGGACGTCTCTTCTGCCAACGAAGTATTCTCGAACCACCATACAAACTGCTGAGTGAAGTTGCAGGAACATGAGCAAAGATTTTGAAATGTTCCCACAAAAACGCCTGAAGAAAAGCAATGTGGATATGCGACTCCACCTTCTTATACCCATTGGAAGCATGCATGTTCGTCGCTAAGGCGTCCAGATGAGAACACAGTGATCCAAGAAACAAGGCACCTAGGGGAAGGACCTCACCTTTTTCCAGCTTTATAGCAAACATGACGAGGTCACCTCTTATGGTCTTCATTCCAGAACCGTCGTCAAATATGTCTCTGGATAACCACAAAGACAGAAATGCAATCACGTTGATCTCGTCTTCCAACTCCTGACCGGGTTTCGGGTCTGCAGGAGACCATTCCGACACCCACCAAGTGTAAAAGCATTTCGTGTCTTTCTTCTCCTTCTCCAGATCATCGAATTCTCCCGCCTTTCGAAGTATAGCATTATAAGACCGACGTTCTGCATCAGTAAGTTTGTAAAAGAAGCTTCCAGCAACAGGAAGGTTCATTAATGCAGCTACACTTTCCAGAGAAATGGTCATCTCTCCCCATCTGCATACAGATGTATGAGTAAAAGGACGCCACCGAGAAATGAAAGTGATCAAGCCTGCAACATCTTTCTTAATCTGAAGAGTGGCAGACGCCATGACCGCATCAAGGATTTGCGCCTTAACCAAATTAGCTTTAATCCTTTTATTACTCAGCATGCGTTTCATCCATCCTTCATAAGAGCCCAGCGGGGTGTGAAAAATATTGAAGTCAATAGGTGAAGGTGGATATTCATTTCTCCGAAGACAGAATCTCATCACAAGTGCTGAAGAAGAGGATGGATCAGCTTCCATATTTTCAGAACCAGAGAGCAGGACTATCTTGTGAGAGGGATGTATTCTAATGTTCGGAAAAGGCACGGTGAACAACTCATCATCTATATTCGGCATATTTTTGAAGCTGTCAACACTCCCTGACTTGGCACCAGCATTATCCCCAGAAGACATTTCAACATGAGTCTTTTTGTTTATCCTACAAAAGATAAGAGAGTCTTGTATGAAAACGCATGGGATGTATAGTCACACACGACAGAACACACATTCACGTTTGAGTACACAAGGCTGGGAAAATCATACAAGCAAGGCTGGTATTGAGCCACAAACAAGGCTGGTATTGAGCCACAAAAAAGGCTGGTATTGAGCCACAAAAAAGGCTGGTATTGAGCCACAAACAAGGCTGGTATTGGGTCCAAACAAGGCTGGTATTGAACCATGTCAGCAAACGAGGCCGGTGTTAGTAAAGTCCAAGAAGCCGGTCGAGATTACAAGGCTAGAATCCCATCACGCAAGCAAGACTATCATGTCACGCAAGTAGGAAGGTATTGGGTCACATCAGTCTGATATTGGTCAAAGCCGATCAAGGTCACAAGTCTGATATTGGGCCACGTCAGCAAGCAAGGTCGGTCAAGGTCACGAAGCTGGTATGGGGTCGATGTTCAATCAGGCGTACATAGTGGGACGCACGTTCGACCGAGCATATATGGTGGGGCCCACATTCATTTGCACGTATTATAACACGGTTTTCTTTATTCATGGGAGTCGTGTCACGAAATTCAAGCTAAGGGTTTTTTCAAGCTATAACCTAAAAGATAGGTTTGGCATGCAACAATGGAAAGAGAAGCAAAAAACTACATATTCATGGATTCACGGATTGTTTACTAAGCAATCCTAGCAATATCGGCCGTTTTGCTGTCAACTTCGGTGAGGAACTAATCATGATATGTCTTGCAAAAGAGGTTTACCTAAAAAAACTAGGGTTTTACCTTCAAAAAAAAAAGGGGGAAGTTTACCTTGCCGCGAACGAACGGACGGCGACGACAACTTTGGCGGCGGCGTAATCGGCGGCTGTGTAGGTCACGGGCGGGAGCTCCACACACACAAAAAAATTCGTGAGGAAATAAAAGGGTCGGTCCCTTTTATAAACAAATAATTGGGAGAATCCCAATAGGACAAGGATTCCTCTTTTGATTGGATTCCTCTTTTGATTCAAACACCCAAGGAAGGAAACCGGCCCCACCAAAGGATTCCATGCTTGCACGGAGGCGTTTACATGGACAACTACTAGCGGTCGGTCAAAGTTCTTCCGGGTAAACTTTCTTTATCCTGTATTTATCACATAAGTATGCCACCATCTCATGCCTACCCCACAATAGTGTAACCATTATGCGCTAGGCGGGGGACTTAATGTTGATGGTGGATTTTCATTAAAGGATAAAATTGTAAAGGCCGAAATTATGCGCTAACATCCTGCAAAGGATAAAGCCACTGATAAAATGGTGAATACTTTCTCACTATAAACTTATAGCATTATCAAATAATGCATGACCACCCTTGTATTTTCTGTACTGCTCCACTCTCATTATTGGTGCGGCATGACGACTGAGTGTTGCTCTCATCAGAGCAACACGAATCTCCAAGAGTTAATAATGAAGCATATACGAAATACCCGTACAGGATGCAATTCTCTGAGTGTTATACTAACCCGATCGAGCATCTGGATTGTCTACGATAGTCTTGGAAATAATCACGACCACGCAAGTCGGCCTTAAAGGTGCAAAGTCACGCCTGAAAAAATAATCACTAAACGCCAGCCCAGAATGGATATCCAGACTGGTGTGGAGAATCTTGGAAAAGCTTGTGCGCACAAGACCGCCTACGGCAGTCTCAAATTCATCATGATCGTCCAACTTCACCAGCATGGTTGGACGGTGTAGATTATCCCATTACCGGTTAGACAAAGCTTTTTCTGTACATCGGCGAACCTTCTTCCTACCTGCATGACCGACTCTTCCCTAACCTGACCAGATTGCAATATACGATTGTCCGAAGTTGGGTCAGCGTGGAGAATTGAGGGTCGCAGAAAAGTCCACTAAAAACCAAAAATTGATCACGACCATCCAACTTCACCAGCATGGTTGGATGGCTTAGATCAAGCCTGAGGTGGTCGGACATATACCACCATGCTCACCACCGGCCCAGCAAGGGTCCTACACGGTCGACCTCTCCGGATGAGGTATGTAGCACATGTTTTCGGTTAGCCAAACATGCATGCACACGACCGGCCAAGAAAACCAAATTAGGGTTTGTGTCGCAAATCGATCACGAGCGTCCATTTTCTCCTTCTCGAATGAAGGTTCGAGGAATAGACTAAGCAGGTCCGGTGAGTATCAACACGATTACTGTAGGGCCACCTATCTCCACACCCTATCTTCCAAGGCATACCATGGCTGGTTGCCTCGATTCGCACACCCAAACTAGGCGTGGTCACACTTCCCAATTTCAAACCAATCTCGACCACTCAACTTCGCCAGACAAATTGAGTGTCTTAGATCACGTTTCTATGGGACAATAAGGTACAGATGTGTACACCAGCCCGCCGTGTGCACACCTGACTGATCGGCCAAGACCGACCAGGCCTGGTCGTCTCGAAACGCGCGCCCGAAGTAGGCATGACGCGCGGCCTTTGCGGCATGAGATTTATGTCGCAAATCAATCTCAGCCATTCCTCTTTGCCTGAAAAATTTAGTGGTCTAGATTGCACCTTCATGAGACAGTGAGGTATAGGCGCCTACACCAGCATGCCGTCTACACGCATGCCCGATCGGCCCTGCAAAATATGTCTCCCATGCTTGGATTAGACCAAGCTAAAGGTTGGTGTTTGAGCACCTCCTAAACCCTAATCCAACGGTCGCAGATGTGGGTCACAATCCATCTCGTCCGTCCAACTTCACTAGCTTGGACGGACAACCTAAGACAGGAGTTAGGCGACCAGTGAGGCATCACCACAATCACCGTCCACCACTCTTCCACACAAAGTGATCGGCCAAGTCAGGACTTACTTCTACAGACTCCAAACGATCACTCGAAGATGGATAGACATGCATCTATTTTAAGACGCTTAATCGTGACTTACTCCGTTAAGCCTTAAAACAGCGATGCTTTACACATGCTGATTATATTCGATGCATTACCTGCATAGAATACACACGATATTTCAGAAATATCGACTTCCTAAATAACTTAGTTATTTAATCTATCATCACATGCTACCTTTTGTGGGTCACACGATCCACACACTCGAGACATTCATCATGTCACAAACTGGGGGATACATACTGGGGTATTGGTCTGGCGGTTTACAGCGTGCAGCGCACAACGCGCCATCACAAGAACGTGTCAGGAAGACATGGAAGGTTAGTGATGATGGGAGAAGTGGGCAAGACTAATCGTGTGACACTAACACACGCAACTCCACTACTCCATCACTCCACTTTCTCCACTTCCCATGAGAGACGTGGGTAAGGCTCAATGACTTGTATAAATAGGTTCTCCTCCCTATTTCAAAAAGAACAAGACAACAGAAACCAAGTGTTGATACAATCGTATCCAAACACCAGAACTGATATCATACGTTCTGCAAGCCAGTTCAGCTTTCTGATACAAGTCATAAAAAGCCAACACCTCCACATTCTCAACACCTTCTTCGCTTCCCTCCCTAAGATCAACCCCATCTCCTTCACTTTGTGACCGAAGCAAGTCTGGAACGACCATTTCTTTGTTTAGGGAAGAATTATACAGATTGATTTCTCGAATCAAAAGCACTCCCATGCAGTGCATTTGTTTATGGTTTATATTCATTTCTCATCCGCACACCCAAAATTACCAAAACCGGCAGAAATAGTTTTCACCCATAAACAGTACGATAGAAGATGCAAGATAAGATCACACAACTATGATAAAAGTAGTATCGGTCTGGCTTCACAATCCCAATGAAGTTTTTAAGTCGTTAACCTGGTTTTAGAGAAAAAAACCAAAGGTTAAAGGAGAATCGACTCTAGCGAGCGCACTAGTATCACAAAGACTTGTGGGGATTAGTTTTGCACAATGCTAGATGTCTCCTTTATATAGCCTTCAAATCAGGGTTTTGGCTTAGTTACAAAGCAATCCATATTCACCGTTAGATGAAAACCTGATTTAGGTTCAAGATAATATTTCTCAACCGTTAGATCAAAAACTTAGCTTGTCACACACACTTGGGTAGACGTTTACTGGGTTTGTGAAAACCATGCCCAAACGTGTACGTGTATGTTGGTTCAACATAGTAACCCAAAAGGTTAACCATATGAGCATTTCATATTAACCTTGTTCTTCTTCACCATAACTAGTTCAATTGACTCAAATGAACTAGTTAGAGAGTTTTTCAATTGCTATGAGATCTTATTTAACTACACAAGACACAATTGAAACAAAGATGATTCGATTCGATTGAATCGGCTCATGAACTTTATAGCCAAGGTTTGCATAAAGCATTTCGTAGTAATTTAAGTTTCATGTTCAGAGCACATCTTTAGATCATAACCTCTGAAGCTCACAAACAAGTTCGCGGACTTAAGACAACCGGTGGAGTTTTCCAAACTCAACAGAAAATCTCGGCAAAGAGACTTTCGCCAGTTCGCGGACTAGGTTCGCGGACTTACACGCAAACGAGTTTTTGGAAAATCCCAGCAGAAATTATCGGTACAAGAACTTCTGTCAGTTCGCAGACTGAGTTCGCGGACTTGGCAAAGCCAATTCCTCCGGTTTCTCTCAATCAACAAAGTTCGAAAACTTCGGATTAAGGAATACATGGTTATGTAATCTAAACTCTCATTCCAATCATTGAGACATTCTCAGAGGACGTTATATAGCCGTTATTCACATACCGTTTCGCATCAGATCAATTCTCAAAGTAATTGAAACTTTTCATGACTTTCGTCACTAGGTGAAGATAAACTTGATCAAAGCGAAACGCTTTACCAACACATGATTTCGAGATATAGATAGGCGAGATATACTCGGCTCGAAATATCAAATGTGTATGATCCAGTCTATATAGCATACGACTTTTGTCTCATAAGAAGTAGGAGATAGAAGAGATAGACTTTTGAGTGATAGATAAGTTCAAGTCTCCACATACCTTTTTGTTGATGAAGTTCCACGGTTCCTTGAGTAGATCTTCGTTGTTGTGTGATGAATCGCCATGAAGTCCTTCAGCTCAACTACACTTTTCTATCCTAGTCCGAGACTTAGCTATGTAGGCTAGACATCAAGACTCATAGTTTTGATCACTAACATTGACAAACATGCTTGAGATAGCAACGCATGCGAGGTCGACCGAGCTATGCTCTAACAATCTCCCCCTTTGTTAATTTTAGTGACAAAACTATTAATACATATGGAATACAAAAAAGATAAACTTTAGTGGCTCTTATTCCATAGTCTAATCTTCAACGTTCCCTGAAATCTTCATCCTTCCAAGTACTCCATCCCAAAGGTTGTAAGTTTAGCATCACCGTTGTTGAAGATCCGTAGCTATAACAATGAGAGAAATCGAGATTCTCGATCATTATTATACAATGTCATAGTATTATTATGTAACATCAAAGTCCAATTGTATCACGACTTTAACAATAATACTATGGTGATATGTATCACTCCCCCTTAGTCAATACTCCATATCAATCATGGAAACCACTCCCCCTTACACAATGATCCAAAACCATATGTATTTGTAGTGTGAACTACAATATTTCTCCCCCTTTTTGTCAATAAAATTGGCAAAGGTACAAGAACGGGATCATAATGAAATTTCCACAAGAGATATTTCATAGACTGAAAGAAAAATACATACCAACTTAATTTAGATGCAATCATAAAGTCGAAGCTAAATGCATTCATGAAAGAGTTTTAAGATACAAGATAATCCCTATAAAATTCCACAGCCGCACACCCCGTAAGATATTACCATTAAGCACAAGTTCAAAAGAACTCTCCCCCATTTGATGGCATTCCCGAAAGAACAACAAGAGCGACCTTAATTTCGAAAGAAAAGAAGGATTTTTAAATTGGACACCAAAAACCATAGAAATGATTTTCTATATCCAAAACTCAACCAAATTAATCACAAGAAAACCTGTGATTAATTTAATTGGAATATACAACTAAATCAAACCATAAAAGTGATCAAATTGAAGGTGCTTAACATAACTTACATAAGTAAACTTACGGAGATATGACTAAGGGAATCATACGGAGACGACTAACTTAATCGTTCACATACTCAACATAAGGAAAAACCTTACGGAATATACGACTCCATCAACCAATAGAACATGATTAGTATAGCCGTTCATATACTCAACACAAGAACTTGTGGAATATATGAAAACTCAATTAGACTAATTACAAGAGAACTTATAATTAATCTAATTGGAATACAAACAACCAAACTAATCACAAAAGTAATCAATTTAATTGTCAAAGGATTTGCTCGAGAAAATAAGACTTTCGGAGCAAATAACTAAATAACCAACCAAGATGATTAATTTAATTCATAATGCTCAACATATAGCATCTTATGGAACAACCAACAAGGCCAATAAGAATAATCGACTTAGTTGTATCGTGCTCAACATAAAACACACAATGGAGCCTCCACGGTAAAACATAACAAAATGGATCAATGAAGATCAATACCGTGGATAACATACAAGGATCTATTCTATTTTCCATCATAATGACATAATAGACTTTATCCTTGTCAAACAAAAGATTTTATCTTATTTTCCATCAAATACATGATTGCATAGGCATAACTTTTGTAATTGTCAAAATTCCATTCGTCCTTTCATTAATACGAATACCGTTCATGAACGACTTTACTTTTGACAGCATATGGGACCTTCAAGTTCAAGGACGCAAACAATACATATCCCATAATCAAATTGCAATATCACAAAATCATAACGATCAATACTGCAATAACATCATCCTCCAAATATTTTTAGAATTTAAAAACCAATAAACCTAAAAAATAACACAAGAAGATGAAAACAAAAATAGTTGTGTGTAGTCACAATCATCGCTATTCAAGGCACTAGTTATTCTTCCAACTAATCCAAAAAGAAGACATACTAGGCATAAAAAACTTAGTTTTCCTTGATGATTCCATACCTCTGAAATGGTCCATCAAAGTAGGAGTCACTGATATCCTTGACCCTGTTGACCATAAAGACACCATGTTCAAAAGTTAGAACGTTGACTTTCCGATCAATGGTGCGAGCATAATGACGAGCCTTTGCACAGTCAAGGATAACTTTCTTCTGATTTCTGATCAAGATATTCTGAGTACCAAGGATTTTCGCTTGTCCATCAATAAGTTGGTTTATCTGCAATTGAAGGTTAGCCAGTTCAATCTTAACTTCATTTTGAGTACGAATCAGATCCTTGACAGATTCACCAATCCAAGTGTTATACTCTTTTCTTTCAAGAATCTTCTTCCGTATAAACTCTTGACCAGAATCACATCCTTTGAGATCATCCTCAACCATAGGGTTAACTTCATCTTTGGGAACAGATTCCATGGAGTTCCTTTCAGAAGAATAAAGAACCACATATAAGACTTATATATGTTCATGAGTGCCCTAGCTGGAAACCCTAAAGTTTCTTGAGGAGACATGGACGTTCGTGGGCCATCCAAAGAACAAATGTCCCAAAATAGGAAAACTGCATACCATGTTGATTTTAAAGATTCTCTATCTCCAAACGATCATAGTGACAAAAGAAAGAAGTACTAACAACAAAACATCATAAGATATACAAACTTGAGAAAACGGCACAATACTTGAGCATCTCACAAATCCTCATTCTTGTATCTCTCAAGTTAGACACAAGAATAGACATTCTGCTATTAGGTAGCAGAGGGAGACATAGTCTCACCATAGGTTCTGAGAGAATAACAGTTATTTCCTCCAGGATATCTGAACTTAGCATTTCTTGTCCTTCCTTGGCAGTTTCCAGAAACGAGAGAATGTCTCACAGTCCTTCTGGGAATCACAAGTGAGGAAACTTTCTGATAACAAAGTATAGGACCTCTAGAAATAGGTTCTAGGGGATTTTCCGAAATTGGACTCCACACACTAGAATTAGATTTATCAGATTTGTTCTTATAAGCAGAGGACATACTTTCATTGGTATCACGGGAATTTACAAATGGCCTGTAATGATTTCTAGGAGAGAGATCATTTTTATAATATGCCTGGTTTCTTGTGAAAGGGACATTCACTGTAGCAGTCGTCCGACTATTTACTCCATTGACAGTAGAAAGAAGCAATTTGTGAAGTTCAGAAACACGTTTCTTTCTGGCAAAACAATGGATAGCATAGTGATTTCCTTTTCCACAGAAGGTACAGATTCGTGGAGGAGAAGCAACAACTGGTACTTGTTTAAACTTCATAGCCACCGGAGAAGATTGTAAGTTATGAAAACTTTTATTGACACAACCTTCATCTGGAGAAAATTTCATTATGTACAGTAACTCATGAGAATTAGTTTGTGCAGAAGAATTTATTCTTAAGGCAGAGTTTTCCTTTTCCAAGGATTTACACTGTCCATGGGCTAGAGCAAGTGATGCTTCAAGTTTCTCTTTCTCAACACGAAGTCTGTCTAGATCAGATGAATACGTCTTGATCGAACAATTTTCTCTAACTAAGCCTTCTTTAACCAGCTTTTCAAGATCACAAATCTTTTCACGTTGTAGATTGTTTTCTTAAAGAAGTTTCTCAATTTCCTTAGAGAACGGCCCTATAATGTTGTAGAGTACTTGTTCACGATCAATAGACCTCTCGAATTCATCAATGAGTTGTACATGATCCTTGAGATCAACAAACTCTGTAGAATTTTTTGTAATTCTGGTGAGCTCGAATTCATCTTTAGCCATTATGTCCAATGTCTTATTGGAGGAAGAGTGGCTGACACAAGATGAGACAGTCTTCCTACCTCGGGATTCGGAAGAATCAACCAAGGAGTGATCCTTTAAGGTATTTCCGAGACACTTGACAGCTTTAGAAGGCATTTTGGTATGCGTATGAGATTCTGTCCACAGACTCAGATTGCCACAAACATAGACTTATAAGGTATTTAACGTGTTTGCCTTCTCTGATACCAATTGAAAAAGCGGGGGTCTAACAACACCACCCAATATTTTGCTTAGAAATCTGTATGGACTAACTCCGAAATACTTTGCTAAAGAATCAACTAGACAGTCAGACTCAATCTAGATAAAAGTATCTCAAGGAGTTAATATCTCTCTCTTCATTTGATTTTTACTCAAGATAAAATCAATAGCGAGTCTTTATCAAATATAAGGAATAACTTGGACGATACCAAATACCAATGTCCAAGGATCAATCAATATCAATCAACAACCAAAGGTTGGATTTCCAATTGATGATCACGAACGCACAACCTGTATTATTTCAATTATATAAAATATAATGCGTAAAAGAAAAAACACAGACACCAGAAGTTTTGTTAACGAGGAAATCGCAAATGCAGAAAAACCCCGGGACCTAGTCCAGATTGAATACACACTGTATTAAGCCGCTACAGACACTAGCCTACTCCAAGCTAACTTCGGACTGGACTATAGTTGAACCCCAATCAGTCTCCCACCGATCCAAGGTACAGTTGCACTCCTACGCCTCTGATCCCAGCAGGATACTGCGCACTTGATTCCCTTAGATGATCTCACCCACAACCAAGAGTTGCTGCAACCCAAAATCGCAGACTTGATAATAAACAAATCTATCTCACACAGAAAAGTCTATCAAAGGATAAATCTTTCTCTCACAGATAAACCCTAGGTTTTGTTCCGTCTTAAGATATGAAATCAAGGTGGACAAGAACCAATTGATAATCCGGTCTTTTATTCCCGAAGAACAGCCTAGATTAATCAATCACCTCTCTACAATCCTTCCTGACTACACAAGCGGTTTGTCGAGGAATCACAAACAGTGAGACGAAGATGTTTGTGACTTCTTTATCTTGCCTGTCGGAGAACTCTCACGATCTCAAGCCAATCAAATATTGTACTCGTACGATAGAAGATGCAAGATCAGATCACACAACTACGATAATATTAGTATCGGTCTGTCTTCACAATCCCAATGAAGTATTTAAGTCATTAACCTGGTTTTAGAGAAGAAAACCAAAGGTTAAAGGGGAATCGACTCTAGCGAGCGCACTAGTATCACACAGACGTGTAGGGATTAGTTTTGCATAATGCTAGATGTATCATTTATATAGCCTTCAAATCAGGGTTTTGCCTTAGTTACAAAGCAATCCATATTCACCGTTAGATGAAAACCTGATTTAGATTCAAGCTAATATTTCTCAACCGTTAGATTGAAAACTTAGCTTGTCACACACACTTGGGTAGACGTTTACTGGGTTTGTGACAACCATGCCCAAACGTGTACGTGTATGTTGGTTCAACATAGTAACCCAAAAGGTTAACCATATGAGCATTTCATATTAACCTTGTTCTTCTTCACCATAACTAGTTCAATTGACTCAAATGAACTAGTTAGAGAGTTGTTCAATTGCTATGAGATCTTATGTAACTACACAAGACACAATTGAAACAAAGATGATTCCATTCGATTGAATCGGCTTATGAACTTTATAGCCACGGTTTGCATAAAGCATTCCTTAGTAATTTAAGTTTCATATTCAGAGCATATCTTTAGATCATAACCTCTTAAGCTCACAAACAAGTTCGCGGACTTAAGACAACCGGTGGAGTTTTCCAAACTCAGCAAAAAATCTCGGCAAAAAGACTTTCGCCAGTTCTCGGACTAGGTTCGCAGACTTACACGCAAACGAGTTTTTGGTCGGTACAAGAACTTCTGTCAGTTCGCGGACTGAGTTCGCGGACTGGGCAAAGCCAATTCCTCCGATTTCTCTCAATCAACAAAGTTCGAAAACTTCGGATTAAGGAATACATGGTTATGTAATCTAAACTCTCATTCCAATAATTGAGACATTCTCAGAGGTCGTTATATAGTCGTTATTCACAGACCGTTTCGCGTCAGAGCAATTCTCAAAGTAATTGAAACTTTTCATGACTTTCGTCACTAGGTGAAGATAAACTTGATCAAAACGAAACACTTTACCAACACATGATTTCGAGATATAGATATGCGAGATATACTCGGCTCGAAATATCAAATGTGTATGATCCAGTCTATATAGCATACAACTTTTGGCTCATAAGAAGTAGGAGATAGAAGAGATAGACTTTTGAGTGATAGATAAGTTCAAGTCTCCACATACCTTTTTGTCGATGAAGTTCCACGGTTCCTTGAGTAGATCTTCGTCGTTGTATGATGAATCACCATGAAGTCCTTGAGCTCAACTACACTTTTCTATCCTAGTCCGAGACTTAGCTATGTAGGCTAGAAATCAAGACTCATAGTTTTGATCACCAACATTGACAAACATGCTTGAGATAGCAACGCATGCGAGGTCGACCGAGCTATGCTCTAACACTATCGTTGAGCCAACAAGGTACACACATTTAGGTACGGTTATTCATATATAAATGAAGTCACTTTTCATTTGTGTGTAACAAGCTAAGTTCGATCTAACGGTTGAAAGATATTAGCTTGAGTCTAATCAGGTTTTCATCTATCGGTGAATATTGAATGCTTTGTTACCAAGGTAACGTTGATTGCAAACCCTGATTTGAAGACTATATAAAGGAGAACTCTAGCAACTGGGAAACTTAATCCCCACACCTAATGTGTGATAGTAGTTGCGACTAGAGTCGATTCTCCTTTAACCTTAGGTTTTCACGAAACCCTGTAGATTAACGACTTGAAGACTTCATTGGGATTGTGAAGCCAGACCCAACTATTTTTCTGTAGTTGCGTGTTCTGATCTTGTTGTTTTCTATCGTGATTTAGTACTATCTTCTCTAAGATTTTCTCGAGATTTAATCTCCGATAGGCAAGATAAACATATTCGTCTGATCGTTTGTGATTCCACAATATCTTGTTTCGCTACCAGGCGATTAAGATTATTGTGAGGTGATTGATATTTCTAGGTTGTTTTTAGGGAATATAAGTCCGGTATATTAATTGGTTCATGTTCACCTTGATTTATCAAAAGACGGAACAAAACTCATAGGTTTATCTGTGGGAGACATATTTATCTATACAATAGACTTTTATGTGTGAGACAAATTTATTTATCAAGTCTTCGACTTTGGGTCGTAGCAACTCTTAGTTGTGGGTGAGATCAGCTAAGGGAATCAAGTGCGTAAAGTCATGTTGGGATTCAGAGACGTAAGGAGCGCAACTGTACCTTGATCAGTGTAAGATTGGTTAGGGATCAACTACATTCCAGTCCGAAGTTAACTTGGAGTAGGCTAGTGTCTGTAGCGGCTTAATGCAGTGTGGTGTTCAAATATCGACTATGTCCCGGGTTTTTTATGTATTTGTGGTTTTCTCGTTAACAAAACTTCTGGTGTCTGTGTTATTTCTTTTCCATATTATATTTGTTTATATAATTGAAATATCACAGGTTGTGCGTAAGTTCAATCAATTGTGAATCCAACCTTTGGTTGTTGATTAAATTGATTGACACTTGGATATTGGTTTTTGATACCGTCCAAGTTATTTCTTATATTTAGTCGGGCTCGCAAATTCCTATTTGTTTGATTGCGGATTGAATTGAGAAATAGAGATATAACTCTTTTATATACTTTTATTAAGATTGAGTTTGACTGTCTAGTTGATTCTCTTGAAAGTATATTGGAGTTAGTCCATACAGATTGCTAAGCGAAATATTGGGTGTGGTTGTTAGACCCCCACATTTTCAATTGGTATCAGAGCATACAAAAACGTTTAATACCTCATAAGTCTGTGTTTGTAGCGATCTGACTCTATCGACAGAAGTGTTATCTCTATAAACGTACCTCCAGTCTTCGATAGCTCGAAATACTTGTGCTGGAAAATTGTTATGCGTGCCTTTCTTCAAGCACGTGATTTTCAATCATGGGTTTACGTTTTTAATGGCTATGATCCTCCGGTTGTTAGAATAGGTACTGTAACTGTTCCAAAGGATATTGGTGATTATGATGTTGTCGAGATTCTTGCTGCAAAGCAAAATTCTGACGGATTGAATGCCATCATCCATGCCATTACCCCATAGCTTCAGCACCATGTGACTATGTGCACTCGGTCTAAAGATGCTTGGGATATTTTAGAAACCGTATTTGAAGGGAATACCTGTGAAAAAGAAGCTAGGCTTCAAAACGTAAATTCTGATTGGGAAAACCTTCGTATGGCTGATGAAGATTCATTTAATGAGTTTAATCACAAAGTGTCTGAAATTGTTAATGTATCTTTTGCGTTGGGTAAGACTATTCCTAAAAATAACATTGTGATGAAAATTCTCAGATTATTGCCATCTAGATACGATTCTGAGAAACATGCCATCGTAGAAGGAAATAACCTTGATACGCTTTCTAGAAATACTCTTGTTGGAAAGTTGAAAATACTTGATCTTGATCAAAACACAGTCAGAACATTTGTGTTCAATAGTGTGACCAACACAAGCGAATCCTCCAACTTGTCTTGGGCTGATGAATGTTGTTCCTATCATGTTGATTTTGATAAATCACTGATTACACAAAAGATCAAGGATATTGTAAGAAGAAGCAAAAGAGGTGAGAAAGGTCTCTCTCTGGTTAATTCTTCATACTCATCCCAGGTTGTCAAAGTCTTGCATACCTCTGTTGTATGCAATGAACTTTCAGCTCTCGCAGAAGAAAGTTCGTCCCACTCAAATTCTGATTCAGAGTTTGAGTCTAACACTGAGATTTTTCAATTCTTGGATAAGTATGAAGAATTTCTCCAAGAAAATCTTCAACTAAAAGCTTCGTTGGAGAAACCTGAATCATCACTTCAAGTGAAAAATCTTGAGATAGATTGTCTTAATGATGAATTCACCAGAACCCTGTCTCTGAAAGAAAAAGAGATTAATACCCTTAAGTGCGACCTGCAAAGGTTTTCTGGAAGTTCTGACATAATCTCAGCAATGTTATTTAGTCAGAAGTCTTTTGGAAATACGAATGCTTTAGGGTTCAAAAGCAAAACGGTGAGCACAAACAACTCATTTGTTCCAGCCGGTTTTAGAATAATTGATGAAGAATGTTGTGATAAACAGGAGGCGAATAAGCAAGACAATAAATCTTCCTTGATTTTTTCGTTTTGTGGAAATGCAAATCATGTTCAGAGTAAGTGTTGGAAATTCAAGAGGAACAACAAAAGGATGGCCAAACTTCAATATGACATGCAAAGGATGAATCTGGCCTTGGGTAATCAACAAGGTACTCCTGAAGACAAAAAGAAATCCAAAACAACCAGATCCAAATGAGTTAAGAAATTTGTTTATACAACAAACCTTGATAAGTCACCATGTGATAAAAGATGCGAGCATTCGGCTCACTCCGTCACTGTCTAATACTAGTGACGTCCGCATCCTCATCTTTAACTCGAGAAAATGAGGATTGCATCAAGGTTGTTCAAGTTTTGTATATGTATTAATTTATTATTTTATTTTTATTAAGAAAATATCTTTTTATTAAAATAGATAATGGATCATGAACCGTAAAAGACCTGTTCAAAGTTCTTATAGGGTTCGGGTGTCCATGGGTCTATTTATATTCACTTGTAATCAAAATGCCCTTCACTTTTGTTATGTTTGAAAGATACAGTTTCATGGCTCCTGTAACTAGAGGTACCACAAAAAGAGATGCAGTTGAAGCAGTTAATGTGTATCTTTGTGAAGGAATCATTTCCTCAAGGAAGAAGAAGGAGAAATCCACAAATGATGAAGAAGGTTCTTCCTCTAACTGCCTTTTGTCTGTTTTTCATTTTGATAATAACTTTAGAGGTATGGTGAAGGATTTCATCAACAAAAGAAATGATTTAAAGTCTCAAATCATTTATCTTTAGAAAAGATAGCTTACTATGAACATATGTTGTCTCTAACAAAGAACACCTTATGTGGACTAAAAAGAGAACTTAGTGAGTTAACTGATATTTCTGAAGATTTGGAGGAATTGAACGATCCCAAAATCAATGGGTTTTCAATAATGAAAAGGAATTCTCTGTAGATTCTCTCAGAAAGATCTATGATGTCTAGGAAACTTCTTATGAGAATTTATTCTTGTGTTTTAAGAAGGATAACTAGGGTTTGGAATAACCATTATTGTGAGTATACATAGCTATTTCCAACGATTTTCATCTTGCAATGTTTTTAGATTTATTTATCTAAATTCTAAAGTTTATTTGGAAGATGATTTTTGCAGTATTAATCTTTATGGTTTCATATATTGCAACTTGTTATGGGATATGTGTGTTTGCGTCCGTGAACTATGATTGTCCCAGATATGTCAAAAGTTAAGTCTTTCATACGTCATTATGCAAATATTGATAAAAGATTGAATGAACTTTTGACAAACAAAAGTTAAGCATATTATGTCATTATGCAAATATTGATGGAAGATAGGATGAACTTTGTCTACAAAGATTAAGTATAGTACATGTCTCTATGCAAATATTGATGAAAAATATAACGAATCTTTGAATATTTCGCAGTATTGGTCCTTCCCTGATCCACATCTTTGTGTAAATATTTTGTGGCTCCGTAAGTTCTCTTATGTGAGTATTTCCGATTAAATTAATCATGGGTTCTCTTTTAGTTAATTTAATTGAGTATTTTGGATACAAATTCATGTTTCATGTGATTTGTTAATGTCCAAAGAAATCCTTCTTTTCTTGTGAAAGTAAGGTCGCTCTTGTTGTTCTTTCGGGAATGGAAATTTATGGGGGAGAATTCTTAATTGAACCTGTGCTTAATTGCCAAATCTTTGTGGGGAGTGCGGCTGTGGAATATTGTAGGAGTTTTCATGTATCTTTATAAACTCCTTGATGAATACACTAGTTTCAACTACGTGAAATCATCGAAACAAAGTTGATATGTTCTCTTTTGGTCATGAAGTATCTCTATGGAAATTTCATTAGGATCCCATTAGTTTTCGTACCTTTGCCAATTTTATTGACAAAAAGGGGGAGAATTAATGTGTAGTTCACACTAAGGGGGAGTGGTTTTCATGTGAGATGAAGTATTGACTAAGGGGGAGTGATACATATCATCATAGTATTGTTGTCAAAGTAGTGATACAATTGGACTTTGATGATGTGTAATAATATTATGACACTGTATAACAATGATTGAGAGCAACCTTTTTCTAATTGTTATAGCTACGGATTTTCAACAACTATGATGCTGAGTGGAACACATTCAGAATCACTGGAGTACTTAGAAGTGACGAAGATTTCGAGTAATGTTGAAGAACCAAGGAAATCAAGCATTTGGATTGAGAGCTACAAAGTTTATTTATTTTGTATTCCGTATGTATTTATTGCTTTGTCATTAAAATTGACAAAGAGAGAGATTATTAGACCACTGCTCGGTCGAAATCTCAAGCGTTGCTATCTCAAGATTGTTATCAAGTTTAGTTGCCAAAACTATAGGTCTTGATTTCTAGTCTACTTATAGCTAAGTCTCAGATTAGGATAGAAAGTGTAGTTGAGCATTAGACTTCACGATGTTCATCGATTGAAGACGAAGAACTATTAAGGGGAGCTTGTGGAACTTCATCAACAAAAGGTATGTGGAGACTTGAACTCATATGTCACTCAAAAGTTTATATAATCTATCTATTATTTGAGACAAAAGTTGTATAGCTATATAGACTTCAATTATACACATTTGATATTTCGAGCTGAGTTTAACTCGCTTACATATTTCTCGAAATATGTGTTGGTAAGCTTTCGCTTACATTTGATATGACGAAAGTCAAAATATGATCATGTGAAAATCGTCTGGTAACATCTTACATGATTTGTGTGAGACGGTCATTTGATGTAGACTTGAAATATTTCGTATTGATCATTCGATTACTTGAAAATTGCTTTGAAGCTAATAGTTTGTGTGAGACAGCTATTCCCGTCTTCCAAGAATGTTTCAATGGTTGAAATAAGAGTTTAGAACAATTGGGTATAAGCATAGTATGTGTACTTGCATATATATAATCCAAATCCGGGAACCATAGTATGCATACCCGTATGCATACTGGTTGGTTTAGTGAAAGTCCGAGAACCTTGTACGCATATCGGTACGCGTACTGGCGTGAGGTTCAGGTTCGGGAATTTCTATTGAGTTTGGAAGGCATGCGTACCCGTTTGCATACTTGAGTAGGTTATGTTCAAAAATCGGTTTGTTCATGAACTAATACATTTATATAATAAGGAATGCAATATTTTGCAAACCGTGGCTACAATGTTCATGAATTGATTCATGTGAATCAAAATCGATTTTGCTTCAATTGTATCTTGTATACTTCTATGAGATTATAAACGATTGAACGACTCTATAACTAGTTTCATTTGAGTCATTTGAACTAGTTATGTTTAGATGAATACGGTTGATATGAAAGTGTTCATATGGCTAACTTCGGTTAACTATTGCTGAGCCAAAAAGGTGCACACGTTTAGGTAGGTTATTCATATCTAAATGAAGTCACTTTTCATTTGTGTGTAACAAGCTAAGTTGTATCTAACGGTTGAAATATATTAGCTTGAGTCTAATCAGGTTTTCATCTAACGGTGAATATTGAAGACTATATAAAGGAGAACTCTAGCAAGTGGAAAACCTAATCCCCACACCTCATGTGTGATACTAGTTGCGACTAGAGTCGATTCTCCTTTAACCTTAGGTTTTTCACGAAACCCTGTAGGTTAACGACTTGAAGACTTCATTGGGATTGTGAAGCCAGACCCAACTATTTTTTATGTAGTTGCATGTTCTGATCTTGTTGTTTTCTATCGTGATTGAGTACTATCTTCTATAATATTTGCTCGAGATTTAATCTCCGATAGGCAAGATAAAAAGTAGTCACGAACATATTCGTCTCATCGTTTGTGACATAATATCTTGTTTTGCTACCGTACAATTAAGATTATTGTGAGGTGATTAATATTTCTAGGTTGTTCTTCGGGAATATAAGTCCGGTATATCAATTGGTTCCTATTCACCTTGATTTATCAAAAGACTGAGCAAAACTCATAGGTTTATCTGTGGGAGACATATTTATCAATACAATAGACTTTTCTGTGTGAGACAGATTTGTTTATCAAGTCTTCGACTTTGGATCGTAGCAACTCTTAGTTGTGGGTGAGATCAGCTAAGGGAATCAAGTGCGTAAAGTCCTGCTGGGATTCAGAGACGTAAGGAGCGCAACTGTACCTTGATCAGTGTAAGATTCGTTAGGGATCAACTACATTCCAGTCCGAAGTTAACTTGGAGTAGGCTAGTGTCTGTAGAGGCTTAATGCAGTGTGGTGTTCAAATCTAGACTAGGTCCTGGGTTTTTTCTGCATTTGCGGTTTCCTCGTTAACAAAACTTCTGGTGTCTGTGTTATTTATTTTCCGCATTATATTTATTTATACAATTGAAATATCACAGGTTGTGCGTAAGTTCAATCAATTGTGAATCCAACCTTTGGTTGTTGATTAAATAGATTGACACTTGGATACTGGTTTTTGATACCGTCCAAGTTATTTCTTATATTCAGTCGGGTTCGCAAATTCCTATTTGTTGATTGCGGATTGAATTGAGAAATATAGATATAACTCTTTGATATACTTTTCTTAAGATTGAATCTGACTGTCTAGTTGATTCTCTTGAAAGTATATTAGAGTTAGTCCATACAGATTGCTAAGCGAAATATTGGGTGTAGTTGTTAGACCCCCGCTTTTTCACTTGTATAAAGTACTTTGTATGATTACGAATCAAACCGATTTCGATTCAATTAGTTCATATATATTTCTATGAAATGGTGAACAATTAAACAACTTTATTCGAGATACAATTAGATTCATTTGATTATCTTTCATAATGTATTGATTATCATATTTGATATAGAAGTGTTAAATGAATATTGTTAAGACAAAAGTGTTCATATGGCTAACTTCAGTTAACTGTTATTGAGCCAACTCAATATACACATTTAGGTACAGTTACCCATATCTAAATGAAAGTGGGTCGTGCTGTCACGCGCTGCCGCGCAAGACATTTCTGTAAGCTAACGCTTGCCAGCCGTTGGATATGGTAAGATCTCTATTTTCTGTTTTATTTTATAAAGTAACAGCTGGCGACAACTATCTAAACATATATAATTTCTATTTGACCTTCCAAATTAATTTATATTCATCAATTGCTCCATTTTTGGAATAACAAATGAAAAAGCGGGGTCTAACAACACCACCCAATAATTCGATTAGCAATATGTATGGACAAACTCCAAAAATACTTTGCTAGAGAATCAACTAGACAGTCAGACTCAATCTAGATTAAAGTATCTCAAGGAGTCAATATCTCTCACTTGTTTTGATTTACTCAATCTAAAACAATAGCGAGTCTTTAATCAAACACAAGGAATAACTTGGAAGGTACCAAAGACCAATATCCAAGGATCAATCAATATCAATCAACAACCAAAGGTTGGATTTCCAATTAATGATCTTTAACGCACAACCTGTATTATTTCAATTATATAAAATATAATGCGGAAAAGAAATAACACAGACACCATAAGTTTTATTAACGAGGAAACCGCAATGCAGAAAAACCCCGGGACCTAGTCCAGATTGAATACACACTGTATTAAGCCGCTACAGACACTAGCCTACTACAAGCTAACTTCGGACTGGATTATGGTTGAACCCCGATCAGTCTCACACTAATTCAAGGTACAGTTGTACTCCTACGCCTCTGATCCCAGCAAGATACTTCGCACTTGATTCCCTTAGCTGATCTCACCCACAACTAAGAGTTACTGCAACCCAAAATCGCAGACTTCATAATAAACAAATCTGTCTTACACAGAAAAGTCTATCAAACGATAAATCTGTATCCCACAGAAAAACCCTAGGTTTTGTTCCGTCTTAAGATATAAAATCAAGGTGAACAGGAACCAATTGATAATCCGGTCTTATATTCCCGAAGAACAGCCTAGATTAATCAATCACCTCTCAACAATCCTTCTTGACTACACAAGCGGTTTGTCGAGGAATCACAAACAGTGAGACGAAGATGTTTGTGACTTCTTTATCTTTCCTATCGGAGAAATCTCACGATCTCAAGCCAATCAAAGATTGTACTCGTACGATAGAAGATGCAAGATCAGATCACACAACTACGATAAAAGTAGTATCGGTCTGGCTTCACAATCCCAATGAAGTCTTTAAGTCGTTAGCCTGGTTTTAGAGAAGAAAACCAAAGGTTAAAGGAGAATCGACTATAGCGAGCGCACTAGTATCACACAGACGTGTGGGGATTAGTTTTTCACAATGCTAGATGTCTCCTTGTAGATGGTGGATTTTCAACAAGGGCTAAAATCGTAAACTCGTGATTATACGAGCCTCCGATCCAGCAATCAGACGTGAGTATCGAGGCACGGGTCTCTCATGAATTCTCAACGGAGAGTACTTTCTCTCAGAGTACATGTAGATATGTAGTATCACGGCCGGACAACGACATATCTCATGAATACTGAACAACTTCAGTGATTATTTCTATATAGTATCACGAGATGGACGGCTCCTAGACAGCTTGCTCTGCTAGTATAGAGTGATAACGTCTTCAGGAACAAACAACGAGTTTACCCTGACTATATAAAGGATATGACTTACCAACAAGCTCATATAGGGATAATTAATGCTCCTAGACAGCTTGCTCTGCTAGTATAGAGCCACAAAGTTAATTATTCCTAATTAAGATTAATTCTGCCGTGACATTCACTACTGAATTCCCAGAATAATCTATTATTGCTCCTATTACATGGTCTAATCCACGACTGGTCCCATGGAATGGCAATGACAATTGCTTCTATTCCATGGTCGAATCCACGACTGGTCCCATGGAATGACAACAAACAATTGTTCTGATTCTATGATCGAATCCACGACTTGATCTCATAGAATAACAATAACTATATTACCTCATTATTCTGATTTCATGATTGAATCCACAACTGGTCTCATAAATGGTAATAGATAAATCTTAATTACTCCGTGGTCGAATCTACGATCCCATGGAATGGTAATGATCGCTTTATTATTCGTATTCGAATCCTCAGCCGATCCTATGAATTAATAGTAAACGTCTATTTATTTTATTACTCAGTTTCATGAATTATTCTCCACAGAATTTCATAAATTAATAATAAATAATAAACAACCGGGCGTCTGAGCTACCTCTAAGTAAGCCCTGATTCAAATGGTGAAGGTGTATTCAACGACGATACACTAACAGTCACCGCACGAACGAGTATTTCAAAATACAACGAAACGATGAACCTATGCAAAATAGGGAAGAAAATAATAAATAATTAAAAATATTGACCAGGGTGTTGGGAGCACGGACACACGACCGACCGACCGACCGTGTCGTGGTCAATCCCACGCCAGTTTTATATTTTTAATGCACTTTTATTATTTTCCATGATTTGATGAAAATTCTCTCGTTTTATCAAATCTCCTTCGTCTCGAGGAAACTCCTCGGCTTCATGGTGTTTTCATAAACCCATGAAAATAATATAAAATTAAGGAAAAATAGTGTGGGGCGTGACCATTGGCCAACCGGCCATGCGTTGGTCCCAGCCGTCCCCACACCTTATGGTTCCTCATTATTTTATTATTATTATTATTATTTCCCTGATTTCATGAAAATTCCTTCAAATCATGGTATTTTCAAAATACATAAAAAATAATAATAAAAAAATTAGGGAAACACGTGGGACCGGGCCCTAGCCGACCGACCATGCCTCAGTCGGTCCCACACGCCCATGTATTTTATTATTATTATTTTTAGAATTTCCTTCATCCCATGAAACTCCTTGATTTCATGGTATTTCTCTCAAATTAGGAAAATCCCTTCAAATCATGGAAAAATACATAAAAAATAATAATATAAAATTAGGAAAATACGTGGGACCGGGCCCCAGCCTGCCGGCCATGCCCCAGCCGGTCCCACACGCCCATGTATTTTATTATAATTATTTTTAGGTACAAGACACTTCCAAACACTTTGGATTTTCATGAAGTGATAATCAGGCGGTCACGTGACTACCCAAGGCCGGTTTCATGGCCCATGGTCGGTCTCTCACTCCGTCATAATTAATTAGGTTTTCTCACCTAAGGCTCAGACGAGCATTTTCGAATAAATGATTAAATCAACATTTGATCATTCTTTCACCAACAAATCGTCAACTCTTCAGGAGTTCTTTGTATTTGCTCACGTGAGCATATGGACACTA
This sequence comes from Papaver somniferum, assembly GCF_003573695.1. Taxonomy (NCBI): domain Eukaryota; kingdom Viridiplantae; phylum Streptophyta; class Magnoliopsida; order Ranunculales; family Papaveraceae; genus Papaver; species Papaver somniferum. The sequence goes on along the minus strand of NW_020621936.1, from coordinate 1,653,161 downwards.
CATGGTTGATCCACGGTCCCATGTAGTCGCTCCCTCGTTCGTCCCATGGTTGAAATTCTGACGAACCATGAATTGATCATCAATTGATCAAATTAGGGTTTCTGAATCCAAGGATCATCATTCCAGATTCCAACCTTAATAATTTTACGACGACCTCATGGTCATTAATTTTATTAATTATGCTCGGTTCAACGACCAGTATTCTAATTACTATTTTTGGTACGCTGCCAATAATCCATCAGATGAGCAACACATTCTCAGACGATCAAATATTCAACAATTCATCACATGAGCAACACTTGCTCAGATGATAAATATTTTCTCAAACCAAGGGATATTGGTTCAACAATCAATATTCAACGATCCACCGAATGAGCAATACTTGATCACTTCATCGTAAGAGCTATACCTCTGTCTCATGACATGTCAACTCATGAGTTTCAGAACATCATGTTCAACTCAGCAACTACATGGACTCATCGTCCCATCAAACCACGAAGTCATCAATTAACTAACATACCACGAGACGTCAATCGTGTCACTTTGGGGGGATGTCACTTAAGGTTTTGGTCTGGCGGTCTACGGCACGTGTGTTCGAACACACGATGGAATGTGAGCAAGTCGTGTAATCATTTGAAGGAATTCACGAGGTAGTGGGTGGAAAATCGACCAAGTCTCCACATGTTTAGCAACTGGTTTCAAACACGATCTCCACTTCCCCACTCCTTGATTCCATCAACTGTCACACTTCATGAGGTCATGGTGTCTAAATTCCAACAATATAAATAAGTCTCTGAATCATGATTGAATCATCAGCATCAACAGTATCATCAATCTCACGTCTCATCGACAACACGAGATCATCAACTCATCAATTGAGCAACTAATCTCAATTGAGCAATTTCAATCATTCAGAGCTTATCATATTCGGAATTCACACACCCACAATCTTTGATTACCATTGATTCCACACATTTCCAGCTTCCCTCCTACAGAGCAACCCATCCTCTCTTGTGACCGAATTTACTCTGGAACGGTCATTGTCTTGATTTAGGACGGAGTACTACAGATTGATCTCTCGAATCTAAAGCACCCCCTTTGCAGCGGTGTATCTGTGTGAGATTTAACATTTCGCTCGGTTCGAGGAGTCTCCTCCGTACGGTCGTCTCCTCAGTTCCTTAAAAACCAGCAAATCGTTTTTCCCCATCTACAGATTGGCGACCACAGTGGGAGATCATTCTCTCGGTTGCAATCTCACAATTCCACAAGATGGTTGATCTCAGGTCAGGTTCCGTTACGAATCCTAACACAAACCGTGCTAGCACTAGTAACAACAACAATCACAATATCCCGGAGACAATTCCGACCTCCAACACTGATGGTGGTGACATTACTCCTCCTCACGTCGAAGGTCATCCGCTGTCCGGACGACACCCTGAAAAAGTCAGAGGAGATCCACCACCTACCATTGTTGATTTTATCAAAGCGCAGGAGACTCTTGTAAAGAATCATACTGACATGGCTGATGCACAGAAGGAGCTGTGTAATTATCTCAAAACTCTTACTGACAAGATGTCAGAGAAAACTCAAGAGAAGAGAAAGGAGAATGAGAAATCCTCAGACGACGATCCTGAAGTAATTCCAATCCATACAGTAGAAGATGACGAAGTCCGTAAAACTGCTGCAGACAACTCATCAGCGAAGGGATCATCGAACTTCATTACTCGCGAGGATCTGGAGCACCTCTTGGATAACCGTGGAAAAGACAAGACATCGCATGACCATCGTCATCAACCTCCTTATCCTGCCGCTACGCAGAGGATTTCACTCCCCAAAGGTTACGTTTCTCCAACTTTCACCTTGTATGATGGAACTGGCAATGCTCGGGAATATGTCTCTCATTTTCTCGAAGCCCTGGGAGAACATGAACATAATCATGTCGTTCATCTCAAGGAATTCTCAAAGTCTTTGAAAGGCAGAGCATACACCTGGTATAACAACATCGCACACGGGACTATCAACAATTGGGGAGAAATGGTTAACGCATTCTATAGGAAATACTTCTTCGTTTCAGAACAAGTCACCCTCTCCGACCTTGGAAGAATGTTTCATAGGGTCAGTGAAAATCCCAATGATTATGTGAAAAGGTTCAGAGTCCAAGCCCTGGATTGTCATGACCCAAACGTCACGGAGCAACAACTGGTGGACTTGTGCATCAATGGAATGCTCTTGGTCTACAGGGCCTTGCTGGAGAACCTTCGATTCCAGACTTTCTCATAGCTTCACGAAGCTGCGAAAAGGTAGGCAACCACTGCACCCGCTCTTTTGGAAAGAGAAAAGTCTACAAAGACTGAGGATTCAAAAGACACTCGAGGAAGCAGGCGTTTGATCAACAAGCAGTACAACCTGCAACCTTCAACAAATGCTGTCGCAGAAGGGAGTAAGCGAAAAGCAGAACCACAGCACAAGCAGACTTCCTCCACCCCTTTAAAAGAACACAAGAAGGAGAATTCGAAAGTCCCTCCTCAGCATACGGAAGATCCAGAAGCACCTGATTTTCCCTGTTCAATGGAAGAAGTTAATTAACTACTCGATGCTTGGATCCAAGATGGTGCAATCAAATTGCCTTATGTCAAGAAGGAACCAACTGAAGAAGCCATGGAAAATCCTCAGTATTGCCGCTTCCATAGATACGCCAACCATCTCACAAGTGATTGCAAAATTTTGAAGCGCATATTCAAAGAAAAGGTCGAATCAGGAGAGATCAACCTGGGGACTGAGGGAGTACACAAAAAACCCCTCCCAGTCTGAACGTTTACTATCTCTGAACCTCCTGTCAAGGAAGCGCTCCAATCTCTGATCGAACATGTCTGCGAGTTATTGTATCTTTCGAAAGCTCAAAGGAAAGACATGTTTGCTGCACTGAACCACATCGTGTCCGAAAAACGCCTGCTGATCCAAGAGACCACCACCGAACTTTCAGCCACCGACAAAGAAATGTATGACTGGGGACTGCTCACCACAGTGCACATTAAAGGAAATCAGTTCAAGAGGGCGTTCGTCGATGTTGGTACCGCTGTTAACATCATCCCTTTGAAAACTCTCAGAGCTGCTGATATTACACGACAGGAAGCCACCCACGCTCCCATAGCAATCAGGGACCACGGAGGAATCTCCAGAGACGCATACGGCTTCATCACTCTCAAAGTTACGGAAAGATTGATCTGCATTAAGGCCAAGTTTTTCATAATCCTAGAAGACCCTGGATACGACATGGTCCTTGGAAGAACTTGGATTCATGCTGGAAGAATAACGATGCCTTCAACACATCCTGTCATCGACAAGGATTTCGAGTCAGAAGACGAAGCAGAGGACGCACCACTGTTTGAGCATCAGGAAGAAGTAAAAACTCTGATGGGACTTACACAGGAACTTGGAGAAAATCCGCACACCTTTGTCAGAAGGTTTCGAGCTCAGGCAAGTCTTATTTATCCTCATGCTCCAATATTACCAATGTTCATATATACTACTATGGCCCAGGGACTCCTCCCCATGAACAATTTAGCAGTCATCAAAAGCTACGAGTGGGTAACTTCACCTCAGCAATATTACACCCAATGGTTGGGTTCAGAACTTCTTCAAATCGGTCACTCCATCGAGAGGTTTATTGTTGAAGATCTTGCTAAACATGATCAACACTATGCTGGATACTCTCTTCCGCACGAGTGTCCATATGTGCCACAATCGTGGAATTCTGTCAAACAGGGAATTCCGAATCAGCGGAAGATATTCAAGGCACGATCGACCAAGCCTAACAAGTTTCATGAAGGAAACCTGGTTCTCAAAGCAGTTCAGCGCGGTCTTCATTCTACAAGGAACTCCAATTGGGAAGGACCATTCATGGTCGCTAAGTCCGTGGCCGGAGGATACTACAAATTGATCAACACAGATGACAGAACCCTGCCAGTAATTCACAAAAATTGGTTCAAGGCGTTTATCTGAAATTATTGGACATTTGAGGTATTGGGCGTTCGAAGCATTCATGGCGTTTGGATTAACATTTAGGATTTTCTTTCATTTGTATTTCAATTCCTCCAAAACGTTTGCAATACTTGCAATTAGTATTTGAATTCAGCAATTTATCAAAATTCAGTTCATATTTCTTAAAAGAAATCAAATCTACAAGAAAATCCTTAACCATCAGTCAATCCAAAACCATATAAATATCAAAACCCAAGTATAAACCTCACATCTCTCAGAAGTTCAGAAGTTCAAGAGATAATCAAAGGAAATCAGCAAGAAAAGGTTTTCGCTCATCAGCATCCTTCAAGATTTGAAAAGCCGCCCTCTCCTTGTTCAACTCCTCGGTCAGCTTGGAAATCTTGTCCTCCTTCTCCTTTACAACATCATTTGGAAAGGGTATGTTCTTCTCACATGAATCCTTGATAACGTTTATTTTCTTGTGAAGCCATTTCACGTTGAGGCCAAGTCTCTCTAAATTCTCCAAGTTAAACTCCCAATCAAAGAGTATATCTGGAATCACAGTATTCCTAGGTATGGCACGCATATCACTCACGACATGAAAGATAACGCCTACTTGCATGGTTAAAGCATAAGCACGCCCAGGATTCCTGTCAACGATCATGTGGCCAAACTTCTTCCATATTGTCTCGTACAAGCGTGCATATCCAATGGGAACGTTGAATCCACCTATCAGTTCATGATGTGGGAGTGAAGTGTTAAATGGATGATCTAAAGCAACTCCTGCAGTTGGATATTCATAAACTATTATGCGGTTCTCAGTCATGGAGCGGCTTCCACAACCAAAGCAATGATTCCTTCGGTATTCTCCGCTGCTGTCTCGATTTCTTCTATCACTGAGGCAACAACCATCTGGGTTTTCATAACATCAGTAGCGACCTTCTCATGGCCTTAAAGTGCAGGATGGTTGTCTCTTCATCAATAACTCCAGAATGGTTAGAGTTATCATCGTTGGCTCCAGTATCCTCAACTTTGGTATTTAGCACCTAATACGAAGATTACATGAGGTTAGAGTCACGAACCCAAAGGAGATTATTCAAAACAGTATACAAGCAAGGCAACAACATCAAGGTTCATCATAATACATTCAAGGCACAAGCAAATAGCATAAAAGTCATGAAAACACGTTTGACGATGAGTCCGTCTGAAGAAACTGAACTCTGCTCTGTACTAAGAGACGAACTGGGAGCAATATACAAGGAATTTGAGGATGGGACATATACCATTCTCTTCGTATGGATGTCCTCTACGAAATATCAAAATTTCATGACAATCCGATGAACCAGCAAGTAGATGTGGCCAAAATATCAAGCGATGCGCAATCTGAAAAAGTCCTGGAAGTCTCCTGGAAGTTTACTATTTCGCCTTTTTCAGGCTATGAATGTGCTCAAAACTTAAAAATATTTTTGATAAAGCTTGGAAATTTTCCGGGCTTGAATTTTCACATGCAGATCATCAAAATCCGATTCTGGACGAAGATTTTATGGCATTTTTACTAAAAAGCTGGGTTCTGAATTTTCTGACGACGAAATTTGACTAAGTTTTCATATACGCACATGGATTCACATTCGTTCATTCAAAAATCAGCACTTTTATACTTCTATGGAGAAGGTACAGGGTATATGCTTACTTGAGAGGTATCCAAAGCGTTCAAGGAGTTGGGATTGTCCGTGTCAACGATGGGAGGATCATTACTTTCATTCGGCTCCAAATCCTTGGAACTTCCCGTGTCTCTATTCTCAAGCGACGGTCGAGTAGCAACACTCTCCATTTCCATAACGAAATCCTCCTGGAAATATTCTCAAACAATTAGCGTTTCATCAATAAAGCATCATAATCGAACATGTGAAGAGATACTTACAGCTTCTTCTTTATCGCTCAAGTCAGGAATTGCTTGCTCAAAGGTGGAGAACCGAAGACCATCAATAGTTGATGGAGCAAAACTCTGCAACGGAATAACAATATCGGTTTCAGGATCCTAATAATATGGGCGAGAAAGAGTCATAACAAAGAAATACTGGAAACTCACCAAAGCACCAACTGGGGACTTTACAGTATTGGGTAACAGCTTATAACCTTTATGCCTGCCTTCTCCGCCATGAATAACCTCCTCAGTCTCTGAGAAATCTACACCGATCCGAGGTCGTATGTTACGACCTTCCTGTGGTGAAATCCAGTAATATAATCAGAATACAGTTCTTATAATTTCGTGAATATTATATGAAGAAACATATCTGAGAGCATCCTGGAGACGACTTTCGTTTATCACCAGAAAGATACTTCAATCTTGGTCGACTGGAAATCATCTCAGCCGAAGGAAGATCCTTGAATGGAGGTCTGGGAAATCTTACAAAGCCACGCAAAATCCCAAGTTGCTGATCCCAGAATTCTACATAACCTGGGGTTACATAGGCGAATCTATCAGAACCAGGAAACCAGTAGCTACTCCCTTCCACGTGAGTATGATCCAAATGAGTCATGAGTTGCTCAACTGATGGCTTCCTTCTCCGTATGGTTGGAACACACTGATCCATACCCATTTGTCGAGCTGCTCTATCAATATTATACTCCTCCACTGAAAGCTCTCCAAACGTGGTTGATAGCAAATGACCAGGGGTGCAAATCAACATGAAAGATCTTTCGCCATCACTCAGATGCGCACCAGACGTCAAACTCGTGCTTTCTCCAGTATTGAAAGTCATCGGCTGAGAAACACAATCAGGGACTGACACCCACGGGAGAAAATTGAACTCATATTCTTCATCTAACACATCAATAAAGCGTATTTTAGAACGAGGCTGCTTTGTGGACCAACGCATGATCCTAGCATTATCTTTCTCAGGGAAAGTATGGCGCGCATCAGTATTCGGTCCTTGCAGAACATTACGTGGAGTAGGTGCATAATTCTTAAAGTGCTCCCACATCAAAGCTTGAAGAAACATCATGTTGGCATAACACTCAATCTTCATAGAGCCGTTCGACACACTAGAGTCTATAATCAAGGAGTCCAGGTTGTAATACAAGGAGCCTAAGAATAAACTACCTATCGGAAGTTGCTCACCTTGAGCCATCTTAATAGAAAAGGGAATCACAAAAGGCTTCAACAAGTTTCCACTGTCTTCAAAAACGTCTCTGGACAACCATAAACATAAGAAAGCAGCAATGGGTAACATACTGTCGATGGGTTTATCAGAAACCTCGTCTTTGGGCCACCAGTGTGTCAACCAGAAAGCATAGCATCCTTTACTACCAGCCTTATTCGTTTTCTCCATTGCAGCTGTCAAGACATGAGAAACGACGGTCTCCTGATCTGAAAGATCCCCAGGAAGATTGCCCATGATTGGGAGATGCATCAGAGCCGCCACGTCTTCCAAGGTAATGGTAAACTCTCCCCATATACATATGAAAGTGTGAGTGGGAATGCACCAGCGAGCAAACAGAGCCACAATACCACTTGCGTTATGATAAATGAACAACTCTCCAGAAGCTTGAATAGCTCTCGTCACCTACGCCTGGTCGAGCATAGTCCTCACATGAGGAAAACCCAACATATGCCTCTCCCAACCGACAAATTTCTCCAAAGGTCGTCGAGAAAGCTTAAACTCTATGATTGATGAGGTGAAGATCCCTCGTTCATGACAAAATCGAATCATTGTCTTAGGAGTCACCAATTTCTTCAGAGTAACAGTTCTGGGATTTATCAAAAGACGATACACTGAGGATTTCAAATGTTGCTCAGCTCTTGGAATATCTTTTTCAAAGAATGCATCATCTATGTTCGGGACATTCTTAATCCCAGAGATTTCGTCTTCGTCTCCCCCAACGGAAGTTTCATCCATGCATGTATCATCTGTGGAGATACCATCATCGACGCACATCTCTTCCCTCGAGGCGTCGTCAGCTTGGGAATTGGTCATCTTTGCTGAGTAGCTGAAAAGGTTCACACTACATTCTACTTCAGTATGTCGTCCATATATAAAAATCAAGGAAATACAAGCAAAAATGGTAACTCTTAACTCTTACCTTTTATACTTCCACTAACAATAGTGATAGTAATGCTAGAGTTAACACCTCAAAATCGTTCGTCTTTTCGAAAACTGCAAAAACGAACGAAACTTTATTTAATTTCCGAAACTGATTTTTCATGAAATCACGAACACAATTTTCATAATGTGAACATTCACACAACTGACCTATAAAGTTTATAAAAATAAAATATATCATCATATTTTGGACAATATATGTCACGGCTGCACATATATATATAAAAATAACTATTTTTCCTTCGTATCGTCGTTATTTGTCTTTAAAACGAAGGTTTATTTCGAAATACTGTGAAAACTCACAATTTATACATATGATAAAGTTTTGTATTTACATGAAAGATCATAAACAAAATTTTATCACTGGACACATGTTCATAATATATATTTTCCTTCGTGTCGTCGTTATTTGTCTTTAAAACGAAGGTTTATGTCGATTTCGTGAAAATTCACTTCTTTTATGATAAAACCTTGGTACACATGAAATCTCATAAACTAAGTTTTATCACTGGACTTAAGTTCATATAAAAAAATCTCTTCTAAATCAGGGATTATTGTTAGTTTTCAAAACTAATGATCAAACGAACATACGTTTTCGAAACAAGGGTTTTCATAAAAAACTCACACCAAAACGTATACAAATATATGATTTCAACATGATCACTCCATGAAATTCATGCAAACATCAAAAAAAAAAAAAATCGCACCTGGTCGGTCGGCGGCGATGGCGACGGTGATCAGGTGGCGGCGGAGCTTCAAGCTGCGGGCGTGAAGGAGGAGAGGTGATGGAGAGCTGGACGTGAAAAATTAAAAAAAAAAAGGATTAATTCCTTTTATACAATTTTTTATTTCCAAAACCTAATTTTCCAAGGATTTCCCTATTGGGCCCGGCCCGCAAATCCTAAACGACCAAGGTTCCATCGTCCAAACCAACGGTTCACACCAATTTATGCTCATCAAATGATGCTCTAATCATGACACTGAAGCCTTCATCAAGTCATGGTTTGCTCATATTCTCGAAATTCGGTAATGTCCTAACTTACGACTAAGTTCAATTACTTGTATAATTTATGGCCGGAAAATCACCATTTAATGCTGACTGAGGAACATGGCTTTCCTCAGTAAGTAGGGGACTTAATGTAAATGGTGGATTTTCAACAACGGGTAAAATCGTAAACTCGTGATTATACGAGCCTCTGATCCAGCAATCAGACGTGAGTATCGAGGCACGGGTCTCTCATGAATTCTCAACGGAGAGTACTTTCTCTCAGAGTACATGTAGATATGTAGTCTCACGGCCGGACAAAGACATATCTCATGAATACAGAACACTTTCAGTGATTATTTCTATATAGTATCACGAGATGGACGGCTCCTAGACAGCTTTCTCTGCTAGTATAGAGCGATAACGTCTTCAGGAACAAACAACGAGTTTACCCTGACTATACAAAGGATATGAGTTACCAACAAGCTCATATCGGGATAATTAATGCTCCTAGACAGCTTTCTCTGCTAGTATAGAGCCACAAAGTTAATTATTCCTAATTAAGATTAATTCTGCCGTGGCATTCACTACTGAATTTCCAGAATAATCTATTATTGCTCCTATTCCATGGTTGAATCCACGACTGGTCCCATGGAATGGCAATAACAATTGCTCTTATTCCATGGTCGAATCCATGACTGGTCTCATGGAATCGCAACAAACAATTGTTCTGATTCTATGATTGAGTCCACGGCTTGATATCATAGAATAACAATAACTATATTATCTCATTATTCCGATTTCATGATTGAATCCACAACTGGTCTCATAAATGGTAATAGATAAATCTTAATTACTCTGTGGTCGAATCTACGATCCCATGGAATGGTAATGATCGCTTTATTATTCGTAGTCGAATCCTCAGCTGATACTATGAATTAATAGTAAACGTCTATTTATTTTATTACTCAGTTTCATGAATTATTCTCCACAGAATTTCATAAATTAATAATAAATAATCAACAATCGGGCATCTGAGCTACCTCTAAGTAAGCCACGATTCAAATGGTGAAGGTGTATTCAACGACGATACACTAACAGTCACCGCACGAACGAGTACTTCAAAATACAACGAAACGATGAACCTATGCAAAATAGGGAAGAAAATAATAAATAATTAAAAATATTGACCAGGGTGCTGGAAGCACGGACACACGACCGACCGACCGTGTCGTGGTCAATCCCATGCCAATTTTATATTTTTAATGCATTTTTATTATTTTCCATGATTTGATGAAAATTCTCTCGTTTTATCAAATCTCCTTCGTATTGAGGAAACTCCTCGGCTTCATGGTGTTTTCATAAACCCATGAAAATAATATAAAATTAAGGAAAAATAGTGTGGGGCGTGACCATTGGCAAACCGACCATGTCTTGGTCCCATCCGGCCCCACACCTTATTGTTCCTCATTATTTTATTATTATTATTATTTCCCTGATTTCGTGAAAATTCCTTCAAATCATGGTATTTTCAAAATACATAAAAATAATAATATAAAATTAGGAAAACACGTGGGACCGGGCCCCAGCCGGCCGGCCATGCATGATCCGGTCCCATACGCCCATGTATTTTTTTATTATTATTTTTAGGATTTCCTTCATCCCATGAAACTCCTTGATTTCATGGTATTTCTCTCAAATTAGGAAAATCCCTTCAAATCATGGAAAAATACATAAAAATAATAATATAAAATTAGGAAAACACGTGGGATCGGGCCCCAGCCGACTGGCCATGCCTCAGACGGTCCCACATACCCATGTATTTTATTATTATTATTTTTAGGATTTCCTTCATCCCATGAAACTCCTTGATTTCATGGTATTTCTCTCAAATTAGGAAAATCCCTTCAAATCATGGAAAAATACATTAAAAATACATATAAATTAGGGAAACTCGTGGGACCGGGCCCTAGCCGGCCGGCCGCACCTCCAGGTCCCACACGCCCTTGTTTTTATTATTTTAATATTTTTTGCTTCCCTGAACTCATGAAAACTCCTTCAATTCATGGAAACTCACTAAATTCATCAAATTTCTCAAAATTCATGATTTTTTCATAAAATCATCAAAATATTATAAAATTAAAGAAAAAGCACCACGGGACCGTGACCACGACCGGCCGACCATGTCTTGGCCTCGGCGGTCCCATGCCTCCTCATTCCTTATTTTATAATTATTTTCCATCATCTCATGGTGTTTTCCTCAGTTTCGTCGAAACTCTAATTTTGGCATATTTTCTCGAATGGATGCTCAATTGCACGACAGAAAATATCAAAATTCTCAGGACTGAGACGGGGATGCCTTGGGGACACGAGCACGCTATCTTGACCGACCAAGATTGTCTCTTTGGCTTACAGAAGCCGGTCCCATCAATTTTCACAGTTTTGACCTAATTTGCACAATTGCACGTATTAGGTCCAAGACTCTTCCAAACACTTTGGATTTTCATGAAGTGATCATCAGGCGGTCACGTGACTACCCAGGGACAGTTTCATGGCCCATGGTCGGTCCCTCACTCCGTCATAATTAATTAGGTTTTCTCACCTAAGGCTCAGACGAGCATTTTCGAATAAATGATTAAATCAACATTTGATCATTCTTTCACCAACAAATCGTCAACTCTTCAGGAGTTATTTCTATTTGCTCAAGTGAGCATATGGACACTACATGGTTTATCCACGGTCCCATGTAGTCGCTCTCTCGTTCGTCCCATGGTTGAAATTCTGACAAACCATGAATTGATCATCAATTGATCAAATTAGGGTTTCTGAATCCAAGGATCATCATTCCAGATTCCAACCTTAATAATTTTACGACGACCTCATGGACATTAATTTTATTAATTATGCTCGGTTCAACGACCAATATTCTAATTAATATTTTTGGTACGCTGCCAATAATCCATAGATGAGCAACACATGCTCAGACGATCAAATATTCAACAATTCATCACATGAGCAATACTTGCTCAGATGATAAATATTTGCTCAAACCAAGGGATATTGGTTCAACAATCAATATTCAACGATCCACCGAATGAGCAATACTTGCTCACTTCATCGTAAGAGCTATACCTCTGTCTCATGACATGTCAACTCATGAGTTTCAGAACATCATGTTCAACTCAGCAACTACATGGACTCATCGTCCCATCAAACCACGAAGTCATCAATTAACTAACATACCACGAGACGTCAATCGTGTCACTTTGGGGGGATATCACTTAGGGTTTTGGTCTGACGGTCTACGGCACGTGTGTTCAAACACACGATGGAATGTGAGCAAGTCGTGCAATCAGTTGAAGGAATTCACGAGGTAGTGGGTGGAAAATCGACCAAGTCTCCACATGTTGAGAAACTGGTTTCAAACACGATCTCCACTTCCCCACTCCTTGATTCCATCAATTGTCACACTTCATGGGGTTATGGGGTCTAAAATTCCAGCAATATAAATAAGTCTCTGAATCATGATTGAATCATCAGCATCAACAGTATCACCAATCTCACGTCTCATCGACAACACGAGATCATCAACTCATCAATTGAGCAACTACTCTCAATTGAGAAATTTCAATCATTCAGAGCTTATCATATTCAGAATTCACACACCCACAATCTTTGATTACCATTGATTCCACAAATTCCCAGCTTCCCTCCTACAAATCAACCCATCCTCTCTTGTAACCGAATTTACTCTGGAACGGTCATTGTCTTGATTTAGGCTGGAGTACTACAGATTGATCTCTCGAATCTAAAGCACCCCCTTTGCAGAGGTGCATCTGTGTAAGGTTTAACATTTCGCTCGGTTCGAGGAGTCTTCTCCATACGGTCGTCTCCTCAATTCCTTAAAAACCAGTAAATCGTTTTCCCCCATCTACACTCCTTTATATAGCCTTCAAATCAGGGTTTTTCCTTAGTTACAAAGCATTCCATATTCACCGTTAGATAAAAACCTGATATAGATTCAAGCTAATATTTCTCAACCGTTAGATCGAAAACTTAGCTTGTCACACACACTTGGATAGACGTTTACTGGGTTTGTGAAAACCATGCCCAAACGTGTACGTGTATGTTGGTTCAACATAGTAACCCAAAAGGTTAACCATATGAGCATTTCATATTAACCTTCTTATTCTTCACCATAACTAGTTCAATTGACTCAAATGAACTAGTTAGAGAGTTGTTCAATTGCTATTAGATCTTATGTAACTACACAAGACATAATTGAAACAAAGATGATTCGATTCGATTGAATCGGCTCATGAACTTTATAGCCACGGTTTGCATAAAGCATTCCTTAGTAATTTAAGTTTCATGTTCAGAGCACATCTTTAGATCATAACCTCTTAAGCTCACAAACAAGTTTGCGGACTTAAGGCAACCGGCAGAGTTTTCCAAACCCAGCAGAAAATCTCGGCAAAGAGACTTCCGCCAGTTTGCGGACTAAACACGCAAACGAGTTTTTGGAAAATCCCAGCAGAAATTCTCGGTAAGTGAACTTCCGTCAGTTCGCGGACTACTTGGAAAAACCAATTCCTCCGGTTTCTCTCAATCAACAAAGTTCGAAAACTTCGGATTAAGGAATACATGGTTATGTAATCTAAACTCTCATTCCAATCACTGAGACATTCTCAGAGGACGTTATATATCCGTTATTCATATACCGTTTCACGTCAGAGCAATTCTCAAATTAATTGAAACTTTTCATGACTTTCGTCACTAGGTGAAGATAAACTTGATCAAAGCGAAACGCTTTACCAACACACGATTTCGAGAAAAAGATAAGTAGTGAATACTCAACTCGAAATGTCAAATGTGTATGATCCAGTCTATATAGCATACGACTTTTTGTATCATAAGAAGTAGGAGATAGAATAGATAGACTTTTGGGTGATAGATAAGTTCAAGTCTCCACATACCTTTTTGTTGATGAAGTTCCACGGTTCCTTGAGTAGATCTTCGTCGTTGTATGATGAATCGCCGTGAAGTCCTTGAGCTCAACTACACTTTTCTATCCTAGTCCGAGACTTAGATATAATAGACTAGAAATCAAGACTCATAGTTTTGATCACTAACATTGACAAACATGCTTGAGATAGCAACGCATGCGAGGTCGACCGAGTATGCTCTAACAATCTCCCCCTTTGTCAATTTTAGTGACAAAACTATTAATACATATGGAATACAAAAAAGATAAACTCTAGTGGCTCCTATTCGATAGTCTAATCTTCAACGTTCCCTGAAATCTTCGTCCTTCCAAGTACTCCAATGATCCCAAAGGTTGTAAGTTTAGCATCACCGTTGTTGAAGATCCGTATCTATAACAATGAGAGAAATCGAGATTCTCGATCATTATTATACAGTGTCATAGTATTATTATGTAATGATTAATAATTTTGAATGATGATGTTGTAGTAATGAGGTTCAAACTCTCGGACTTGTGAAGATTAAATTTAAATATTTAATAAAATTATATACAAAAATATTAACAAAGTGGGCGAGAGGTATGAGAAAATAACCAAGACACTGATTCCACTATTACACATGAATTAATGATGGTAAATAATCCAAAACTCTAATTATCTTTTAAGTACTTTATATCTTAACTCACTAATAATCAAGCAAATTCTCAAACATCAATTGTATCCCTTAAGCATAAATTATATAAACAAAGCATAATCAATCTAATTGAATCACAACTGATTAGGAAAATTACACAAACAATTTAAAACTCTGCAAAAGCAGTGATTGAGTGAATTATAATTAAATATTAGAGAAAATAAAATAGTTACCAATTATTCATGCGTAAATAGCTTCCTCATTGCCTTGGTTGTGGGAGAATTAGCCGCTCATCATGTTGGAAACATGCTCAAAAATCATTATTATTGCTCAAAGGGTGTTTACAAATGATGAAAATGGAGAAAAAATTCAAAACCGGGTTTGTAACAATTATATTTGTTACAAACCAGAGAACTATGACCCACAGTATGTGCCACTGATACTGTTGCTCTAAGACCCACGACTCTGTGTCTCAAACGCTGGAAAATAAGTCTGCCTCTGATGTACGACCCACGGCTGTGAGTCGTTGTCACTGTTAAAAAACGAATGTCTCTGCAGGTCCGTTCTTCGTGTTCTTCATGTTCATCAGCAGCAGAAACCGAGTTTGGGAAAACTCGAATTTCTTCTTCTCGATCTCTCCTCAACCCCCCAGACTCTCGACACCCCTTCTCTATGATCCCATCCACCTATTTATACTCCTTAGACTCATTTAATCACGCCATGATTCTCAATATTCTTCATTGAACTCGGGCTGTAAAGAAAATATTTTGGGAATATTTTCTTCCCTGATTTAGCTTCTCACGCGTTTCTACAGCTGCAAAATCTCCTCATTTATCTTTTTCAAGGTCCAAAGTGTTGCTAGAGTCATCATACATGAGCAGAACACGTTTAAATTCTCCAAAACTCATGTAATCCCGTGAACTGTCCCTCTCATGCACGTGCTGCCCTGATTTCTTCTCACGGATTTTTCAGCCAAATTTGATAGACCAAAACACTTGTAATAGCTTTGTATATGTCCCAGGAAAAATTCCATAAATTTTCAGCCATTTAGTCTCCCTATAACACCTCCAAATCCTTGATTGAAATCTGACAGTTGAGAATAAAATTTTCCCGCCAAAACGAATTTTTGAAATGTTGAAGATGGTTTCCCCCTAACCAAACTGGGGGTGTGAATAGCAGGTGCCCAACTGATGTGCCCCTTATCCAAATTGAGGGTGCCTTTAGTACTTTTCTCCGGGAGTCCAAATAGCACTTTTTGAGCAACTTTTTCCACACAAGTGTATTTCTCCAAAAACACCTACAAACACACAAAACATCAAAATTAGTACAAAAATCGAGCACTAACAATAGATACATTGAGTACAATTTAGACACAAAAATGTGTCTATCATGTAACATCAAAGTCCAATTGTATCACGACTTTAACAATAATACTATGGTGATATATATCACTCCCCCTTAGTCAATACTCCATCTCGATCATGGAAACTGCTCCCCCTTACACATTGATCCAAAAACCATATGTATTTGTAGTGTGAACTACAATATTTCTCCACCTTTTTGTCAATAAAATTGGCAAAGGTACAAGAACGGGATCATAATGAAATTTCCACAAGAAACATTTCATAGACTAAAAGAAAAATACATACCAAGTTAATTTAGATGCAATCATAAAGCCGAAGCTAAATACATTCATCAAGGAGTTTTAAGGTGCAAGATAACCCCTATAAAATTCCACAACCGCACACCCCGCAAGATATTACCATTAAGCACAAGTTCAAAAGAACTCTCCCACATTTGATGTCATTCCCGAAAGAACAACAAGAGCGACCTTAATTTCGAAAGAAAAGAAGGATTTTTAATTGGACACCAAAAACCATGGAAATGATTTTCTATATCCAAAACTCAACCAAATTAATCACAAGTACACCCATGATTAATTTAATCGGAATACGCAACTAAATCAAACCACAAAAGTGATCAATTTAATTGATTGTGCTCAACATAAGAAAAACTCACGGAGCTACGACTAAGATAACCACACGGAGATGACTACCTTAATCGTTCAAATACTCAACATAAGGAAAACCTTACGGAATATACGACTACATCAACCAATAGAACATAGTTAGTACATCTGTTCATATACTCAACACAAGAACTTGTGGAATATATGAAAACACAACTAGACTAATTACAAGAGAACCCATAATTAATCTAATTGGAGTATGAACAACCAAACTAATCACGAAGGTAATCAACTTAATTGTCAAAAGTTTTGCTCGACAAAAGAAAACTTTCGGAGCAAATAACTAAATAACCAATCAAGATGATTAATTTAGTTCAAAAATGCTCGACATAAAGTACCTTACGGAACAACCAACAAATCTAATCACAAAGTAATCAACTTAGTTGTATCGTGCTCGACATAAGACATATTACGGAGCCTCACAGTAATACATAAGATATGGATCAGTGATGATCATTACTGTGGAATACATACAAGGATCTATTCTATTTTTCCATCACTATTTGCATAACGACATAATAGATTTTATCCTTGTCACACAAAATATTTTACCCTATTTTTCGTCAAATAAATAATTGCAAGCATAACTTTTGTATTTGTCAAAAGTCCATTCGTCCTTTCATCAATACGAATATCAATTTATAAACGACTTTACTTTTGACACAATATGGGACCTTCAAGTTCACGGACGCAAACAATACATATCCCATAAAAATATTGCAATACTTCAAAACAGATTAATACTGCAATAATATCATCCTCCAAATATTTTTAGAATTTAATATCAATAAACCTAAAAATAAACACAAGAAGATGAAAACAAATAATATCTATGTGTATTCACAATCGTCCCTATTCCGAACTCTAGTAATCCTTCTCAAAAACAAGAATAAATTCTCATAAGAAGTTTCCTAGGCACCAAGACAAACTCGTAATGCACATATAAGATGATTTGTCCTTAGAGAGTAGAATCAATATTTTTTGCCCGGATTTATACCAAGAATATCTACCAAAGACATATAAAAAGATTTTCAAAGAAGAACATACAAAGTCATTAACGACCATGTACCATAGTTCATATAAAATGATTGTGAACATTCAAGAATCCCATAATAATGCCTACTACTGCCCATTCTTGAACTTCCTTCTTTGTGATTCACCAAAAACATTCTTGTAAAAGCTACAAATGAGCTTAGAAGAGTACTACTCCATGAATCCAAGTGCCCAAGTCCAAGAGAAGTGGAACAAGTGCAACAAAATGGAGCAAAACACTCAAAAACAAGATACAGGACAAATACCAATCTTAACTCATCCAAATTCAAGGTTTCTCATCTCCATTTTGAATAGAATTCAAAAATAAGGAGAATGAAAAAAGAATGATGTCATTCCGAGTTCGGACGAAGAAATTACGGCCAAAACAAGTTTACCGAATATCGACGTCTACAGGCAAGTATGCATACGGGTTTGCAAACGAATTTTCATGACTTTGAGCAGTTTGCAGACTGGGTTTGCGAACTTAAACCCCTGGATTTTGATTTAAAAGATGTTATGCATACTTGGTATTTCTACCATAAAGTCCAAACATCCCGAACTATTATTTTCAAACCTACACATATAAGAACCTTAAACACAGATCAAGTTAGGTAGAAATGAACGATAAGAAAGGTACATAGATCATTATAATTACTCTAAGAAAATAAAAATACAAATATTTCTCAAGTTTATAAACATAACTTTTTAGAAGAATCCAATCATCATACCCAACTTAATATGTATGCCCCAGTTCTTGTGCTTCCCTCACCGTATACATAACAAGTCATTTCTTAGTGAGGATGCACCTTTCAACACAATCAAGTTGTGTTGAGGTGAACAATGTCTTGCTCACCATGGCACCAAGAAATAGTTTCTTTCCAACAACTCTTAAATCTTGTATTGTTGAGAAACACTCAAGGAACTGTTTTTATAAGTCTAACAAAGAACTTCAAGAGAACCAAAAAAGATTTGTGTTTCTGATTTCTTGTTTTCCAACTTATAAAAAACAGTTTCTGCAGATAGTTTTTAGTACTGCGAAGGGAAACTCTTTTGATAAAAACAGACGTCCTAGATTCTTCATAAAAGAAGACAATATTATTATCTTGATAGGAAGTATCAGGAATTGAGCAATGAATCAATTCATGCTTTGAGGTGATACACTCATATGACTGAGATTTAAAATCCTCTTATAATTCGTTTAGTTTATCATAACTAATTGATTACGTAGAGGAGGAGCATTGCTCTCACTGATTAGTAAATCAATATCAACCTCAACATGAATATTATTCATCATAACTTGATTTAGCCTGTCAAGATATTCTTGCTCTTTTTGGAGGTATAACTCAACATCAAGAGATAAGCTCTCAAGATTTTTTTCAAGCCCTGAAAACACTTCAAGGGATTTAAACCAGGTGGAGGTTTAGATAGAATTTCTTCTATAGATTTTATTAAATCAGTCATGGAAGAGAATTCTGAAATCCCTGGATCTGGTGGTGCATTTATTGAGATAACACTTTTGTCCATAGAGTCAGATCGCTACAAACACAGACTTGTAAGGTCTTAAACGTGTTTGCCTGCTCTGATACCAATTGAAAAAGCGGGGGTCTAACAACACCCCCCAATAATTCGATTAGCAATCTGTATGGACAAACTCCGAAATATTTTTCTAGAGAATCAACTAGACAGTCAGACTCAATCTAGATTAAATTATCTCAAGGAGTCAATATCTCTCACTTGTTTTGGTTTACTCAAGCTAAAACAATAGCGAGTCTTTAATCAAACACAAGGAATAACTTGGACGGTACCAAAGACCAATATCCAAGGATCAATCAATATCAATCAACAACCAAAGGTTGGATTTACAATTGATGATCTTTAACGCACAACCTGTATTATTTCAATTATATAATATATAATGCGGAAAAGAAATAACACAGACACCAGAAGTTTTTTTAACGAGGAAACCACAATGCAGAAAAACCCCGGGACCTAGTCCAGATTGAATACACACTGTATTAAGCCGCTACAGACACTAGCCTACTACAAGCTAACTTCGGACTGGACTATGGTTGAACCCCGATCAGTCTCCCACTAATTCAAGGTACAGTTGTACTCATACGCCTCTGATCCCAGCAGGATACTGCGCACTTGATTCCCTTAGCTGATCTCACCCACAACTAAGAGTTGCTGCAACCCAAAATCGCAGACTTGATAATAAACAAATTTGTCTCACACAGAAAAGTCTATCAAAGGATAAATCTGTCTCCCACAGGAAAACCCTAGGTTTTGTTCCGTCTTAAGATATAAAATCAAGGTGAACAGGAACCAATTGATAATCCGGTCTTATATTCCCGAAGAACAACCTAGATTAATCAATCACCTCTCAACAATCCTTCTTGACTACACAAGCGGTTTGTCGAGGAATCACAAACAGTGAGACGAAGATGTTTGTGACTTCTTTATCTTGCATATCGAAGAACTCTCACGATCTCAAGCCAATCAAAGATTGTACTCGTACGATAGAAGATGCAAGATCAGATCACACAACTACGATAAAAGTAGTATCGGTCTGGTTTCACAATCCCAATGAAGTCTTTAAGTCATTAACCTGGTTTTAGAGAAGAAAACCAAAGGTAAAAGGAGAATCGACTCTAGCGAGCGCACTACTATCACACATACGTGTGGGGATTAGTTTAGCACAATGCTAGATGTCTCCTTTATATAGCCTTCAAATCAGGGTTTTGCCTTAGTTACAAAGCAATCCATATTCACCGTTAGATGAAAACCTGATTTAGATTCAAGCTAATATTTCTCAAACGTTAGATCGAAAACTTAGCTTGTCACAAACACTTGGGTAGACGTTTACTGGGTTTGTGAAAACCATGCCCAAACGTGTACGTGTATGTTGGTTAAACATAGTAACCCAAAAGGTTAACCATATGAGCATTTCATACTAACCTTGTTCTTCTTCACCATAACTAGTTCAATTGACTCAAATGAACTAGTTAGAGAGTTGTTCAATTGCTATGAGATCTTATGTAACTACACAAGACACAATTGAAACAAAGATGATTCGATTCGATTGAATCGTCTCATGAACTTTATAGCCACGGTTTGCATAAAGCATTCCTTAGTAATTTAAGTTTCATGTTCAGAGCACATCTTTAGATCATAACCTCTTAATCTCACAAACAAGTTCGCGGACTTAAGGCAACCGGCAGAGTTTTCCAAACTCAGCAGAAAATCTCGGCAAAGAGACTTCTGCCAGTTTGCGGACTAGGTTCGCGGACTAAACACGCAAACGAGTTTTTGGAAAATCCCAGCAGAAATTCTCGGTAAGAGAACTTCCGTCAGTTCGCGGACTTGGCAAAGCCAATTCCTCCGGTTTCTCTCAATCAACAAAGTTCGAAAACTTCGGATTAAGGAATACATGGTTATGTAATCTAAACTCTCATTCCAATCATTGAGACATTCTCAGAGGACGTTATATATCCGTTATTCACAGATCGTTTCACGTCAGAGCAATTCTCAAAGTAATCGAAACTTTTCATGACTTTCATCAGTAGGTGAAGATAAACTTGATCAAAGCGAAACGCTTTACCAACACACGATTTCGAGAAAAAGATAAGTAGTGAATACTCAGCTTGAAATGTCAATGTGTATGATCTAGTATATATAGCATACGACTTTTTGTCTCATAAGAAGTAGGAGATAAAATAGATAGACTTTTGAGTGATAGATAAGTTCAAGTCTCCGCATACCTTTTTGTTGATGAAGTTCCACGGTTCCTTGAGTAGATCTTCGTCGTTGTATGATGAATCGCCATGAAGTCCTTGAGATCAACTACACTTTTTTATCCTAATCCGAGACTTAGCTATAATAGACTAGAAATCAAGACTGATAGTTTTGATCACTAATATTGACAAACATGCTTGAGATAACAACGCATGCGAGGTAGACCGAGCTATGCTCTAACAACAAACAAATTCGACTAAGATTCTCTTCAGTTTTTTGTTCCCGTGCGCGGAAAGTTCAAAAACATTTTAAAACACTCCATATCTTGTTCCAACAGTGAACAAGTTAATGTTCCAAATAAGAAACCGATATGTTGGTGGTCTCACAAGCTAAGCAAACATCTCGTTCTATTCAAGATAATCACTATCGAGCACATGAACAGCTGGTGCAACTGTGCGACAACACCATGGTAGCTGAACTCAACGAAAAATAGATGTCTCACACAACTAGAATTCAAACTCAAATGGACGGTGTAGAAAGTTGATGAATGAAATATATTTCATAATGTAAACCAAAATACTTGTCATATAAATCAAATAAGACATAAACTTTGTCGATGTGCCTAATAAGTTTGAGTAAAAGAAAAATCAGATGTTCATTGCTCATTGTTTGTTACTTTTACATCTAACTTAGAGACTTGTTTGTGGGTGTTGCATGCTGAAGTTCCCCCCTGTCGAACATCCTTGTTGGAATGCATTTGCAAAAAACAGTATTACAGTAAGAGTTTTGCAAATGTTGGTAGAATAACTGATAGAAAATTAAGTATATCATTAAGCATTTAAACACATAGTATTTTTTTTCAAAACAACAAAATTCACTATGTTCATACCTAACAGAGATTCAGACTGGCTGTTTATCTCTCTAAAAGCTACTTTGCTCTAGCCTGCCATAAGATGCATATACCACACACTTAAATGAATGGGGAATGAAGAATATACAGCTAATGACCATGTTAAAAGAAAAACCAAATCATGTAATTAAGTACCCTGTTTCCTAGACTTTGTATTTGGTTGTTTTTCTTGAGTATTGACATTATTTAGTACTACTGGTGTATCCAGCCTGCACATAGTGTAAATAAGTAAAACGAGATCAATATGGAATCGTCAGTATGCACAACTTACAGAAGGAGTACTTTCATATATATATATATATATATATTGCCGACATACCTTGTTGACTTCTTTGATTTTTTTCTTGCTTTCGTTTCAGTACTTTTCCGCTTGTTGTTAAGCTTGTCCATCCATGATCTGAGTGATCCTTTTTTTCCTTTATGTGTTACAATAGGTGGATCACCCAATATATCCCGCATCTGAAGGTTTTCCACTGTGTTTTCATGGCTTGTAATATTCTCATTTTGTGTTGCACCGGACGAACTTTCAGCATTGACTTGAGAGTCTTTTATCAATTTTTCAATATCTTATAAAGCCTTTTGTAACACATGAACTGCGGCGTTGTATATTAGAACAGATGTAGAGCCTTTAACTACGATCGCAGTTTGACAAAGTTTGATATATCTAATTGTAACTGCATCCCGACTATCAGCTATAATTTCTTTACCTTGGTCGAATACTGCTGCTCCAGATTTGGCATCTCTTGTCCACCGCTTTAGTACATAGTGAGTTGGAAGATTCTGGATATTCTCAACTACAAAAACCTTCAAGATATGTCTACACAAATAACCTGCAAATTCTCATCCAATACCATAAAATAATTAGGGTTTTAATTTTGCAAAGTCAAAATAATTAGAAAGAATAATAAAAAATCACAAAGTGATCGAGATGATATACCATTCTTGGCATGTGATTTCTCCCAATTATCATCGACATTATGTTCGCTAGAGTCGAATTGATTTGCTAGGTTTCGGCAAGGGTTCATCGTTTTACAAAAAAAACAGGAAATGGAAAGGCGTGAAAGAGAAAATTTTGTCTATATTGATAAAAGGTCTTTGAATATGAAATATTAAAACTCATAAGGACGAATTGAATTGTATTAAATTAGTAAAGGGCTTGTTTGAAAATATATTTATAGACAGTTAGGCATCCATATCCAATGACTGAAAACTAAATGTAACTTATCATCCAACGACTGTCTGGTGCTAGCTTATATATTCTCCTTGCGTTTTCGTGCGGGAGAGCATTAGTCAATGAAAGTATATTTCTTTTGTGTGTAACAAGCTAAGACTATCTAACGGTGGAGATTAATTGATTTATTTTAAAGAAGATTTAGCTTGAATCTTAAATCAGGTTTTCATCTAGCGGTGAATAATGAATGCTTTGTTACTAAGCTATCTTAGCTTTGACTATAAGCAAACCCTGATTTGAAAGACTATATAAGGGAGAACTCTAGCAATTGGAAAACCTAATCTTGGCACTTTCCTGTGTCCTAGTTGAAAACTAGAGTCGATTCTCCTTTAACCTAGGTTTTTCCAAAACCCCATTAGGTTAACGACTTGAAGATTTCATTTGGGATTCGTGAAGCCAGACCCAACTATTTTCTCTGTAGTTGCGTGTTCTGATCTTACTTGTTCTATCGTGTTGAGTATTATATTCTCTAAGATTTGCTCGAGATTTATCTCCGATTGGTAAGATATAAAAAGTAGTCACAAAGTTCTTCGTCTCAGACTTTGTGATTCCGCAGTGACTTCGTGAGGTGATTGATATTTCTAGGCTTCTCTTCGGGAGTATGAGATAAGATTATCAATTGGTTCATGTTCACCTTGATTTATCATAAGACATAATAAAACTTCATAGGTTTTATGTGAGAGACAGATTTATCTATCAGAATAGACATATCTGTGTGAGACAGGTTTGTTTATAAGTCTTCGACTTTGGGTCATAGCAACTCTTAATTGTGGGTAAAGTTAGCTAAGGGAATCAAGTATGCAGAATCCGGCGTGGTTCTAGAGGTGTAAGGAACGCGATTGTACCTTAATCGGTGTGAGACTTGGTTAGAGCTAAACTACATTCCAGTCCGAAGTTAACTTGTAGTAGGCTAGTGTCTGTAGCGGCTTAATACAGTATGGTGTTCAATCTGGACTAGGTCCCAGAGTTTTTCTGCATTTGCGGTTTCCTCGTTAACAAAATTTCTGGTGTCTGTGTTATTTCTTTTCCGCATTATAATTGAAACATCACAGGGTGTGTGTAGTTCAATCTATTAGTAAATCCGACCTTGATTGTTGGATATGAATTGATTGGCACTTGGGCATTGATATTTGGTACCGTCCAAGTTATTTCTCAGATCAATCAGGCTCATAGATTTCTATCTGTTCGATTGCAGATTGTATTGAGAAATTGAGTTAAGCTTTTTGATATATTTGTTGATTGAGCTCGCTTTTAAGTTGGTGCTATCGGAATTATATTAGAGTTTGTCCATACAGATTTCCGAACGAATTATTGGATGTGAAAATCGCCTTGAAACATCTTACATGATTTGTGTGAGACAATCATTTGGTATCGACTTGAAAAGTTTCGTATTGATTGTTAGAGAAGAGCTCGGTTGAACCCACCAAGCGTTGGTATGTCAAGTTTGGTTGGCATATTTTAGTGAATCAAAACTCATCTAAGAGTCACTTGATTATGTACTAGAGACAACTTAGTTTAGGTTAGACTAGAAAGTCTAGGAATGTTGAGACATACAAGTATTACTCGAAGACCTGAAGAACATGAAGAAGTAACAAACTACAACGACGACATCATCCTTCCTCTTGAGGTTAGTAATATTGACTTGAACTGTTTCACTCCTAACGTATCTTTCAAGTCATGCTATATTGAAAACATAACTGCGAAGCTGTGTATGGATATATTATTATAGTTAACTTCGTTAGGTTAGACTAGGAGCAATAAAAATGTTGAGACTCGCTCGTGTTACTCTAAAAAACCTGAAGACATATCGACATCAACAAACACATCATCTCTTTGTTCGAGGTTAGTGATACGAACTTGAAATTTTCCATTTCTATCCACGTATTTTTCAAAGTATTTTAGATTGAAAACATAATATATGAAATATATTTATTTATCTCTAGTATTGGTGGCTTGATTATATTTCATTATGATCAAAGTGTCAAGGAAGCATATACTAGTTGTTTTACACAACTTTGGTATATTGGATTATGAAGTATACTTTAGCTATTTGGACTTCGTATGTTCAATATAACACTATTTGGTAATTCGTTACTAGTTAGTGGGTTGAACTTTCAAATTGATTCCATACCTAAAAAACTATGTTTAATTATATGAGTTTAAGGAAGTATACTTGAGAAACTTGTTTCGTAGTTAAAAGAAATCAAAGGTCTCTAATAGACCGATCCCTTAAACAAGAATCTCTATTAGGCCATGTCCGAAGGATCTCTAGCAGGACCTGCTAGAGCATAGCTCGGTTGAACTCACCAAGCGTTGGTATGTCAAGTTTGGTTGTCATATTATAGTATCAAAACCCATCTAGAGTCGCTTGATTAAATACTAGAGTCAACTTCGTTTCGGTTAGACTAGAAAATCTAGGAATGTTAAAACATACAAGTATTTTCCGAAGACCTGAAGAATGTGAAGAAGTAGCGAACTACAACGACGACATCATCCTTCCACTTGAGGTTAGTAATATTGACTTGAACTGTTTCATTCCTAAAGTATCTCTCAAGTCGTGATATATTGAAGACATAACTGCGCAGCTGTATATATTGTACAGATTGTATAATACTCTAGTGATGTGACATGATCGTAGTATTAGGGAATTAGACTACGAAGTATAACGCTTATCTTTTGAACTTCGTAGATATGACATCGACATAATCTTATGAATGCTATTATGATTATGTGAATTGGTAAAGGTGAAAATTTCATCCTAAGAAACAATGTTTTACATTTGTTTAAAGGAAGTACATTCAGGAACTTGTTTTATGAATCGAAAGGGAAATCGCTAGGCTTATTAGTACGACTATTCATTGCAAATATTTGGATTATCAATATGTGTGAGATGGTAGAACCGATTGTAACTTTGTTATATATCTTGGTACAACTAATCACAATGCCTGACTTATGATTTGGTATGACTAGTTTTGGTTAATTAGTGTAACCGATCCTAAGTAATCACCTGAGATGGTATGATCAATATTTGTAATTGGTGTGATCGATCACAGAGTGTGTGTAATCGATCCTAGTAATTGGTGTAACCCGGTCCTAGTAATTGGTGTAACCGATCCTAGTGACTGGTGTGACCGATCACAAGCAATACCATGTGTATATGGTAACCGGTCCTGATAATTGATGTATCTGATCCTGGTAACTGATGTAACCTTCCTGGTAACTTGTGTGACCGATCACAAGTGCTTCCATATGAGGGTATAACCGATCCTAGTGATTGGTAGAACCGATTGGACCCATGGATGTGATTTGATATTTGATCAATCACATAGTTATCTTGGAATACAGATGAACCAATTATAAACTAGTTTGGAAGTGTGGTATAATTGATTCCAAGATTGTAAATATGAAAGAGGATTTACGAAGAAGAGATGTCAACATTCTTTAAAGACGTACAATAACTCTTATTTTATATTGTTCAAAGATATTCCTTAATACTCAAGGAGATCCTGTTCCGAAATAAATGAAGAATCTTTTAATTAAGGTTATTAGTTTTATATGATTTAATTACCAGCAATTAGATGCATATCTATAGAGGATAAAAAATAGTAATGTGCATTTACTAATTGGAGATTTTCTATTGAGAGCTTTCAGAAAATATTGGACAAAGCATTTACTGGAATTATGAAAATTGAATGGAAATTTATTGCATATTTTGAGAATACTTTCGGTTTTGGAAATTCCTTGGTGTCCAAACTTCCTTGGTCTATAAATACGTAAGTTTGCATTTCTAGCAAACTATCCTAAGAGCCAGGCAAACTTCATCTTTTTGTTGTTTCTGGTGGAGCCGTCTAATCGGAGAGAAAAGGACCCTACTCAGGCGAAATCTCTTACGACCGCTCGTTTAAAGACTTTCGTGGGATCAAGAAGCTCTACGAGTACCGCTGGTGGGAAGCTAGCTAATTGCAGTGTTATTAGTTTTCGATTGATTTGATTGACTAACGGTTGTTGAAACTTTAATTACATCTAGTTTGTTTATTCTTGAGAATATTCTCTTCTGATATAAGATTCATTCAAACTAGATTGAACTGTTTATGTCGATGGGATCTTTAAAACTGTTTGTAGATCTAAAGACATCTTGTGATAATCCATTGTTAACAGACTCCATTTTGAGCGTGATTGATCACAAGAGATTCAAGTGGTGTTGTGAAGGTTTAATTGAAGATTAAAGAAGATTTGAAGACGAAGAACATTTCTAATTGGTTTCTCATATCTTTATGTTGCACAAACCTTGATCGGCTGGGATCCAACTAGAATGAGATTTATTCGATTCATAGCTGCGTGAGATCGGTAACGCCTAATAGTTCTCTTGAGATCTATTTTGATTGTTACAAATCCGAATCTTATTATTTAGGTAATAAAGATTGGATTGATATAACCAGGCAAAGGAGTTTATTAGCTTAAACGGAAGAGCCTTTGCATATGACTTGAGATATCTTATCTTAAAGAATCAATAGAGTTGTTACTAAACAAATTTGTTGTTCCTTTATTGTTTGGAATACGACCCAAAAGAACTGTTCCAGTGCGTGCACTCATCGAAGTCGGAAGCGCAGGGATACTGAGGAAACTAAGTGAACTAGGGGTAGTTGCTTGATCTCAACTATACGAAGTTGGTTTAGATTTTGTATATCGGCTTAATTCTGAGAGTATTCATTTCTGGATTAGGTCCCGGGGTTTTTCTGCATTTGCGGTTTCCTCGTTAACAAAATCTTGCTGTGTCTTTTACTTTTTTTATTTCCGCAATTATAATTGTTTATTATAATTAAAAGTAAAATACACAAACGTTAACTCTGCTTTACTTGATAGTGATCCTATAGAGTTTGGTTAAGTCCGAGCCTATTATCAAGTAATCACACTTTGGTAGTCGTATTGTCTCGATCTTGTATTCATAGACAATATCACAAAGTGTGAATACCGATTCGTAGCATTGTCTCGACTTTGTCCATAGACAATCACTTTCGGTAAAATGACTTATAGGTGGATAAACAAAAGATTGTGGTGTATTTGGGTACCTTTGTCTTTTCATTGATCATTCGATCACTTGAAAATTACTTGAGGCTAATAGTTTGTGTGAGACAGCTATTGTCGTCTTCTAAGGATGTTTCAATGATTGAATTGTGAGTTTAGAAAAATTAACCTTGTCTGGATACAACACGGTATGCATACATAGTATGCGAAGTGTATTGTTATGATTCAGGTCCGGGAACCTTGTTTGCGTACCTAGTACGCGAACGGTTTTACCTGTAAAGGTACAAGAACCTTGTTTGCGTACCTAGTATGCGAACGGTTCTACATGAGTTGGGTCCGGGAATGCTGTTCACGTACCTGGTTTGCGAACGGCTAGACAAGACCAAGATCCAGAACTGTTGTTTGCTTACCTGGTTTACGAACACAGTGAGTTAAGTTCTAAAATCGGTTAACTATGATTCTCATACTCATGAACTAAACATTTATGAATTAAGAAATGAAATCTTTGCAAACCGTGGTTTAATGTCCGTGAATTGATTCTTGTATAAGTACTTTGTACGATTACGAATCAAACCGATTTTGATTCAATTGGTTCATATATATTTCTATGAAATGGTGAACAATTGAACAACTCTATTTGAGACACAATTAGATTCATTTTATTATCTTTCATGATTGATTGATCATCATATTTGATCTAGAAGTGATAGATTAATATGGTTAAGACAAAAGTGTTCATATGGCTAACTTCGATTAACTGTTATTGAGCCAACTCAATATACACGTTTAAATACGGTTACCCATATCTAACTGAAAGTATATTTCATTTGTGTGTAACAAGCTAAGACCATATAACAGTGGAGATTAATTGATTTATTTTAAAGTAGACTTAGCATGAATCTTAATTAAGGTTTTCATCTAACGGTGAATAATAAATGCTTTGTTACTAAGCTATCTTATCTTTGACTATAAGCAAACCCTGATTTGAAAGACTATATAAGGGAGAACTTTAGCAATTGGAAAACCTAATCCCAGCGTTTTCCTGTGTCCTAGTTGCAAACTAGAATCGATTCTCCTTTAACCTAGGTTTTTCCAAAACCCTATTAGGTTAACGACTTGAAGACTTCATTTGGGATTCCTAAAGCCAAACCAACTATTTTCTCTGTAGTTGCGTGTTCCGATCTTACTTGTTCTATCGTGTTGAGTACTGTCTTCTCTAACATTTTCTTGAGATTTATCTCCGATATGTAAATATAAAAATTAGTCACAAAGTTCTTCGTCTCAGACTTTGTGATTCCGCAATAACTTCTTCTACCACTATATAGTTAAGTTATTGCGAGGTGATTAATATTTTTAGGCTGCTCTTCGGGAGTATAAGAGCGGATTATCAATTGGTTCTTGTTCACCTTGATTTATCATAAGACGGAATAAAACTTCATAGGTATTTCCGTGGGAGACACAAATTTATCTATCAGAATAGACATATTTGTGTGAGAAATGTTTGTTTATAAGTCTTCGAATTTGGGTCGTAGCAACTCTTAATTGTGGGTGAGATCAGCTAAAGGAATCAAGTGCGCAGAATCCGGCGTGGTTCTAGAGGCGTAAGGAACGTGACTGTACCTTAATCGGTGTGAGACTTGGTCAGGGCTCAACTACATTCCATTCTGAAGTTAACTTGTAGTAGGCTAGTGTCTGTAGTGGTTTAATACAGTGTGGTGTTCAATCTGGACTAGGTCCCGGGATTTTTATGCATTTGCGGTTTACTCGTTAACAAAATTTCTGGTGTCCGTGTTATTTATTTTCCGCTTTATATTTTATATAATTGAAATATAACAGGTTGTGCATAGTTCAATGAATTGGTAAATCCGACCTTGATTGTTGGATAGGAATTGATTGGCACTTGGGCATTGGTCTTTGGTACCGTCCAAGTTATTTCTCATATCAATCAGGCTCACAGATTTCTATCTGTTTGATTGTGGATTGTATTGAGAAATTGAGATTAAGCTCTTTGATATATCTCTTGATTGAGCTCGCTTTTAAGTTGGTGCTCTGGAATTTATATTAGTGTTTGTCCATACAGATTGCTGAACGAATTATTGGGTGTGGTTGTTATACCCCCGCTTTTTCAGGAAACACTCAACGTAAGAAAACTTACGGAGTCATACAGTACTTTCACATTAAAGTGGCTTAGGGAAAGATCAATATTGCAGAATTTTTCAAAAATTTATTATATCTTTCATCAATATTTGCATAAAGACATAATAGACTTAACTTTTGAGCATATATGAGATAAGCATAGTTCACGAACGTAAACACATATATATCTCATATGCAATTGCAATTGCTATTCCAAACCCTAGTACACCTTCTTAAACATAAAAATAAGACTGAGGGAGAAGAGAGCAGTTAATTGATCCTGTAACCTAGAACTCCTTAACTTATGGCCTGAACCACCAGACCAACCATAGGTTGGTGTTATTATTCGAAGGTATTCAGTATATATACATTTAGACTACAAAATCATGATGCCCCACCTGAAATTCTATATTTTCATTATTTAATGCATGCCGAATTTCTTAAACCGAATTCCTATTTGAGAAATGAATTATACACGTATGTATACCGTTCCGAACTACTGTCGAATAAGAAACTGTTGATCGGATTTTTGACTCAGTCCGATCTATTCAAATCCGTATAATTTCTGTATGTTTACCGTCAAAACTTTCATGCTTATCTCGAATTGCTAACTACGCGTCATACGGTCATAGTTTGTTTAATATTTTAACCCGCCCTTTCCGGAAAAAGCAGACAAGTACGAGGCTATTTTAGACAATTAAGAAAATTCTATAAACTGACACTAAGGTGCATCCTAGTGTGTTATTCAACAACACACCACAGGCCTTGAGAACGCAAAAAATAAAACCCTAGAAAAAGATAATAAAATAAAATCATCTCTCTCGTCCATTCCTCTAGAAAACCCTCTTTCTTCTGCTTTCAACTTTCTTGTTTTCGTTATTTTCAGCTGTCTCTTGTTTTCGTTTTCTTTGTGTTTCAGGGAAGGAAGAAGATATTCAAGAAGATATCTGTAATGGTTTTTGACATTCCCCAAAATTAGGGTTTTGTTTGACTGTCTTACAGAAGAAAACAACGGTAGATTTTCTCACTCGATCTTTTCTACTATTGTTTACTATCATGACATTTTTTTTTGTTTGAAGCACATTTCTTTTCTTGTTTGAACGTGTTTGATTATTTCCTTAAATTTTCATGGGGGTTTAGGTTTGTCGAAGCTCAGAATTTAGGGTTTTTGATACTAAAAAGTGAGGCTACTGGAATTTCTGAATGCGGTGTTATATGACTGCGAATTAATTATAAATCTGGGTTTTGCTCATAAAGCTTAGATAGGTCTGGTTCTGCTCATAATATGGTCATTGGAGATTCCCTAGAGTTTAGTAATTCATAAGTCAACAACCCGGCTTTTTTTATTAAGCTCGTTGGATTCATTTAGTTCTGTTTGGCGTTTTGTATTGTGTTTAGTGTTATTTTCGGATTTTGTTGAGCGGTTTGATATTGGGTTTCACTATGATCTGTTGAAATCCCAGTATAGGTTTTGTCAGTGGTGAATATTGAGGAAGGCTGATTAGCACCATACCCATAGCTAGTTGGTGCTATGCCAAGCATTTGCTTTCTCTCTTTTCTCTCTTTCATGCTTGTTCTTTTTTCATGATACAGTACTACTCAGTTGCTAGTGTTCTGATTTTTTATTTTTTTTACTTTTGGAGATATTTTACTGATCTGGTTGTTGCTGTTGTAAACTATATTAAAGCTTATGATTTCCATTATTGAAGTATGCTGAATTACTTGTATGTAAAGCAGGTTAGTGCAAGACTAGGTTGAGCAAGCAAGGTGGGGGAAGATGTCGAGTCAATATCCGGTAGTCGACAACAAGCCAATCGATCAGTGGAGGGTGACCGAGTTGAAAGAAGAGCTAAAAAGAAGGAAACTTATCACAAAGGGTTTAAAAGATGATCTTGTAAAGAGATTGGATGATGCATTACGCATGGAGAGGGATGTGACCGAGGAAGATGCAGCAGTTAATGATGATAATGACTCCTGTATTGAAGAAGTACGTCAGGAAACACAAATTGAGCATGAAGGTGGTATTACAAAACCAATGGAAACTGAATCGGTTGAAGATAGTAGGGTTCATGGAGACGAAATTCAAAAGGTCGATGAAAGTGGAACCACTGTTCAAATTGATGAAGAACGGAATGCCATTGCAAAACCAATGGAGACTCAAATGGTTGAAGATATTAGGGTTCATGATGTGGATAATGCTCCAAAGGTAGATAATAAGACAACTGCTGACTTCGATGATCAGCGAGGAGATGTAAAAGCAAACTGCACGGAGACTCGAACCGTTGAAGATGCTGGGTATCACAATGGTTATAGAACTGAAGAAGTCGATGAGAGTGCATCCGCTGTTGACGTAGATAAGAGTTCCAAAAGTCTGGATAAGAGTAGAGCTCAAGGTGAAGATTTAATCAGTTCTGTAGGAATGTATGAGGAGTCTGTGGTTCATTCAGTTTCCGTGGAAACGAGTATCTCAGTTAATGAAACTGTGGTGATTACCCAGACAAAGTTCAGCAAAGAGGAGTCGAATGAAAATCAGGTAAAGAATGAGGATTCAAAGGATCCTCGTGATGCTGTTTTTACTGTTTCTCATTCACATAACCAGGTATCTGAGGCCGACCCTACTTTAGGGTTTCAAGTAAATGACTCTATTTCTTCTGATTCTATAACAATTGATAAACAGAATGTACTAAAGGATTCTTTGAATGCTAATGATTTCAATTTAGAACCCAAAGTTGCTCAGCCACAGATGGTCGAACCATCATCCAGTGAAGTTCCTCCTAAAGGTGGGGTTTTTCATCCACTGGATGAACCTGGTCCGTGTGAGCTAGATGATACCCGCAATGCGATTAATGTTGACCCTAGCAAAAAAATTGATAGTGCAGATGGTGGATCTTCAGAAAAACTATATTTAGATCAAAGTCCAGGGGATGATCTGATGGAAGAGGATGTATTGGAGAGTAAGAACATGGACTCCCATCATATTTCCGATGGTGTGGGAGATGATAAGAAGGAAATGCATATTGTAAAAGAAGGAAGTTCTTTTGATGCTTCAGATTCTGCTGTGTCTAATGACAAGAATATTTCTACTAAAGATTATAAGAGTGAGGCTGCTCCTGAGAAAAGAAAATTAGAAGGTACACTGCACATGTTATTTTCTGCTGTGAACTTCTCTTGGTTGTGCTTTCTTCCATGTTAGGCTTTTTGCTGACTATATTTGGTAGTTCTTCTGCGAAAATTATGTCTAATGTCTTATTTTCGAAGATTAGTAGAGTAAGCTTAAGTGGATAGATTAGTAATTTTTTCTATATTGAAGACATGAAAACTGTGGTTGTTATTGTTTTTTTATGTGATGTTTCAATATTTGCAGTGCGAAATGTTGCCACTGGGTTAGGGTTTAGACATTCAGATAATAGAAGCAGAGATGTGACTTTCACATCTCCAGAGTACTAGACCCATGTTGTATATCCTTTTTAGATTAAGACCTTATTACTTGTAGCATTCCTTGAGTGGTGAGCATACATATATACCTTATCTTTTTTTTCTTCAAATTATTTATCATTCTTAACGTAGTTCGGTAGTTCTTATCCGAAAAAATGTTTAATTTTCTATTTTCTGAATTTTGACTAGAGACTTGGTATACACGCATTAGTGGAAAAAACTTACAGACTTAAAAATCTCATTTGTGTAATTCAAGTCAAAACTCGTCAGACAATGAAGTATGGATGGCTTCACATTTCTCTAAAAGTTGGATAGCTGTTTACATGTTCCTATCTGCATGGCATATTAAAATGAGCATGCTTCTTAGTGGATGTTCTCACGTGTTTTGTTCAATATTATTTTAACATTTTCTAAGATGTTTTGTATTTATCATCTGTTGGTGTAGGTCAAAAAGTAGTGGAGAGCAATGAACCTCCTAAGAGGCAGCGTAGGTGGAATTCAGAAGCCCCAAAAGTTTCTGAACAGCCAACCTCCATTCTCACACCTTCAGCGACTCCAAAAGGCACGTTCCAATCTGTTACTCCAAGACGCAATTTCACTAGGTCGGACTCAGCAGTTAGTAGGGGTGCAGACGCCCCAAAGGAGCGTGTTGGTAAGTCTTCATCAGTTTGGGTGTGTTATTTTGCAAATGAGTAAGAAATAGTTTCTCGTACTTGAATTGAATGAATTTTTTTCCCACATTTCCAGTTCCGCCATCATCGAAACCTCCAACTGATTCCCTTAGAATCGATCGCTTTCTACGCCCGTTCACTCTAAAAGCAGTGCAGGAGCTTCTAGCAAAAACTGGATCTGTCTCCAGTTTCTGGATGGACCCAATTAAGACCCACTGTTATGTTACGGTACACATTCCTGCTACTCTCTTTCTGTCTCTCTCCACAGTGTCACTTTTAAGACCAAGTAATCATGTGGCTTGAAGCCTTGATCTTGTTACGGTTATAGTCTCAAATATATTTTTTGGACTCGGTTTATGTTTATCATCCGCGGCGATTGAAGCCAAGGGAAAGTTATTGAGTGGTCCTGCACACAAAGGTGATAGTTCGTATAGCTACACCACTGATCCTTGGATCAGTTAGACTATGAGTTTGATTTAGCCGTTATTCTGGCTTATCTCCATGTGTTCGGTCTTTCTAGAAAGGAAGTTGTGATGTTTAGTTTGTCACCCCGGACTGCTGAAGCTAATACAGCCCACATGCTTTTATTTGTTTGTAATTCTTTGTGCAGGTTCATGTGATTATGGATGTGATTCTTGCATCATGGTTTTATACTGTTGGATCTAATGTTACACCCTAACCACAATTTTAAATTTTGGTTGTTGCAGTACTCATCAGTGGAAGAAGCAAAAGATACTCGAAATGCTGTGTATAATTTGCAATGGCCTACAAATGGTGGACGGCTACTGGTGGCCGAGTTTGTCGACTCGCAAGAAGTGAAAATGAGGGTTGAAGCTCCACCTCAGTCCCCAGCAACACGTGCAGCTGTCAGCTCCAGCCCAGTCACACCTCAGGCACCGTCACCTTTTGCAACCAAACATTCACCTCGTCAGCATCTACCCAAGGGGCAGCTCCCACCACCCCCACCACTCCCCCTCCCGCCACCTCCACCACTATCACATCCACCTCCAGCTAGGGAACAGCTTCCGCTTCCACCTCCACCCCCACTTAGGGAACAGCTTCAGCTTCCACCTCCACCCCCACTTAGGGAACCGCTTCAGCTTCCACCTCCACCCCCACTTCCCGTTAATATGGATGTTCCAATCCTTACCCTTGATGATCTTTTTAAGAAAACCAAAGCCACTCCTCGTATCTACTACTTGCCATTGTCAGAGGAACAAGTTGCTGCGAAGCTTGCAGCTCAAGGAAAAAACTCCAAGTGAAATGTGCATGTGCTCAGAGAATCGCCATGAGTTACTCTGATGCAGTTGGAATCTTTATAAATGTTGGTTAAGTTTGGTATGTATGGCGTTATAGTTTATATTAAATTAATATCATTGCAGGTCTAAAGGTGTTTCTTGTAAGCAGGCAAATTGTTGGCCTTGGTTATTTGCTCAAGGAGATCAGGATCGTTCGTTAGAGCTTCTTTTTATTTGGCGTGATTAAGCCAAGTAGGGTTTTGTTTAATGTTCTTTTTGACAACGAAGAACATTATTTCGGGTCTAAGAAACTCGAGGGAGGAGCCTCAGTTGATTGGTTACAGTTGACTGTAAAAACCTAAAAATTGTGTTTCTGGGTTGTCTCTTCAACCATGGTTGTTATGTTGTCGTACTTAAATACATTAGTTTGTATGGATCTGAATTCCTGATTTGTCAATATTGTAGCTGATAGGTTTTATAAACCTAATATTGGATCATCTCTGCTGCAATTCTTATGCCTTCATTTACTTTTATGTGACATGATTATATACATATTTTTATATGTAGTTTCTTGATCAAACAACAAAAATTTGTTGGTTAGGTTCAGTTTAGATCTCCTGAAAACAAGAACTCTCTAGGTCTGCCTGGAGGTGCCTTTCTGAGTTGCGAAAATCTAAATTCGTTATTGCTTTGGCAGTGCATTTAGTAGTCTGTTGTTGTGGGCTCAAGATCATACTCGCGCCTCAGGTTTGGTAACTGGTAAGTACCAAGCATTCCGCTAGAAGTAATTTATCATCCAAAGTACAAACCAATGTTGCCCATGAGTCTGAATTTCAGGCCAAATAATTTTCTTTCGGTAACTTTGCCAACTTCTTCTGAATTTAATCCGGAGTCCGGACTCCGGAGACAAGTTCGCCCGAGGAGTAATTTGGTAATTTTCTTATCTTTATGTAAGGTAATTTGGTCTTTTCCTCTCGCATTAAGCTGTCCCTTATCATATCAATTCAGGTTGATATAACTTGGGTACTCCCCGAAACCAGGGTTCCATTATAAACCCTAAAACCATATTCTGTATCATTTCTTCTTCTTCTTCTTCTTTTTCCATTATAGATTCGCTGCCGGCTTCAGAGAAGTGACAATCGAAATCTCCATTTCCGTTTCTCTTGAAGTAAGCAAAGATGGTGGTCGCAAAGAAAATGGTACGAAAAGAAATATTCTTCCCTTTTCCACGTTTTAGGTTTTTCTGTTTATGTTTCAGGGTTTGATTGATTTGGATCTATATTTGTTTTGGTTGGTTTTCGCAGAAGAAGACTCATGAGAGTATTAACAACAGACTTGCTCTTGTGATGAAGAGTGGGAAGTACACCCTTGGTTACAAAACAGTCCTCAGGACTCTCAGGAGCTCCAAATGTAATTATCCCTTTGTTCACTTTTCATGTGATTTTCGGTGTTTTTGTTGGTTTATTGAAAATATTTTTGTTTTGAGGATTAGGGTTACTGATTTAATAGTAATTTCTTGCAGCAAAGCTCATAATTATCTCAAACAACTGTCCTCTCTTGAGAAAATCTGAGATTGAGTACTATGCTATGCTTGCCAAGGTTGGAGTTCACCATTTCAATGGAAGTAAGTAGTCTATCCGATCTTTTTGTAGTCTACATGTCCATTGTATTTCTTCTTTTTGTGACTGTGCAGTATTATTTCAGCTACTTTTATTGATTGTTTTTGCGGTGTTGTCTGTTTCTTATGTGTTTGTGATGTACAATACGACTATTAAAAAACCTTCATTTGATTAGGTGGAGGTTAAGAGTTTCTTATATACATGGCCAAGGCCTGACATGTTAGCGTTGGATATGGTTAATAGATGTCCCCTTGGTGAAATGATACATTTAAACAGTTAAGCTTTAGTTTTTGAGAAGAATGCCACGGATCAGCAAAAAAGAGCCTCATTTGCATTTTTCAAAAGTCAGTTACCATTAACAATCTTTTGCCCTGCAACTAATGATTTTATTTAGCAGAGATGCATGTTGCCTTCATTCCCAGGGTGTACTGCTATAGGTTGTTGTTTGAGTCCAGTCATAGCATAGTCTAATGTGTGCTGAAGTTTTCTAACTCTGTTGCTTTTATTCGTTTTGAGGTTTCATATTTCTGGGTTTTTTTTTTTTTTTCCATTCCTTTTGACCTTTTGAGGTAGTTTGGGGGCCATTTTGGTGAACTTCTAGTGCTTGCATAAAGTAGATGTTCTTCCTAAAAAAATGACTGATAATGTCTCCTTGGAGTTGTTTCTTCAGATATATCTCTTTTTTTGGTGCCGTTCCAGTTATCTTGTATATCTTTCACGCCACTGATACATTTTTATCCTTCTGGGTTGTTTCAGACAATGTCGACTTGGGAACAGCTTGTGGGCGATACTACCGTGTATCATGCCTGAGTATCATCGATCCAGGTGAGACATAAATATCCTTTTTATTCAATTCCATGTGTTTACTTGATCTTTTTCTTTTGCCTTACACTTCTTTTCCTGTGTTTGTTTCCCAGGTGATTCTGATATCATCAAAACTCTTCCTGGTGACCAGTAAGCGGAGAAAGCTAGGGTATCCATTCACTTGATTCAGATTTTCCTTCTGGTCATCTCTTTTTCTCCTTTTCCCCTATTTAGCTTAAGTTGAGTCACAGTTGAATTGAATCGAATCAAACTTTGTAGGTTTATTTCAAATCTGTAAGGCCGGAAGTACACATAGATACAATGGTTTTGGAAAGTGAAAGTATGCTCTTGCACTTTATGAATATCGTGTGAGACTATCTTTTTTGTTTGTGTTTGTCCATTTCAGCCTAGAAGTTTCCAAAATCGCCAGTCTTCTGGTCATTAGTACTTTATCCAAAATTGTTGCTGTTAGCATTCAGTGGTGGTGTAAACTGCCTAACCCTCACCTGAGCTTAGTGTTTGCCATAAGCTGTATTGGTGCTAGATTTGTTTGATGGGAGTTGTTAAGAATTTTTCCATGTCTTTATATACTTCCTATTTGCAAATCATCTAAGAAGCCCTTTTGCCTCATTAGTGCTTTGTGGAGTCTTCGGACTGTGAATCAAATATTTTTCTATCACTTTATCTTTGTTATTCTTGAAGAGGCATGTCTTACCACTCTAGTATGATAAGTTAGAAAGGTCGGAGGATTTAACCCTCGTGTGGAGTAGGCCACCATGTGTTATCTCTTCGCTCTGGCTTGTGTACTATTTTCTCTTGATAATCTGTCTATAGATCTCTTCTTGTGTTAACAGTTTGATCCTCTTGATGTTTCGGCGTATATTTTAGTTGTTAAAACCATGGTCATGCTTACATGTGAACAACTGCATTAGCTACTTGTAGGAAGCATTATTTAAATCATAATTTATAAGTCTCTACTGCGATTATTTAAATCATAATTTATAAGTCTCTACTGCGATGATATGAGCATAAACCCGACCAACAAGGTTTACTGAAGCTAAGCCGTTGCACAGGCATCAAGGGCACTGAATCATCGATTAAAAACTAAACAAAGAAAATGAATATCATCACCTCCTTTTCCAAAATATTTTAAGAGCCACTATCCACCCGCTTTGACAAACACGCTGGCCAAACAGACGACACGCTGGCCAAACAGACGACTAGTTTGGAGCACTACATGTACAACCCACCAATCCCACGTAAAGCTAGAATGAGATTCTAACATAAACCGAGGAAAATTTGGATTATTTTTGAGTAGTTGTCCAAAGAATGTAATTAAACAAAAATGAGGACTTTAAACAAAGATACGGAAGATATGAGAAAAAAGAGGCCAGTAAAAATCCACAAAAATTTATGTAAAATATTTTAATCATGATATTATTAACTGCTACAAAACATCTCAAAATGTCATCGTTATTCTTCAGAGCTTAGCCTTTCTAACCCTAGCTAGACTAGTTTGATTAACTATGCACCGGCCGAACTGAAACTATTGGCAGTCGAAAAAGATTTGATTTTCTATAGTCATTTGGTTGACACATCCCACGTACTCTCCCCTCTGGCAACGATGAAGCTAGTATCAGTGGTTGTGAACAGTTTCTCAAGATTTCACCGTCAAAGTCTTGTTTTCCTTCTCTCGTCTCATGAATCTGACATTGTGGTAATGACGATGATGGTTGTTCTGATGACAATAATGGCCTAAACCGCTGTCGAATATGATGGAGTGGGTCAGCCGAAGGCCTCTCTACTTTCTCTGCTTCTTCCTCTTCATCCGATCCTTGTTCTTGTTCGGATGATACCCCATCACTTTCATCATCATCCTTCTTATTATCCTCATTATTTTTTTCATCTTTATCGTCATTATCAAAATCAACTAAATCATTTATATCTACATTGTCTTCTTCCTCCTGTTCTTCTTCCTCCTCGTCTTCTTCTCCTTCAATGTCATCAGTTGTGGGAGTAGTAGAAGACGTATCATTGGGAGGAGGATGAATAGTGAGATGATTCATATGCATTAGTTGAAGAGTAAGACGGCCATTAGATCTATGAGCCCTAAAATACTCATGATGCTTCACATTAACCTCTTTTATAACCAATCTTCCATCTTTATATGATCTCTTCAGTACCCATGGCATATGACATGGTAAATTCTCTGTTCTTGCGAGTAATGGTATCGGTGGTGGAAACTCCCTCCTTATTCCCGACCTTTGATTTCTTACAATGATCACATTCTTTCTATGATCATAAAAGGGTTTCTCTGTAGTCTCTTCCTCTTCCTGCTTGTGATGATGATTCGTGACAGGGGTTTCATCAGTTGAAACTGTAACATCATCATCAACGCTATGAAAAGAAGATGATGATGAAGAAGAAGAACAACAAGGAGATATAGATACAGGAGAAGATGGAGATGTACAAGAAGATGAAGCTGATGACGATTGAGGTGAGATATTGAATCTGTTGATCATAGATGAATGATTATGATTTAATGGAGATGTTAATGATTTAAGACCTGTTTCTTCTTCCTGTGAATTTGTAGCTGTTTCCATTGTAGTTGAAGAGGAAAAAAGGGGTGGAGATCTAGACTTGAATAAGATCGATGAGAAAAAGTGCATGGTCTTATATAAAGGAAAGAAAAAGAAAAGGGGGAGATGATTTCTAGAGACAGAAAAAATTAGTTGGAAATAGAGAGAGATAAGAGGATGACTGACTAAAGAGAGGATTTGGAATTATCAAAAATTAGGTTTGCATGGCATGCAAAAGAGACACCCTGGTTATGGCCTATCTATCTCTCTGTATTCTATAAATAACAAAACAAAACAAAACAAGTTAAGAGATTCTCTTTTTAGAGAAGAACAGAGAAGAGAGTTATTGATATTGAGAAGAGCAAAGGTGTATTGAAAGATGAGAGGAAGGAGGATGAGATGACAGCTAATAACAATTGGGGTCATGAAACGGCTGTAATTATTTCTCTGTGTTGGCAAGAAAACCAATTTTCTTCTAAATTTAACAGCAACTCCTGCAGTCAAAAATAATAATATTGAGTAATATCATTAAAATGGTTATATTTACATAAATTTCGAACAACCAATTAGGATAAACATCAAACACCAAATATAGAAATTATGGACTATTACTAGATAGCTGTTATATTCTGTCCTTTATTTTTTCTGGACCTAATTTTGGTTGGTATGGGTCTCAATAAGAAATATAGCAGAATTATGCAATCTACTGAGATGAAGAGAAGTATGTAGATATCCAGTTTTATCATCTTTGTAACACTACCGGAATCGAATTTACTAGCATAGCAAATATGTACTTACAAATTATAAATCCCCTAAAATCCTCCTCTCCTCCTAATCTTCACCTCTCTCAAGTCACAACTGTAGATCAGAGAAATATTTTGAGCTCAAATGTCTATCCATGATCCATGCATTTACCAATTAACCTTTTAACTAAAGTAACAGATAAAAAATCTTTTAACTCTTTTTTATGTTGCTGGTGTTGTCGTTGAAGATTGTGTGCATGCATATGGGTCAGGAGGAGTTAACAAAATCCATACGTGGCAGAATCAAAGGTCAGAATCTGATCAACAAAGTCTGCGAACTTACAAGTTACAACTTACAACTATGCACACCCTGTAATCAACTAGGAAGATTTTCCTCACTTTAAAATCCTAAATAAAGCTAACAGAATATTCATAATCACCTATATTGACTAAAATAATCCTTTAAATAAGTCGTAATTAGGCATATCTAATCAAGTTCCAGGGGTATGGTTAGTAATTTTCCACTAAAACACCAACTGGAATCAGAGCTTAGCAGAAGATTCCCGGGTCCCACTGGGTACCATACTTGGTGAGTAATCCTCGAGAATAAGAAGAAAAAAAAGGAGGAAAATTTGTTCCAAATTAGGCATTTTTAAGGAAAGAAAAGAAGGAAAACGAGATTACCTGAAAATGATGAAGAATCGTATCCAGACCTTTCTCTGTTTCCCTCAACTGTGGATACACGAATCCTGGAGGGAAGCAAGCAAAAACTGCAGACAAAATAAGAATAAACAATTGAAGCACACATTCTGGAATAAGTTTGGTTTAATCCATGCCTACATATAAAAAAAAGAACTTCAAAATTCGGTTCCAAGATTTTCGTACAAATCCAATACTAAATGTCACCGACATTGGAATTCAGAAACAAGTGTTTTCAACACCCAGAGAGATTCCATCCAAAGAAAGGCAAACTACCAAAGATGTTCAAATCGCTATACCCAATTGAATCAAATTGCACATACATAAGTGATTTTTTTATCAAGAAAATTATCTTGCGACCAAATCGATTAAGCCACTGAAATTGAAGTAATAAAACATGCTACATCAAAACCCGGTTCTTCCAATCACCGAAGAATATACAGAATAGTAAAGAAGAAGAGGTTGTGCTATTAGTTTACGTACCCCAAGTGAAGAAGACATAACTCTTGGGTATAGAGAGAAAGAAAGAGGAACAACCGAACTGAAAGTTGTAGAGAGAAAAAAATTTGACCACTCGATATATAAGATACGCTACGACCATCCTCCGCGTATATGCTCCGGTGGGACCAAGTGAAACTGAATCTTGACATGGGACCCACACCACCGTAGAGCACAATAGATTTGGGAGTCTTAATATCGTAAACGTGTCTTTGTTTTATGACTTTGACTATTCGTTTGATGGTTTTGCACGACAGCTAATCCCTTTTCTTTTTATTTTCTGTATAGGTTTATCGACTCATAATCATTAATTAATTAACACTAGTTTGAAACCCGTGCTACACACCGGGACTGATGGAATTTCTTACACCGTTGGATCATGTTCACTGAGACGGGGCTTCGTCCTGCACCCGTCCTAATAAAATTTCTAATAAGCTATCATAGAATTACTATCCAACATATTGACAATAAACATTTAAAACTTTCAAATAATCAAATGTACGATACTATTATAATTAAAAGATTTCACATGGTTTTGAAAACCAATTTCAAACAATTTAATAAAACATTAATCAATTCGACAAATAAACAAAAATAAATAGATCTAGATAATCTCAAAAATAAAACAATTTAAACTCTAAATACTAAATCACTAAACCTCATTCAAAATCTTACATATTAAAAATAAATATCTTCGCTTATCAGTAATTCTTATTTATAAGTAAATATTTCATTGCCATCTCCATCTATTTCGACCAACGGTGGCATCTTTGGATCCCTTTCTCCCAATTCACCATTATGATTATCGTCGCTCTCAATAATGTTGTGCTTTCACCTAATCTAGTATTTAATTTGTGTTATGCACCAAGCACGATGATATTTGATCCCATTTGGTGGGGCGGGTTTTGTCCCACAACCGTCCCAGAAAGGATCCCAATTAATAATTGCATTGTATAATGAAAACATATATTATCATTTGGTAGATTAACAGTTGGAACCAAATTCACCAACTACGTATTGTTTAAAGTATTGGAGATAAATAAAATACTTGT
This sequence comes from Papaver somniferum, assembly GCF_003573695.1. NCBI lineage: Eukaryota > Viridiplantae > Streptophyta > Magnoliopsida > Ranunculales > Papaveraceae > Papaver > Papaver somniferum. The sequence continues at coordinate 1,609,040 of NW_020621936.1, read as the reverse complement.
GAAAAATTATACCAACATTTGAAATTAGTAAGTAGTTCATGACATTGCCAACATCAGTACAATTGGTAGTTAATTTTTTTTTAGAGCATTCGTCTTTTCAAAAATAAAAACGCTATTAATATAAAATATATTGCAAATTCTAAATAGTGCAAAGCATATGAAGTGCTTCCCGTCAAAGAGTACGTAATCAAGAAAATGTACTGATATGTCGTTCGATATATCAGTAAAATGGATTGTAAACTCTAAATAGTGCAAAGAAAATGAGGTGCTTCCCGTCAAAAAGGACATAATCAAGGATATTTACTGATATGTATTAAAAATCATACTCACTATATAGTTGTATCGATATCTCATATTAGAGACACTAAAAAAAAGCGCGGTATTAATAAAAAATAGATAACAAACTCTAAATAGTGCAAAACATATAAAGTGCTTCCCGTCAAAGAAGGTGTAATCAAAGAAATGCACTGATAAAGCTTTCTTCAGAAATCATATACTTGTGTTAAGAATTAAGTGACCAACTCAATTACTCTTCCAAACTCCAACTTCTTGTACTTTTTTGCTAAGTCCATGATCTAACTTTTGTAGTTAAAAGAAAAATCACTCTCAATGTATAGTTGTATATCTGACATTAAAGGCAATAAAAAGACATAATATTAATATAGAATTAGATTACTAACTCTAAATAGTGCAAAGCATATGAACTGCTTCCCGTCAAAAAATGTCATCAAGGAAATACACTGATATATCTTTGTTCTGAAATCATATACTTTCGCTAAGGCAAATTCAAATGGTCTTCCAGGCTCCAACTCCATGCAGTGATATGATAATCACACCAACCATATAGTTCTATTGATATATGATATTAGAGAAACAGAAAATACACACACTATATTGATATGAAATAGATTGCTAACTCAAATTTATGCAAAGCATATGAAGTGCTTCCCGTCAAAGAATAGGTAATCAAGAATATGCACTAATATATCTTGCCTAAATTATATATTTGTACATAATTTAATCAAAGGTACGTGATATATATAGAAGCATGGTTGCGAATTTTAGAAAAATATAGTATTTTAAAACTCGATGGAAGTGGCGGTGAGATACTTTGAAGATTTTAACTTCTATTATATGCATGTCCAAGATACTGGAGCAAGAACCGTGAAGAAACCCGACACAAAAAATTGTGTCCAGTCCCGTATCCAATGGTACCCGGATGGACGCGGACCCATCAACAACCCTACAGTCCATGGCATGTGTCCTTTTGCTTATGCTTCATAAACAACAACCAAAATCCTTGCTAATTTTATCACTTCCTCTAAAAATAAATATTTTTGCAATATATATTCACCAAATTATTTTAGCAATAAAAGAATTCCTTAATTTTTTTTTTACAGTATTCTACTCTTATATTTTGCAAGATTAAAAATAATTATAGCTCGCTTTAGGGTGTAAAATTTTGAAAAATGTTATCTAAATAAGCGCGTTCATATTCGTATAAACAATAACTCATAGTATATGTTACAGTAGTTAAAGAACGGATTAAAAGACTTATTAAATAAAAAGATAGAGAAGCAACATAATATTATTAGGAATACTGACACTTAAATAATTATACGAAAGAAGATTAATAAGTACTAAATCAAGTGTACTTGAAGAAACTAAATTTGCTCCCACTTGGGGAGGCGGGGCTTCCCCCGCACCCATCCCAGAAAGGGTTCCAATTAATAATTATAGTGCATAACGAAACCATCAATTCTAATTTAGTATATAAGCAGTTGGAACTAAATTAATCAATTACATACTGTTTAAAGTTTTCGAGATTAATAGATCCTCTAAAAGAAAATACTTTTGGAAAATCATATCGACTTTTGAAATCATTAAGTAATTCATGACATTACCAACATCAGTACTCTAAAAATAATCGGTAAGGATAGATTTGAAGTCATTTAATCCAGTAACACTACAACGAAACTTAGTCTTGCTAGATTTTAGAATACTCATTTCTTGCTTAATCCATGTTGGAAACTTAAAAGTAAAGAAACAAAGTCATAATAATATTCTGCCTCAAAACTCCAATAATGGCTTTCAGTCCAGCCAAATATTGTTCGTACTTCACCCGTTATACACTCCCCACGTACCTTACAACCATATCATATACTTGTGTTAAGAATCAACCCACCAACTCAACTGCTCCTCCAGGTTCCAACTTCATATAGTTAAATGAAAAAGAAATACTAAAAAGAATCACCCACTATATAGTTGTATCAATAGTTATATTAGATACACTAAAAGGAAACACGATATTAATATAAAATAGATGGAAAACTCTAAATATTGCAAAGCATATGAAGTATTTCCCATCAAAGGAAATATAATGAAAACTCATGTACCTACGTCAAGAATCAAGAAACCAACTCAACTCACTGTAGTTAAATGAAAAGTCACACTCGTTGTATGGTTGCATCAATGCCTGATATTAGAAAGATATTAGAAAAAATGATATTAATATAAAATCAGTTGCCAACTCTAAAAAGTGCAAAGCATATGGAGTGTTTCCTGTCGAATAAAGATATATCAGTGCTTCAACTTCTTGTAGTTAAATGAAGAATCACACCCACTATATTGTATTAATCAATATATGATATTATAGACGCTAAAAAAGTGATATTAATATAAATAGATTGACAACTTTAAATAGTACAAAGCATACGAAGTACTTCCCATTGAAGAATATGTAATCAAGGAAATGCATTGATATGTCTATCTTTACAAATCATACATATATATATAGACTTGCTTTAAGAATCAAGTAGACAACTCAACTCGTTGTAGTTAAATGAAAAATCACACTCTATAATTGTATCAATACCTGATATTACTGTCACAAAAAAAAGGTATATAAAATCGATTGTCAACTCTAAAATGTGCAAAGCATATGAAGTGCTTCCCGTAAAAGAATATGTAATTGAGGAAATGCGTTGATATATCTTTATTCGGAAATCATATACTTGCGTTAAGAATCAAGTGTCCAAAACAAATGTTCCTTAAAAAATCACACTCATCATATAGTTGTATTAATAGTTACAATGGAGATACCAAAAAGAAACATGATATTCATATAAAATAGGTTGTAAACTCTAAAAAATGCAAAGCATATGAAGCGCTTCCCGTCGTAAAAGTCGTAATCAAGGAAATTCACTGATATATCTTTTTCCAGAAAACATATACTTGAGTTCAGAATTAAACAACCAACTCCTTATAATTAAACTATGGTTGATATGCAATTTTTTATTTAAGGAAAAGGCTTTGTATCTCAGTATTTTAACCCAAAATTATTAAGAGAGAGAGAGAGTAGGGACCTACTTCCGCACGCATCAATACTGATGATAGAAAGCATAAATCCCAAAATCATTGGGCGTCAACGTAGCATTGTTGTTTCTTGTAATAATTTTATGAAAAACAAAACAAAAAAAAGGATAATTGGATAATAAGGTATTTAACATACAAATTTCTAACTAAAGAAGATTTTGATTATCTGAGGAGAATCTTGATCGTTTTAAGCTGCCCCGGCCAATGGAAGGAGGGTAAGCTCCTTGAATTATTCCGTATCTGATATGTTGAGATTTGCATGTACTCTCGTTCCCATAATGGATAAATGGAGAGATATCTCCTATGATTATTCACATTTGTGGAAGTTCAATCTAAAATTATTTTTTTCCCAAACATAGAATATATAGTTTTGAATGTTATCCCTACCTTAAAAATTTTCAGAAATATTTTTGTAGCATGGAATCACTTAACTAAACAGCGGAAAGCTCCCATAGGGTTTGTCTCGCCAAAATTGCATTGTACGTTGTATCCAATAATTATAAGATGAATCCATGTATTATAGGTGAGAGTTGACTTTGGAAAATAGTTACTCAATTTCAATTGTTTAGCTGAATAACTATACTTGGTTGCATTGAGTTATTAATACCCATTCAATGAATTATAGGATGAGATAGTGCATCCGACCACACACGTCTTTTGAATTACATGAAAAGTACGTACTTTTAAAAGTTCTTTTTGTTCACCGTGAAGTAGGGTATCTAAGCAAGCCGTATTAGTGGGTTGTACTACAAATAATATGTTTACATAGTAAGTAGCCCGTTTCACATTTGTTGTTTTTTTGTTAATTATTTTTCTTAATTAAGTTTTACTTTCTTCATATATTAGTGTTTCCTGAGTTAGTGCAACTCAATTTTATTATCAAATGATGAATTGTATATGTACACATTGCGGTTGAACGGTGAATTGCATTTGTAGTCATAAAAAGTTAGAAGAAAAACAATGCCTTAAATTACAGCTCAGCTCAATAGTGCTTATTCCCAAGTACGTACAAATTTTTTCATTGTATCCACTACTAATTTAAAGCAAAAATTAACACTATAAAATTGTTCTACGTATTTGATTTGCATTTGTTTTTAGTAATTCTGACCATCATTTGTTGTCTATTTTGTTTTTTTGTATTCCATTTTGTTTTGAGCATAATAAGCTTTTCCAACGTTCAAAATGAGGCTAGCCTACGTAATATTTTTAGTAATATTTTTAAATTTGTACATAAGTATAATAGGAATTTTTACATTTCAATTAATTGAAAAAAATGCATATAAACCATGAAGATATATTTCTTGCATGTTGATCAACCTTACCCAAGTTCAACAAAACAACCTATCACGATTATATATTAGTCTCTTCCTAGTAAAACTCGTGGTATTACTGGGTACCGGGTTATGCAACAGGAACTTGGTTGATTATATCATAATACTATTTGACTGTAGATAATTGGATAATTTAATATTTCAAAAACCAACTGAAAGTTGCTGTAATTCCTGGGATGCAGGAAGCGTAAAGAAAACATCATTTATATCTTAGAAAAAATAACCTAGCTTCCATTTTTATTTCTTTTCATGTACAATTCGATCTTAAAAAGATTAACCTCTCATTTGGAAATGAGATATGCTAGAAATCACATTGTTAGAAAGTGCTCAGTTAATTATGGTGGCGGCAACAACCAGTACCACTTTTGGAACATCATATATGAAATTGTTTCGTTTTTTCTTTTTAGGCAAAATCTAAACGATATGTCAGTTTTTCTGTACAATCGCACTCACCATAATCATCGCATTGTCTTCATCTTCACTGAATACAACGAAGTTCGGGATACGAGAAGTAGTTCGGGATGACATACATACGAAAATTATACGGATTCAGATAGGTCGGTTTCGGTCAAAAATTCGGTCAAAAATTCGGTCAACGGTTCGTTGTTCGGGGAGTAGTTCGGAACGGATACGTACATGTATAATTCGTTTTAAGAATATGAGTTCGGCATTCAAAATTTGTTATTATTAAATAATAAATTTTTAGAGTTTTAGGGTAGGGTATCATAGTTTGTGCTAAAAATGTTACTAACCTATATAAAATATCATCCATTTATATCAACCAACAACGGTTGGCGTGGGGGTTTAGAGATAATCCAAGCTAGCTGGAGGTCATGATCATGGGATCAATTCTCATGAAGCTTTTTGGTGGAAAACCACATTACAAGGAACTGAAATGGACAGTTGGGCCGGGAATGGGCACGAATAATTGGCGCACAATTCGGAATACCCATATAATCCGCATACTTAGGGCGGAGTTTGAATTATTCGGTCCTATGATTAGGATTCGACCAATTCGGATATGTTCACGAATTATTCGTGAATAGTTCGTCGAATTACTAACTAAGGCTGGACTTAGGTTTTGTTTTTAAACCATGTGGTGTCAAATAATCTAATTTGGTTAGAGAGGTATTACAGACATTTTAGTCATTTTTTTCCCAAATGTGCCATCATCCATTCAGGGATCAAATACGGATCGATTAGGAGAGCAATGTTTCGTATTGTGGTTTTGTCCTCCACTTGTGCCAATTTCTTAGAAAGAAAAACTGCACGACACGACACACTTAATTTTCCTGCATAACATATTTTAAATTTCTTGATTGTATCAAATGTGTATCAAGGCGAGAATAACATTATAGGCAAGTAAATACTCCCTCCGTCCCACTATTAGTTGACCTATTTTATAATTAAATTTAGTTATAAAATTGGCCAACTAATAGTGGGACGGAGGGAGTATATCATATGGATGATATTATATCCAAACCAATGGAAATAATCAAATATGATTTATTTTTTTCTTTTGGTTAATCTCAATAAATAATATTTTTGTACTAACTAAAAAAGACGTTAATCCGAACCTAGAAACGTCAATCATATGTTTTTAACCCAAAAATTATTAGATTATTTATTCTTTTATGTCAAATTTATATTATTAGGGAAAAACCCGCTTATGGAATATCAAATACGACCATAACCGTATGCAATAACTTCAGACAATATCCAAAATTTTGATACAAAACTGGACGAATACCTTGTATTCAATTTGTTAGACCGTTGATTGGTCGAACTCGTAGGTTTTGATATCTCAAGCTTCTTGTCAATGTTAGCTGGAAAAAATTATAGCTTGATTTCTAAGCTATTTAAGTCAAGTATCGGACTAGGATTAGAGTTTTTTAGTTGAGTATCAGACATCACTGAATAACCCTCGAAGATTGAAGACTGAAGATCAAACGAAGACATATGGAGAACTTCATCAACAAAGAGGTATGTGAAGACTGAACCATTTTATTTAGTCACAAGTATTACCATTCTAGACTATGTCATATGACTTCTAGTAGATACTGCAAAGAAGAAGTTTCGAGTTAAGCTTGTTTTGTTAAACATCTCGAAATATGATTCAACCAATGGATGTTTATAGGTCCTTAGCAATCTTATTCGAAACAATTTATTGTTCATGAACTGTGTTTGTCGATCATTTGAAAATTTCTCAAGCAATAATATTTTTATCTATAGCTATTAGGAATGTTTCAAACATCTAAAACAGAATTTTCAGAACTATTGACATCTGAACTCATGAGGGTACGCATACTCGGTACTCGTATCATGGTCATCCGAGGTTCCGAAACATAGGTAGGTACGCATATGCAATACACATACTATGATGTTCTGAATGCGTGAATGAGGGAGGTACGCATACCCAGTACGTGTACCTCAAAGGCCTGAGTTCGTGAATATCCTTAGGGTGCACATCCCCAGTACGCGTACCCTTTCGCATACCCACCCAGTAAGAATTAGCAGATGCTCATTGTTGATACATGAAAATAGTTAACCTCTAACAGGGCTAGGGAGTTCCCAAGAGAGAGGGTAATCCCACTAAGAAAATAAAGACTTGGGTACTAAAACCCAAGTCCAATAAAGTATGTTCATGGAATAACAAGGATAATTAAGGGATTAACAAGAAACTAGGGGTTATATCAAGGAGAGTGACAACAATAGTAAATAAGAAGGTTTTTAATGACATGTGTCATGATGTCATGAGAAGAAAGGATTTTGGGAAAAGCCTATAAAAGGAGGAATATAGTACAATGGAAAGCAAGCTCTCTATCATACTATTTTAGGAAAAGGTGTAGTCATTGTTGTGACCAGGACGTGTAGGACCTATATCAACTTTACCCTTCAACACTCGTGAACTATTTTTATAAATATGTTTAGCATTACTACAACTATCGTAGACCCCTCTAAGACATCTTTGATCACTAAAACACCTTGTGTATGTGCATCATGATTCAGGTCTTAAGTGTTTAAATGAACATGATATTGCTTATTAGTTCTTAAAGGATACTTGCCATGAACTATCACTAGATAACTGCTGCAGCAGTAGAGGGACGACCAAAGAAAAAAAAAAACTTAAAAGTAACAAGCGATACTTGTACATGTCCGTGATAATCTTTTTTGTGCGGCATTTTATCAAACAGGTTGGATAATACTGTTTTGTTCCTTTTTTTTGGCACATAGAGCAAATTTGACTAGAAGGAGTCATAAAAAGTGACAGAAGAGATACAAAATCTGTATTAGTCAAATTGACACATTGGTTCCATGTTAGTTAAAACCTTAACACACCCACTTCTCAAAATCACCCATTCACTTAAAATTAGGATACAAATTACATTTCCACTGTTCATAATAATAGAAATCAAGAAGGATTTTGGTTAACAACCCCATACCTTTGCCTAGATTTAGCTCAACATAAGAAAAAAAAATTGTCGTTTTGAGTTGTGTTCGTTGTCATTGAAATTCTTCTGAGTACTGCTTGCAAAAGATAAAGTATAAAGAAGTATAAAAAAGTGGTTTATGGGTTTCGGGTTTTAACCGAACCACGACTGTATCCGAACCGCAACTCCATCCTGTTAATCCGAAAGCTGAAGAACATCTTTGTTTTTCTGTGATAGATGATCAACTCTGATCTTGCATAATTTCTTCATATGTAGCGTTTTCAGTGGTACAAACCAGTGATTCCTTCACTATTAATTCACTTGTAAATGTGGGTTTTGAAAATGAATGAAGTATAGTTGTTTGAACTATCAAAATATGATTGATTTAACAAAAATTGGAAAATTGGAAAAGTGATTTTGATTTCCTGATTGATCAATTCTGATCGATGTAATGGATATCTTAAGAAATCTTAAACTGTAACTCTGTTTCTTTGGTAAGACTTGAATGTAATTCGCAATCAATTTAGTTGATTATCTCAATTCGAATGTAAATTTAATGAAATTGAAAAATCAAAAAACCAATTTCAATTTCTCTGCACATTTATTGTGACGGACAACATTGGTTATTTTTCATCACATAGGGACTTCCTTTGGTCGTCCAATTATACACGGTTCTAATACTGCAGACCATATTTCTTCTATGTAATTTCAAGACAAACTTCTCACATGCTTACATGAACTTCTAACAAGAGTTTCATCTAAACAGATAAACTATTTGCTTGAATCTCAAGTTATCTTAGTTTGAATTCTAAGCAACCCTAGTCTTGAAAATATATAAATAGAGAGACTCAAACAACCAGGAAATTCAATCCCTGACACTTATGTATCCTAGTTGTTTGCTAAAGTCGTCCTATGTGAACCTGGGTTTCCTCTGAGAAACGTATTTATGTTTGCAACTTAAAGACTTCATTTATTTATTCGTGAAGTCAGGTCCGATTATCTTTACCTTGATAGTTTGTGTATCCTAATCTTATTCTTTCTTTTAGGTTTTAGTAATATCTTTCAGGAACAAGATAAATAAAAATCGCAAAGTTCTTTTCGTCTTATACTTTGTGATTCCTCAAGCTAAATATCTAAAACTCTTCTTAATTGATTGGTTAAAGATTTTTCTTAATAGGTGGTTATTAATCCAGGATTCTCAGCTAACTGAGTGTAAGTGTTCTGAATTTGTGAGGTCCGCTAGCTTTGTCTATTGCAAACAGATTTCCAAACCTTGATCTATTGACCTAAAAGGAAATCAAATAGGCTTATCTGTTAAAGGCAGCTTGGTATCAAAGTTTTCACTTAGGTTGAAGTAACTTTTAGTCTGTAAAGGACGTCAACTAAGGGAATCAATTGCGTAGAACTTTGTGAGGTCAAGTGACGTAAGGAGCACGACTGCAGCTAAATTGCTTGGAGGATGAATTCGGTCATAACTACACTCCAGTCTAACGTATGATAGTAGACCTAATACATTTCGGTGTTCAAATCTGGACAAGGTCTCGGGTTTTTTTTTTTTTTTTTTGCAGTTGCAGTTGCAGTTGCATTTTTCCTCCTTATCAATAATTCCGGTGTGTCTTCTGTTTTCCTTTTCCGCATTATATTGTTTTATCTTTATAATAGGAATAACACAAGTAGTACGTAATCAACTCTAGTAGATAAGTCTATATTAACTGTGATCAATTATAAGGCTCGTTCTTGTAGAATTCGCATCTTGAAAGATATATAACAAGTTTCATACTTGGAAGAATTTGGATTCGATTATATAAGTCTTGGATGTTGATTTTTGAGATCGTCCATGTACTCATCTATACAGTCAGGTTTATGGACATTGTTGTCTTGACTTTCTGATTAGGAAGAGAAAGTGATATAAACTCTATATACATATTTTCAAGGATCATTAAGTTGGTTTACATGAAATTGTATTAGGTTTTGTCCATACAGATCGTTGAACGAAAAACTTGGTACTGTTACATGTCGTAAGTGCAACATATTAGTCGATTTGTTTCCCACAAATTAACTAGTAATATAGCAGTAGTAAGGATCATTTCCAAAGAGAGTTGTGTAATTGATAGGTTAGACGGATCAACAAAATAAAGTAAATAACTAAGAGGATTGGATTTATTAACTGAAAATAATAAGAAAAAAAAATATGATTAAGAATTACTTCCGTTACCAAACTCAATCTGTATACTTATCTATCTTTCTTCAGAACCATTCATCACCCACCGTACATAAAATAGCAAGTACGCTTAGCTATCCCCAAAACTCTTTGTATCACAAAATAAAAATTACGTTTAGTCACCGGATTTTATCCAACTGAGCCACCTTGGGGTACGCTTTGTTAGATCATAGCTCTGTCGACCTCGCATGGGTTGCTATCTCAAGCATGTTTGTCAATGTTAGTGATCTAAACTATGAGTCTTGATTTCTAGTCTACATAGCTAAGTCACGGACTATGATAGAAAATTTTAGTTGAGCTCAAGGACTTCATGGCGATTCATCATACAACGACGAAGATCTACTCAAGGAACCGTGGAACTTCATCAACAAAAAGGTATGTGGAGACTTGAACTTATCTATCACTCAAAAGTCTATCTCTTCTATCTCCTACTTCTTATGAGACAAAAGTCGTATGCTATATAGACTGGATCATACACATTTGATATTTCGAGCCGAGTATATCTCGCTTATCTATATCTTGAAATCATGTGTTGGTAAAGCGTTTCGCTTTGATGGGGTTTATCTTCACCTAATGACGAAAGTCATAATGTTTCAATCACTATGAAAATCGCTTTGACAAAAAATAGTGTAACAACTATATAACGTCCCTCTAAGAATGTTTCAATGGTTGGAATGAGAGTTTAGGTATATATAACCAATGATGGATATAAGCATTGTGTGGAAACACATATGTGCATAAGTCCTATTCCTTAATCCGAAGTTTGCGAACCTTGTTGATTAAGAGAAACCGGAGGAATTGGCTTTGCCAAGTCCGCGAACTCAGTTTGCGAACTCAGTCCGCGAACTGACGGAAGTTCTCTTACCGAGAATTTCTGCTGAATTTTCTAAAAACTCGTTTACGTGTTTAGTCCGCGAACTCAGTCCGCGAACTGGCGGAAGTCTCTTTACCGAGATTTTCTGCTGAGTTTGGAAAACTCTGCCGGTTGTCTTAAGTCCGCGAACTTGTTTGCGTACTTGAGTGGGTTATGATCTAAAGATGTGCTCTGAACATGAAACTTAAATTACTAAGGAATGCAGTATGCAAACCGTGGCTATAAATTTCATGAGCCGATTCAATCGAATCGAATCATCTTTGTTTCAATTGTGTCTTGTGTAGTTACATAAGATCTCATAGCAATTGAAAAACTCTCTAACTAGTTCATTTGAGTCAATTGAACTAGTTATGGTGAAGAAGAACAATGTTAATATGAAATTCTCATATGATTGACCTTTTGGGTTACTATGTTGAACCAACATACACGTACACGTTTGGGCACGGTTTTCACAAATCCAGTAAACGTATATCTCAAGTGTGTGTGACAAGCTAAGTTTTCGATCTAACGGTTGGTCAACATTAGATTGAATCTAAATCAGGTTTTCATCTAACGGTGAATATTGATTGCTTTGTAACTAAGGAAAAACCCTGGTTTGAAGATTATATATAAGAGACATCTAGCATTGGGCAAAACTAATACCCACACGTCTGTGTGATACTAGTGCGCTCTCTAGAGTCGATTCTCCTCTAACCTTTGGTTTTCTTCTCTAAAACCAGGTTAACGACTTAATGACTTCATTGGGATTGTGAAGCCAGGCCGATACTACTTTTATCTTAGTTGTGTGATCTGATCTTGCATCTTCTATCGTACGAGTACAATCTTTGATTGGCTTGAGATCGTGAGAGTTCTCCGATAGACAAGATAAATAAGTCACAAACATCTTCGTCTCACTGTTTGTGATTCCTCGATGTCGTCTTGTGTATTCAAGTAAGACTGTTGAGAGGTGATTGATTAATCTAGGCTGTTCTTCGGGAATATAAGACTGGATTATCAATTGGTTCCTGTTCACCTTGATTTCATATCTTAAGACGGAACAAAAATCTAGGGTTTTTCTGTGGGAGACAGATTTATCCTTTGATAGACTTTTCTGTGTGAGACAGATTTGTTTATTATCAAGTCTGCGATTTTGGGTTGCAACAACTCTTGGTTGTGGGTGAGATCAGCTAAGGGAATCAAGTGCGCAGTATCCTGCTGGGATCAGAGGCGTAGGAGTACAACTGTACCTTGAATTAGTGGGAGACTGATTGGGGTTCAACTATAGTCCAGTCCGAAGTTAGCTTGGAGTAGGCTAGTGTCTGTAGCGGCTTAATACAGTGTGTATTCAATCTGGACTAGGTCCCGGGGTTTTTCTGCATTTGCGGTTTCCTCGTTAACAAAATTTCTGGTGTCTGTGTTATTTCATTTTCCACATTATATTGTTTATCTTTATAATTGAAATAATACATGTTAGAACATTAACTTTCCGATCAACAATGAGGGCAAGATGCCGAGCTTTGACACAGTCCAAGATGAGTTTCTTCTGATTCCTGTTCAAGATCTTTTGATTATCAAGGATTTTGATCTGACCATCAATAAGCTGATTTATTTTCAATTGAAGATTTGCAAATTCGACCCTAGAGTCATTCTGAAAAAGAATTAAGTCTTTGACGAATTCTCCAATCCAGGAGTTGTACTCTTTCCTTTCAATCATTTTTTTCAAGACAAGTTCTTGAATAGAATCGCATCCTTTAATGTCTTCTTCCATCTCAAGATTTACCACTTCTTGAGGTCTTGAGGAGTTCTCCATTTTTCTTCCTTTTTTATTAGGGAAGGAAAAAACAATATATATGTTTACAAACAAGAGAAGGACACCCTTGTTATGGAAACCTTAAAACTCCAAAGAAAGACACAGACGTTCGTGGAATAGATGTGGAAGACAAATGGATCAGAAAAGATCCAAAAAGAAATACTTTATGTTTTTCAAATATCTCTTACCAACATGGCTCAAAATCTAAAAGATTTAATCAGAGCATACAAAAGAGATACATTGGTTACAAGGAGTCAAGAAATGACTCAACCTTCACATAAGAGAAAAACAGTTAAACACAAGACAGATGGTAACCAACAGTAGACTTGAACATCTCACAAATATCATCCTTGCAACTCTCAAGTTATATACAAGGATAAAATTACCTAGAACTAGGTAGCAAAGTGAGATACAATCCCACCATGAGTATTGAGAGGTGAACTGTGAATACCATCTGAGAGTTTGATCCTAGTATTTCTTACCTTCCTTCGGCTATTTCTTATTCCAGAGGAACTCGACATAACCTTTTTATAAAGACCATCAGATGGATTTTTCTGAGGATTAAGTCTAGGAACTCTAGAAATCGGTTCCAGAGGATTAGAAGAGAGAGGTCTCCACCTTCTAGACTTAGATGTACCAGAATTATCCTCATAAACACCGGAAATGTGTATTTTAGGAGAAAACGATCTCTGTAGAGATTTCGAAATGCGTGACTATTGAAGTCCCTTTTATGAGAGTTCTGGCTTTCTGCAGGAAAGAAATCCATTGTAGATGTTGTCAGAAAATTTACTCTGTCGACTGTAAAAAGAAGTACATCTTGAAGATCAGAAATCTGTTTATTTCTAGCAAAACAATGTTGAACATAGTGATTCTTTTTCCCACAGAAGGAACAGGTTCGTGGAAGAGAAACATTGGACGGAACCTGTTTTAAATTCATAGCCCTATTAGAAGACTGCAAGTTATGTAAACCATTCTTAGCATGATCTTTCTTTGGAGAACTTTCCTTCATGTATTGTAATTCTATTTGAGAATTAGTGATTGACACAAAAGATTTTCTCATTAAAACAGAGTTTTCCTCTTTCAAGGATTTGCACTGCTTTTGGGCTAGAAGAAGGGAAGTAACCAATTTCTCTTTTTCAACACGAAGGCTGTCCAGATCTGATGAATGAGTCTCGATCAAACATTTTTCTCTAATTGAATCTTCCTTAACAATATCCTCAAGAGTACTAATATTTTCACGCTGTAGAGTAGTTTCTTGAACAAGTTTTTCGATATTGTTAGAGAAGGACTCAATGACGCTATAGAGTTCCCGTTCTCGATCAAGTGATTTCTTAAGTTCATCAATAAGCTGATCATGTTTTCTTCAAGAGATTTTATCTTAGTATCTTCAAAAATAATAGCCTCAGCAGTATTTTTTTGATTTCTGGTGAGTTCCATTTCAGTTTTATACATGGAGCTAAATGTCTCATAAGAGGAAATGTTATCAGAATCTGATAGCAAAAAATTCCTACCTCGGAATTCGGAAGAATCAGCAAAGTAGTTATCCTTGGAGGTAAACCCAAGACATTTGGCATAATTAAAACTTTCAGAACTCATTTCTATGTGTGCGAGTTTGAGATACACGAGTATCCACATAAATCATATTGCCATAAACACAGACTTATAAGGTCTTAAACATGTTTGCCTGTTCTGATACCAATTGAAAAAGCGGGGGTCTAACAACCACACCCAATATTTCGCTTAGAAATCTGTATGGACTAAATCCAAAATACTTTGCTAGAGAATCAACTAGACAGTCAGACTCAATCTTAAGAAAAGTATATCAAAGAGTTATATATCTATTTCTCAATTCAATCCGCAATCAAACAAATAGGAATTTGGGAGCCCGATTGAATATAAGAAATAACTTGGACGGTATCAAAAACCAATATCCAAGTGTCAAGCATTATAATCAACAACCAGAGGTTGGATTAACTGAAAAAGCGTGGGTCTAACAACACCACCCAATATTTCTCTTAGCAATCTGTATGGACTAACTCCGAAATACTTTGCTAGAGAATCAACTAGACAGTCAGACTCAATCTAGTTAAAATTATCTCAAGGAGTTAATATCTCTCTCTTGATTTGATTTTTACTCAAGCTAAAATCAATAGCGAGTCTTTATCAAATACAAGGAATAACTTGGACGGTACCAAAGACCAATGTCCAAGGATCAATCAATATCAATCAACAACCAAAGGTTGGATTTCCAATTGATGATCACGAATGCACAACCTGAAAATTTCAATTATATAAAATATAATGCGGAAAAGAAATAACACAGACACCAGAAATTTTGTTAACGAGGAAACCGCAAATGCAGAAAAACCCCGGGACCTAGTCCAGATTGAATACACATTGTATTAAGCCGCTACAGACACTAGCCTACTCCAAGCTAACTTCGGACTGGACTATAGTTGAACCCCAATCAGTCTCCCACCAATACAAGGTACAATTGTACTCCTACGCCTCTGATCCCAGCAGGATACTGCGCACTTGATTCCCTTAGCTAATCTCACCCACAACCAAGAGTTGCTGCAACCCAAAATCGCAGACTTGATAATAAACAAATCTGTCTCACACAGAAAAGTCTATCAAAGGATAAATCTGTCTCCACAGATAAACCCTAGGTTTTGTTCCGTCTTAAGATATGAAATCAAGGTGAACAAGAACCAATTGATAATCCAGTCTTATATTCTCGAAGAACAACCTAGATTAATCAATCACCTCTCAACAATCCTTCCTGACTACACAGGCGGTTTGTCGAGGAATCACAAATAGTGAGACGAAGATGTTTGTGACTTCTTTATCTTGCCTATTGGAGAACTCTCACGATCTCAAGCCAATCAAAGATTGTACTCGTACGATAGAAGATGCAAGATCAGATCACACAACTACGATAAAATTAGTATCGGTCTGGCTTCAAAATCCCAACGAAGTCTTTAAGTCGTTAACCTGGTTTTAGAGAAGAAAACCAAAGGTTAAAGGAGAATCGACTCTAGCGAGCGCACTAGTATAACACATACGTGTGGGGATTAGTTTTGCACAATGCTATATGTCTCCTTTATATAGTCTTTAAATCAGGTTTTTGCCTTAGTTACAAAGCAATTCGTATTCACCGTTAGATGAAAACCTTATTTAGGTTCAAGCTAATATTTCTCAACCGTTAGATCGAAAACTTAGCTTGTCACACACACTTGGGTAGACGTTTACTGGGTTCGTCAAAACCATGCCCAAACGTGTACGTGTATGTTGGTTCAATATAGTAACCCAAAAGGTTAACCATATGAGCATTTCATATTAACCTTGTTCTTCTTCACCATAACTAGTTCAATTGACTCAAATGAACTAGTTAGAGAGTTGTTCAATTGCTATGAGATCTTATGTAACTCAGCAGAAAATCTCGGCAAAGAGACTTTCGCCAGTTCGCGGACTTACACGCAAACGAGTTTTTGGAAAATCCCAGCAAAAATTCTCGGTACAAGAACTTCCATCAGTTCGCGGACTTGGCAAAGCCAATTCCTCCGGTTTCTCTCAATCAACAAAGTTCGAAAACTTCGGATTAAGGAATACATGGTTATGTAATCTAAACTCTCATTTCAATTATTAAGACATTCTCAGAGGACGTTATATAGACGTTATTCACAGACCGTTTCGCGTCAGAGCAATTCTCAAAGTAATTGAAACTTTTCATGACTTTCGTCACTAGGTGAAGATAAACTTGATCAAAGCGAAACGCTTTACCAACACATGATTTCGAGATATAGATAGGCGAGATATACTCGGCTCGAAATATCAAATGTGTATGATCCAGTCTATATAGCATACGACTTTTATCTCATAAGAAGTAGGAGATAGAAGAGATAGACTTTTGAGTGATAGATAAGTTCAAGTCTCCACATACCTTTTTGTTGATGAAGTTCCACGGTTCCTTGAGTAGATCTTCGTTGTTGTATGATGAATCGCCATGAAGTCCTTGAGCTCAATTACACTTTTCTATCCTAGTCCGAGACTTAGCTATGTAGGCTAGAAATCAAGACTCATAGCTTTGATCACTAACATTCAAAAACATGCTTGAGATAGCAACGCATGCGAGGTCGACCGAGCTATGCTCTAACAATCTCCCCCTTTGTCAATTTTAGTGACAAAACTATTAATATATATGAAATACAAAAAAGATAAACTTTAGAGGCTCCTATTCCATAGTCTAATCTTCAACGTTCCCTGTAATCTTCGTCCTTCCAAGTAATCCAATGATCCCAAAGGTTGTAAGTTTAACATCACCGTTGTTGAAGATCCGTATCTATAACAATGCGAGAAATCGAGATTCTCGATCATTATTATACAGTGTCATAGTATTATTATGTAACATCAAAGTCCAATTGTATCACGACTTTAACAATAATACTATGGTGATATGTAACACTCCCCCTTAGTCAATACTCCATCTCGATCATGGAAACCACTCCCCCTTACACAATGATCCAAAAACCATATGTATTTGTAGTGTGAACTACAATATTTCTCCCCCTTTTTGTCAATAAAATTGGTAATGGTACAAGAACGGGATCATAATGAAATTTCCACAAGAGACATTTCATAGAGTGAAATAAAAATACATACCAACTTAACTTAGATGCAATCATAAAGCCGAAGCTAAATGCATTCATCAAGGAGTTTTAAGATACAAGATAACCCCTATAAAATTCCACAGCCGCACACCCCGCAAGATATTACCATTAAGCACAAGTTCAAAAGAACTCTCCCCCATTTGATGTCATTCCCGAAAGAACAACAAGAGCGACCTTAATTTCGAAAGAAAAGAAGGATTTTTAAATTGGACACCAAAAAACATAGAAATGATTTTCTATATCCAAAACTCAACCAAATTAATCACAAAAGTAATCAATTTAATTGTCAAAGGATTTGCTCGACAAAAGAAGACTTTCGGAGCAAATAACTAAATAACCAACCAAGATGATTCATTTAGTTCATAATGCTCAACATATAGCATCTTATGGAACACCCAACAAAGCCAATAAGAAAAATCGACTTAGTTGTATCGTGCTCAACATAAGACACACAATGGATCCTTCACGGTAAAACATAACAAAATGGATCAATGAAGATCAATACCGTGGATAACATACAAGGATCTATTCTATTATCCATCATAATGATATGATAGACTTTATCCTTGTCAAACAAAAGATTTTATCCTATTTTCCATCAAATACATGACTGCATAGGCATAACTTTTGTAATTGTCAAAAGTCCATTCGTCCTTTCATCAATACGAATACCAATTCATCAACGACTTTACTTTTGACAACATATGGGACCTTCAAGTTCACGGACGCAAACACTACATATCCCATCATCAAATTGCAATATCACAAAATCATGATGATCAATACTGCAATAACATCATCCTCCAAATATTTTTAGAATTTAGAAACCAATAAACCTAAAAAATAACATAAGAAGATGAAAAAAAAATAGCTATGTGTAGTCACAATCATTGCTATTCAAAGCACTAGTTAATCTTCCGACTAATACAAAAAGAAGATATACTAGGCAACAATTCCTTTGAGAAATTATTTATCATTCCCGAACTCCTTGTTATCGACAACCATCGGGACATAAGGTCACGGAGATAAGTATCAATACCCACGAACTGTCTTGGCTGAAGAGGTCGAATTAGGGTCCTATGAATTTCCAAAGATTTAGACACGAACGTCTTTATTTCATAAATCTCCCTTCTTATTTTCTTTAACTCATCAAGAACATCGGAAAACTTCTGAGAGTTAGAAGAAACAACCCTGGGTTTTCTTGTATTCCTTCTTTTTCTTTTCAGGGTGTGAGTGGGGAAAAACGATTTGCTGGTTTTTACGGAATTGAAGAGTCGACCGTGTGGAGACTCCTTGAACCGAGGGAAATTTTGAAACTCACACAAATGCACTGCAAGAAGGGAGTGCTTTAAGTTCAAGAGATCAATCTGTAAGACCCCGGCCTAAACCAAGAACAATGGCCGTTCCAGAGTCAATTCGGTCACAAGAGAGGATGGGTTGATCTGTAGAAGGGAAGCTGAGAAATGCGTGAGATCAATGGTGATATGAGATTGTAGGTATGTTGTGAATTCAACGTGAAAATGCTCCGAATGATTGAATTTTTCTTAATTGAGAGCAATTTCTGTGAGTTCGTGTATACGAAAGATTGTTTGTATGAACTTTTGATGAGAAATTGCTCGTTTTGGCGAATGTTGTTCGAATGTTCGAAAACTTCTGTCCTTTCAATCAAGATTCAGAGACATTTTATAATGCCGTAGTTGAAAACACCATGATCCCATGAAGTGTGACAGTTGATGGAATCAAAGAATGGGAAATGGGGAAATCATGTTAAAACCAATTACTCATTGTGCGGAGACTCGGTTAACTTTCCACCCACTACTTTGCTGACTCTTCCAACTGATTGCACGACTTTCTCACATTATCATCGTGGGTGAACACACGTGCCGTAGACCGCCAGACCAAAACCCTAGTTAATATCCCCCCATGTGACACGATTGAAATCTCGCTATTTTGGAGTCAGTTGCTGAATTTATGGGACAATGAGTCCATGTAGCGCTGAGTGGAACATGTGTGAGTAAATGTTTCGAAACTCATGAATTTAACGTGTCTTTCTGAGACGAGGTATCATCATAACCTAAGACGAGCAAAACTGTGTTGCTAAATTGTTGAATATTGATAGTTGAACCAACATTCTCTAGTTTGAGCAAATATTGCTAGTCCGAGCGATATTGCTAATTGATTAAATATTGCTAGTTCGAGCAAATATTGCTAGTTCGAGCAAATATTGCTAGTTTGAACAAATATCGTTCTTTTAATGAATTGTTGGTAGCTGGACCAAGTAAAATATTAATTTAAGTTACTGAATGATGCGTCGAGCAAAATAAATACGAATGTTAATCATGGAATCAACATAAAATTATCAGAGTGTTCGAATATGCTCAGAATTACGTTTCTGCAGAGCTCTGGATTCAAAACCCTAATTTTACCGAGATAATGATTTATTGCAAATCACATAAGACCGGCTACATGGGATGACGGGTTCACCATATAACGCCCAGATGCTCTAATGAGCAAAAATACCAAAGTCTCTTGAGGACCAGTTGGTGAAAGAATGATTAAATGTTGGTTTAATCATTTACTGAAATAATGCTCGTGTGAGCGATAAATCATAAAACCTGGTTTTATGAAAAATATGAGGGACCGGACAAGAGGTCATGGGACCGGCTCTTGATGGCCATGGGACCAGTAGATGGTCATTTGAGCAAACTTCCAATTATTTGGAAAGAGTTTGAACCTAATATGAGCAGCTGAGAAAATTAGGTTAAAACCATTAAAGCACGCGGGACCAGCTGTTTGCAAGCCTCAGGGTGACCCTTGGTAGGTCAAGGGGATGTGCCCATGTCACCATAATGTTCACGCTTCAGTCCTGAGAATTTTGATATTTTCTGGTGCACGTTTGAGCAAAATTTGGAGAATATATGCAAAATCCATGGTTTTGCTGAAACCGGCAAAAATACATGAGATGATGAAAATAATAAATAAAACAAGGAATTACAAGGTGTGGGACCGGCCACGGCCAGGGCATAACCGGCCGGCTGACACGCGGTCCCACATGCTTTTCCCAGTTTTATGTGATTTTATGTATTTTTCTCTGATTTAAGAGAAATTCCCTGAAACTGGAGAGTTTGGAGAAATTAGGGAACTTCCATGAGATGAGAGACATAAA
The DNA here is from genome assembly GCF_003573695.1 of Papaver somniferum. Lineage (NCBI taxonomy): Eukaryota > Viridiplantae > Streptophyta > Magnoliopsida > Ranunculales > Papaveraceae > Papaver > Papaver somniferum. The sequence continues at coordinate 1,588,183 of NW_020621936.1, read as the reverse complement.
TTAAAATATAAAATAGGGAATGGTAGTGTGGGACCGGCAGTGGCCGTCCAGCCAACGGGCGCGGTTCCCAAGGCACTCTTCCCAATTTTATGTAATTTTGGTGATTTTAGATAATTTTCATAAAATCAAAGGGATTTGTTGAAATCAGGGAGTTTACATGAAATCAGGAAACGAAACACCAAATAATAATAAAACAATGGGCGTGTGGGACCAGGTAGGGCATGGCCGGCCGGCTAGAGCCCGGTCCCACAAGTTTTTTCCTAATTTTTTAATATTTTCCATGATTTTAGAGAAAATACATGAAATTAAGTAATTTTAGGAAAAATTCATAAAATCAAGGAATTTTCATAATTTGAGAAGGAATAATAAAATAATGGGACGTGAGGTGTGGGACCGGCCACGACCAAGGCATGACCGGCCGGCCGGCGGTCCCGCGTCACCTTTCCCTAATTTTGTTATTTTTGATAAAATCATGTGATTTAGATAAAAATACATGAAATTAGGTAATTTTCATGATTTTAGGGAAAATTCATAAAATCAAGGAATTTTCATAATTTGAGAAGGAATAATAAAACAATGAGAAGTGAGGTGTGGGACCGACCACGGCCAAGACATGGTCGGCTGGTGCTCGGTCCCGCGACACCTTTCCCCAATTTTATTATTTTTGATAAAATCATGTGATTTAGATAATTTCTTTGAAATAAAGGAAATTTGCTCGAACAAGAGGATTTTCATGAGATCGTGAAGATAGTAAAAATATGATAAATATAAAATTGGGCGCGAGACTAGTCACGGCATGACTGGCCGGCTGGTGAGCCTAGTCCCCTGGCGCTTTTGCTTAATATTTTATTATTATCATTTCCCTTCCTATTTTGCATAGGTTCCTCGTTTGTTCGTATTTTTGAAATGCTCGTTCGTGCATTCAAAATGCTGGTCTATGCATTATCCGCTAATTACACTTGCACCATTTTTGTCAGGGCTTATTCGATGCTCAGATGCCTGTTTCGTTGAATATTTATTACTAACCTGTGGAATTCTGCTGGGAAGAACCACAAATTTAAGTAACAAAATATAACGAGGAATCGTAGAATATTGCTGGATATTCTGGCGATTGATTGACGACTCGTAGAATGTTGCTGGATATTCAGGCGATGGCTCGTAGAATATTGCTGGATATTCTGACGATTTAAGATAATTAATTGTTGGCTCTATACTAGAAGGGCTTCCTGTCTAGGAGCATTAATTATCTGAGGGTTGGGCAATATGAGCTTTCTGGAGTGTCATATTCCTCTTGCATAGTCGGGGAAAACTTGGTTACATCCCGAAGACGTTGTCGCTCTATACTAGCAGACATGCTGTCTAGGAGCCGCCCAATCTTTCAATTCTATACAGTATGAGATGTGTCGTGGCCTCAGCTGAGAGACTACACATCTACATCTTCTTTGAGAGACTTTCTCCATCAGAGGTGGCATGAGCTTTCATGCATAGAGACATGAGTCTCTATATTCATCCGATTGCCGGATCTGGAGTAATTACTGAAATTGCTCAGTATTCATGAGATGTATCGTGGCCTCAGCTGAGAGACTACACATCTACATGTACTCTGAGAGACAGCCTTCTCGGTCAGAGATTTTATGGCATGAGCTTTCATGCTTTGATGAGAGACATGAGCCTCAATACTCATCCGGTTGCCGAATCTGAAGTATAGTTTTACAATTCCACCCTTTGTCAAAAATCCACCATCTACATTAAGTCCCCTGCTTACTGAGGAATAGTCATGTTCCTCAGTCAGCATTGAATGGTGATTTTCCAGGTACAAACAAGAATAAGTAATTGAACTTAGTCATAATATAAAATATTACCGGATTTCGACTGAATGAGCAAACCATGGTTTGAGCGGAAACCTCTGTGGCATAATAGAACATCATCCAGTGAACATAAATTGATGTAGAACCGCTGATTCGATGGTGGAACCTTGGTTGGTTTAGGATTCACGGGCCGGGTCCAAAAGGAAATCCTTATGGAATTAGGTTTTGGAAATAAAATTAGGTATAAAAGGGAATTAATCCTCTCTTTTTTTTCTCTCTCATGTCTACCACCTCCTTCATCTCCCTCACGTCCGTGCATCAGGAGCAGCAGGAGATTTTCTGTCGCCGCCGTCCGGCCGACACCGTCAGGTGAGTCGATTTTTTTTTCTCCATAGTTTGCTGATTTCATGAGTTTTTCATGCTTTCACCATGTAAAAATTCTATACATGTGTATATGTTGATGTGAGTTTTGTAGAAAAACCCTTGTTTTATCAAACGTATGTTCGTTCGATCGTTAGTTTTGAAAACTAATAAAAATCCCTGATTTATGAGAGATTTCTTTATATATGTGGAATTAGGTCCAGTGATAAAACTTAGTGTATGAGCTTTCATGTGAACCAAGATTTTACCTTAATAGATGTGAGCTTTTACAAAACCGAAATAAACCCCGTTTTAGAGGATAATGTTCATTCGAGGAAAATAGACATATATATTTTTATGTATGTAAATTTATGTCCAGTGATAAAACTTTATTTATGAGCTTTCATGAGAATTAGTATTTTATCACAATAGGTGTGAGCTTTCACAAAACTAGCATAAACCTTCGTTTTTTAATAAAACGCTAATACGAAGGAAAATAGTTTTTTTTAATATATATGTAGCCGTGACATATTTTATGTGAAACATGATGACATATTTTATTCACATGGATTTGTTCTTATTAGATAAATTCTAAAAATTTATATAAACAAATTGCATTAATTATTGATTTGTAAAATCAAGACATGGGTTTTGAGTAACCTTCAAACTAGACGACTTATTTATGATGAAGTCATGTCTTATTGTAAATTTCATAGTTCAGTTGTGTGAATGTCCACGTTATGAAAATTATGTATATGATTTTATGAGAAAATCAATTTTGAAGGTTAATAAAGTTTTGTTCGTTACTGCAGGTTTCAAGGAACGAACTAATTTCGCGTGTTAACTCTTGTATTGCAATAACTATTGTTAGTGAAATTGAAAGAGGTAAGAGTTCAAGATTTACCATTTGTAGACACCGACGTTTTAATTTGCATGATTCCATCATCATATTGAATTCGCGGATGACTGAAACATTGTGTGGATTTCACAGCAGCTTTGCGAGGATATCTGATTCTCCAGCCAATGATGCTTCCAGAGATGAAAGGTGTGCAAATGATGATATCTCCATAGAGGAAAAATGCACGGATGAGACTTCTGTTGGTGAGGCAGACGAAATACATGGAGTCAAGAATGTCCCAAACATAGATGACACATTCTTTGAAGTTCCGGAGCCCGAAAATCGTCTCAAGTCCCCGATATATCGCCTTCTGATCAATCCCAGGACGGTCACTCAAAAGAAATTGGTGACTCCTCGTGCTGCTATTCGGTTCTATCTTGAACGAGGACTATTCCAGGCTTCAATGATTGAATTCAAGCTTTCTCGACGCCCCTTAGATAAGTTCTCGGGATGGTCTTGACACATGCTAGGATTTCCTCGTGTTAGAGCTATGCTGGATAGAGCACAAATTACCAGGGCTTTTCAAACATCTGGACATTTGTATATCTTTCATGGAGCACGAGGTATTGTAGCTCTTCTTGCTCGCTGGTGCATCCCAAACCACACGTTTATATGAAGATGGGGAGAGTTCACTATTACCTTGGAAGATGTAGTTTCTTTATTGCATCTTCCAATTACAGGTAACTTTCCTGAAGAACTTTGGACAGCGGAAGAGAAAGCAGTTTCCAAAACTTTAACTGCTGAGATGGAGAGAATCAACAAGGTTTTTGGTAAAGGTTGTTACGCTCATTGGTTGACACATTGGTGGCCACGAGACGTCCCTCTTGATGAACCCGACGGTATGTTGTCTATTTCTGCTTTCTTGTGCTTATGGATGTTTAGGGATGTGTTTGAAGATGCTGGTACCTTGTTGAAGCCGTTTGTAATTCCTTTCGCTATTAAGCTGGCTCAAGGTGAACAACTTTTGCTAGGTAGCTTATTCTTGGGATCTTTATATTCTAACTTGGACTCTTTAGTCGTAGACTCCAGTGTTTCGAACGGCTTCATGAAGATTGAATGCTACGCCAACATGATGTTTCTCCAAGCTCTGATGTGGGAGCATTTCGGAAACTATGCACTCATTATCCGTAGTGTCTTACAAAGTCTGAACTCTGCTGATGCTCGACGTATCTTTCGTGAGAAAGACAACGCTAGGATTATGCGCTGTTCTACGAAGCAAATTCAATCCAAGACACGCTTCATTGACGTATTAGATGACGAGTCTGAGTTCAACTTCCGTCCTTGGGTGGTGGTTCCTCCTAACGTTTCTCAATTGACGACTTTCAATGCTGGAGAAAGTAAGTATTTGAAATCTGGTGCTAATTTGAGCGATGGCGAAAGATCTTTGATGCTGAGTTGCACTCCCGGTCATCTAATATCAGCAACGTATGGAGATTTTTCGGTGGAGGATTAAAACATTGAGAGAGCCGCCCGTCAGATGGGTATGGACCAACGTGTTCCAACCTTCAGAAGGAGAAGACCATCAGTGGAACAAATTAAGACTTGCTTAGATCACACACATGATGAAGGGAGCTCTTATTGGTTCCCTTGTGTTGATCGAACTACGTATGTGACTCCAGGCTACATGGAATTCTGGGATCAGCAGCTTGACCGTCTTAATGATTATGTGACGTCCATCCAACCTTTAGTGAAAGATCCTCCTTTTTCTAAGATAAGTGCCTCTCGTCCAAGACTAAGGAATATTTCTGGTGGTGACAAGCGAAAGACATCTCCAGGAGGTTCACCAGTATGTATTCTTTTGCATATTCCTCATACAACTCGTATAATCGTCTTTAATTATCACATCAATTTCTTTTGCAGGAGGGTCGTGCTGTGAGACCTCGAATTGAAGTGAATTTCTCAGAGGCGGAGGCAATTACCCACGGTGGAGAAGGCAGGAACAAGAATTGCAAGTTGTTGCCCAACACCATAAAGTCCCCAATCGCCTTTTTGGTGAGTTGTTGATATTTTTCCGTTGTGACTTCTTCCATCCGCATTATCAGGATCTCAAAACCAATATTTGTTATTTGGTCATAGGACTTTGCTCCGTCTAGTATTGACGGTCTTCGATTCTCTGCTGCTGGGCAGACGACTTCTGATTTTAACGTTGAAGAAGAAGTCGCCGTGAGTAATTTCCTTTACCATCAGACATAAATGTTTCATGTGAAAATGCTAACTACTTGATAATATGTCCCGGAGGATTTCATCATGGAGATGGAAAGTTCTGATGTTCGATCTTCCTCTGAGAATATAGACGGAGGCACTTCCAAAGATTCAGAGCCAAATAGAAGTAATGAGCCCCTTGTCGTTAATACAGACAATCATAATTCCTTGAGTACTTCGGAGACCCCCAAAGTGAGTATATACCCTGCATCCTCTTCATAAAAGTATGAAAGTGATGATTTTTGAATGAATGAATGAGAATCCATGTGTATATACGAAAAACTTGGTCGAACTTCGTCGTCAGAAAATTCAGAACCCAGTTTTTTACCAAAAACGCCGTAAAATCTTCGTCTGGAGTCGAATTTTCATGATCTGCATATGCATATTCAAGCCCGGAAAATTTCCAAGTTTTAGAAAAGAATATTTTTAAGTTTTGAGCACGTTTAGGGCCTGAAAAAGACGAAATAGTAAACTTCCAGGAGACTTTCAGAACTTTTTCAGATTGTATGTTGCCCGATGTTTTGATCACACCTCCTAGATCGTTCGCCCAATTTCCATGAAAGTTTGACATGTTATAGAGGACTTAAATACGATTAGAATGGTATATAACCCAACTCTATAATCCACACCAATTTCTCCCAGTTCATCATTGAACACAGGGCAGTGTAAAATTTCTTCAGCTGAGTTTCTTTGAAAACGTATTTCATGACTTTGATGCTACTTGTACACATCTTAGATGTATGATAAGGAACTTACATGATGTTAGTTCACTTACTCTCTTAATTTTATGATTGTATTGGATTTCTCCTCTTGAATCATTCTAATCCCATGTAATCTTCGCATTAGGTGCCTAACAACGAAGTTGGGAATCATGAATCTAGTAATGATGGTTTGGGAAATCCAGGAGTTGTTGATGACAATAATTCCATATCTGTGCCTCAAGATGATGAAGTGCTGGTCGTTGATGCCGTGGAGGTTGAAGAAACTCCAATTGTGCCTCAGAAGGTGGAACCCGAACCCGAACCCGAAATAGCAGAAGCTACTTCCTCTGAAATCATCCCTATGATTATCGATGCTTCTCCAGTAGCTGAGAACCAGATGATAGTGCACGAGTATCCTACTGCAGGGATTTCCTTTGATCCTCAATTTGGTGAGTTACTCCCATATCACCAGCTTGTTGGAGGATTTAGCGTTCCCATCGGATATGCTGCTATGTACAAGGAACTGTGGGAAATGTATGGACACATTGTTGTTACTCAGGATCCAGGACGCAATTATTTCTTGACGAGACAAGTAGAAGTCATCTTGCGTGTTATAAATGATATCCGGATTGCAGCCAGAAATGCTGTTACCCAAGACGTACTCTTTTATTGGGAGTACAACTTGCAGAATGCTGAAGATCTTGGATTCAATCTGAAGTGGCTCCTTCAAAGACTTGAAGTAATCAGGAAAGCAGTAAAGGGTGATGTTCCTTTTCCTACTAGTGATGCCGTGTTGAAGAATATGAATGAAGTTGCCAAACTAACCAGGAAGCTGGAGGCGAAAAATGCAACCTTGAAAGTCTTGGAGGAGGCAGAAGAGCAGAAATCTTTCTTTGATGGCTTTCTTTAGTTTCCTTTCCATAATATCAAGAACATTGAACTCTGTGAGAGATGTGATATTTTATTTGGGTTTTGATTCTTTGATAGGTGTCGATTCTGTGACTGAGAATTTTCTTTGATTTTGGATTTGATAGAGATTTTCTTTAAGTAAAGTGAATTGAATTTATGAGAAATTGTTGAATTCAAATACTGATTGCAAGTATTGCAAACCTTTTGGAGGGATTGAAATACAATGAAAGAAAATCCTAAATGCCAAATCCAGACACAATGAGTGCTCAAATGCCCAGTACCTCAAATGCCTAATAATTTCAGATAAACGCCTTAAGCCAATTCTAGTGAATTACTGGCAGGGTTCTACCATCTGTGTTGATCAATTTGTAGTATACTCCAGTTATGGACTTAGCAACCATAAATGGTCCTTCCCAATTGGAGCTCCTTGCAAAATGGAGATCTCGTTTATCCGCCTTGAAAACCAAATCCCCTTCCTTGAATTTGTTTGGTTTAGTAGTTCGCGCCTTGAATATCTTTTGCTGATTCCATGGTTGTGGCACGTATGGACATTCATGTAGAGGAGAGTACCCAGCATACTGTCTGTCGTGCTTAGCCAGGTCCTCAGCAATAAACCTCTTGATAGAATGACCGACTTGGAGAAGCTCTGAACCTAACCATTGGGTATAATAATGGCGAGGTGAAGTTATCCATTCATAACTTTTGGTAATTGCTAAATCGTTTGTAGGGAGAAGTCCTTGAATCAAAGTATCATATTTGAACATTGGTAATATTGGAGCATGAAGAGGAATAATACTTGCCTGAGCTTGAAACCTTTTGACAAAGGTATGTGGATTTTTCCCAGGTTCTTTCGTAAGTCCCATCAAGGTTGTTACTTCCTCCAGATGCTCAAACGGTGGGGCGTCCTCTACTTCTTCTTCTGACTTGAAGTCTTTGTCGGCGACAGAGTGTGTTGAAAGCTTTGAAGTTTCTCTTCCAGCATGAATCCAAGTTCTTCCAAGGATCATGTCATATCCACTATCTTCTCTAATTATGTAAAACTTGGTTATCAGTGCTGACCAAATTCTCCGTGACTTTGAGAATGATGAAGCCGTATGCATCTCTGGAGATTTCTTCGTGGTCTCTGATTGCTATGGGAGCATGATTAGCCTCTTGTCAAGTAATGCCAGCAGCTCTGAGAGTTTTCAAAGGGATGATGTTGACGGTGGTGCCGACATCAACAAATGCTCTTTTGAATTCATTTCCTTTAATATGCATGGTGGTGAGCAGTCCCCAATCATACATTTCTTTGTCGGTGGCTGATAATTCAAGAGGTACTTCTGGAATCAGTAGGCGTTTCCCAGACACTATGTGGTTCAAAGATGTGAACATGTCTCCTCTTTGTGCTTTTGATAGATAGAGCAATCCACAAACATGATCTATCAATGACTGAACTGCTTCCTTGACTGGTGCTTCAGAAATAGAGAAAGTCTTGACAGGAAGAGGATCTCTGTGTACTCCTTAGGCTCCAAGGTTAAGTTCTCCTGACTCAACCTTTTCTCTGAATATGCGTTTCAAAATTTTGCAGCTACTTGTGGGGTGATTGACGAACCTGTGGAATCGAAAGTAACGAGGATTTTCCATGTCTTCCTCAGTTGGGTCTCTCCTGACGTATGGCAATTTGATTACACCATCTTGGATCCAGACGTCTAATAGTTCGAGCACTTCTCCAATGGGGAGAGGAAAATCAGGTGCATCTGTGCGTTGGCCAGGAGCCTGTGTCTCTGTTTTTTCCTTCTTTTGCGTCTTTGGAGGAGCTGCAGCATGCTTGTTCGTGGATTCAGCCTTGCGCTTGCTCCCTTCTGCAACAACATTTGTAGAGGACTGCAGGTTGTACTGCTTGTTGATCAGGCGTCTGCTTCCTCGAGTGTCACGCGATTCCTCAGTATTTGTGGACTTTGCTCTTTCTAACAGAGCAGGTGCGGTGGTTGCTGATCTCTTTGCGGCTTCGTGAAGTTCTGAGAAAGTATGGAATCGAATATTCCAGTAGAAATCTGTAGACCGGGAGCATGCCGTTGATACACAAATCTACCAGCTGCTTCTCTGTGACATTTGGGTCATGACAATCCAGGGCCTGGACTCTGTATCTTTTCACTTAATCATTGGGATTCTCACTGACCCTTTGGAACATTCTTCCAAGATCAGAGAGAGTGACTTCCTCTGACACGAAAAAGTACTTCTTGTAGAAGGCGTTAATGATTTCTCCCCAATTGTTGATAGTCCCTGGTGCGATATTGTTGTACCAGGTGTATGCTCTGCCTTTCAAGGTTTTGAAAACTCTTTGAAACGAACAACATGGTTATGTTCATGCTCTCCCAAGACTTCGAGAAAATGAGAGACATGTTCTCGAGCATTGCCAGTTCCGTCATACAGAGTGAAAGTTGGAGAAATGTAACCTTTTAGAAGGGGAATCCTCTGCGTAGCGGCAGGATAAGGAGGTTGGTGACGATGGACATGTGAAGTCTTGTCTTTTCCACGGTTCTCCAGAAGGCGCTCCACGTCTTCCCGAGTAATGAAATTTGATGGTTCCTTTGCTGATGAATCTGCAGGTTTGCCAGTTTCATCATCATCCACTGTATGGATTGGGATTACTTCAGGATCAACAACATCTGAGGATTTCTCCTTCTCTTTTCCCTTTTCTTGAGTCTTCTCTGTCATCTTATCAGTAAGAGTTTTGAGATAATTGCACAGCTCATTCTGTGTAGCAGCCATGTCCGTTTGATTCTTTGCGAGAGTTTCCTGCACTTTGATAAGATCAGCAATGGTAGGTGGTGGATTTCCTCTGACTTCTTCAGGGTCTCGACCGAACAGGGGATGACCTTCAGCGTGAGGAGGAGTAATGTCACCACCGTCAGTGTTAGAGGCCAGAATCGTTTCCGGGATATTCTGATTTTCATTGTTGTTGTTGCTAGTACTAGCGTCGTTTGTGTTGGAACCTGTGACTAACCCAGACCTAAGACCAGTCATCTTGTGAAATCGTGATATTGCAACCGAGAGATTAATCTCCCACTGTGGTCGCCAATCTGTGAGTGGGGAAAAACGGTTTGCTGGTTTTTACGGAATTGAAGAGTCGACCGTGTGGAGACTCCTTGAACCGAGCGAAATGTTGAACCTCACACAGATGCACTGCAAGAAGGGAGTGCTTTAAGTTCAAGAGATCAATCTGTAATACCCCGGCCTAAACCAAGAACAATGGCCGTTCCAGAGTCAATTCGGTCACAAGAGAGGATGGGTTGAACTGTAGGAGGGAAGCTGAGAAATGCGTGAGATCAATGATGATCTGAGATTGTAGGTGTGTTGTGAATTCAACGTGAAAATGCTCCGAATGGTTGAATTTTTCTCAATTGAGAGTAATTTGTTTGAGTTCGTGTAGACGAAAGATTTTTTGTATGAACTTTTGATGAGAAATTGCTCGTTTTGGCGAATGTTGTTCGAATGTTCGAAAACTTCTATCCTTTCAATCAGGATTCAGAGACATTTTATAATGCTGGAGTTGAAAACCCCATGATCCCATGAAGTGTGACAGTTGCTGGAATCAGAGAATGGGAAATGGGGAAATCATGTTAAAACCAATTACTCATCGTGCGGAGACTCGATTAAATTTCCACCCACTACTTTGCTGACTCTTCCAACTGATTGCACGACTTGCTCACATTCTCATGGTGGGTGAACACACGTGCCGTAGACTGCCAGACCAAAACCCTAGTTAATATCCCCCCATGTGACACGATTGAAATCTCGTGATTTTGGAGTCAGTTGCTGACTTTATGGGACGATGAGTCCATGTAGCGCTGAGTTCAACATGTGTGAGTAAATGTTTTGAAACTCATGAATTTAACGTGTCTGCTGAGACGAGGTATCATCATAACCTAAGACGAGCAAAACCGTGTTGCTAAATTGTTGAATATTGATAGCTGAACCAACATTCTCTGGTTTGAGCAAATATTGCTAGTCCGAGCGAATATTGATAATTGAGTAAATATTGCCGGTTCGAGCGAATATTGCTAGTTCGAGCAAATATTGCTAGTTTGAACAAATATCATTCTTTTAATGAATTGTTGGTAGCTGGACCAAGTAAAATATTAATTTAAGTTACCGACTGCTGGGTCGAGCAAAATAAATACGAATGTTAATCATGGAATCAACATAAAATTATCAGAGTGTTCGAATATGCTCAGAATTACGTTTCTGCAGAGCTCTGGATTCAAAACCCTAATTTTACCGAGATAATGATTTATTGCAAATCACATAAGACCGGCTACATGGGATGACGGATTCACCATATAACGCCCAGATGCTCGAATGAGCAAAAATACCAAAGTTTCTTGAGGACCAGTTGGTGAAAGAATGATTAAATGTTGGTTTAATCATTTACTGAAATAATGCTCGTGTGAGCGACGAATCATAAAACCTGGTTTTATGGAAAATATGAGGGACCGATCAAGAGGTCATGGGACCGGCTCTTGATGGCCGTGGGACCAGTAGATGGTCATTTGAGCAAACTTCCAATTGTTTGGAAAGAGTTTGAACCTAATATGAGCAGTTGAGCAAATTAGGTTAAATTCATTAAAGCACGCGGGACCAGCTGTTTGCAAGCCACAGGGTCACCCTTGGTCGGTCAAGGGGATGTGCCCATTTCACCATAATGTTCACGCTTCAGTCTTGAGAATTTTGATATTTTCTGGTGCACGTTTGAGCAACATTTGGAGAAAATATGCAAAATCCATGGTTTTGCTGAAATCAGCAAAAATACATGAGATGATGAAAATAATAAATAAAACAAGGAATTACAAGGTGTGGGACCGGCCACGGATAGGGCATGGCTGGCCGGCTGACACGCGGTCCCACGTGCTTTTCCCAGTTTTATGTGATTTTATGTATTTTTCTTTGATTTAAGGGAAATTCCATGAAACTGGAGAGTTTGGCGAAATTAGGGAACTTCCATGAGATGAGAGACATAAATTAAAATATAAAATAGGGAATGGGAGTGTGGGACTGGCAATGGCTGGCCGGCCAATGGGCGCGGGTCCCAAGGCACTCTTCCCAGTTTTATGTAATTTTGATGATTTTAGATAATTTTCATAAAAGGGATTTGTTGAAATCAGGGAGTTCACATGAAATCAGGAAACGAAACACCAAATTATAATAAAATAAGGGCGTGTGGGACCGGCTAGGGCATGGCCGGCCAGCTAGTGCCCGGTCCCACAAGTTTTCCTAATTTTTTAATATTTTCCATGATTTTAGAGAAAATACATGAAATTAGGTAATTTTAGGGAAATTCATATAATCAAGGAATTTTCATAATTTGAGAAGGAATAATAAAATAATGGGACGTGAGGTGTGGGACCGGCCACGGCCAAGGCATGACCGGCCGGCCGGCGGTCCCGCGACACCTTTCCCTAATTTTATTATTTTTGATAAAATCATGTGATTTAGATAAAAATACATGAAATTAGGTAATTTTCATGATTTTAGGGAAAATTCATAAAATCAAGGAATTTTCATAATTTGAGAAGGAATAATAAAATAATGGGACGTGAGGTGTGGGACCGGCCACGGCCAAGACATGTCCGGCTGGTGCTCGGTCCCGCGACACCTTTCCCTAATTTTATTATTTTTGATAAAATCATGTGATTTAGATAATATCTTTGAAATAAAGGAAATTTGCTCGAACAAGAGGATTTTCATGAGATCGTGAAGATAGTAAAAATATGATAAAATATAAAATTTGGCGCGGGACTAGTCAGGGCATGACTGGCCGGCTGGTGAGCCTAGTCCCCTGGCTTCTTTTGATTAATATTTTATTATTATCATTTCCCTTCCTATTTTGCATAGGTTCCTCGTTCGTTCGGATTTTTGAAATGCTCGTTCGTGCATTCAAAATGTTGTCTGTGCATTATCAGCTAATTACACTTGCACCATTTTTGTCAAGGCTTATCAGATGCCTGTTTCGTTGAATATTTATTACTAACCTGTGGAATTCTGCTGGGAAGAACCACAGATTTAAGTAACGAAATATAACGAGGAATCGTAGAATATTGTTGGATATTCAGGCGATTGATTGACGACTCGTAGAATGTTGCTGGATATTCAGGCGATGGCTCGTAGAATATTGCTGGATATTCAGATGATTAAAGATAATTAATTGCTGGCTCTATACTAGAAGGGCTTCCTGTATAAGTTTGTAACACCTTGATAGTTCGTGTCCGTTCATCGAACAAAACGAGCACGTCAATCTTGGATAGTATTCAGGCATCTGAGATGTGCAAGCAGACAGACATACAATTGATCCTGAAACACCACCGACAGGGTTTCCAGTTATCGGATTCAAAGAATCTTCAGCTTGATTGGGTTTCCCTCTTCTCCGAACCATTGAGGTTGATATATGTATTGCTACAAGTATCAAAATCGATGTTTTCACAAAGAAGCCCTACACTTGATTTCCTATCTTCATCGGAATCATAGGTTTCAGACATTTCATCAAGTGTTACAGCTAGACCTTTGTTCCCAGTGTATTTTCTATGATTTGGGCATTCGTTAGAAAAATGGCCAAAACCCTTACACTTAAAGCACTGAGGCATGTCCTCGTCATCAGCCTTGTCAACATCCCTGTTTTTAGGAGGTACACGATCGTGAGGTTTGTCTGATAACTTAGGTTTATCTCTTGAAAACCGTTTACTTCTCTTCAACAGAAGATCCCTAAATTGTCTTGTGATCAAGGAGACTGATTTGCCAAGATCTTCATCCGAAAAATCATCCTCACACTAATCATCCTCAGAGACATGAACACTCTTACCTTTGACCAGTAATTTAGTGTTCTTCTGTGCTTTAAAGGAAACATCCTTACCGACTTTGGATGTATACTCATGGTCAAAGTTCTTAAGCTTTCCAACCAAGGTGTTTCTGGAAATATTATCGAGGTTATTCCCCTCAACGATGACATGCTTCTTAGACTTGTATCTAAATGGCAGTGATTTGAGAATTTTCATCACAATGTCCTTTTCAAGAATAGTCTTACCCAATGCAACACTTTATGATTAAACTCATCAAATGTTTCTTCATATGCCATACGAAGGTTCTCCCAATCGGAATTAAGGTTTTGAAGCCTAGCATCCTTTTCACTGGAGTTGCCTTCAAATACGGTTTCTAAGATATCCCAAGCATCTTTAGATCTAGTGCAGTTTGTCACATGATGCTGAATATTTGGGGTAATGGCATGTATGATAGCATTCAAAACGTCGGAATTTTGCTTTGCAGCAGTTATCTCAACATCGGTATATTCTCCAATAGGTTTGGGAACGTTTACATCACCGACTGCCAAAACGGGAGCATCATGTCCATTAACCCCATATACCCATGATTGAAAATCACGCGATTGAAGAAAAGCTCGCATAACAATTTTTCACCATAAGTAATTAGAGCCATCGAAGACTGGTGGTACGTTAATAGAGATAACACCTTTGTCCAAAGAGTCAGATCGCTACAAACACTGACTTGTTAGGTCTTAAACGTGTTTTCCTGCTATGATACCAATTGAAAAAGCGGGGGTCTAACAACAACACCCAATATTTTGCTTAGACAAAAGGAATGGACTAACTCCGAAATACTTTGCTAGAGAATCAACTAGACAATCAGATTCAATCTAGATAAAAGTATCTCAAGGAGTTAATATCTCTCTCTTGATTTGATTTTTACTCGAGCTAAAATCAATAACGAGTCTTTATCAAATACAAGGAATAACTTGGACGGTACTAAAGACCAATGTCCAAGGATCAATCAATATCAATCAACAACCAAAGTTTGGATTTCCAATTTATGATCACGAACGCACAACCTGTATTATTTCAATTATATAAAATATAATGCGGAAAAGAAATAACACAAACACCAGAAATTTTGTTAACGAGGAAACCGCAAATGCAGAAAAACCCCGGGACCTAGTCCAGATTGAATACACACTGTATTAAGCCGCTACAGACACTAGCCCACTCCAAGCTAACTTTGGAATGGAATATAGTTGAACCCCAATCAGTCTCCCGCCGATCCAAGGTACGGTTGTACTCCTACGCCTCTGATCCCAGCAGGATACTGCACACTTGATTCCCTTAGCTGATCTCACCCACAACCAAGAGTTGCTACAACCCAAAATCGCAGACTTGATAACAAACAAATTTGTCTCACACAAAAAAGTCTATCAAAGGATAAATCTGTCTCCCACAGATAAACCCTAGGTTTAGTTCCGTCTTAAGATATGAAATCAAGGTGAACAGGAACCAATTGATAATCCGGTCTTATATTCCCGAAGAACAACCTAGATTAATCAATCACCTCTCTACAATCCTTCCTGACTACACAGACGGTGTGTTGAGGAATCACAAACAGTGAGACGAAGATGTTTGTGACTTCTTTATCTTGACTATCGGAAAACTCTCACGATCTCAAGCCAATCAAAGATTGTACTCGTACGATAGAAGATGCAATATCAGATCACACAACTACGATAAAAGTAGTATCGGTCTGGCTTCACAATCCCGATGAAGTCTTTAAGTCGTTAACCTGGCTTTAGAGAAGAAAACCAAAGGTTAAAGGAGAATCGACTCTAGCGAGCGCACTAGTCTCACACAAACGTGTGGGGATTAGTTTTGCACAATGCTAGATGTCTCCTTTATATAGTCTTCAAATCAGGTTTTTGCCATAGTTACAAAGCAATCCATATTCACCGTTAGATGAAAACCTGATTTAGATTCAAGCTAATATTTCTCAACTGTTAGGTCGAAAACTTAGCTTGTCACATACACTTGGGTAGACGTTTACTAGGTTTGTGAAAACCATGCCCAAACGTGTATGTGTATGTTGGTTCAATATAGTAACCCAAAAGGTTAACCATATGAACATTTCATATTAACCTTGTTCTTCTTCACCATAACTAGTTCAATTGACTCAAATGAACTAGTTAGAGAGTTGTTCAATTGTTATGAGATCTTATGTAACTACACAAGACACAATTGAAACAAATATGATTCGATTCGATTGAATCGGCTCATGAACTTTATAGCCACAGTTTGCATAAAACATTCCTTAGTAATTAAGTTTCATGTTCGGAGCACATCTTTAGATCATAACCTCTTAAGATCACAAACAAGTTCGCGGACTTAAGACAACCGGTGGAGTTTTCCAAACTAAGGAGAAAATATCGGCAACGGGACTTTCGCCAGTTCGCGGACTTACACGCAAACGAGTTTTTGGAAAATCCCAACAGAAATTCTCGGTACAAGAACTTCCGTCAGTTCGCAGACTAGGTTCGCGGACTTGGCAAAGGAAATTCCTCCGGTTTCTCTCAATCGACAAAGTTCAAAAACTTTGGATTAAGGAATACATGGTTATGTAATCTAAACTCTCATTCCAATCATTGAGACATTCTCAGAGGACGTTATATAGTCGTTATTCACAGACCGTTTCGCGTCAGAGCAATTCTCAAAGTAATTGAAACTTTACATGACTTTCGTCACTAGGTGAAGATAAACTTGATCAAAGCGAAACACTTTACCGACACATGATTTCGAGATATAGATAGGCGAGATATACTCGGATCAAAATATCAAATGTGTATGATCCAGTCTATATAGCATACGACTTTTGTCTCATAAGAAGTAGGAGATAGAAGAGATAGACTTTTGAGTGATAGATAAGTTCAAGTATCCACATACCTTTTTGTAGATGAAGTTCCACGATTCCTTGAGTGGATCTTCGTCGTTGTATGATGAATCGCCATGAAGTCTTTGAGCTCAACTACACTTTTCTATCCTAGTCCGAGACTTAGCTATGCAGGCTAGAAATCAAGACTTATAGTTTTTATCACTAACATTGACAAACATGCTTGAGATAGCAACGCATGCTAGGTCGACCGAGCTATGCTCTAACAATCTCCCCCTTGTCAATTTTAGTGACAAAACTATTAATACATATGAAATACAAAAAAGATAAACTTTGGTGGCTCCTATTCCATAGTCTAATCTTCAACGTTCCCTGAAATCTTCGTCCTTCCAAGTACTCCAATGATCCCAAAGGTTGTAAGTTTAGCATCACCGTTGTTGAAGATCCGTAACTATAACAATGAGAGAAATCTAGATTCTCGATCATTATTATACAATGTCATCTTATTATTATGTAACATCAAAGTCCAATTGTATCACGACTTTAACAATAATACTATTGTGATATGTAACACTCCCCCTTAGTCAATACTCCATCTCGATCATGGAAACCACTCCCTCTTACACAATGATCAAAAAACCATATGTATTTGTAGTGTGAACTACAATATTTCTCCCCCTTTTTGTCAATAAAATTGGCAAAGGTACAAGAATGGGATCATAATGAAATTTCCACAAGAGAAATTTCATGACCAAAATAAAAAATACATACCAACTTAATTTAGATGCAATCTAATAGCCGAAGCTAACATCATTCATCAAGGAGTTTTAAGATACAAGATAACCCCTATAAAATTCACAGCCGCACACCCCGCAAGATATTACCATTAAGCACAAGTTGAAAAGAACTCTCCCCCATTTGATGTCATTCCCGAAAGAACAACAAGAGCGACCTTAATTTCGAAAGAAAACAAGGATTTTTAAATTGGACACCAGAAACCATAGAAATGATTTTCTATATCCAAAACTCAACCAAGTTAATCACAAAAGTAATCAATTTAATTGTCAAAAGATTTGCTCGACAAAAGAATACTTTCGGAGCAAATAACTAAATAACCAACCAAGATGATTCATTTAGTTCATAATTCTCAACATATAGCATCTTATGGAACAAGCAACAAAGCCAATAAGAAAAATCGACTTAGTTGTATCGTGCTCAACATAAGACACACAATGGAGCCTTCACGGTAAAACATAACAAAATGGATCAATGAAGATCAATACCGTGGATAACATACAAGGATTCATTCTATTTTCCATCATAATGAGATGATAGACTTTATCCTTGTCAAACAAAAGATTTTATCCTATTTTCCATCAAATACATGACTGCATAGGCATAACTTTTGTAATTGTCAAAAGTCCATTCGTCCTTTCATTAATACGAATACCAATTCATGAACGACTTTACTTTTGACAGCATATGGGACCTTCAAGTTCACAGACGCAAACACTACATATCCCATCATCAAATTGCATTATCACAAAATCATGACGATCAATACTGCAATAACATCATCCTCCAAATATTTTTAGAATTTAGAAACCAATAAACCTAAAAAATAACATATGAAGATGAAAACAAAAATAACTATGTGTATTCACAATCATCGCTATTCAAAGCACTAGTTATGCTTCCAACTAATCCAAAAACAAGATATACTAGGAAACAATTCCTTTAAGAAATTCTTTATCATTCCCGAACTCCTTGTTATCGACAACCATCGAGACATAAGGTTCACGGAGATAAGTGTCAACACCCACGAACTGTCTTGGCTGAAGAGGTCGAATTAGGGTCCTATGAATTTCCAAAGATTTAGACACGAACGTCTTTATTTCATAAATCTCCCTTCTTATTTCCTTTAACTCATCAAGAACATCGGAAAACTTCTGAGAGTTAGAAGAAACAACCCTGGGTTTTCTTGTATCCCTTCTTTTTCTTTTCAGGGAATTAGAGACAGGATATTTTTATTTTTCCTTGACTAAAGACTTAACAATCATGTTGACATCCTTTCCATCTGACGACATAGTGCTTTGAGAACAGTTATAAACAACTGGATTTGTGTGATTGAATCACTTAACTCAACAATCAGTCTTATATAGGATTTCAAGAGGAAAAAAGGAATGTAGGGTTCGAAACCTATTGACAGGTTCGTATACGCCCAACTCTAAAACCCTATAAAGAGTAGAATTGTCGATAATAACCCTTTCTTTTATTTGATAGACAAAAAAATAACAAAACTAAGAAAAGAAGGAAAAACTCTTCTGAAGCCTGAATCAGCATTCAATCTTGTCTCTTTTCGAACAGGCACATGAGACAAGATTTTCCCAACAACACAATCAAGTTGTGTTGCGATGAACAACGATTTGTCCATCTTTTTCCTCATGGGAGGAATACTATGATCTTTGTCTATCAAAATGATTTGACCATATTTTCTTTTCAAATGGTATTATTAAATCCTTGGAAACCAACTTCTTAGACGAAGATAAGATCCTACATACCTCGACGGTCTTCTGAGCAAGTTTCAGCTTCCTTGCTAATCGATCTGATCTTCGTTGAAGTTTGCTGGCGTGCCTTATTTGGTGCTTGTATTTGTAACACCTTGATAGTTCGTGTCCCTTCATCGAACAAAACAAGCACGTCAAACTTGGATAGTATTCAGGCATCTGAGATGTGCAAGCAAACAAACATACAGTTGATCATGAAACACCACTGACAGGGTTTCCAGTTATCGGATTCAAAGAATCTTCAGCTTGATTGGGTTTCCCTCTTCTCTAAACCCATTGAGGTTGATATATGTATTTCTACAAGTATCAAAATCTATATTTTCACAAAGAATCCGTACACTTGATTTCCTATCTTCATCGGAATCATAGGTTTCAGACATTTCACCAAGTGTTACAGCTAGACCTTTGTTCCCAGTGTATTTTCTATGATTTGGGCATTCGTTAGCAAAATGGCCAAAACCCTTACACTTAAAGTACTAAGGGATGTCCTCGTCATCAGCCTTGTCAGCATCCCTGTTTTTTAGGAGGTACGCGATCGTGAGGTTTGTATGATGACTTAGGTTTGTCTCTTGAAAACCGTTTACTTCTCTTCAACAGAAGATCCCTAAACTGTCTTGTGATCAAGGAGACTAATTTGTCAAGATCTTCATCCAAAAAATCATCCTCAGAGACATGAACACTCTTACCTTTGACCAGTAATTTAGTGTTCTTCTGTGCTTTAAAGGAAACATCCTTACCGACTTTGGATGTATGCTCATGGTCAAAGATCTTAAGCTTTCCAACCAAGGTATTTCTGGAAATATTATCGAGGTTATTCCCCTCAATGAATGACATGCTTCTTAGACTCGTATCTAGATGGCAACGATCTGAGAATTTTAATCACAATGTCCTTTTCAGAAATAGTCTTACCCAATGCAAAAGATGCGTTAACAATGTCAGACACTTTGTTATTAAACTCATTAAATGTTTCTTCATCTGCCATACGAAGGTTCTCCCAATCGGAATTAAGGTTTTGAAGCCTAGCATCCTTTTCACTGGAGTTGCCTTCAAATACGGTTTCTAAGTTATCCCAAGCATCTTTAGATCTAATGCAGTTTGTCACATGATGATGATGATTTGGGGTAATGGCATGTATGATAGCATTCAAACCGTCGGAATTTTGCTTTGCAGCAGTTATCTCAACATCGGTATATTCTCCAATAGGTTTGGGAACATTTACATCACCGACTGCCAAAACGGGAGCATCATAGCCATTAACCACATATACCCATGATTGAAAATCACGTGATTGAAGAAAAGCTCACATAACAATTTTCCACCATAAGTAATTGGAGCCATCAAAGACTGGTGGTACGTTAATAGAGATAGCACCTCTGTCCATAGAGTCAGATCGCTACAAAAACAGACTTGTTAGGTCTTAAACGTGTTTGCCTGCTCTGATACCAATTGAAAACGCGGGGGTATAACAACACCACCCAATATTTCGCTTAGAAATCTGTATGGACTAACTCCGAAATACTTTGCTAGAGAATCAACTAGACAGTCAGACTCAATCTAGATAAAAGTATCTCAAGGAGTTAATATCTCTCTCTTGATTTGATTTTTACTCAAGCTAAAATCAATAGCGAGTCTTTATCAAATACAAGGAATAACTTGGACGGACCAAAGACCAATGTCCAAGGATCAATCAATATCAATCAACAACCAAAGGTTGGATTTCCAATTAATGATCACGAACGCACAACCTGTATTATTTCAATTATATAAAATATAATGCGGAAAAGAAATAACACAAACACAAGAAATTTTGTTAACGAAGAAACCGCAAATGCTGAAAAAACCCCGGCACCTAGTCCAGATTGAATACACACTGTATTAAGCCGCTACAGACACCAGCCTACTCCAAGCTAACTTCGGACTGGACTATAGTTGAACCCCAATCAGTCTCCCACCGATCCAAGGTACAGTTGTACTCCTACGCCTCTGATCCCAGCAGGATACTGCGCACTTGATTCCCTTAGCTGATCTCACCCAAAACCAAGAGTTGCTGCAACCCAAAATCACAGACTTGATAACAAACAAATCTGTCTCACACAAAAAAGTCTATCAAAGGATAAATCTGTCTCCCATAGATAAACCCTAAGTTTTGTTCCGTCTTAAGATATGAAATCAAGGTGAACAGGAACCAATTGATAATCCGGTCTTATATTCCCGAAGAACAACCTAGATTAATCAATCACCTCTCTACAATCCTTCCTGACTACATAGGCGATTTGTCAAAGAATCACAAACAGTGAGACAAAGATGTTTCTGACTTCTTTATCTTGCCTATCGGAGAACTCTCACGATCTCAAGCCAATCAAAGATTATACTCGTACGATAGAAGATGCAAGATCAGATCACACAACTACGATAAAAGTAGTATCGATCTGGCTTCACAATCCCAATGAAGTCTTTAAGTCGTTAACCTGGTTTCAGAGAACAAAACCAAAGGTTAAAGGAGAATCGACTCTAGCGAGCGCACTAGTATCACAAAGACATGTGGGGATTAGTTTTGCAAAATGCTATATGTCTCTTTTATATAGTCTTCAAATCATGGTTTTGCCTTAGTTATAAAACAATCCATATTCACCGTTAGATAAAAAACTAATTTAGATTCAAGCTAATATTTCTCAACCGTTAGATCGAAAACTTAGCTTGTCACACACCCTTGGGTAGACGTTTACTGGGCTTGTGAAAACCATGCCCAAACGTGTACGTGTACGTTGGTCCAACATAGTAACCCAAAAAGTTAACCATATGAGCATTTCATATTAACCTTGTTCTTCTTCACCATAACTAGTTCAATTGACTCAAATGAACTAGTTAAAGAGTTGTTCAATTGCTATGTAATCCTATGTAACTACACAAGACACAATTGAAACAAAGATGATTCGATTCGATTGAATTGGCTCATGAACTTTATAGCCACAGTTTGCATAAAACATTCCTTAGTAATTTAAGTTTCATGTTCAGAGCACATCTTTAGATCATAACCTCTTAAGCTCACAAACAAGTTCGCGGACTTAAGAAAACCGCTGGAGTTTTCTAAACTCAGCAGAAAATCTCGGCAAAGAGACTTTTGCCAGTTCGCGGACTAGGTTCGCGGACTTACAGGCAAACGAGTTTTTGGAAAATCCCAACAAAAATTCTCGGTACAAAAACTTCCGTCAGTTCGCGGACTTGGCAAAGCCAATTCCTCAAGTTTCTCTCAATCAACAAAGTTCGAAAACTTTGGATTAAGGAATACATGGTTATGTAATCTAAACTCTCATTCCAATCATTGAGACATTCTCAGAGGACGTTATATAGCCGTTATTCACAGACAGTTTCGCGTAAGAGGAATTCTCAAAGTAATTGAAACTTTTCATGACTTTCGTCACTAGGTGAAGATAAACTTGATCAAAGAGAAACGCTTTACCAACACATGATTTCGATATATAGATAGGCGAGATATACTCGGATCGAAATATCAAATGTGTATGATCCAGTCTATATAGCATACAACTTTTGTCTCATAAGAAGTAGGAGATAAAAGAGATAGACTTTTGAGTGATAGATAAGTTCAAGTCTCCACATACCTTTTTGTTGATGAAGTTCCACGGTTCCTTGAGTAGATCTTCGTCGTTGTATGATGAATCGCCATGAAGTTCTTGAGCTCAACTACACTTTTCTATCCTAGTCCGAGACTTAGCTATGTAGGCTAGAAATCAAGACTCATAGTTTTGATCACTAACATTGACAAACATGCTTGAGATAGCAACGCATGCGAGGTCGACCGAGCTATGCTCTAACATTCAAAATTGATTGAACTTACGCACAACCTGTGATATTTCAATTATATAAACAAATATAATGCGAATAAGAAATAACACAGACACCAGAAATTCTGTTAACGAGGAAATCGCAAATGCAGAAAACCCCCGAGACCTAGTCCAGATTTGAACACCACACTGTATTAAGCCGCTACATACACTTGCCTACTCCAAGTTAACTTCGGACTAGAATGTAGTTGAACCCTAACCAATCTCACACTGATCAAGGTACAGTCGCGTTTCTTACGCCTCTGAATCCCAGCAGGACTCTGCGCACTTGATTCCCTTAAATGATCTCAGCCACAACTAAGAGTTGCTACGACCCAAAGTCGAAGACTTGATAAACCAATTGTATAGATAAATTTGTCTCCCACAGATATACCTATCAGTTTTGTTCGTTCTTTTGATAAATCAAGGTGAACATGAACGAATTGATATACAAGACTTATATTCCCGAAGAACAACCTAGAAATATCAATCACCTCACAATAATCTTAATCGTATAGTAGCGAAACAAGATATTGTGGAATCACAAACGATGAGACGAAGATGTTTGTGACTAATTTTTATCTTGCATATCGGAGATTAAATCTCGAGCAAATCTTAGAGAAGATAGTACTCATCATGATAGAAAACAGCAAGATCAGAACACGCAGCTACAGAGAAAATAGTTGGGTCTGGCTTCAGAATCCCAATGAAGTCTTCAAGTCGTTAACCTACAGGGTTTTGGAAAAACCTGAGGTTAAAGGAGAATCGACTCTAGTCGCAACTAGTATCACACAGGAGGTGTGGGGATTAGGTTTCCCAGTTGCTAGAGTTCTCCCTTATATAGTCTTCAAATCAGGGTTTGCAATCAATGTTACCTTGGTAACAAAGCATTCAATATTCACCGTTAGATGAAAACCTGATTAGACTCAAGATAATATCATTCAACCGTTAGATCGAACTTAGCTTGTTACACACAAATGAAAAGTGACTTCATTTAGATATGAGTAACCGTACCTAAACTTGTGCACCTTTGTTGGCTCAACAATATTTAACCGAAGTTAGCCACATGAATACTTTCATATCAACCTTATTCATCTTAACCATAACTAGTTCAAATGACTCAAATGAAACTAATGCTGGAGTTTTTCAATTGTTTATATTCTCATAGAAGTATACAAGATACAATTGAAGCAAAATCGATTTTGATTCACTTCAATCAATTCATGAACATTACAACAACGGTTTGCAAAAGATTGCATTTCTTAATATACAAATGTATTAGTTCAAACAAACCGATTTTAGAATATAACCCACTCAAGTATGCAAACGGGTACACATACCTAAGTAGCCAGATTTGGACTGTGTTCGCCAGTATGCAAACGTGTACGCGTACTGTCGTACACTTCCAAACTTAAGCTGATTCCAGTACAGGCACGCATACTGTAGTACTCAGACTTCAACTGACTTCTCCATTACACGTACATGTACGCATACTCTAGCTCCCGGCCTTTACCTGACCTCGCCAGTACGCATACGGGTATGCATACTACATTCCGGTCTTGTACCAACACATATGCAAGTACACATACTATGCTTCAATCCAATTATGGTCAAGTGTTCTAAACTCCCATTTCAATCACTGAATCATTCTTAGAGGACGACAATTGTTGTCTCACACAAACTATTAGCTTCAAAGCAATTTTCAAGTGATCGAATGATCAATATGAAACATTTTGAGTCTACATCAAATGACCGTCTCACACAAATCATGTAAGATGTTACAATGCGATTTTCACATGATCATCTTTTGAATTTCGTCAAGAATATAAGATGAACTTGGTTAAAGCGAAATCTTACCAACACATATTTCGATAAATATGTAAGTGAGTTAAACTCAGCTCGAAATATCAAATGTGTATAATTGAAGTCTATTTAGCTATACGACTTTTGTCTCAAATAGGAGATAGAGTAGAAAGACTTTTGAGTGATAGATGAGTTCAAGTCTCCACATACTTTTTATTGATGATGTTCTACAAGCTCCCCTTAGTATTTCTTCGTCTTCGATCGAAGTCTAATGCTCGACTACACTTT
The DNA here is from genome assembly GCF_003573695.1 of Papaver somniferum. Classification (NCBI taxonomy): domain Eukaryota; kingdom Viridiplantae; phylum Streptophyta; class Magnoliopsida; order Ranunculales; family Papaveraceae; genus Papaver; species Papaver somniferum. The sequence continues at coordinate 1,563,112 of NW_020621936.1, read as the reverse complement.
CTATCCTAATCTGAGACTTAGCTATAAGTAGACTAGAAATCAAGACTTATAGTTTTGGCAACTAAACTTGACAACAAGCTTGAGATAACAACGCTTGCGAGTTCGAGCGAGCAGTGCTCTAACACTGTTCGATTTTGATTTTAAAACCTAAAAAAAGAAAGTACCACATCGGTGTATTTGTTTTACCTGAAAGTAATTTTTAGGTACTAACAATTGGCGACCACAGACGGAGATCAACCTCTCGGTCACGAAATCAGATTCTTCATCCAATTAAAAATCAGTTCTTCAACCTTTTGAAAGCATGGTAGAGCTTAGATCCGGTGCAAGGGTTGATCCCAGTTATAGAAACCTCAATGGTCCAGATACTGAGAATATCCCTCGGAACATCATCCCAGAAAATAACACTACACGGAAGGTGGTGCCAATACTGAAGGGGGAAATGGGGGAACATCCCTGAGCATATCCGACCTGATGCAGAGACAAGAAAACCTGGCGAAGACACATGAATAGATGACGACTACTCAGACAGAAGTACTTGCCTGCCTCAGAACCTTAGCAGCGCAATTGACTCTAGAGCAACGTCAATTTCAGAGAGAGCAGTCCCAGAACACTCCTGGATCTTCCATCGGAGTCGACAACTTAAGGGAGAAGCTACGAGAAAATGGTGCTCGCACTATTGAACCAGGAAACAACCAGCAACCGAATTTCATCACCCGACAAGATTTGGGGAAGCTCCTACAGAACCGTGGAAAAGAGGAGTCATCAATATTTCACCATCATCAACCACCTTATACCGTGGGTGTTCAGAAAGCACATATACCAAGATTATATGTATCACATACCTTTTCTCTTTATGATGGAACATGCAACGCCCGTGAACATATCTCATGATTTCTAGAAGCTTTAGGAGTGCATGAGTACCACCAAGTATTGCGAATTAAGGAATTTTCCAAGACACTCACGAGGAGAGCGTATACTTGGTGCAATAATCTTTCCCCAAATAGCATATCCAGCTAGTCCGAAATGGTGAGCGCCTTTTATCGGAAGTATTTTTTTCGTTTCCGGAAAAATTACGTTCTCGGATTTGGGAAGGATGTTCCAACGCAACAACGAACATCCCAGTGACTATGTCAAGAGATACTTGGTACAATGATCTTGGGAATAATTTGTAAGTCTGTGCTTTTAGTAGGTAATAATAATCTCATGATCGATATCTTTAACAGTTTTTGGGATAAATATATTTGGTTTCCATAAACCAAAATATATCGCTCCTTGATTTTCTCCTATCTTATACTATATTATATATTCTTCTTGTCCGGAAGAAGACTATCTTGACATCAATGGAGAAATCGGTGAAAGAAGTTTAATCTCTTGATGATTTGGCAATATGTCCATCGGTCATGACTGAAACTCAAGATGCTCTACAACCTGATAATCTTCAAGATTCTCTGAGAAAACAAATTCTTACTGTTAGAAGTTGTATTAGGCATCATGAACTAATGATAAAGGATTCAAAAGAAGTACTTGCTGATCTTCAATCACAACTATTCGAGATGAGCAAACTTTTTATTAGAAAAGAAAGTGCTCGGAATAATTTGAATCCAGAATTCGAAAGTGTTGTCCACAAGGCATAAAATTAGAGAAAAATAGACATCAATGTATTGATTTATTTCAATATCTTTGTATAAGGTCTATTTTTGAATAAAACCATCACTATTTATGAATAAAAATATTATTTTATAATTTTTGTGTGATAGTTTCCAATTACATAGCTTGTGGATGAGTGTTTATATTTTTGTTATGTGTATTTGGTTTATGAGATGTCTGATTTTGGTTTTTATTAACCTTAATATTCGATCTCATATGAATGTAACCCTTATGATTTGTGTGGCTTTTTGATTTAGCGATATTAAGTTCTTGCCCATGTTGGTAGGCTTTATCAAAGGATCATAAGGTGTTCCGACTGAAACTCACTCATATGTGAAAATTCACAATATTTTTAATCAATTTGTGTTTACATGAGTGGTGTTTAGCATAACATATGTGTTTCAAGTTTTAGCTTTTGCTATTGGCACGCATTAGTTAAAACCGGTTCAACCTTTTTCTGGTAAAGGTTGCTTTTGTTGTTGTTCTTTTGTTCTTGCGAGATAATGAAAAACAATGGGGGAGAGTTCTTATTTGAACTTGCGCTTAATGATATATCTTTATGGGGAGAGTGGCTGCGGAAATTGAGATAACGAATTTGTTAGTTAATCATTTTCTTGTTTAAGAAAAGCCTGTTTATATTGCCTATATTTTGCTTTTGCTGAACAAAATTTGGGTACAATTGATATGTTCTATTATATTGTGTATGTATGTGCGTGAGATGCAATTGTTTTCGGTTAAGAAAAACTGTGTCAATTTATTTGACTTATTGTTTGGTATCTTCTTTATTGTTGGGTACCAAGTGTTTTTGCTTAACGAAATTCGCTGCAATCGCGGTGTTATAATGTTTATGTTTGTTTCAATTACTTCCAGTTAAGATAATAATTGTGTAAGTCAATTTATTTTGGTTTGTATGTATTGTTTAAGGCTTAACAAAATACGGATCATTTGTTTAGTCCAATTGATTCCGGATAAGAGAAACTAAGTTAACTCAGATCTTAGTTAAAGTTATCAAATTGGAGGATTCGGTTATTCAAGTCTAATCGAATGCCTTGACAAGAAAAAAAACTAGTTAACTAACCTAGTGTTTGTCTTATCTAAAGGGAAAGATCTAAGTTATTTTCTGAATAATTAGAGCCTAATAATAAGAGAAATAAAGTTGATTTTGATCTTTATTTTGGTCTTATTGAAATAAGCGATTGTGCATAGGAAATCAGTCTAGCAAGGGACTAAGTTTCTTAGTCGATTTGTTAGACTATTAGGGAAAATTGCTTCAGGCAATTGTTTTCTTGATAACATATTGAAACTAAATTACTTTGTAGTTTCGATTTGAATATTGGTTATCTAAAGTGGTATGTGAAACCTTTGTGCTTAACTCTTATAGGTTGTTTACAAGTCTTTTGGATTTGTAAGATAATTTCGGTTTGTTCTTTATTTGCTCGAACCTTTTGAAAAAAATGGGGAGAAATATATGGAGTAAACAAGTGATTTTTAATCAGTAGGAAAGGACAATTGTGCTTAAACGTTATATCTAACGAAAGATTAAAGCATTGACTAAGGGGGAGAATATCATATTGTTGTGTAGTAATTCTTACTACAAAAGGGGAATAACAAAGATGTTCAGATTAAATATTTACCTAGCTTACCGTTAGGGGGAGTAAAAGCTTTTGTTATTCAAATGTCAACAACGACATTTATTGATTGAATATATGCAGGTTATTGTGATATTGAAACTTGGAATCAAGAGTATGAATAATGAGTTATTTTGTAATTCGTTTAGCTCCATATGTAATTATAGTTTTGTCACTAAAATTGACAAAGGGGGAGATTGTAAGAGCATAGCTCGGTTGAACTCACCAAGCGTTGGTATGTCAGGTTTGGTTGTCATATTTTAGTATCAAAACTCATATAGAGTCGCTTGATTAAATACTAGAGTCAACTTCACTTGGGTTAGACTAGAAAGTCTAGGAATGTTGAGACATACAAGTATTACTCCGAAAACCTGAAGAATGTGAAGAAGTAACAAACTACAACGACGACATCATCCTTCCTCTTGAGGATAGTAATATTGACTTGAACTGTTTCATTCCTAACATATCTTTCAAGTCGTGTTATATTGAAAACATAACTGCGAAGCTGTATATACTGTACATATTGTATATACTCTAGTGATGTGACATGATCATAATAATATGATCATAGTATTAAAGAAGTAGACTACGAAGTATAACGCTTATCTTTTGAACTTCGTAGATATGATATCGACATAAACTTGTATATATTTATTATGTGAATGGGTTATGGTGATGATTTCATCCTAGGAAACAATGTTTTACATTTGTTTAAAGGAAGTACATTCATGAACTTGTTTCGTGAATCGAAAGGGAAACTAATAGGATTATTGGTCTGGCTATTCATTGCAAATCTTTGGATGACCAGTATGTGTGATTTAGTAGAACCGATCTTAACTCAGGTTATGTATCTTGGTATAACTAATCATAATGCCTAGAATTATGATTTGGTATGACTGGTTTTGATAATTAGTGTAACCGATCCTAAGTAATCACCATGTGATGGTATGATCAATCCTTCTAATTGGTGTGACCGATCCTAGTAATTGGTGTGACCGATCATAAGTGTTGTGTGTCTGATCCTTGTAATTGGTGTAACCGGTCCTGCTTTCTGGTGTGATCGATCACAAGTAATACCATGTGTAGATGGAACCGATCCTTGTAACTGGTGTAACCGATCCTAGTGACTGGTGTGACCGATCACAAGTGTTTCCATATTTTGGTACAACCGATCCTAGTGACTGGTAGAACCAATTGAACCCATGTATGTGATTTGGTATTTGATCAATCACATAGTAGTCTTGGAAAACGAGCGAACCAATTCTAAACTTGTTTGGAAGTGTGGTATAACCGATTCCAAGAATGCAAATCCATGTAAATATGAAATAAGGATTTGCAGTGAAAAGATGTCAACACATTTTGAACACGAGCAGTTACTCTTATCATTTATTGTTCAAAGATATTCCTTAGTACTCAAGGTTATTCTGTGCCGAAATAAATAATTAAGAATCTTTTAAATGAGGTTTTTGGTTTTATATGCTTTAATTACCAGCAATTATTGCATATATCTAGAGAATAAAAATTAATAATGTGCATTTACTAATTGGAGATTTTCTATTGAGAGATTTCAGAAATATTGGACAAGCATTTATTGCAATTAGGAAAACTGAATTTTGCCATTCATTATGAATCTTGGGAATATCTTCGGTTTCGGAAATACCTTGGTGTCTGATGCGCGTCGTAACCACAACAAATTAGTGAATATTTTTCCACTTAATTAACAAGTAATATAGTGTAGTCAAGTTCGTTCCCACGAGGAGCAAGAGGTTTTAGTTGTCTTACAATGTCACAAAAGGGGGATGTTGGTTTTAGATTTTATAAAGCAAAAGTAAATAAACAAAGCAATTAAAAAGATAAAAGAAAATCAATAAGAGAGACAAGATCAAAGAATCGTTCTTCGTTGCAAAACAATGATCCAAGTTATGTTCTTTTCCACTTTTTATTAGTCACAAATTATCACCAAACGTAGATATAGCAGCTAGATCAATGCTAACCCCTAAATTCCTTATATCACCGGACACGGAAGTTCTCGACTACTGGATTCTATTTATCAAACCATCAAGTAGTAGATCACTCAAGATGTAACTTAATTAAACACATTAAGATTCATGAATTTATTAGGTTGATATTAGTAGTTAGACTCTTAGATCAAGGTCTACTTGCTAACGTTGTTTTCACACACAATTGCTCCACGGAATCCCTCCGCAAGGTCTCGTGTTTCTACTTATTAAAGAGTCAAGAAACAATTACTTATCCCTTAAATTTGATGCGTGTCGTAACCACAACAAATTAGTGAGTATTTTTCCACCTAATTAACAAGTAATATAGTGTAATCAAGTTCGTTCCCACAAGGAGCAAGAGGTTTTAGTTGTCTTATAATGTCACAAAGGGGGGTTTTGGTTTTAGATTTTATAAAGCAAAAGTAAATAAACAAAGCAATTAAAAAGATAAAGGGAAATCAATAAGAGAGACAAGATCAAGGAATCGTTCTTCGTTCAAGTTATGTTCTTTTCCACTTTTTATTAGTCACAAATTATCACCAATCGTGGATATAACAGCTAGATCAGTGCTAACCTCTAAATTCATTATATCACCGGACACAGAAGTTCTCGACTACCATATTCTATTTATCAAACCATCAAGTTGTAGATCACTCAAGATGTAATTTAATTAAACGCATTAAGATTCATGAATTTATTAGGTTGATATTAGTAGTTAGACTCTTAGATGAAGGTCTAATCGCTAACGTTGTTTTCACACACAATTTCTCCACGGAATCCCTCCGCAAGGTCTCGTGTTTTCTACTTATGTAAAGAGTCAAGAAACGATTACTTATCCCCTAACTTTTACTAGCTTTAAATCAATTAACAAATCAATCTAGTTTCGCACCCTAAACAACCTATCAATCAATCATAAACATTAATATTAGTAAAAATACAAGATAATCATGTGAAAATTCAACGTAGATTTAAAACAAAACTCAAAACATGTCAAGAACTAAGAATTCATCCTCAATCAATAATAAAATTAGCTACTCATGCTAAGGAGTTCACACAAAGAATAAAGAAAAGAGAAGTGTTATGTGTGTAAAGGTGTATATCAGTTTTTTGAGAAAAATAGAGAACTTCTCTATTTATAGGCATCAATTTGCTGGCAATCTTCTTAGGACTAGGATCTTTTTCCCATAATAATTCCACATTCCAAATCCTTGTCTTTGTAAAATTCTTCCGCTTCTCTTCTAAATTCAATTTCAAGTCCAACTCCAAATCCAAGTCTTCACACCCATGAGAGTTCACACCAAATTCTATTAATTTTGGTCGCCGGAAAAATCCTGTTACCACCGGAAATCGACCGGGATAGCTACCGCCGGTCACTGATATTATTTTCCATCGATGAAATATTTCGTCACGGTGCTGTTAAATATAACTGTCAAACTGACAGTCTTCGTTAGTCAACCGGGTCAAGAAAGAGAGAGTCAGCCGAGTCAGTTATCGAGTCATCTGTCTAACTCGGCTTAATCAGCTGAATTGGTTGGCTCGGATCGATCACTGAGTTAACTCGCCTGTAAGAAAATTCAGGCAGAGTTCCGTCTATTTTCTGGGCATTTCTCAGGCCAATTACAGGCCGATCTAATATCTTCTTTTCCTGCACAATCATTCACAAACCTAACACACATCTATGCATTCACGGTTTAATCATTCATTATCCGAGTTCTATTTTGAACTCTTTTCTTGTGTCTGCAGCACCACCAACATCTCTGCATCACCTTTAATTCCATCCATAATATGCAGTACCAATCTCAGTCAACAGAACCGTCTCCTTTAATCTCGATCTGCTTCTTCTTCTCTCAGATTGACGGCAGCAGCAAAATTGAGTTCTTCATACACAAAACCTTCTTAGCAAAGCAACGCCACCATCGTCTGTTAAACCAACAAACCCTAATTATTTCATCACAGAAACTCTTTGATTCGAACCCAATCCATCTGAAGTTCATGGAAGCAAAACCCATATTTGATTCATCATTTTCTTCTTTCAGTTCTGTCTAATCTTGATTTCGTCTCCCGATATTTTATTGGAAGTTAAACCAAGATATGGTTATTTGGTTCGTGGATCAACATATGATGTTGATCCAGTCCAAGTGGATCAACTGCTGCAGTTGACACAGTCAAGTTGGATCAACATACGATGTTGACACACTGTGCGAAATTTGGAAATTCGAGCTAACTTGAGAAGCAAGTTGTGTCGGTTGTTGTATTTAGAGTTTTACTATGTTTAGAGTTTCTTTGTGTTTCTAGAAGTGTGCTTTATTTAGAGTTTGATTTTATTAGGAAAATACTTTGAGTGACTGTCAAGTTTGTGAGACTATAAGTGGGCTATTAATCCATAAGAATTGTACACCGAATTTGATTATCAATGTAGTCTTTTATTTTCTTCCGCGTGTGCTCTTCTCTCTCTTGCTCGATCCTACATTTGGTATCAGATCAAGGTGAGAGGAAGAGATGGGAGAAGGAGAAGAAGTTGTGCGAGATTTGATGGTTTAAAAAGATAGAGTTAGAGAAGAATTCATGAAATTTTATAGGGTTTCTAGTAAAAAAAATTATTAAAAAAAAAAGAATTGCGGAAGTTTGAGTTGAGAAGGTAGTTCTGTTGGTTTGTTCGTAGTTGTCCAGCAGCATTCGTATTGGTTTGTTCGTGTGAGTCCTGAAAGGACTTTGAACAAGGTTCTAGAATTAAAAAGAAAAGACTTGTTTGAAAGCCTGTCAAAAGAAGCATTGTTGCTGGTTTTCAAAGCAAAGAAGATTTTTTTTTTTTGATCGGTAAGGAAAGAAGATTCTGCAAGGTTACTTTTCGTGACTTGTTGGATTGGAGGCCAAGGGTTTGAAGCAAACAAAGAAGATGGTGATTATCTCTAAAGCAGATACAACAAGTTGTGAAGAAGCGATGTAGGCTGCTGCTGTTTGGAGATCAAGTGTTGCTGTCGGCGTCAGTTTGTTGGAGAGTCTAATTTGCCCTAGTTTCTAGTCATGGGTTTGAAGAAGGTTTAAAAGTTGGGAGTGTTGATGAAGGTTCAGGTAGCTGTGTTCAATTTCCAGAAGTTGGATATCGAGTTTAAAGGAAGGCGATGTACATTAAACAAGGTTGATTCCATGAACGATTGATAAACCTTTAGGGTTACAGTATATGGTTCAAGTCCGTGAGAACTGAGAAGAGTTTATGGCCGTGAAATCAGCTAATAAGATTGTTGCTGACAGAGATTTCTGCTGCCATGTATTGGTGGATGTGTATGAAAATTACGTTTGGTCGAGAAAACAATGGAGGAAAAAAAGATGGTGTTTGATCACGATGATGATCATCAGAGACATGACACGGATGGTGGTTGCTGTGATGAATGGGTGAGATACGAAGGACATGGAGACTTGGGTTTGTCTCGTATCTGTTTTGAACAAGGAAACTTTGTTGTTTGGTCCTAAGCCCACAAAGTTAGTTATAGTAGGGTCCAACCGGATTTTTTTTTTATTTAGATTTCCAAAATTAATTAAAACATGGAAATGACCATAATATCCATTGTTACCAAACGTGTGTGTTTACACGTTCATTATATCGAGTACATATCTATTACACTGATTATAAATTCGAGTACATATCTGCTACACTGCTTATAAATTCGAGTACATATCTGCTACACTACTTACAAATCTGAGTACATATCTGTCGCGTTGCTTACATTTAGAACACGTGTCCGCTAAATTACTTACAAATTCGAGTATATATCTGCTGCTTATGAATTCGAGTATGTATCTGCTGCACTGCTTACAGGAAAAGTACATGTTTGTTAGAATCAATGATAAATGAACTAGAAAACGTTTTACATCACATATAATGTAGGATCATACCAATTAATCTCTAATATTTCTTTAATACAGTATTAAATCATAGGAAAAATAAAGGAAAACCTTTATATGCACTGTAAACACAGAAAAACTATACAAAATTAGCACATATTTCAGTATTTCACATACGTACTCATGGATCAAACAAATAAAAATGTGACAACACTCTGAATAAAACAGAATCAAAAGAAGTTTCTATCAGTACACCATATACGTACTGCGTATTCATGAATTAAAAATCAACTGCATGTAAATAAAAATTGATGCATTCATGAATATAACATAATCAATGCACATATTTCAGTATTACAAATACGTACTCATAGACCGAACCCAAAAACAATGGCAAAACTATGAATAAAACAAAATCAAAAGAGGTTTCTATCAGTACACCATATACGAACTGCGTATTCATGAACTAAAAAATCAACCGCATGTAAAGAAGAAATGATGAATCCTTGAATATAACCGAATCAAAACACATGTTTCAGTATTACACATATGTACTCATGGATCGAACCCAAAAACAGTGGCAAAACTTTGAATAAAACAAAATCAAATGAACTAAAAAATCAACTGCATGTAAAGAAAAAGTGACGAATCCATGAATATAGACGAATTAAAGCACATATTCAGTACTACACATACGTACTAATGGATCAACCCAAAAAAAACAGTTTGTATCAGTATTCCACATATGTACTGCTGATTCATGAACTAAAAAACAATTGTATGTAAAGAATCTATCAAAATAACATAATCGAGAGAGTATTATTTCAGTATCGAAGATATGTACTTATGAATCAAACAACAACAAGTGATAAAACTAAGAACAAAACAGAATCAAAAGCACTTTGTATCAGTATTCAACATATGTACTGTTGGATAATACCCCTGAAACAACAAACAAGCACGATTTTGATAAAATGAAGAAGCAAAAACAACAAGATAATCAAATCGAAAGTTCAAATATGTTAAAAACATCATAATCTAGCCAAAAAATTGAATAATTACGATCAAGATTCATAAAAAAACAAAAATAAATGCAAAAAACAAACAAAAAACGAAACAAGAAAGTGAAAACGTAATCAAAACGATCCGATCTTCACAGATTCAGTTGAAAAAAAAACAACAACAACAGAAAGAGATATTACATAACATACCTGTAAATCTTCAAAGAGATCTTCATAAAAACTCTAGCTCGTAATCCAAAAGCAGGAGCAAAATTTGAGAAGATGAAGAAAGAGAGGAGGAGAGCGGAACTCAGATCTGTAAAAAATGGTGATTTTCTTTAAGAAATATATATGCATTATCAGGGAATGGGTAGTTTGGGTATTTTTAAAAGTGGATTATGACATCCCGCACGTGTACCGGACCAGGGGATAAAAAATTTGGTCCAATTTCCTCTTTTTCTTTTTATTATGGACCTCTGGTTACTGGGCTTTAGTGGGTGGACCTGCTACTAACTAAGACTACTATAATAGTACCTATTGGTAATTCCTACTTTGAACAAATCAAAAGGACCTGAGATGTAGGTGTTAATTAACGAGTCTTGTGTGAAAGGAGTGATGGGTTCTGGTGGAGGACACCGCCGGCTAAACCTAGGTTGCGAAGAATCAGAAGCTCGAGTTATACAAGGAAGTTTATAGTTTCGGAATTTCAAAAACAGGGAAAAGCTCGGTAAAAAAAAAAGAAAAAAAAAGTAAAGAAAGTGTTATTGGAAGTTGGTAACAGTATGTGATGTGTTACAAAGAAGATGTCACAGTTAAGAAGAATTGTTACAGAAGCGTAACCGAAGAAAAGTGTCACAGTTGTGACAGTGAGCGTGACAAAAGGGTTATAACAGTGTAGAAAGTGTGACAGTTTATGTAAGAGGTGTTGCAGAAATCAGAATTGATGATGATTGAGAAAAAGGGTTGCTGTGGCAGAGTATTGGTTGATTTTAGAAGGTAAAGAAGCTTTGGGTGAGTGGTTGTGTTCAAAGGGTTAGGTCATGGATTCGAAATCAAAAAAAAAAAAAAAGAAGATCAAAGTTGGTACTGCAGTCGAGAGAAGGACTGATACAATTTGATGGTGTTGATTTCGAATTCAGAAACTTATAATGACAAGGTAAGTTGGGTGGTTATGTTTGAGCTTAAGGGAGGATGGTATCACGTTAAGCTCAAACATAAAGATTGAAGAGTTTATGGCAGAAACTTGGAATGTGGCAGACTTTGAGTTAGTTATTGCTTGTGGCAGAAGCATAACAAGGGAAATATTGTGAGAGAATCTTGAAGAACAAAGAAGTGTGAAGGTTTCGCAACAATAACGTGACTGGAACAAGAGTAGAAGAAACAACAACAAGGTTATGAAGAAAGAGAAGATTAATCACCAGGTGGTGATGAGAGAGTGAAGAGAAGAGACGTCACAAGGTTGTGATCGTGAGTTGTGTGAAGCAATACCAGTGGGGATTTGGCTAGAGTTGTGTGAAGAAATCCCAGTGGGGATTTGGCTAAGAGTTGTGTGAAGCAATCCCAGTGGGGATTTGGCTAGAGAAGTGAAGAAATTCCAGTGTGGAATTTGAAGAGTTGAGTGGAAATCCTGTGAGTGAAGTGGGTAAACAAGAGTTGAAGTTGAGATACAATACTCAGTGAAGAAAGTATGAAGATGAGCTACAATGCTCGGTGAATTCAGTTAAAGAATCTGGTTTTGTGTTTGGTTAGCAAGTTGTATAGAACACAACAAGGTGTTTCTAGCTTGTTAAGGTTTGTGTTCCGCTGCGATGAAGAAGAATGTGAAAGAAGTTTGTGATTATTTCTATGGTACGATAGCAGTACGAAGTGAGTATTTGATGATTGTTGTTAAGTAAATGAAGAAGATTGGTTTGTCAGCCGAGTTACAATTTGAGATGCGGTTTGTGAATTGAATTTGATAATGATGACGGAATTCTGGTATGAGAAAAGACAAGAACGTGTTAACGTTTATCAATGGAAGAAGAGGAAAAGAAAATGATAAAAGACAAGGACGTGCAAACGTTTATCAATGGAAGAAGAGGGTTACATAATTCACGTTGAATGATATCTTGGTTTAAGGGAGGATGTTGGAACTTAAACCAAGATATGGTGATTTGGTTCATGGATCAACATCATATGTTGATCCAGTCCAAGTAGATCAACTGCTGCAGTTGACACAGTCAAGTTGGATCAACATACGCTGTTCACACTGTGCGATATTTGGAAGTTCGAGTTAACTTGAGAAGCAAGTTGTGTCGGTTGTTGTATTTAGAGTTTTAATATGTTTAGAGTTTCTTTGTGTTTCTAGAAGTGTGCTTTATTTAGAGTTTTATTTTATTAGGAAAGTACTTTGAGTGACCGTCAAGTTTGTGAGACTATAAGTAGGTTATTGAGCCATAAGAATTGTACACCGAATTTGATTATCAATGTAGTCTTTTATTTGCTTCCGCGTGTGCTCTCCTCTCTCTTGCTCGATCCTACATCTCTGTCTCTCAGTTTTACTTCAAAACCTATTCATCCATAGATAATCGATCTTCACCAGCTTCTCAATTTCTATTTTCTCCATTACCAACACCATCTTCTTCAATTTCTCGGTTTCAATCTCACGGAAATAACAGCAGTGGCGGCTGTTTTATTTCTTCTCAATTTCAGGTGTAATAACAAATGAATGGGAGAAAATCAATTTTGGGGTTATAAAAGTGGGACAGCTATTTGCACTCACTGTGCTTGGATACAACCACCCATTGACAGCCCCTTAACCTTAGCTATCTGTATTTAGTACTCCTCCAAATAGAGTTGCCTCTTAACCTGGCTGGGCTCCAGATAGTATTCTTCTGTGAAATGACAATTTCCCCCTTTTTGCTCAAATTGGGTGATTTCTTCTTCTTTTCCTCCGTGCGACTCCAGAGTAGCTATAAAACTCAAAGCACGCGTGGTATACGTAATTTACAAGAAAAATAACAAAGAAAGCATAACCAATAGATAATAAATCAGGTGTATTCTACACCTATCATTATCCAAACATCCTTGGTCTATAAATATCTAAGTTTGCATTTCTAGCAAACTATGTTAAGAGTCAGGTAAACTTCATTTCTTGTTGTTTCTGGTAGAGCCGTCTATTCAGAGAGGAAAGCATCCTAATTAGGTGAAATCTCTTACGACCGCTCGTTTAAAGATTTTTGTGGGATCAAGAAGCTCTACGAGTACCGTTGGTGGGAAACTAGATAATTACAGTGTTATTAGTTTTCGATTGATTTGATTGACTAATGGTTGTTGAAATTTTGATTGTACCTAGTTTTTTTTATGATTGAGGATCTTTTCTTTTGATATAAGATTCACTCAAACTAGATCAGAGTATCGACGAGATCTTCAGAACTGTTGTTAGATCTAAAGACATCTTGTGATAATCCATTGTTAACAAACTCTGTTCTGTGTGTGATTGATCACAAGAGATTCAGGTGGTGTTGTGCAGGTTATTGAAGATAAAAGAAGATTTGAAGACGAAAAAGATTTCTTATTAGTTTTCGAATTTTTTAAATTGTGTGCACAAACCTTGATCGGCTGGGATCCAACTAGAATCGATTTATCGATTGATTAGTTGCGTGTGATCGACATTCTCTATATTTCTCTTTGAGATTTATATTGATTGAGTGCGAATCTATACTTGACTATTTAGGTAGTTAAATTAGATTAATTTAACCAAAAAAAAGAGTTTATTAGATTAAACATAAGAGCCTTTGTCAACGACTCATCTAAATCTTGTAGCAAGATTGATTAAGAGTGGCTGCCAAACAGATTCTTCCTTTGATGTTTGGAATACGATCCAAAGGACTTGATATTCACGTGCGTGACTCTAGAAGTCGAAGGCGCAGTGATACTGAGGGAATTCAGTAGCTAGGGGTAGTCTGCTTGGTCTCAACTATACGAAGTTGGTATTAGATTTGGTGTAGCGGCTTAATTATGAAAGTATTCAAAACTGGACTAGGTCATGGGGTTTTTATGTATTTGCGGTTTCCTCGTCAAAAAAATCTTGTCGTGTCTTTTACTTTGATTTCCGCATTATAATTGTTTATTATAATAAACTAAAATACACATCTAAGTTAACTACGCATTACTTGATAGTGACCCTATAGAGTTTGGTTATTACCGAACCTACTATCAAGTAACACACTTTGTTGTAATATTGTCTTGATCTTGTATCCATAGTCAATCAAACAAGTTATCTTGTTTTTGTATTGTCTCGATCTCGTATTCATAGACAATTACACGAAGTGTGAACTGAATTTCCGTATTGTCTCGGTTCTGTCCATAGACTATCACATTCGGCAGATGACTTATAGGTTGAAACAAAACGATTATGTTGTATTTGTGTACCCTGGTCTTTTTAGGATTAATAATGAAATATATTGAAAAAATAGTCGAACAAGCTTCGCTATATGAACATTTGCTAACGAAGATGAACCATATCGCAAGTCATCCATAATAGAAAGCTTCTCTGAATGCACCATCGAGTGAAAATAGTTGTTTCCAACTAGAGAGTTTTGTCCATATAAGAGAGTGAAAACAATGTAGAAAGGGTTGAGCTTTTAAGGGTTCAAATCAGACTGTGAGAGATACAACCACCGAGATCGAGCATCCTTCTACCACATTGAGCACTTGTAATCTTCTGCAAATCATAGCGAAATCACCCCCTGGATGTACTTTTTAACACTGAACCACGTAAATTTCTGGTGTCTTGATATTTAACATACTATACTCTCAAATCTAGTACCTCCATCGTGAATACTTGACTGATAATCGTTGTTCTTTGGTATACTGTGGTTTTCCTACAACTACAAAGTTATGTCTTAATTATTTATTGGTCTAAGTATATATAAATCCCCTTCGAAACCCACGTGATAAGCAACACATTTGTGTCGATGAGATTCATGATGCAGAAATTCTTGAATGTAAAGAGAAGTCTATCCCATTTTTCTCCTGTTGGGATATGCTAACCCTAGCATTTTGAACTAATACTTTTTTTAAAAACTATTATTGGGGTTGCATCCTCGCTAGGTTTTTTGGGCTGCACTGGGTCATGGAATAGTAATTCTTATAACCTCCTATCCAACAATTTTGTATAATAGATAAAGCACCCGGTTAGATTAGTGCTAATTAGAATGATTAACTAAACTAATTACAATTAGTGTATATATTAGGATTAACCATTCGAATAATTTCTGGAAATCAAAACTTTTTTCATCATTTTTTTTTATTTGATTCAGTAGATGATTTTGAAGATTTTAGTTTTAAATTTTTTTACGGAAATCAACCACCCAATATGATGAAGTATATCCTCAAAGTTCTTAGGGGATGCTTATATTTTGAGGATTTTGTAGATCCAATCCGGTTAAATCCATCAATTTTTTTAAATTTTTTTGTTGCAGTTACGGTTGGGAAATATTGTCGACCCAGCCGTAATTGGTAATTTACGGCTCGGAATTGAGGCAATCTCCTCCGTAAGTTATTTTCACGGTTGGGAAATGAAAAACTCCCAACCGAAAGTGTTTTTTCTTTGTTTCAGTAATTATCAGAAATTGTTTCGGCTAGGTTTTCCAAGCCGAAAATACAATTTACGACTGGGAAGCCTAGCCGAAACAAGCACGTTCGGCGGAGAAAACCTATCCGAGATTTTTATTTTATTTTATTAGAACCGCTTGCAGCTAGGATTTCCTAAGCGTGGACACCTTTTTACGGCTGGAAATTTTTACTGGGTTACGATTAGTAATTATCATTTCTCAACTGTAATATAGGATTTACGGTGGGGAAAATAAGAACTCCCAGCCGTGTACAGTTTCAAAAACTGTTTCTTTTGCTCCACTTAATCGAACCGAATTTTTTGGCCTATCCAAAATAAAAATAAATTGTGCGTTTCTTAGTTTTGGTTTTTTTTTATCATCACGACACGATGGAAAAGATGAAGAAGAAGAATGGAAAAAAAATATTGTTTTTTATGATCCTTATTTTCATCACGATGCGATAGAGAATCACGCTGTGATGGAGAAGATGAAGAAGGTTTTTAAATGATAATCATCTTGATCGTGATGAAAGAAGGAGAAGAGAAGAAAAAGAAGAAAAGATTTTTTTTTTCCAAAAATAAATAAATAGTTAGATTATAATTTATTTATGTAGTAAGGGTAAATTTGACTTTTCACATGCATAAGTCCCACTCCCCAAAGTTCGGATATTAGATAGCTTATGAAGCCTCCAGATCTATAACGAAAATGATTAACCTACCTACCAATAATCACGCGTGAAAATCCTGCGTCTAATAGGAATGGGACCCACATCAGCCCATCTACCAACCAAATGTTGAGAGTTTAAATCTCATCTGTCCATTTTTTCTGTCGGGAGATTTTGCGGTGGAAAAGGTTAGTGAATGTAGCAGTTCCCAATCTAAAATGATTCTTTTTTAATGACTACGAGCAAAACAATCTATGGACCAAACATCCTGGTCGTACTAGATGACTCATGGACAAAATTGCCTTAGGAAAAAAAGAAAAAGAAAAAGAAGGAGAAAACAAAAAAGCTAGGCTATCCAAAACAAAAGAAAAAGACGGGGCTTGGATAAAGAAATATATGCAGTGTAGAATAAAGAAGTATATATCGACAATTTAGTGCTCAGTCTAGGTTATTTCTTAGAAAACCATTTTGAAAACTGTCGATTTCAGGATAGTCCTTGTTGTTCATTTTATGAAAGACACGAGAGATCTTTTCCAGCAGAAAATGGAGACACTGCTAGACAACCAACTACTTTTTCTTTTGATGAGCGCAGCTAACTTTCGCAAAAGTAGATGTATTCTGACCTATATATAATAATGAAATCATTCTGGTTGGCGAACTTATTCTAGTACATTGGATAAGTAATTCTTAATAGCCTACATAGATGGGAAACGTGAAGTACAATGGACCGGAGGTTCATAGTCAGTTCACAAACCACAACCTATTAATTTCTTTGTTGAGAAGGTCACGTAATTTACAACTTTAGCTCGCCATTAGTCTTCGCTACTCCCATGCTGCCATGCATGCTTATAACAATGCTCAACATATATGTTTTAAAACAACACAAAATGGGTTAAAAAGATTAAAATTAACAATTCCAGGGTAAAAAGGACATTTAGATTTTAATACTGTTTAAATTAGGGGTGTCAACGGGTCCGGGTCTTCCAGGGTATCACTAGACCCGGACCCTACTTATAAAGGTCGGGTCCGGTTTCTAACGGTTCCGGGTCCGGTTCCTAAATTTGTGGACTCAGAACCGGACCCGTTTAAATATCCGGGTACCCGTTGGGTCTAAAGAAAACTATTTAAAAAATCTTAAAAACTTAATATATTTCTCTTTTTAGCTTGGATTTAAGTAATTTTTATAAAAAATTATTATTATTTCTTATGAATGTACTAAATAAAGATTAAATGTAAGAGAAAAAATTTAAATGAGTAAAATATCAAAGCTAAAACTAGAAAAAATACTTATAATTTTGCTAAAAACATGAATAAAAGAATGAATAAACGGGTACCCGATACCCGCGGGTACCCAATGGGTATTACCCGTTTGGACTCGTTTAAATTCGGGTCCAATCGGGTAATTACCCGCCGGGTCCTAAGTAGCTAATGGGTCCAACTTTAGGACCCGGAACCGAACCCTAATATACCGGGTCCGGTTCCGGATCCGGGTAATGGGTACCCATTGACAGCCCTAGTCTAAATGGACAAAAATGTAAAAATAGGCAGGATGTAAACAATTTCATCCTATCCATTTTCAAATACTTTTTCTTATTTTTAGCATTAGTTTGGTATTGTTGCGGCTTCTGTAAAAGCACTTTTCTGCTGTGTGTTGTTGTGCTGTGCTGTGAGAAAAAAGCAGTTAGACGTTTGGTAAAAAATTAATTAAAGTTAAAGCTGATTAAAAAAGCTATCAAAGTGTGTTTGGTAAAATATGAAATTCAACCATTGTTACTGTAGCAAATGACAAAAACAGACATATCTCTGAAATAACTTTACTTAGTTTTATTAGGCTCAAAAATAATTAATATTTTATTATTAAATATAAATATATATAATATTAGATTTACTAATGGTCATTATTATTATGATTGTTAAAAAAAAATATTTTACTTAACCACTTTTATTATATATATATATATATTATAAAAAGAAGTGGTGTGTGTGTAGCCTTACAAATCCGACCATCGATTTTGTCACCCACGATGGAGATCGATCGGTTATATGTCCTATATAGACGTCCGTCCGATCCTGTTTTTAACATATAATTTTGGACGGCGTGGATTATGTCGCGGCGCAGGACAAAGCTAACCCTAAACCAAAAATTATTCCTATACACGGCTAACCGTGACTAAGCATTCGTAGTCGTCAATTTTTTTATGGTAAGGCTTCGAATTTGATTTCCTTAATCCTGCCCAATCGTAGTTTTCCTAAATCACTCCAGGCACAGATTGACTTATTATATATTGTATATAGCCGTCTGTTGGATCGTTTGGGTTTCCTAATATGGCTAGGCACAGATTGGCTTGGCTAGGTTTCCTGAATTTCCTAAAACCATATTAGCGGTATTTCCAAATTTATTTAGTTTATGCACCAGTATATAAGAAGACTTCCCCATTAATTAAGTTTGTTAATAACAAAAAAGAGGCAATTGATCGGGTTTGTCAGAAAGATTGGTTATCCGTGTATTCTGGTATTTAGATTGCTTCATAGTCCTTCGGAAAGCAGCTCAGGTTATTATTCATTGGTTCTTCAATTTGGGGTGAAGTAGTAAAATTCTAGGATTTTTTCCTTTTTTGTGATAGAATATATTAGTTTTTCCTTTTCTCCTTTCTGTCTGCATCCGGATTATATATGTAGTGTTCAATTTTTGTTATGTGTGTTATGTTTATGTTAATGCAGGATCAAGCACTTGATCAAAGAATTACAAGAAATCAATAAGAAGAAATTCATTATAATGAAGAAGCTTACATGAAGAAGTTGGTGTTGATTTTTCAAGAAAGCTTTTTTCTCCTCTATGTTCTCTACGACCCCTTCGTCATCTTCATCTCCATCTTCACCACCAGATGAAGAAGTCGCCGATGAAGACGGTTTCTTCTCTTGATCACCGTCAAAAAAACGCTAAAACCATATCATCAGTAATATCCACTGGATCATCAACACGACCTGATGATAAAAAAAAGTTTGGTAATTCATCTTCAAATCCAGTTAAAATCCTACGACTCATTGGATTATTAGTCTCCCGCTAACTCTACCCATGATTAAAAAAAAAATCTTTGATTATCTTAGAAATGATTGGAATACTGTGCAACAAACCACTAGGACATCCTTAAAGGACCACGGTCGGGGCTGTAAGCCCGGACTAATTTGACCAGACCAACGAAACACTAGGACACCCTTGAGAGGTCACAGCCGGGGCTGTAAGTCCCGACTAATTTGACCCGACCAACAAAATACTAGGACACCCTTGAGAGGCTGCTAATTTGACCCGACCAACAAAACACTGAATTGTAGGACCCATCTAACTTATAGGCTTGATATTTGACAGTACTGATTAATCAATTTTGCTAATGACTAACATTTTATGGGAGAATACTCACCAGCCGACCAAATAACAAAAGAAAATCGAAAAAGGTTGAGTCCCGGCCGTAGGCCGGGGTGATACCTAGTATATATATATATATATATATATATATATATATAATTTTCAAACAAAAAATCAAAGTTAAATTAATTACTTTTTATTTTTATTTTTATTAGTGGAATATTAAAAGAATTGGTATATAAAATAATTTGAAAATAAAAATAAAAATATTTAAAGAATAAAATACAAGAAATAAAAAAATTGATTGTTTATAAGTTTAAGGACATTTTTTGTCATTTATAAAATAAAGTATGGATAAAAATGATAAATCAAACATTAAATTTAGGTGGGACTACAACTTATGCTTTTGTAGCTTTTAAAAGCTCCTCCTCCGAAGCTTTTAAAAGTTGAGGAATTTCGCTAGTGCTTTTGATAAAAAAACACTTTAGTTTTTTTTTACCAAACACTAATTTCACAAATTATTGACATATATAAATTTCGAAAGTGTTTTTGAAAAAATAAAAGCATTACCAAACTTAGTCTTAATTTACATCGGGATGCATCCAGTTTCATCCTTACTATTTTTTAAATTTAAGTCAGGATGAATCCAGTTTCCTCCTTGCTATTTTTTTAGTGTCCATTTCACCCATACTAATTTTTACTCGTCCATTTGTACCATGTTTTAAAAATATTTGGACAAATGACCCATTTTCCGTTAAAACAATAATAATACCGTCTCAGGGAACATTTTAACGAGTACTAATACAATACCATGGCAAAGCTCGGCTGTAGAATCAGATAGAACGAAATATGAGATTTTATTTGTTTTTTAAGTCTAGAAAGAAAAACAAATTCTTGATTATCCTTCTTTTAGCACATGGTGTTTTTGAGCAAAAGTAGAAAAAGCATGAGAACCGCAATACATCTTATTAGTCCGCGACTTGGCTTTCACCCTTACGTTGCTTATGATGGTGTTAGTTTTCCAAACTAAAATCAATATTGTCCTACCATGTAGTCAAGTTTACTACACACCTAAGTAGACTTCCCTTCGTGACATCAATAAAGGTTTGATCAACGACCTACTACTACTCACCTAACATCCAAACTCTGAAGTGTAAATGTTGATCCCATATAACAGCACATATGAATTCAGATCCTCCGTACTTCACCAGTTCACCCCATTCTTCCATGAATTGTGTTGCGCTCCCCCATTTTGGTCTCCCAAAACTAAACTCTTGCTTTATGATAATAATCCACCTAAAAGAATGATATTATCATATGCGACTTGTGAATGTTCTAATATTGGGATTGATGAGTCATACCAATGAACAACGGTGATCATTTAGATATCGATTAGAAGTAAAGCAAAAGAGATGATGAGAGTCAAGCCATACCTACCCCACACAAACTTAACGTCTAAATTAATGCATCAAAATTCTAATTATATGAAAAAGTTGTTTATATATACTTGAAAAGCTCAAACCCATTCCTTGATTGTATTTCCGCCTCTTCTATTATACTTTTTTTTTTTACCCGATGTCTCTCTCTGCAACAAAGATAAGGGATTCATTAACAGTACTCTTCTCAAATCTCTGCACATTTTCTCTTATTCTCTTCTACATTATTCTTTTTGAATCAGTGTTTTACATCATATCAGTTGTGGACAAGTTATGGCGACATCCTAAGCGTACAAACAAAACGATAGAAGAGCATATTCCGGCGGCTCAATATAGAGCCGAAATTAATTCAGAACCGGTTGAGTGTTCTGTTTGTTTATCAAAATTTGAGGAAGGAGTGGTGATTAGAGAATTGCAATGTAGCCATTTTTTTCACAAGGATTGTGTTGATAAATGGCTTCAACAAGAGTCCCCGACATGTCCTATGTGTAGGAAAACCGTGAAAATCGTCGTCAATCATGGTGAATTTCTAAACCATCAAGAGTTCGACGGCGCCAATGAGTTGTTGTTTCCCATGTTGTGCGGAATGCATGGTAATCATTTGCATAGATTTTTCTACTGATTAACATTATTTTTTTTGACGCTTGATGATTTTTATGTATATAACACAGGTAGGGCTGCACATGGTTCGGTTTTCATCGGTTTTTTGAAAAAATTAAACCGAAACCGAACTACTCGGTTTCCAATAATGAAAACCAATGAAACCATTTGGGTAGTTCGGTTTTTCTCGGTTCGGTTCCAACTCGGTTTTGTATAAAACCATTCGGTTTTTGGTTAACCACTGAAATTTTTTATATCTGTCAGTCTCACAAAAATGACAGGCAAATTTTTCTGAACCTGTCACTCAAGTTTCAAATACATCAAATGTTCCAACTTCCAATACATATTGATAGAAACATTAAATTTTAAAGAGTCTAGTTTCTCCTTAATAACAAAAATGAAAAAACATCAAAAAATCATAATCATAAGTTCATAACTGACTACACATCATGAAAAAACATCAAAAAATCATAAACATCACCAGACATGTTTTCATCATTTGCATAGAGACACTTGTACTCTTCGAAAAGTTCTTGAAAATCAGTTTTCACATAAGTCGATAAGTGTTTACGTAATGACGGACCCGTGATATCTAAAGTATCAAGAATAAAATTTAAACCTTTCATCTTCTCACGTGGATCAAGCAAAACAGCAATGAACATGAGAGTGTTCATTTTCTCATATTCTCCCCAATACTTATTAAACTTGTCTAGCATTTTAGTGCCCATACCAGAGAGAAATGGATCTGAACTTTTTACCCATGTGTTCATTGTTCTATGAATGACACTTACGTTAAACAAGAACTCATGCGAAGTAACACGAGTACAGTAAGAAAACTTGACAGTCAAATCAAAGAATACCTTTAAAAATTTTCCAAATGATCTTGCATTGGCCCAATCTTCCATATATGGAGCATGTATAGGAGGCGGAGGAGGGGCCTTCTTCTTGCCTTTGTTATGAGCAATAGTAGAAGCTTCTTCCATGTCAACATCATTACTAGCACCGGTAGAAGTAGAAAATACAGGAGGGATGGATCTTTCGTTGAAACAAAACTTCTTTTTGAAAGCCTTATCTTCCCGTGCTAGCCTTTCAAAAGCTTTCTGATATCTACAAGCAGCTTCCAACATCATGTAAGTGGAATTCCATCTTGTATCCACATCTAAAACTAAACCTTTTTTGCAATCTATCTTTTCTTGTTTAGCACAATCCATAAACTTACTCAACCTAGCAGGAGAACTCATCACATGCTTCACCACTGCCCTTACTCTCTTAATAGCCATGTGATACTCTCCCAAGCCAGCATTCACAACAAGTGCAAGCACATGAGCAGCACATCTAACTTGCATAAACTTAGTATTCAGTACACCTTTTGAACTAATCACTTGCTCCTTTAAATGACCATCCTCCCTTAGATAATCAATAGCTAAATCATTAGCACTAACATTGTCAAGAGTAATAGTAAAAACCCCAGGAAGTTCCCAATCTAACAAACATTCCTCTAACATCTTCCCAATTACCTCACCTGAATGACCTAAAATTTGGAAAAAGTTGATTACCAGTTTGTGCAGCTTCCAATCTTTATCAATAAAATGCGCAGTTACAACCATGTAGCTTTTATTTTGGGCATTTGAGGTCCATGTGTCAGTGGTGAGACAAACTCTCACATTGTTTTCCTTGAAGTAGTTCTTCATCTTCTCCTTTTCAGCTTCATACAAATTTAACACACCCCGCGAAATGGTCATACGAGAAGGGATCTTGAATCTGGATTCAAGTACCCTACAAAGTTCCTTGAACCCTTCTCCTTCAACCACTCTAAACGGCTGCTCATCTAAAATCACAAATAAAATCACTGCCTTTGTACATGCATCTTGATTAAAAGTTGCTGCAACCAATTTTCCTTCTCCTCCTAGCCTAGCCGGTTGAAAATCAAGCGTTTGCTGTCCTTTTTCCTCCTTGGGCTTCTTTTTACATATCTTCAAATGATTATTCATACCACCTGTCCCATACTTGGTACCCTGAGCTGCAATCTTTGTCTTACAGTGGCGACATTTTGCATATTTCGAAGGCTTGGGGTCCATATCAAAGTGGTTCCACACATCAGAACGTTTCTTTCCCTTTGGTTCTGTCACTTGACTCACTTCTGTGTCATCTTCAGTTGCATCTTCAGGGGTTTTACGCTTATTGCTATGTGTTTCTGTCACTTTTATGACAGCTTCAGTTGCATCTCCATCTGCACTAGCATCTCCAGCAACACTAGCATCTTTAGCAGCACTTGCACCTCCAGCTGAATTTGCACCTCCATCTGAACTTGCATTAGGTGGAGGTCGAGGTGGCCGCTTATTAGAAGAAACAGAGGCAGTAGGTGTTGAACTGGATCCTCCTCGCATTGTCAAAAGGCAAGTCTGCAATGTGATAAACCATACATTTAATTTAAACCATACATTTAAGCAAAACCCCAATTTTTGGTTGTATGGGGTGATTACAAAAATGTTAAGAATTACAAATCTTAAAATAATTCTAACTCTCTGCATTCTTCTAAATTAACCGTATATTAGGCACAAAAATAGTCATTTTCACATGGAGACTTATTCTTTCTACCCATTACTAATCAACTTTCTGATTCTTTCTACCCATTACTAATCAACTTTCTGATTCAATTCACAAAAACCCTAACTTAAGAAGAAATTAAAATGAAACCCTATACAATTCTCTATTCTTAAATTAAGAACAAACCCATCACTAATTACTCATTTTATAATTCAATTTCACATATATTTAAGAATAATTGACAAACCCTAATTTATGTATTCTGATTTACCTTCCCTAATTTATGTAAATCAACCTAAATGACCAATTTTACATTTGAAATCCCCAATTTTTTTCAATTTTACAAACCCTGATATCATAATTAAAATCATAAACATGACAACAATCACATAAATATGAA
This sequence comes from Papaver somniferum, assembly GCF_003573695.1. Lineage (NCBI taxonomy): Eukaryota > Viridiplantae > Streptophyta > Magnoliopsida > Ranunculales > Papaveraceae > Papaver > Papaver somniferum. Next base: position 1,538,385 of record NW_020621936.1, on the reverse strand, counting down.
CATGACAACAATCACAAGATTCACAACCAAACTACTTGCAGAGATCCCTGTAAATCAAGAATAAAGGTACAAAAATCAAACAAAACGAAAAATTAAAAAAAAAAAATTAATCAGTAATTTCAATAGCAGATTCAAAACCCCCAAATCTCCATTTCTAGTAAAAAAAATTTAAAGGAATCTGAAACAAAACCCAGATCTACAAAGTTTCAAAAAGAAATCAAACCTGAAAGACACCAGAAGTAGGAGTAATCAAAGAGAAGTTGGATTGAACAGCACCAGAAGAATCACGAGAAAGAGCTTCCTGAACCAATTTCCTCTACAAATCATAAGCACAGCTGCCAAAAATCAGTCGAGTCGAGTGAAGTTGGAAGTGGAACTGTCTGTGGGAAAGCTTTCTGATAATATGATATCTATGAAAGAAGAGAAGAGCGATGTAAGTTATTACTTATTAGGGTTAAATATCCCCATCAACGGCCTAAAATCATTTAATCCTACGGTCACTATTAATCGGTTAACCAATTGGTTATTGGTTCGGTTTTATTTCAAAACCTAAACCGAAACCGATACTGTCGGTTATCTGAAACTGACAACCATAAATGAACCACAGGAATATGGTTATGGTTCGGTTCGGTTAAAAAATTTCGGTTTTCGGTTTCGGTTTCGGTTATGGTTCGGTTTTGTGCAGCCCTAAACACAGGTAGAAATTAGTATACAATACAAAATTTTATGCAATCATTTATCTCTTGGAAAAGTACATTGATTATACTTTAAAGTTAAATTTTTAGGTAGATTTCAAGAATTATTGCAGATGATTCCTTGTACGGATCAACTCTCAAGAGTCTCAAGACTTCGAAGGTCTTCGATTCTATAAAATTTGGATAAATGCACCACAAATATGGCGTACGTACGATTCAAATTCACTACTCAAATGCATACAAACAGTAATCGATTGAATGCATCTAGAGTGCACTGGTTAATTACATAAATCAGTAGCACTTTCAAATAAAAATATCGCTTGCACCATTTTTAGAGTGTACTTACGTTCTTCCCGAACCATAAAATCCATCTGTGCTAGTCCTTGATATGATTGTCTGTTGGTTTTTAAGAATCACCTATGCAGAGTATGGCGTGAATGGAAAATATCAATAAGTCTAAATTCACTTCGATCTTTCCACCGAAAATTCCACCCAGACATAAGTGGCGGGTCCCATTTCTGCCCGCGCCTATCTTAATACTAAGAACGTTAAGTATTATCGGTTTGATTCCCTTTCGGGATAAATCGAAGTGGAAACTTCGTTGTGTGTACGCTAACTGGAAAAATATTTTCTACCTTGTTCTAACTATCTAGAAAGTGAATTAATTCCATGAAAATGATTTTTTATTTTATTTTTCCAATATTTTTGTCTAAGAAAAGGCTGAAAATTTTGGGTGGAAAACCAATTCCGAGGAAGGTGTCAACTCATTTTTCTACTGGAAGGAAATAATTCAATCAAAAATGATACATACACCGAAGCTGTGTCCCGTGAGGTGCACCGATCGCATGGTGTGGGAGAAAAAACAGTGGTGGGCCCCACCATTGACCCCACCCCTGCAGATCGCGGGGATTGTTCGGTGTTTGTATCATAACTGTAATTCAATTTCCCGCCGAGTAGAAAAATGTTTAAGAGTAGGAAGATATGCATGTTGCTCTCTGCTAATGTGAGCCAAAGTAATTATCAAGCTAGATTTTTATCTTCACGCATGCTCACAGATGGAATTGTTGATGTGAACGCAACCAAATTGTTGATGGAATTGTTGATGGAGGAGCCAAAGTAAGGAAAATCATCTCCAGTTCCTTCCATTTTGTTCTGCAAGTGATTCATATTAGAGCTTGTTTTATTCTGAAATGAGATCTCAACATCTGATTCATCCTTAGATGGATCGTAGTTGGATCCGAATCATAGGAACATGTGGACTATCAATAACATTGTTAGAAACAATCATCATTTGCAAATTGGATGAATGATTGGTTTCTTGTGCACTGGTGGTAAGATTGGTTGCTCCAAATTTCTAACTAACTCTACATTCTCCTTGAGTGCATCAAGTTCAAATTCAATATTGTTTTCTTTCATATACAAATCTCATTATCAGTACATGTGTTAATTAATTGGAGATAAAAAAAAGATCTGGATGAAGAAAAAGGTTGGTCTCATTTTGGTGCAGAAAAGATTAATTAGCTAATTGGCCCAGTCTATAATGAATTACAAAGTAACTAGAGAATAAACAATTTTGATTAAGTGGCTATGATGACTGCCAAATGTAATAGAAGATTTTGAGATTCCAAGATAAGAGGATAGATATTGAGAGCTACAATGGGTTTACACCAGGAAGCTTTAGAAGAGACATACTTTAAAATTATCTTTGGGGACCATCCCATTTTTTTTTTGAGGGGGCATCCTCAATTTTGTTCTAGGTTGCTAAGTACGAAGTATATAAAAATACTCTCTCCGTTTTTGGTAAAGAGATAGTTTCACTTTTTCAATTTGACTTACTTTTAGGCTAAAATGAAAAAAATGAAAGTATCTCTTTTCCAGAAACGAAGATAGTAAGAAGTTTCTTATCCATATACTTTAGTTAATAGTCAAAATGCTCTTTCTTAAATTAATTGATTGTTGATTTTAGATTAGATTAGCGAGTTAGATAATAAATCGGAGTTAGCGTTAGTTGTAGAATCAGAACTATTGAGATAGAGAAGAAAAGAAAGCAGAAGAGTTTTCGAAAAACTTTTTGATAACAAATTAGGTTTTGATGTTCTTGAATTCAAAATGAGGGATTTGAGTGATAATTCTGAGGATTGTGAACCTTCAACTTGTAGAGTGAAGGAAGTATTCTCTAATCTTCATAACTGAAAAAGCGGGGGTCTAACAACACCACCCAATATTTCGCTTAGCAATCTGTATGGACTAACTCCGAAATACTTTGCTAGAGAATCAACTAGATAGTCAGACTCAATCTAGATAAAAGTATCTCAAGGAGTTAATATCTCTCTCTTGATTTGATTTTTACTCAAGCTAAAAACAATAGCGAGTCTTTATCAAATACAAGGAATACTTGGACGGTACCAAAGACCAATGTCCAAGGATCAATCAATATCAATCAACAACCAAAGGTTGGATTTCCAATTGATGATCACCAACGCACAACCTGTATTGTTTCAATTATATAAAAAATAATGCGGAAAAGAAATAACACATACACCAAAAATTTTGTTAACGAGGAAACCGCAAATGCAGAAAATCCCCGGGACCTAGTCCAGATTGAATACACATTGTATTAAGACGCTACAGATACTATCCTACTCCAAACTAACTTCGGACTGGACTGTAGTTGAAACCCAATCAGTCTCCCACGATCCAAGGTACAGTTGTACTCCTACGCCTCTGATCCCAGCAGGATACTACGCACTTGATTCCCTTAGATGATCTCACCCACAACCAAGAGTTGCTGCAACCCAAAATCACAGACTTGATAATAAACAGAACTGTCTCACACAGAAAAGTCTATCAAAGGATAAATCTGTCTCCCACAGATAAACCCTAGGTTTTGTTCCGTCTTTTGATATAAAATCAAGGTGAACAGAAACCAATTGATAATCTGGTCTTATATTCCCGAAGAACAACCTAGATTAATCAATCACCTCTCTACAATCCTTCCTGACTACACAAGTGGATTGTCTAGGAATCACAAACAGTGAGTTGAAGATGTTTGTGACTTTTTTATCTTGCATATCGGAGAACTCTCACGATCTCAAGCCAATCAATCGATTGTACTCGTACGATAGAAGATGCAAGATCAGATCACACAACTACGATAAAGTAGTATCGGTCTGGCTTCACAATCCCAATGAAGTCTTTAAGTCGTTAACTTGATTTTAGAGAAGAAAATCAAAGGTTAATGGAGATCGACTCTAGTGGGAGCACTAATAGCACCCAAACGTGTGGGGATTAGTTTTGCACAATGCTATATGTCTCCTTTATATAGCCTTCTAATCAGGGTTTTCCCTTAGTTACAATGCAATCCTTATTCACCGTTAGATGAAAACCTGATTTAGATTCAAGCTAATATTTCTCAACCGTTAGATCGAAAACTTAGCTTGTCACACACACTTGGGTAGACGTTTACTGGGTTCGTGAAAACCATGCCCAAACGTGTATGTGTATGTTGGTTCAACATAGTAACCCAAAAGGTTAACCATATGAGCATTTCATATTAACCTTGTTCTTCTTCACCATAACCAGTTCAATTGACTCAAATGAACTAGTTAAAGAGTTGTTCAATTGCTATGAGATCTTATGTAACTACACAAGACACAATTGAAACAAAGATGATTTGATTCGATTGAATCGGCTCATGAACATTATAGCCACGGTTTGTATAAAGCATTCCTTAGTAATTTAATGTTTCATGTTCAGAGCACATCTTTAGATCATAACCTCTTAAGTTCACAAACAAGTTCGCGGACTTAAGTTAATCGGTTGAGTTTTCTAAACTCAGCAGAAATTCTCGGAAAGAGAACTTCCGCCAGTTCGCAAACTGAGTTCGCGGACTTAGCACACAAACGAGTTTTGGAAAATCCAGCATAAATTCTCGGTTGAGAACTTCCGACAGTCCGCGGATTGAGTCTGCGAACTGGGTTCGCGGACTTGGCAAGCCAATTCTACAATCCTTCCGATTTCTCTTGATCAAAAAAGTTCGAAAACTTCGGTTCAAGGAATACATGGTTATGTAATCTAAACTCTCATTTCAATCGTTGTGACATTCTCAGAGGACGCTATGTAGCCGTTATTCACAGACCGATTCACGTCAGAGCAATTCTCAAAGTGATTGAAACTTTTCATGACTTTCGTCACTAGGTGAAGATAAACTTGATCAAAGCGAAACATTTTACCAACACACGATTTCGAGATAAAAGATAAGCAATGAATGCTCAGCTCGAAATGTCAAATGTGTATGATCTAGTCTATATGGCATACGACTTTTGTCTCATAAGAAGTAGGAGATAGAAGAGATAGACTTTTGAGTGATAGATAAGTTCAAGTCTCCACATACCTTTTTGTTGATGAAGTTCCACGGTTCCTTGTATAGATCTTCGTCGTTGTATGATGAATCGCCATGAAGTCCTTGAGCTCTACTACACTTTTCTATCCTAGTCCGAGACTTGGCTATGTAGGCTAGAAATCAAGACTTATAGTTTTGATCACTAACACTGACAAACATGCTTGAGATAGCAAAGCATGCGAGGTTTACCGAGCCATGCTCTAACAATAACGATTCGATAATGAGAGATTTCTTAGTTAGTGAAATGTATTCTTCCCTAAACTCAATCTCAATATGATGGTTTTTACGAGCCAAACGAGGACCAAAATGAAGGATATGAATATTATTGGGATACTCGGGCATACGTTTTTTTTTTGTTGCTTGAATTGGCTAAAATTTGCTGAAGGTAAAATATATATATGAGTTTCCGCTAGGTCGATTTTAAACTCGGAAACCTATTCTCCAGGTCTCGTCAGAACTTAGCTTTAATGGAGTTTGGGCTTAGATCAGCTACCTATTCTTCAGATTTGGTAGCCGAACTTAGCTTTAATGAAGGTTTAGGATTAATTCGGCTACATGATCTCAAGAACTCCTATACAAATTCATATTTTGGGTTTTACAGAGTACTAATGTTCGAATTGGTCGAGTCCACCACTTTTCTAGCCGAATCTACACGTAGAAACTTAGCGCAAAAATTGGAGTACTAGTTTCGGCTAGTAATACCAAGTTTAATTTACCTTGCCGAATTTATGTGTTTTGCGTAACAAGCTAATATGTTCGGTAAAGGTAAATTTGAAGAGTTTCTTGCATAACTTGTATGTTCTCTAAGAAAAATTTAAGAAACCATGCCGAACCTAGCTATGATAGATATTATATTTGTATTCGACATGGTCGACCATGCCGAACCTGATAGTATTGCTTTGTATTTGCAACTTATGTCGTGATAATTTTCATAGATACAACTTGAACCTATACATGTGGATGATCAAACTTCTCATGTTGGTATTTTGTACGTAGGTACATCCATCCATTATGTGAATGGATTGATAAGTTACCACAATTTATGTGTGCTTCAATATTTTGAAATGAATTGTCAATATTGCACCTTTATATTTTACCCTATGTATACATGGGAAAATTTTGATGAAGCAAATATTTTGGGATAAAAAACATGCAAAACTTGATATAGATTAGTTTTGAATGGAAAATCTAGCAAAACGTACTTTAAAATGGTTAGTGAGAGAAGTTGTTAGAATGAAAGTCACTGGAAGAAGGGTTATGTGTATAACGAAAATACCGGAAGGAGAAATACAACTATCTGAAAGAAGACAAATTGCACATTCAAGCTTTTATTTGATATCAACAAAGAAACAAAGAAAGAAATGAGTTTTATACGAAGGTTCAGAAAGTCACCATACCCGCCCTTTTCCGGAATATCTTTAAGGATATGTAATTGTCGCAAGACTCACTCCTCAAGAAATGGACAAAGTAGCTATGTTAGAGCATTGCTCGGTCGAACTCGCATGCGTTGCGATATCAAGTATGTTTGTCAATATTAGTGATCAAAACTATATGTCTTGATTTCTAGTATACTTATGACTAAGTCTCGGTCTAGGATAGTTAGGAATAGTTGAGCTCCAGACTCCATGGAGATTATCTTGCAAAGACGAAGAACTACTCAAGGAATTGGTGAAACTTCATCCGACTAAAAGGTATGTGGAGACTTGAACTCATCTTTTCACTCAAAAGTCTATCTACTCTATCTCATACTCTTGAGACAACAGTCGTATAAGTATGATAGTTTTCATACATACACACTTGCTATTTCGAGCCGAGTTTACTCGCCTATCTTTTTCTCGAAATACGTGTTGATAAGCTTTTGCTTTAACCATCTTCATTTTTACCAGTGATGAAAGTCATGATGACGTTTCAATTTTGAAAATAGCTTTGATGACGATAGTCGATTCTTTATGTCTAACGACTGTTATAACATTATAGAAGAATGTTTCAATGATTGAAATGTAGAGTTGAGAATATGTAACCACCTATGGATGTAAGCATTGAGTGTGTTCGCACATTTGTGTATAAATCCATGTGCCGGAAACCAAGTGCGTGCATATGTGTGCATGCGGTATTGGTTAAGGAGACAAGTTGGGTATGCGTACCAGTCACCTTAGGTACGTGTACCCGTACGCGTACTGGCGAAACTTTTTCACCCAAAAAAGTCTGCTGAGTTTGGAAACTAAAACCAACTCAAAATCCGGTATCTAAGGTACGCATACCCGTACGCGTACCCAAGATGGTTATCTCTCAAATCGGTAGTTCATGGACTTAAAACAATAAATTATAAGGAACGCAATCTTTGCAAACCGTGGGTATATTGTTCATGAGTTGATTCAAATGAATCAAACCGATTTTGTTTCAATTGTGTCTATGTATAAATACCTAAGAAATTGAACAACTCTTGAACTAGTTCTTATGAGTCATTTGAACTAGTTATGAGAAAGATGAATTCGGTTGATATGAAATCACTCATATGGCTAACCATTGGTCAACCATTTGTGAACCAACCAATGTACACGTTTAGGTACGGTTACTCAAACCTAAATTAATACATTTCATTTGTGTGTGACAAGCTAAGTTTCGATCTAACAATTGAAAGATATTAGCTTGGATAAATCAGGTTTTTCATCTAACGGTGAATATTGAATGCTTTGTTACCAAGGTAACTTGGATTGCAAACCCTGATTTGAAAACTATATAAGGATACGTCTAGCAACTGTGCAAAACTAATCCTCTCACCTCCTGTGTGATAATAGTTGGTTTGATAGAGTCGATTCTTCTTTAATCATAGGTTTCTTTTCGAGACCATGTCGATTAACGACTTAAAGACTTCATTGGGATTGTGAAGCCAGACGAAACTACTTCTCTTGTAGTTGAGCGATCTGATCTTGCCATTTTCTATCGTACGAGTTCAATTGGAATAATTGACTTGAGATTATATCTCCGATAGGGAAAGATAAAAACAAATTACAAACATCTTCATCTCATCGTTTGTGATTCCGCAATATCTAGTTTGGATACCATACGATTTAGATTATTGTGAGGTGATTGATAATACTAGGCTGTTCTTCGGGAATATAAGTCTGGTTTATCAATTGGTTCTTGTTCACCTTGATTTTTATCAAAAGACAGAACAAAACTTTTAGGTTTATCTGTGGGAGACAAATTTATCTATCTTTGTAGACTTTTCTGTGTGATACAAATTTGTTTATTAAAGTCTTCGACTTTGGGTCGTAGCAACTCTTAGTTGTGGGTGAGATCATATAAGGGAATCAAGTGCGTAGTATCCTGCTGGGATCAGAGACGTAAGGAGCGCAATTGTACCTTTAATCAGTGTGAGATTGATTAGGGTTCAACTACAGTCCAGACCGAAGTTAGTTTGTAGTAGGCTAGTGTCTGTAGCGGCTTAATACAATGTGGTGTTCAATCTGGACTAGGTCCAAGGGTTTTTATGCATTTGCGGTTTTCTCGTTAACAAAACTTCTGGTGTCTGTGTTATTTCTATTCCTCATTATATTTTGTTATATAATTGAAATATCACAGGTTGTGCGTTGTATCGATCAATAGTGAAATCCAACCTTTGGTTGTCGATTGGAAATCGATTGATCCTTGGACATTGGTCTTTGGTACCGTCCAAGTTTATCATCCTTGTATTTGATAAAGACTCGCAAATTCCTATTTGCTTGAGTAAAGATCAAATCAAGTGAGAGATATATTAACTCCTCGATATACTTTTCTCTAGGTTGAGTCTGACTGTCTAGTTGATTCTCTAGAAAGTATATTGGAGTTAGTCCATACAGACTGCTAATCGAAATATTGGGTGAGGTTGTTAGACCCCCCGCATTTTCAAGCTAAAATGAGGAAATCGCATATTCCACCAATTAATATCATTCACATAATAAATAATGATGATAAGGATAACCACTCCTCAGAAAAATAGGTTTGTTTATGCATTTATCAACCACCATAAACACTTGGGAAATCAAGCGACAAGTTTGGTATAGTCGGCTCACTACCAATTGAAGAAGAATCTTTCTGGATGTATTGATAATATTATGAATGTTTTTAATGCCATAGAAAATTCTTTCATTCGCCACATTCATAGAATCAAAGAAAAGTTCCAAAAAAGAGCTCAATCTTCAAGATTATTAATTGGGTGATAAATCGTTTCTCGTATTGAGAAGTTGATGGTAGAATGTGAAGTTTAAGGTTGTGAAATCATGAATCATAACGCGAATCGTGAGTCGCAGGTTCATGGTCATTTTTATATGTTCCTTGGAAATTAAAAATATGAAAATATTTTGCAAATAATATTACCATATTTAGTAAACAACTACAAGATCAACATAGAAATAATTATACATACACTTATAACAATAAAAACGGGCACAGTCTGGTGGCTTACTACTCAACCAAGGAGTTCTAGGTGCAAGGTTTGATTCATACTAACTTATTTTTGCAACTTAATTTAGATTTCATGATCTTGGTAAAAGTCAAGAATCGTATCTTAAGGAAAAAATCTTTACGATCTGTAGAGATACGATTCAACTTTGCTTTTCGAATCGATTTGTAAAAATTTAGCGTGAATCGTACGAGTCAAATTGTGACTTGTACGATTTTAATAACCTTGATGAAGTTGATTAAGGATTAAGACACCAAGTTGGACGAAGTATATATTTGTAACATGAATAAGTCTATGGGATTCCCTTGTCGCTATATGAAAGTTAACTATGAATATTGTGTGATTCCTTTAGGCGACACTGATCTATTTTGGAAATAATTAAGTTTCACCCCTCCTCCCACGGAAGAGACTGGAAAAGAGTTTGGGGACGCCAAAATTGGAAGAACCGTACACAAGATATACAACAACATGAACAAACTGCAAAATCAAATATTTTGGGATGACATGAGGAGAATCGTTTACCACACACTCCGGAGAATGTTTACGAACCAGAAAATGGTAATCCCAGAGGTAGTCCAAGCAACAAAACAAACAAACAAGTAAGTGTACGAAGGCGTTGGATAAGAATCATGCTAACATTAATACTAACCGTAGTGATTCTTTATCCCACGAGTATACTGCATCTATGTGTTTAGAGGAATCAGGGAAACGAGGTGGAGTAGTGAGGATAAGGCGAAACAAGTGAACGAGATATGAAGAAAAACGATCTGATGTTTCCATCGACACCAAGCCAACCAACTTAACGAGACGTGAAGCTAAAGGACCTCATGTTTCCCAACCAACAAAAAATTTAAGCAAGTGATGATAATCTAACATTTGTAGATTGAATGTTTTCATGAGTACCTCATATTCTTCACCGACGTCCCTCTGAATGGTAATTTTGGTTTTTACGTTGAGCTAGAACTCTTTACAAATCTTTCCAAGGAATATGATGGGTGTGAAATCACTTATTTGAGGAAAAGGGTGTTGATCAAACTACGGGAGAAACCAGCATTTTGCAATACAATGATGCTAGACACAGATTGTGGGGTGAATAAGGAGTTTTTCAAATTTCAACGACGTTTACATGGGGGAAATCCTATTGCAAGGTGTTAGAGCACCGCTCGGTCGAACTCGCAAGCGTTGTATCTCAAGCTTGTTTGTCAAGTTTAGGTGATCAAAACTATAAGTCTTGATTTCTAGTCTACTTATAGCTATGTCTCGGACTAGGATAAAATGTGTAGTTGAGCTTTAGACTTCACGGGGTTCATCGATTGGAGACGAAGATCTACTGAGGAAAGCTTGGAGAAACTTCATCAACAAAAGGTATGTGGAGACTAAAACTTATCTATCACTCAGAAGTATATTCTATTTTATCTCCTATTGAAACTAAGTCGTATAGTTATATAGACTTTCAAATTATACACATTTGATATTTTGATCTGAGTTTAACTCGCTTATATCTTTCTCGAAATATGTGTTGGAAGCTTTTTGCTTTAGCTACATTCATCATTATTCTTGACGATCTTAGTTGGAAACAATTTATTTGTTGGAAACTAAATAATGAGTTAAAAGATGATCATGTGAAAATTTCCTTGAAATATCTTACATGATTTGTGTGAGACAATCATCTGATGTACATTCAGAATGTTTCGTATTGATCATTCAATCACTTGAAAATTACTTATAAGCTAAAAGTTTGTGTAAGACAGCTATTGTCGTCTTATAAGGATGTTTCAATGATTGAAATGAGATTTTAGAACAATTAACCATTATCTGGATATAGCACAATATGCATACCAGTATCCAAAATGTTTGTAATGACCCGTCCCTCTACCGATACCCGTCCATGGATTGCTCCTGCCCGATCACGTTAAACTGCAGAGTTTTCTGCCAACTCTGGAGCCAATTGTGCTGAAAAGGCCTCGGTGTTAGGAAAGGACAAACCATTACCTATATTCCATTCCATTGGCGAACCACCGCCAAAATCGGGGTATTACACTGTTGCAGTATGATTCAGGTCCGGAAACCAAGTTTGCATACCAGTATGTGAACGATTTTAACTGTTAAAGTACATGAACCAAGTACACATACCAGTATGCGAACGGCTTTACCTGAGTTAGGTCCGGGAAGACAATATGCATACCCGTTTGCGAACTGTCGGACAAGACCAAAGTCCCGAACTTAAGTTTGAGTACCCGTTTGCAAACTAAGTTGGTTTATGTTCTAAAATTGGTTAAGTATGATTTCATACTCATGAAAAAATACATATATAAATTAAGGAATGAAATCTATGCAAACTGTGGCTAAATGTTTATGAATTGATTCTCTTGAATCAATCCGATTTTGTTTCAGTTGTGTCTTGTATACTTCTATGAGAATATAAACAATTGAACAACTCTATGAGTAACATAATTAGATTCATTTGATCTAAAAGTGTTAGATGAATGTGGTTAATAGAAAAGTGTTCATATGGATATACACGTTTAGGTACGGTTACCCATATCTAAATGAAGGTATGTTTCATTTGTGTGTAACAAGCTAAGACCATCTAATGGTGGAGAGATATATTGCTTTGGTTTTAAGCAAACTTAGCTTGATTCTTTAATCAGGATTTCATCTAATGGTGAATATTGATTGTTTTGTTTCAAAGATATTAAACCCTGATTTGAAGACTATATAAGGGAGAACTCTAGCAACTGGGAAACCTAATCCCCACACCTCTTGTGTGATACTAGTTACGTATTAGAGTCGATTCTCCTTTAACCTAGGTTTTTCCTAAATCCATTATAGGTTAACGACTTAAAGACTTCATTGAGATTCTGAAGCCAGACCCAACTATTTTCTCTGTAGTTGCGTGTTCTAATCTTACTTGTTTTATCGTATTTAGTACTATCTTCTCTAAGATTGGCTCGAGATTTATCTGCGATAGGTAAGATATAAAAATTAATCACAAAGCTCTTCGTCTCATTCTTAGTGATTCCACAATAACTTGTTCTACTACCATATAGTTAAGTTATTGCGAGGTGATTGATATTTCTAGGCTGTTCTTCGAGAATATAAGACCGGATTATCAATTGGTTCATGTTCACCTTTATTTATCAAAAGACGGAACAAAAACTTCGTAGGTATTTCTGTGGGAGACAGATTTATCTATCAGAATAGATTTTTCTGTGGGAGACAAATTTGTTTATCAAGTCTTCGACTTTGGGTCGTAGCAACTCTTAGTTATGGGTGAGATTATCTAAGGGAATCAAGTGCGTAGAGTCCTGCTTGGATTCAAAGGAGTAAGGAATGCGACTGTACCTTAATCGGTGTGGGACTTGGTTAGGGCTCAACTACATTCCAGTCTGAAGTGAACTTGTAGTAGGCTAGTGTCTGTAGCGGCTTAATACAGTGTGGTGCTCAAATTTAGACTAGGTCCCAGGGTTTTTCTGCATTTGCGGTTTCCTCGTTAACAAAACTTCTGGTGTTTGTGTTATTTCTTTTCCGCATTATATTTGATTATCTAATTGAAATATCACAGGGTGGCATAGTTCAATCAACTGGTAAATCCGACCTTTGGTTGTTGATCGAAATTGATTGACACTTGAACATTGGTTTTTGATACCGTTCAAGTTATTTCTCATATCAATCGGGCTACAGATTTCTATATGTTCGATTGCAGATTATATTGAGAAATTGAGATATAACTCTTGGATGTTTTTTCTTGATTGAGTATGACTGTCTATTTGATTCTCTTGGAATTATATTTGAGTTAGTCCATACAGATTGTGGAACGAAATATTGGGTGTGGTTGTTAGACCCCCCGTTTTTTCAATTGGTATCAGAGATGGCAAACACATTTAAGACATCGTAAGTCCGTGTTCGTAGCAATTTGACAATATGGACAGAAGTGTTATATCAAACAACGTATCACCGATTCAGAAATTTTCTGGTTTGGTTCAAAGCTTTGATTCTCCTGAGAAATCTCTCACGTCCTCTCCATTGTCTGAAATGTGTATAACTGGGGAACACACCTAGATGAACAGTTGGATGATCTTTCACATGAAAGTGATTCAGATGATGGACAAGATGTTGACGAGGAAGTCTCGCAATACATCAAGCTTTTTGACCATCTCATAAATAAAAAGAAGTCAACATCTTGCTTGACTAAGTTTCTGACTCCTCTCTGTGTAGAAAACAAGAAAATGATGAAACTCTTTAAGGGTTACGATTATGGGTATAATCTCTTCTTAAATATTGTGAAGAAGATGTGCGTTCAAAGAATTCCGAATGTGAAAATCTTCGTCGAAATCTCTTTGTGTTGAAAGAAGAACTTGCTGAATCTGAAGCAAGATGTAGCTCTCAACAAAGTTGTTTTAATAACAAAGAAAATGTTTTTCTCTCACGAGAAAAACAATTGGAGGATGGTATTTCTGCTGCTCATAACAAGGTAAATATGCTGGAAGAAAACTTGTAAAAGTTTAACATTAGGTCAACAAAATTATCCACTATGCTGGGAGATTGTAAAAAACATCGTGATACACGAGGTTTGCGCTATAAAGGAATAAACGCTTCAAGTAGTAGCAAAATTGATTTTGTTTGCACTAATAGTAATTTCCAGCAGAAAAATTTCACTGATGGTAAAAGTGAAAAATTACCTTCAGCGCTAGAAGTTTCAAAAAACAAGGGTGGTCAACCTCCTGTTCATATGAGACCGGTTAATAACATTCCCTTCATATGTTATTATTGCGGAAACAATGGTCATATTGAGAGGAGATGTTGTTTTTATTTGCGGAATGAAAAACTTCATAACATTCTTATCTGGATGTCTAAGGAAGTAATCAAACATGTTTATCATAAAACTGAAAAAGCGGGGGTAAAACAACCACACCCAATATTTCGCTTAGCAATCTGTATGGACTAACTCCAATATACTTTTAAGAGAATCAACTAGACGGTCAGGATCAATCTTAATAAAAGTATATCAAAAAGTTATATCTCACTTTCTCGATTCAATACTTACTCAAGCATATAGAAATCTGCGAGTCTAATTGAATACAAGAGAAAACACTTGAACGGTACCAAAGATCAATGTTCAAGGATCAATCAATTTCAATCAACAATCAAAGGTTGGATTTCCCAATTGATCGATTCAACGCACAACCTGTGATATTTCAATTATATAACAAAATATAATGCGGAAAAGAAATAACACAGACACCAGAAGTTTTGTTAACGAGGAAACCACAAATGCAGAAAAACCTCGAGACCTAGTCCAGATTGAACACACACACTGTATTAAGCCGCTACAGACACTAGCCGAATACAAACTAACTTCAGTCTGGACTGTAGTTGAACCCTAATCAATCTCACACTGATCCAAGGTACAGTTGCGCTCCTTACGTCTCTGATCCCAGCATGATACTACACACTTGATTCCCTTAGCTGATCTCACCCACAACTAAGAGTTGCTACGACCCAAAGTCGAAGAATTTAATAAACAAATCTGTATCACACAGAAAAGTCTACGATAATAAATAAATATGTCTCCTACATAAATACCTATGAGTTTTTGTTCCGTCTTTTGATAAATCAAGGTGAACATGAACCAATTGATAACCCGGACTTATATTCCCGAAGAACAGCGTATATTATCAATCACCTCACAATAATCTTAATCGACGTGGCGAAAGAAGATATTGTGGAATCACAAACAATGAAATGAAGATGTTTGTGACTACTTTTATATCTTGCCTATCGGAGATATCAATCTCTAGACAATCGTTATGATTGTACTCAACACGATAGAATCAGCAAGATCAGAACACACAACTGCAAGAAAGTAGTATCGGTATGGCTTCACAATCCCAATGAAGTCTTCAAGTCGTTAACCTACAGGGTCTCGTTACACACAAATGAAATGCACGTTTTAGGTTTGTCTAACCGTACCCAAACACGTACATTTAGTTGGTTCAATGATAGTTAACCAAATGGTTAACCATATGAGCACTTTCATATCAACCATATTCTTCTTTACCATAACTAGTTCAAATGACTCAAATTAACTATTTAGAGAGTTCTTCAATTGCTTAGATCTTATATAAGTATACAAGACACAATCGAAGCAAAAACAATTTGATTCACTCGAATCGATTCATGAACTTTATAGCCACGGTTTGCAATTATGCATTCCTTAGTTTATATAAGTTTAAGTTCACGAATAATCGTTTTTGGAAAATAACCAACCTAAGTACGCGGAATAAGTTTGTTTTCAGTTCACAAACTCCAGCAGATTTTCACGGGACGCGAACTTCCGATGGTGCGCGGACTATATTTCCGGTTTTCATGAGCAACAAAGTACGCATACTTTGGTTCAAGGAATAAGGACTTACGCACGTATGAGTTATCACACAATGTTTATATCCAACAATGGTTATATATTTGTTGATGGTGGATTTTAGTTCAGGTCTAAAATTGTAAAAGCCAAATTTAATATGCTGACATCTTGCAGAAGATAAAGCTATTTGATAAGTGATGAATACTTCTTCGCTTTATTGATTCACCTAGAATGGAGCATGTGGCAACAATCCCAGTATTCTGTGAATTAAATACACAAAATTCATCCAGGTTGGAGCATGTGGCAACAATCCCAAATACCCTGTGAATTTTTAGCATTATTTATAATGCATGATTAGCCTTGTGTTTCCTGTGCTGTTCCCGCAGAACTCTCATTATTGGTGCGGCATGATAACTGAGTGTTGTTCTCAGCAGAGTAACACGAATCTCAAAGTGTCAATAGTGAGGCATGCAAGAAATATCCGTACAGGCTACATCTCCCGGTGTGATATACTAGCCCGATTGAGCATATTTAATTCCCCAAGGGAAATCTGGATTGTCCATGACAGTCTCAGAAACAATCACGACCACGCAAGTTGGCCGCATCATTCAACCAGCCTAGACTATCCCCAGCAGGAGCAGGCTACCACCTTAATGACCACCAGCGGGCACGTTTATCCCCTGATCGGTCGAATGCATGATACGCCCCCAAAACAACCACCGAACGCCAGCCTGAAGTAGGATGGTTGGGTTTGTGTGGAGCAGCTTGGAAAAGCTTGTACGCGCAAGACTGCCAATGTCGGTCTCAAACAGATCGCGGTCGTTCAACTTCGCCGACCTAGTTGGACGACATAGATCATCTGGTGGTTGATCGGTCAAGTGTTGCTATACGATCGGCCAAGTCTGGTGGCTGATCGGTCAAGTCTGGCGGGCCCACTCTCTAGCCACACGATCGGCCTCCACAAGGGAGGAGCATGGCTTGCCAAATCGTTTGGTTAAAGTTGCATGCGCACGACTGATCCAAAACCCTAATTAGGGTTTGCGGCATGTTACATGTGTCGCTAATCGATCACGAGCGTCCATCTTCGAAAGCTTGGATGGAGGGTGTAGATATAGATTTAAAAGGTCCCGAGCATGTCAACATGATCACTGTGGTCCCATCTACACGCATGACCGATCGGCCAATGCCAAACATGGACGAATGGCTCGATTCGTGCGCCCAAACTACGCATGTTGCGTGGTCTCCAATTCTTTTGAGGCAATGGATTTCTGCCGCAAACCAATCTCAACCACTCAAATTTGCCGGTCAAATTGAGTGGCTTAGATCACATATTCATGGGACAATGAGGTACGGACGTGTACACCGGCAAGCCGTCTACACGCATGCCCGGTCGGTCCTGTCAAAAACGTCTCCCATGCTTGGATTCGACCAAGCTGAAGAGTGATGCTTGCACACCTCTTCAAAACCCTAAAACTTCATCAACGGTCGCAGATGAGTGTCATATATCATCTCGTCCGTCCAACTCTTCCAGCTTTGTTAGGAAGCCCAAGCTAGGAGTTATTTGGCCAATAAGGTGTCGCGGTGATCACCATCCATCACTCTACCACATCATGTGATTGGCCAAGGGAGGGCTTGCCTACGCAGCCTCCAAACGATCACTTGAAGGTAGCTATGCGTGCAGCTGTTTTGAGACGCTTAATCCGCGACTTACTCCGATAAGCTTTAAAACAGTGATGCTTCATGCATATTGAATATATTATATGCATTACATGCATATAATACACACGATATTTCATAAATATCGGTTTCCCAAATAACTTAGTTATTTAACCTAGCACCGTATGCTACCTTCTGCGGGTCCCACGATCCACACAATCGAGAATCAAGCATGTCACAAACTGGGGGATACTTACTGGGATATTGGTCTGGAGGTTTACAGCGTGCAGCGCGCAACGCGCCATCACAAGAACGTGTCAGGAAGACATGGACGGTTAGTAATGATGGGAGAAGTGGGAAAATATTGATCGTGTGACACTAACACGACTCCACTACTCCATCACTCCACTTCCTCCACTTCCCACGAGTGATGAGGGTTAGGCTCAATGACTTGTATAAATAGGCTCTCCTCCCTATTTTCAAAAAAGAGACAAGACAGAAATCAAGTGTTGATACAACGTATTCAAACACCCAGAACTGATAGCTTACATCATTGCAAGCCAGTTCCTCTTTCTAATACAAGTCATAAACAACCAACACCTCCAAAATCTCAACACCTTCTTTGCTTCCCTCCCTAAGATCAACCCCATCTCATTCACTTTGTGACCGAAGCAAGTCTGGAACGACCATTTCTTGGTTTAGGCCATAATTGTACAAATTGATCTCTCGAATCAGAAAGCATTCCCGTGCAGTGCATTTGTTTAGGGTTTAGATTCGTTTCTCATCCACACACACCCAAAATTACCAAAAACCGCAGAAACAGTTTTCACCCCTAAACAATTGGTGACCACAGCGACAGATTAATCTCTCGGTTGTGAAGTCAATTTCTTCAATACCAATTCAATTTTACTGATTTCGAAAATGGTGGATCTTAGTTCTGGATCAGCAATTAATCCTGACGGGACTAGCTCTGACAACACTCTCGGTGTTGATGTCCCAATCAGTGGTGTCACCGTGCAGCCAGTCAATACCATCAATGTATCTCGTGGAATTACTTCCTCTACTACCAGCACCATCGGAGCAGGAGGAGATATTCCATTGGGCGTGACACCTCCTATCACCAGAGCCAGAGCAGCCGCAAACCCTGGCATATCTTCAACTGTAACGCCTCCATCCATCACCAGAGCAACTTCCACTCCTCCATCGGGACGAGGAGCTAGAGGAGCCAGAGGAGGACAACCCCCTATTACCATGGTGGATTTTATGGAGAGACAAGAAGTTCTCGCTAGGGCCCAAACGGACATGGATACAACTCAGAAAGAGGTACTCACTTTTCTTGAGACATTAACCAATCGATTGCCACAAGAGCCGCGACATCCCCTGGAGCCAACAAGGAACACATTCAACACACCCGGAGAAGGTACTTCAGCGGCGCGGGCCTACATGGACCTGATCAAAGAAGCGATAAACGACATACTCGATCTCCTCATCAAGATGACATCAGATATGAGCGGTCCTGTCATGGAAACTTCTACACTGGGTACTGATCCTCACAACAATCCTCCTCAAGTCAATAGTTTCACTATGAACCAGAGGTCGGTGGATCAGGAAGCGGCTTCAGTGGAAAGTTTATGCGAACTTTTACACCTCTCGAAGAATCAGCGGGCGGAGACGTTTGCTGTAATCAACCAGAGGAAGGTCACAACCGTGCCCTACATGTTACCGAACGCATCAAAGATTCAGAGTTCAAGAGGTACCTTACCGACACAGGAGCGTCTTCGAATGTGATTACTCTCAAGACTCTCAGGACAGCCAAGGTTCGCCCGAGCAAGATCGTATGGAAGCTTACTACAATGACAGACTTCAAGGGAAACCAAACCAACACGTACGAGTATGGAAATCTGAATTTATCTGTAGGGCCCGTCCAGTCAAAGGTGAAATTCGAAGTCATAAAAAGAGAGCAAGACTACCACATGATATTGGGGAGACCTTGGCTTTATGACAGTAGGATTGTCCCTTCGACATATCACCAGTTCCTGAAGACTATGCTGAATAAAGAAGTGGTTCGTATCCCTGCATCGTTGTCTCCCTATGCACCGATATGTAGAGTGGAATTGTTTGAACCAAGAGAAGCTCCGCAGGAAGGATCATACAAAGTTCATTGCATTCCACTCCCCACATGGGCGTCAATTCAGGAGGAGGATCGACTCGCATCATTGAGGGCTAAACCCCACGATGCATCTTTGATGAAAAGGCATTCTTATTCATCTCACGCTAAGTGGGAACGAACTTTTGTGGAAAGTCGTGACCAAAAAAGGAAAACCGTATACTGACGCCGCTTTTAGCAATGAGCAGGAGAGACTATTACCCAGTCTCCCCGCCCAACGGATTGCTATAACAACGACGATCCAAATGGAGAGGTGCTGGATGCTCCACCACAGCTGCAAGACGGCACAAACTCCACAACTGATGAGCTCGAAATTGTTAACATCGGGAATGAGGAATCTCCTAGGCCTATCTCCACCAGCTCAACCTTGTGTACGGATGAACGCACGAAGCTTGTACAACTTCTCAAAGAATACCAGGACATATTCGCTTGGACGTATGAAGAAATTCCCTGTCCATATGAAAAATTGGTCACCCACCATCTACATGTCATACCTGGAGCCAAGGTGATCAAGCAATCTCCGAGGCAATTCAGGCACGAGTCAGAAGAGCAAATCAAGACTGAGATTCAGAAGTTGCTTATTGCTGTATTCATTAAGCTCATCCATCATCCGACCTGGTTGGCTAATGTGGTCCCGGTGAAAAGAAAAACGGACAGATCAAGTGCTGCATGGATTTCAGAGACTTGAACAAATGCTGCCCCAAAGACGATTTTCTTCTACCTAACACTGCATGTTAGTAGACTCCATCAGCGGACACGACATGTTCTTCTTCATGAATGGATATAGCGGGTACAAACAGATAAGGATGTACGAGCATGACGCAAGTAAGACAACTTTTCAAACTCCTCTCGAAAATTTTTATTATATTGTAATGCCATTTGGTTTAAAGAATGCTGGTGCAACGTATCAACGCTCTATGGCGGCAATCTTCCACTGGAGCCGATACCTCAAGGGAGAAGCCTCAAAAAGATAATGATGTCCGCGCGTCATGTCGAGAAAGATCCGGGCGAATCACTCTATCAGACGATGGTGCATGTCTATCGTGCTATGTTGGAGAATCTGCGCTTTTGGTCATCCTCTGGACTTCGTGAAGCTGTTGAACGCTCATCTAAAATAGCATCCGCCCTGCTAGAAAGAACCAGGTTTTCCAGTAATTAAGATCCTCATGATGTTCGTTACTCAACATACATCTCGCCAACATGCGATACAACCTTCAGCCTTCCGTAAGCAGTTTCGCTGAAGCAGTAAGAGGAAAGACACCGAGATATAACATCTTGCGCGTCCAAAATTGCCAACTCCAACTCTAGTACCACATGCACAACTGCCACAATGATGAAACAACGTCCAAGATATTCCATATCTGGATCGACGATAACTAGATCAATGAGAGACGCTTTCAGAATTTGTCTCCCGTGGAAGAAGTAGTTGCGTTACCAAAGGAGATTGAACCTGGGACTTAAGAGGTACATACAGATCCTCCATGTCAAAAACTTCACCATATCAACGACCACTACGTACAAAAGACCCATCGGGCATACAAGATAGAGCCACGCAGACCACGCTTGGGGACTGAGGCTCAGCATGAAATTCCTTCGCCGAGAGAGATGGTCAATCAAGAAGCATGTAATTCGCAAGGGGAAACCAAACTGAAGAAGAGGCTGCTTCAACACTCTCTCCAGCAGAAGCCGCTTCAACGCTCCCTCCACCAGAAGCTGCTTCAACGCTCTCTAGGACCTGCTCGCTCTAGAAGCTTATTCAACGCTCTCCGGGGCCTGCTCGCTCTAGAAGCTGCTTCAACGCTCTCCGGGACCTTCTCGCTCCAGAAGCTGCTTCAACGCTCTCCGGGACCTGCTCGCTCCAGAAGCTGCTTCAACGCTGTCCGTGACCTGCTCGCTCCAGAAGATGCTTCAACGCTCTTTGCAGGACCCACATTCACATTTGAGCACACAAGGTTCATTTTTGAGCAAAGCAAGCACGCGGTGGGTCCCATGTTCGAGCGAAGCAGGCAGAAAGGCCGGTGTTTGGTCAAGGAAGCAAGGATGGTGTTTGGCCAAGATAGCAGGGTCGGTGTTTGGTCGAAGTAGCAAGGATGACACTCAAGCAAGCACATCAACAGTACGGGCAAAACAGGCACATGACAGGGCCGACGTTTGAAACATGTACACGGTGGACCCGTGTTTGATCGAAGCATGCACATCTGCCCATGTTCGAAGCAAGCATTCCTACATCGGGTCGCACGTTCGACCGAATCAGGCACGCAGTGGACCCACGTTTAACCGAAGCAGGCACAACAAGCCCACGTTCGATCAAGAAGGCGCATGATGAGTCCCACGGTTGACCGAAGTAGGCGAGCCCACATGCCTATCAAACAGGTGCAACAGAGTGACGTTTGGTCGAAGCATATACATGGTGGGGTCCACATTCGTCTAGGGTTACATGCACGGTTTTCTATTGGAAGAGGAGTATACAAGTTCTATTCCCTTCTTGGCTCAAATACCCGAAGGAGGAAACCGGTCCCACCAAGGTCGTGGTCACACCTGGCGTACTCACACGGACGATTTCCAACAAGGCCGACCAGAGTCCCTCCAGGTAAACTTCCTTTGTATTTTCTTTTTACGTTGTATACTTCACCATCTCATGCCTACCCCACAATAATGCAACCACTATGTGCTAGGCAGGGGACTTAATGTTGACGGTGGATTTTAGTTCAGGGATAATTAAAATTGTAAAAGCCAAATTTAATACGCTGACATCTTGCAGAAGATAAATCTATTTGATAAGTGATGCATACTTCTTCGCTTTGTTGATTCACCTAGAATGGAGCATGTGGAAAAAATCCCAGTATTCTGTGAATTACATACACAAAATTCATCCAGGTTGGAGCATGTGGCAACAATCTCAAATACTAGAGCTGGCAAACCAGCCAAAACCCGCGGATAAATCCGACCCGGCCCGTGAAAACCCGCACCCGGCTTGGCTGTTTGTCTTAACAACCCTGGTTAGGGTTGGAGAAATGCCGGCTTGTGTGAGAACGGATAAACCTGGCCCGTCCCATAAATCCGCGGATATAACCCGTATACCCGCAGTTCCATTTATGCCGCGTGTCCCTCTCAATTTGTATACGTGTCTGGGTATAAAACATAAAAAACGCTAGCTTAGTTATCTTCTCTGCTTTCTACTTCTTTCTTCTTCTCCGTCCGCAGCGGCAGCTGCAGATTCGCAGTTCACTGATTAGTTGAATGTTGAAATCGATCTTGAAAGACTTGACTTGAATCTTCACAATCACCGAACTCCTGGGTATGTGTGATTTCTAATTGATTTTAATCTTCAAAAAAATGAGTCTTCTTCTCCATCTTAACTTCTGCAGATAGTGATTCGATTAGTTTGAGTTTTTTCAGATTCTGGAATTGGGGTTTTGTTAATAATCTCTGCTAATTCTTCATCTTGTTGTGGAAGATTCAGAGTTTAGGACAGGTAATCTTCTAATCCTATCTTCTTTAGTTTTTCTGTGTACTGTGTTTATGTAATTCATGTCATGTCTGATAATTTCTCTAGATTGGTTATGTTTCAAACTTTCACTACTCAATGACCAAAGTTGATGATTGAGTCATTTTGCAAGTCAATTGCTGATGTTAGTCCATGAACCATGATAGTAGACAGTAGTAACAATCTGATGGATTTTGTTTTCTTTTCTTGTCCAAGTTATTTTCCCTTATTGGTTTGAATTCTTTGAGTGTTTTGTTATTGAAGCATGATAGTAACTAGTAAGTAATGTACTGATTTTTGTGTCTTTGACCTATTCTTTGTGGCTCCATCCAGATTCCAGGATGTCAAGTGTACAAGAACAAACTCATTATAACGATGTTATGAGTAGTGACGGTGAGGATGATGATGTTGAGATGGTAGATCCTTTGGATGGCTCTACAACTGTTGATTGTGCACCTGCACCAGTTTCAGGTGAAAAGGAACATAAACTTAGATCTGATGTTTGGGAATATTTTGATCTCATTAAATATAAAGATGGATCAAAGAAGGGAGTGTGTAAGGCTTGTAAAGTGGGATATAAATATGATAGCCAGAAAGGTGGAACCTCATCTATGAAAAGGCATAAGTGCCGTGAGCGTCATTCTCAGGACATAGGGCAAATGATTTTATCTGCAAAGAATGGCCAGTTGTCTTCCCGCGTACACAAAATTGATCAGATAAAGTTTCGAGATCTTATTTCAGAATTACTCATTGCAAGAAATGTCCCATTGGCTTTGGTGGAGTGGAAAGAATTTAGGGACATATGTGCTTATCTAAATGAGGATGCTAAACCAATAGCAAGGAATACTGGGAAAGCCGATATTGTCAAAAAACATAATGCACGAAAAGAAGTTATTCGAAACATATTGAAACTTGCTCCAGGTACGATTCAAAATTTCAAATCCTGCTGACCCACATCATATGTTTTATTTTATACTTTTATGTATGTGTAATTGATTATGATAAGATGTGCTGATATGTATGTGTAATCCTTACAGGTAGGATGTGTCTAACATCAGACATGTGGACCTATGTTACGACTACAGGGTATATAAGATTAACTGTCCACTTTCTTGATCAAAATTGGGAATTAAAGAAGTATCTACTGAATTTTTGTGAACTTCCACCACCTCATACAGGTGAAGCACTTACTTGAGTGTTCAGATCTTTTATTTTATGTGCATGTGATATTTTACTTGAGTCTTGAGATCTTTCACCACCTCATACATGTGAACTGAAGTACTTAATTGGGAGTTTAACTTTTGCGTTCCACTACCTCATACATGTGAAAAACTTTCTGCCAAGCTATTTGCAATGATAGAAGATTAGGCAATTGAAGAAAAAGTATCCAACATCACCTTGGATAATGATGCAAATAACGGAGCTTGTGCTAGAATTATGCAGAGTAGACTTGTTGCAAAGAAGATCCTGTTTAACAAGGGAAAATACTTTAATGTGCTTTGTTGTGCTCACATCTTAGCTCTTATTGTAAAAGATGGAATTGTGAAGATTGATCCAGTTGTGCTTAAGTTAAGAAAGTCAGTGAAGTCGCTTAAAAAGTCCCAAGTAAGAAAACAAAAATTCTTGGACATTGTTGATACTTTAGGAATGTCTGCAGTAAGAAGGGGTATTCGTCAAGATGTTAAGACAAGGTGGGTTTCCACTTTTATTTTGTTATACAATTAAAGAATGGTATTATTGTTTATAATATACTCATTGAATGTTTGTTACTTTTTTTTTATACAGATGGAATTCAACTTATCTTATGTTAGACAGTTGTCTTGTGTATAGAAGTGTTTTCGCTCACTTGAAGGAGGTGGATTCAGACTATAAAGACTGCCCAACTGACGAAGAATGGGATCAAATTGAAGTGGTCACAAAGTTTCTCAAGACATTTTATGATCTCACAACTTTGTTTTCTGTTAGTAAGTATCCTACCTCCAATCTATATTTTGAAGGAGTTTGTCAAGTTCAGGTGTTATTAAAAAAACAAAGAACAAATGAAATTGTATTCATTAGGGACATGGTGAAAGAGATGCAACAAAAGTTTAACAATTATTGGGAGAACTTAAGTCCTATATTGGCTATGGCACTTGTGTTAGATCCTAGATTGAAACTGAAGTATCTAAACTTTGCTTACTCCAAGTTGTATCCTGATGTAAGACAATTAGAAAGTAAAGTTGCTGATGTGCGTGAAGATATGAAAAAACTTTATAATGAGTATTACACCTTGTCAAGAGCTTCTGGTAGTGGAAATCAGAATTTTGGTATTCAAACTGGTGCGAATTCTTCCCATCAAGGAAGTGAGTGGATCCAGGTAATTTTAAAGCTTACTTATTTCAGTACATGTGGTCTTGTATTATTTTGTGTTTTAACCAAACAAAGTGCGTTTATGAAGTTATATTATATGTCCTCATAGAAGATAACTAGTGCTTGCACTCACTTATTGCTTGTTTCATGCAGGAATATGCTGCAGCACAGGAAAGTGGTGGTGATCTGCAATCTGACTTGTCAGAGTTGGATCAATATCTTAGTGAGAAATATGGATTTGTTAATCAACCGCTCGATATCCTAATGTACTGGAAAGCCCAGGAACAACGATTTCCAGTACTTTCAAGAATGGCAGGGGATATTTTGTCAATTCTTATTTCAACCTTCGGAATCTGCATTCAACATTGGTGGAAGGGTAATTGATCGGTTTCGCAGTTCTTTATTACCTGAAAATGCTGAGGCGTTGATAACAACTTGTGATTGGAAACATGGAGTTGGTAAGTGTGCCTAAGTGGCGCCGCGTAATTCAGTAATACTTCATTTAGTTGAATGTGTAAATTTCATATATAACTTTGATTGTTTTTATCCATGTAGGAAAAGAAGATATGGATGAAGACAATGGGATTATTGTAGAAGATGTATTAGGATTTGAACTTGGTGCAGTAGAGGATAGGGAAGAGGAGGATGGGGAAGTAAGTTCTTATGCGTCTAATTAGTATGCGTACTTCTTCAATATAAAGCGGGGTAATTATGCAAATTCTATGTTTTTTACTTGAATATTTTCTTTTGTTTGATTTATTTTTGCTTGAAATTACAGATTCATATTGAATAGTTGGAGCTACTCAAAGATAGACATGGAAAATGAGAATTTTTTTGGACAAACAGTTATCGCAGTGTCTCCAAATTTTGTATAAAAAAGAGATTGGAGATGTTTCTTGGACAGTTATCACTTTTTTTTATTAACCACAATATACATTTTGTGCAGGAAGTGGTTATTAATATCTTTATTGTTGCACTTGGTGATACAAAGTACAAACAATGGTATTACTATGGTTTCGAAGGTTTTTTTTCTTTTTTGAAGATATCATGAACTGATGAGTACTAAACTACAATGATTAGTATACTGTGTATCTGTGACTCTGTGAGTCTGTGTTCCTCTCATGATGCAAAACTAGTGCCAAATTATTGTTAAATTTTGCAATTTTCTTGATCCTTTCATTAAGTTTTTAAATTTCGGTGCGACACCGAGTCACTGACTGTTGAATCTGTAATCTGTTGATTGAATTGAATGGAAATGTCAAATGAATTAGATGAATGTTAGGTTGCAGAGAAGGAGTTTTTGATGGCCTGAATGTGGTCGGAAATAATCCAGAAATCAGAGGAAACTCTGTCAATTCGTTCGTTGACTAAGCAGAAACCAGCTATCCCGTGAACCCGCAAGCTTTACCCGCTACGGGCGCGGGTTGAAGAAATGACCACCCGTGAAGAATATCAACCCGCAGGTTTTGGCCCGTGTTAACCCGAACCCATGTAACCCGTAACAAGCCAGACCCGGCCCGCCCGTTGGCCAGCTCTACCAAATAACCTGTGAATTTTTAGTATTATTTATAATGCATGATTAGCCTTGTGTTTCCTGTGCTGTTCCCGCAGAACCCTCATTATTGGTGCGGCATGACGACTGAGTGTTTTTCTCAGCAGAGTAACACGAATTTCCAAGTGTCAATAGTGAGTCATGCACGAAATACCCGTACATGCTACATCTCTCGGTGTGTTATACTAGCCCGATTGAGCATATTTAATTCCCCAAGGGAAATCTGGACTGTCCATGTCAGTCTCAGAATTAATCACGACCACGCAAGTTGGCCGTATGATTTAACCAGCCTAGACGATCTCCAGCAGGAGCAGGCTACCACCTTAATGACCACCAGCGGTCCCGTTTATCCCCTGATCTGTCGAATGCATGCAACGTACCCAAAACAACCACCGAACGCCAACCTGAAGTAGGATGGTTGGGTTGGTGTGGAGCAGCTTGGAAAAGCTTGTACGCGCAAGACTGCCAATGTCGGTCTCAAACAGATCGCGACCGTTCAACTTAGCCTTCCTAGTTGGACGGCATAGATCGTCTAGTGGCTGATCGGTCAAGTGTTGCTATACACTCTGGCGGGACCACTCTCTACCCACACGATCGGCCTCCATAAGGGAGGAGCATGGCTTTCCAAATCCAAAACCCTAATTAGGGTTTGCGGCATGTTACATGTGTCGCTAATCGATCACGAGTGTCCATCTTCTCAAGCTTGGATGAAGGGTGTAGATATAGAATTAAAAGGTCCCGAGCATGTCAACATGATCACCGTGAGCCCATCTACATGCATGACCGATCGTCCAAGGCCAATCATGGCCGAATGCTTCGATTCGTGCGCCCAAACTAGGCATGTTGCATGGTCTCCAATTCCTTTGCGGCAACGGATTTCTGCCGCAAACCGATCTCAACCACTTAACTTTTCCAGTCAAATTGAGTGGCTTAGATCACATCTTCATGGGACAGTGAGGTACGAACGTGTACACTGGAAAGCCGTCTACACGCATGTCCGGTCGGTCCTGCCAAAAGCGTTTCCCATGCTTGGATTCGACCAAGCTGAAGAGTGATGCTTGTGCACCTCTTCAAAACCCTAAAACTTCATCAACGGTCGCAGATGAGCGTCATATATCATCTCGTCCGTCCAACTTTACCAGCTTGGTTAGGCAGCCCAGGCTAGGAGTTAGTTGGCCAATAAGGTGTCGTGGTGATCACCATCCATCACTCTACCACATCATGTGATCGGCCAAGGGAGGGCTTGCCTACGCAGCCTCCAAGCGATCACTTGAAGGTAGCTATGCGTGCAACTGTTTTGAGATGCTTAATCCGCGACTTACTCCGATAAGCTTTAAAACAGCAATGCTTCATGCATATTGAATATATTCGATGCATTGCATGCATAGAATACACACGATATTTCATAAATATCGGTTTCACAAATAACTTAGTTATTTAACCTAGCACCGTATGCTACCTTCTACGGGTCCCCCGATCCACACAATGGAGACATCAAGCATGTCACAATCTGGGGGATACTTACTGGGATATTGGTATAGCGGTTTACAGCGTGCAGCGCGCAACGCGCCATCACAAGAACGGGTCAGGAAGACATGGACGGTTAGTAATGATGGGAGAAGTGGGCAAGGACTGATCGTGTGACACTAACACGACTCCACTACTCCATCACTCCACTTCCTCCACTTCCCACGAGAGATGAGGGTTAGGCTCAATGACTTGTATAAATAGGTTCTCCTCCCTATTTCCAAAAAAGAGACAAGACAGAAATCAAGTGTTGATACAACGTATTCAAACACCCAGAACTGATAGCTTACATCATTGCAAGCCAGTTCCTCTTTCTGATACAAGTCATAAACATCAAACACCTCCACAATCTCATCACCTTCTTCGCTTCCCTCCCTAAGATCAACCCCATCTCCTTCACTTTGTGACCGAAGCAATTCTGGAATGGCCATTTCTTGGTTTAGGCCAGAATTGTACAAATTGATCTGTCGAATCAGAAAGCACTCCCGTGCAGTGCATTTGTTTAGGGTTTAGATTCGTTTCTCATCCACACACGCCCAAATTTACCAAAACCGCAGAAACAGTTTTCACCCCTAAACAATATTCTAAACTCTCATTTCAATCATTGAAACATTCTTAGAGAACGTTATATAGTTGTTATTCACAAACTATTTTTCGTCAAAGAAATTTTCAAGTAATTGAAACTTCATATGACTTTCGTCACTAGTAAAGATGAACTTGGCCAAAGCGAAAGCTTACCAACATATATTTTGAGAAATAGATAAGCGAGATAAACACGGCTCGAAATAGCAAATGTGTATAATCATAGTCTATATAGCTGTTAGATCATAGATCGGTCAACCTCGCATGCGTTGCTATCTCAAGCATGTTTGTCAATGTTAGTGATCAAAACTATAAGTCTTGATTTCTAGCCTACATAGCTAAGTCTCGGACTAGGATAGAAAAGTGTAGTTGAGCTCAAGGACTTCATGACGATTCATCATACAACGACGAAGATCTATACAAGGAACCGTGGAACTTCATCAACAAAAAGGTATGTGGAGACTTGAACTTATCTATCACTCAATAGTCTATCTCTTCTATCTCCTACTTCTTATGAGACAAAAGTCGTATGCTATATAGACTAGATCATACACATTTAACATTTCGAGCTGAGCATTCATTGCTTATCTTTTATTTCGAAATCATGTGTTGGTAAAGCGTTTCTCTTTGATCAAGTTTATCTTCACCTAGTGACGAAAGTCATGAAAAGTTTCAATCACTTTGAGAATTGCTCTGACGTGAATCGGTCTGTGAATAACGGCTACATAGTGTCCTCTGAGAATGTATCAATGATTGAAATGAGAGTTTAGATTACATAACCATGTATTCCTTGAACCGAAGTTTTTGAACTTTGTTGATCAAGAGAAATCGGGAGGATTGTGGCAATGGCTTGACAAGTCTGCGAACCTAGTTCCCAGACTCAGTCCGGGAACTGTCGGAAGTTCTCGACCGAGAATTTATGCTAGGATTTTCAAAATACTCATTTGTATGCTCAGTCCGCGAACTCAGTCCGTGAACCCAATCCGCGAACTGGCGGAAGTTCTCTTTCCGAGAATTTCTGCTGAGTTTGGAAAACTCAACCGATTAACTCAAGTCCGCGAACTTGTTTGTGAACTTAAGAGGTTATGATCTAAAGATGTGCTTTGAACATGAAACATTAAATTACTAAGGAATGCATTATGCAAACCGTGGCTATAATGTTCATGAGCCGATTCAATCAAATCGAATCATCTTTGCTTCAATTGTGTCTTGTGTAGTTACATAAGATCTCATAGCAATTGAACAACTCTGTAACTAGTTCATTTGAGTCAATTGAACTAGTTATGGTGAAGAAGAACAAGGTTAATATGAAATGCTCATATGGTTAACCTTTTGGGTTACTATGTTGAACCGACATACACGTACACGTTTGGGCATGGTTTTCACGAACCCAGTAAACGTCTACCCAAGTGTGTGTGACAAGCTAAGTTTTCGATCTATCGGTTGAGAAATATTAGCTTGAATCTAAATCAGGTTTTCATCTAACGGTGAATAAGGATTGCTTTGTAACTAAGGCAAAACCCTGATTTGAAGGCTATATAAAGGAGACATTTAGCATTGTGCAAAACTAATACACACACGTCTGTGTGCTACTAGTGCGCCCGCTAGAGTCGATCTCCATTAACCTTTGATTTTATTCTTTAAAATAAAATTAACGACTTAAAGACTTTATTGGGATTCTGAAGCCAGACCGATACTACTTTATTGTAGTTGTGTGATCTGATCTTGCATCTTCTATCGTACGAATACAATCGATTGATTGGCTTTAGATCGTGAGAGTTCTCCGATAGGCAAGATAAAGAAGTCACAAACATCATCGTCTCACTGTTTATGATTCCTCGACAATCCTCTTGTGTAGTCAGGAAGAATTGTAGAGAAGTGATTGATTAATCTAGGCTGTTCTTCGGGAATATAAGACCGGATTATCAATTGGTTCATGTTACCTTGATTTTATATCTAAAGACGGAACAAAACCTAGGGTTTATCTTTGGGAGACAGATTTATCCTTTTATAAACTTTTCTGTGTGAGACAGATCTGTTTATTATCAAGTCTGTGATTTTGGGTTACAACAACTCTTGGTTGTGGGTGAGATCAGCTAAGGGAATCAAGTGCGCAGTATCCTGCTGGGATCAGAGGCGTAGGAGTACAACTGTATCTTGTATCAGTGGGAGATTGATAGGGTTTCAACTATAGTCAAGTCCGAAGTTAGTTTGCAGTAGGCTAGTGTCTGTAGCGGCTTAATACAATGTGTATTCAATCTGGACTGGGACACGAGGTTTTTATGCATTTGCGGTTTCCTCATTAACAAAACTTCTGGTGTCTGTGTTATTTCTTTTCCGCATTATATTTTATATAATTGAAATAATACAGGTTGTGCGTTCGTGATCATAGACTTCTCTAATCCAACCTTTGGTTGTTGATTGTAGTTGATTGATCCTTGTACATTGGTCTTTGGTACCGTCCAAGTTATCTCTCTTTGATAAAGACTCGCAGATTTCTATTTGCTTGAGTAAAGATCAAATCGAGAGATTGAGATAATAACTCCTTGAGATACTTTCTATCTAGATTGAGTCTGACTGTCTAGTTGATTCTCTAGCAAAGTGTTTCGGAGTTAGTCCATACAGATTGCTAATCGAAATATTGGATGGTGTTGTTAGACCCCCGCTTTTTCAATAGCAATATGACTTTTGTATCAAGATAGGAGATAAAGTAGATAGACTTTTGGGTGATAGATAAGTTCAAGTCTCCACATACCTTTTAGTCGATGAAGTTCCACCAGTTCCTTGAGTAGTTCTTCGTCTTTGTATGATGATCGCCATGGAGTCTAGAGATCAACTACACTTTCTATCCTAGTCCGAGACTTAGCTATAAGTAGACTAGAAATCAAGACTTATAGTTTTTATCACTAACATTGACAAACATGCTTGAGATAGCAACGCATACGAGTTCGACCGAGCAGTGCTCTAACAATCTCCCCCTTTGTCAATTTTAGTGACAAAACTATCAATACATATGGAATAAAAAAATAAATATAAACTTTTGTACCTTCTCTTCCACATGCCTGATCTTCTTGGTTCTTCAACATTACTCGAAATCTTCGTCATTTCCAAGTACTCCAATGATCCCAAAGGTTGTAAGTTTAGCATCATCGTTGCTGAAAATCCGTAGCCATAACAATGAGAAAACAAGAATTCTCAATCATTGTTACACAATGTCATAATATTATTACACAATGTCATAATATTATTACACAACATCAAAGTTCAATTATATCACAACTTCGACAACAATACTATGGTGATATGTATCACTCCCGCTTAGTCAATACTCCATCTCACATGGAAACCACTCCCCCTTACATAATGATCCGAAAACCATATGTATTTGTAGTGTGAACTACACATTAGTTCTCCCCCTTTTTGTCAATAAAATTGGCAAAGGTACGAAAACTAGTGGGATCCTAATGAATTTCCATAGAGACATTTCATGACCAAAAGTAAGCACATATCAACTTTTTAGATGCAATCATATAGCCGAAGCTAAATGCTTTCATCAAGGAGTTTATAAAAATACAAGATAACTCCTATAATATTCCACAGCCTCACTCCCCACAAAGATTTGGCAATTAAGCACAAGTTCAATTAAGAACTCTCCCCCATAAAATGTCATTCCCGAAAGAACAACAAGAGCGACCTTACTTTCACAAGAAAAGAAGGATTTCTTTGGAAATAACAAATTACATACGAATATGAATTTGAATCCAAAAATACTCAATCAAATTAACCACAAGAAAACCCATGATTAATTTAATCGGAAATGCCCAACATAAGAGAACTTACGGAGCCGCACAGTATATACATAAAAATATGGATCAGGGAAGATCAATACTGCGAAATAGACAAGAATTTATTCTATTTTCCATCGCTATTTGCACAATAACATACAATAGACATAATCCTCGTAAACAAAAGTTCATCCTATCTTCCATCAATACATGCATATCGACATATGAAAGACTTAACTTTTGACAAGATATGGGACAATCATAGTTCACGGACGCAAACACACATATCCCGTAACAAATTGCAATATATAAAACCATAAAGACTAATACTGCAAAAATCGTTTTCCAAATTTTTTTAGAATATAAACAAATAAACCTAAAAACAATAAAGATGAAAACGTTGGACATAGCTATGTGTAATCACAATAATGGATATTCCAAACTCTAGTTATTCTTCTAGACAAAACAAGAAAATAAAATTCTCATCAGAAGATTTACCAGGCAAATAAAAAATCAAAGTTCATTGAGAACCTCATACCTTTCATGAATCCATCAACGAAGGTATCACTGATTTCCTTTACTCTCTTGACCATAGAAACTCCATGTTCGTGGGTCAGAACACTAACCTTACGATCAAAAACCCGAGAAAGTTGTCTAGCCTTGACACAGTCCATGATGAGCTTCTTTTGATTTCGTATCAGAATATTTTGATTAGCAAGGATTCTGGCCTGACCATCTAAGAGTTGGTTTATTTGCAGTTGAAGATTTGCAAACTCGACCTTTGAATCGTTCTGAAAACGAGTCAAATCCTTGATAGAATCATCAATCCAGGAGTTGTGCTCTTTCCTTGCAAGAGCATCTTTTTCAGAACTATCTCTTGAACCAAATCACGTCCTTGAGTATCTTCCTCCATATCAAGATGCACAATCTCTTGAGGTTTTGCAGAGTTCTCCATATAATTTTTTGTTAGGGATGGAATAACACAATATAGAGTATATATATATATACGTGTTTGTGAAGGAAACTCTTGTTATGAAACCCTATGAACTCACAAGAGGAGGACGAGAATGTTTGTGGACCGACAACAATAAAAACACAAACAGTACTTAAGATATTATACAACATACTTGAGCATTTCCAAATCATCATCCTTGCATCTCTCAAGTTCGAAAACAAGGATGAGAATACCTGGAATCAGGTGGTAGAGTGATAAGTAATCCCACTATGATCTTTGAGGAAGAAGTTGTACACATCATCTGAATGTTTGACCTTTGTGTTCTTTGCTTTTCTTCGATTGACTTTCATTCCATATGATTAGGAACCAACCTGTTTAACATCCCCATCAGAAGGATTTTTCTGAGGACAAAGTCTAGGACCTCTTGAGATTGGTTCAAGAGGATAAGGATACAGAGAGATCCATTTCTTAGACTTAGATTTACCAGACTCGATCTTATAAACACATGGAATGTGTTCATTATTGGCACAATAATTTATACCATTGAGATGAACTTGTAACCTGTGACGCTTTCTATAAAAAAAGGTCATTTTTATAAGGTTTCTGGTATTCTATGGGCACATGATTCACTGTAGATATCGTCAGAAGATTTACTCCATTGATGGTAGAAAGAAGCAAATTATGGAGATTAGAGATTTGTTTCCTCCTAGCAAAACAATGAATAGCATAGTGATTCTTTTTCCCACAGAAAGAACAGGTTCGTGGAGAAGAAACAATAACTGGAACCTGTTTGAAATTCATAGCCGTATCAGAAGTTTGCAAGTCATGTAATCCTTTCTTGACAAAAACTTCTTTTGGAGAACATCTCTTCATGTGCTGTAATTCAGACTGAGAATTAGTCGGTACAGAAGAATTTCTCCTTAAAACAGAGTTTTCCTTTTCCAAGGATTTGCAATGTTCATGGGATAGAATAAGGGAAGCATCTAGTTTCTCTTTTTCGACACGAAGTCTGTTTAGTTCTGATGAATGCACCTCGATCAAACGTTTTTCTCTAATTGAATCTTCCTTGACAATATCCTCAAGAACGCTAATCTTTTCACGCCGTAGAGTAGTTTCTTGAAAGAGTTTTTCGATATTTTTAGATAAGGACTCAATGATATTATAGAGTACCTGTTCTCAACTAAGAGACTTTCCAAATTCATCAATAAGCTGAGCATGATTATGAAAATCAATAGCCTCAGTAGAATTTTTTGAGATTGAGCTCCATTTCAGCTTTTGTGATAGTGTTAAATGTCTCAATAGAGGGACTGATATCAACATTTGATAGAACAACATTTCTATCTCGGGATTCGGAAGAATCAGCTAAGGATTAATCCTTTGAGGTGATCCCAAGAAATTTGGCACAATCAAAAGCTTTGGAAGACATATTGGTATGCGTATACGCCAAAAAATGAGATTTTGTCCACAGACTCAGATTGCTACAAACACAGACTTGTATGGTATTTAAACGTGTTTGTCTGCTCTGATACCAATTGAAAAAGCGGGGGTACAACAACCACACCCAATATTTCTCTTAGCAATCTGTATCGACTAACTCCAATATACTTTTAAGAGAATCAACTAGACAGTCAGACTCAATCTTAATAAAAGTATATCAAAGAGTTATATCTCACTTTCTCGATTCAATACTTACTCAAGCAAATAAAAATCTACGAGTCTAATCGAATACAAGAGAAAACACTTGAACGGTACAAAAGACCAATGTTCAAAGATCAATAAATTTCAATCAAAAACCAAAGGTTGGATTTCCCAATTGATCGATTCAACGCACAACCTGTGATATTTCAATTATACAACAAAATATAATGCGGAAAAGAAATAACACAGACACCAGAAGTTTTGTTAACGAGGAAACCGCAAATGCATAAAAACCCCGGGACCTAGTCCAGATTGAATACACACTGTATTAAGCCGCTACAGACACTAACCTAATACAAACTAACTTCGGTCTGGACTGTAGTTGAACCCCAATCAATCGCACACTGATCCAAGGTACAGTTGCACTCCTTACATCTCTGATCCCAACAGGATACTACTCACTTGATTCCCTTAGATGATATCACCCACAACTAAGAGTTGTTACGACCCGAAGTGGAAGAATTTAATAAACAAATATGTATCACACAGAAAAGTCTACGGTAATAGATAAATCTGTCTCCCACATAAATACCTACGAGTTTTTGTTCCGTCTTTTGATAAATCAAGGTAAACAGGAACCAATTGATAACTCAGACTTATATTCCCGAAGAACAACCTAGAATTATCAATCACCTCACAATAATCTAAATCGACTAGCGAAAGAAGATATTGAGGAATCACAAACGATAAGACTAAGATGTTTGTGACTTCTTTTATATCTTGCCTATCAGAGAAATCAATCTCAAGCCAATATTACGTTTGTACTTAGTACGATAGGAACAACAAGATCAGATCACGCAACTACAAAGAAAATAGTTGGGTATGGCTTCACAATCCCAATGAAGTCTTCAAGTCGTTAACCTACAGGATCTCGGTAGAAAACTATGGTTAAAGGAGACTCGACTCTAGCTTATACAACTAGTATCACACAGGAGGTGTGGGGATTAGGTTTCCCAGTTGCTAAAGTTCTCCTTTATATAGTCTTTCAAATCATGGTTTACAATCTAAGTTACCTTGGTAACAAAGCATTCAATATTCACCGTTCGATAAAAACCTGATTAGATTCAAGCTAATATATTTCAACCGTTAGATCGAAACTTAGCTTGTTACACACAAATGAAATGCACGTTTCAGGTTTGTGTAATCGTACCCAAACATGTACATTTAGTTGGTTCAACAATAGTTAACCAAATGGTTAGCCATATGAACACTTTCATAGCAACCATATTCTTCTTTACCATAACTAGTTCACATGACTCAAATGAACTAGTTAGAGAGTTGTTCAATTTCTTAGATCTTATAGAAGTATACAAGACACAATCGAAGCAAAAACGATTTGATTCACTCGAATCAGTTCATGAACTTTATAGCCACAGTTTGCCATTATGCATTCCTTAGTTTATATAAGTTTAAGTTCACGAATAATCGTTTTTAGAAAATAACCAACCTAAGTACGCGGACTGGTATGCAGAGTTAAGTACCCGAAATAATTTTATTTTCAGTTCACAAACTCCAGCTGATTTTCACGGGATGTGAACTTCCGATGGTGCGCGTACTGGTACGCGGATTTTAGTTCCGATTTTCCTGAGCAGCAAAGTACGCATACTTTGGTTCAAGGAATAAGGACTTACACATGTATGAGTTATCACACAATGTTTATATCAAACAATGATTATATAATCTAAACTCTCATTTCAATCATTGAAACATTCTTAGAGGACGTTATATAGTTGTTATTCACAAACCATTTTTCGTCAAAGCAATTTTCAAATAATTGAAACTTCATATGACTTTCGTCACTAGTAAAGATGAACTTGGCCAAAACGAAAGCTTACCAACACATATTTCGAGAAATAGATAAGCGAGATAAAATCGGCTCGAAAAAGCAAATGTGTATAATCATAGTCTATATAGCAATACGACTTTTGTCTCAAGATAGGAGATAAAGTAGATAGACTTTTGGGTGATAGATAAGTTCAAGTCTCCACATACCTTTTAGTCGATGAAGTTCCACCAGTTCCTTGAGTAGTTCTTCGTCTTTGTATGATGATCGCCATGGAGTCTAGAGCTCAACTACACTTTTTATCCTAGTCTGAGACTTAGCTATAAGTAGACTAGAAATCAAGACTTATAGTTTTGATCACTAACGTTGACAAACATGCTTGAGATAGCAACACATGCGAGTTCGACCGAGTAGTACTCTAACAATTACTGACCTTAAACATCCGACCCTCCGACAAGGAGAGTGTTGTGATGAGCCAATTCTTGCTTGTAAAGATAACACAAAGGTTTTTTACAACTGTAAAAAGAATCGTGTTATAAGGGCAAATGACTGCCTTGTTGGTCCAATGAGTTAGAAATTTTTTTCAAACTCTTCTTTCGTAACTGAAGGAAGTTTTGGATCAAAAATGTCAACCATTCCTGAATATATTCATATCAATAATCGTATTTCGGAACTCAAAACCAGTATAAATAGGCTCAAGCGTAGCATTAAGAAGGCAAGGAAAACGGCAGCTTCAGGTATCTCTTGTCCTCCTTTTATCGGTTCTCTTGAGACTAACTCGATTGACTTCTCTGATGTTATCAAAAAATTAAAAGTTGAGAATTTCAATATCCTTGATGAGCAATATTCTCATCGAATTACAACTTGACTGCTTACAGCTGTGCGTCCTCTTTGAGACCATGTGAGGATGCACATGATGCTCAAGAAGATTTCTTCTTGACAAAGTGGTCTTTGTTAAAATAAAATTTTGATCATCTTATTGTTGAGCCTTGCTCCGGTTAATTATTACACTTGTAATATAAATGATCGTTAACTCTTAAGATAATACTCTTTGTTGGTTGCTTGGAAAAAACTTTGTTTTGTTCCTCCTTTAAGACAATTGACTTGTTGTTTTTCAAAAAATAAATTTTGCTCTAAATTTCTTTAGACTAAGTTACTCTGTCGTAAGTTTAGAACTTGTTTTTGATCTTTTGTGAAACGTGCTTCTAAGACTCCATCGGTTCCTTGGTTCTGAATTTGGGTTCATAACCACGAACGTCCGTGCAACTACTTCATGACAAAACGTACAGTTTACTGGCAAGTTTGGAAAGATAAATGTGTGCTTCTAGGGTTTCCCTATGATAACACACACACACATATATATATATATATATATATATCAAGAATTATTTTTCTCCTGATATATGCTAGTTCCGTATCCTCAAGATTTATCTTGTGATATCATGGAGTGCACAATGGATGGATGGAAAAAGGAAGACAAAGTTGAAGTTGGAAAAGTTTCTGAGTTTCATGAGAACCCTGTTTCATAACCTGCTATCATGCAGTTGATCATGAAAATAATCAACCTGTCCAGATGTCATCTAAATTCGTTGGAAATTTTCTTCGAGTTTTTGGGGTTGTACGTGATCAACTTGAAATTGCAACAAAGAATCTTGAGTATGAAGATTGAACTGAAGAAAGCAACTGATGGTATTACTTGTGTTCGATCTCTGGTTGCTGATTATGTCTGATGTCTTTCAGTTTGTTCTTAGGAGTTGATTTTATTATGTCTAGGAAACTTTTTATGAGAATTTATTCTTGTGTTTTAAGAAGGATAACTAGGGTTTGGAATAGCAAATATTGTGATTTTCATCTTGAAATGTTTTAGATTTATTTATTTAAATTCTAAGTTATTTGGAAGATGATTTTGCAGTATTAATCTTTATGGTTTTATATATTGTAAAATTTTTATGGGATATGTGTGTTTACGTCCGTGAACTATGATTATCTCATATATGTCAGAAGTTAAGTCTATTATGTCTTTATGCAAATATTGATAAAAGATAGAATGAACTTTTGAATATTCTGCAGGATTGATCTTTCCATGATCCACTTCTATGTGAAAGTACTGTATGGCTCAGTAAGTTTTCTTATGTTGAGCATTTTCAATTAAATTAATCATTAAGTTTCTCTTGTGGTTAATTTATCTGAGTTTTCTGGATACAAATGGTCTCTTTTGTTGTTCTTTCGGGGATGACATTTTATTTGTGGGGGGTGGGGGGGGGGGGGGGGGTAGAAGTTCTTGATTGAACTTGTGCTTAATTTCCAAATCTTTGTGGGGAGTGCGGTTGTGGAATATTGTAGGAGTTTTCATGTGTCTTCATAAACTCCTTGATAAATACACTAAGTTTCGACTATGTGAAATCATCGAAACCAAGTTGATATGTTCTCTTTTAGTCATGAAGTGTCTCTATGAGAATTTCATTATGATCCCGTTGGTTTTCGTACCTTTGCCAATTTATATTGACAAAAAAGGGGAGAATTATTTTGTAGTTCACGCTACATACATATGGTTTACGAATCATTATGTAAGAGGGAGTGGTTTTCATTGTGAGATGAAGTATTGACTAAGGGGGAGTGATACATATCACCATAATATTATTGTCAAAGTTGTGATGCAATTGAACTTTGATGTTGTGTAATAATACTATGCCACTGTATAACAGTAATTGAGAACATATGTTTTCTTATTGTTATAGCTACGGAGCTTCAACAACAATGAAGCTGAGTTGAACACGTTCAAAATCACTGGAGTACTTGGAGTGACGAAGAATTCAAGGAATTTTGAAGAACCAACGAAACCAAGCATGTTGGATGAGAAGCTACAAAGTTTATTTATTTTGTAATCCATATGTATTGATAGTTTTGTCGCTAAAATTGACAAAGGGGGAGATTGTTAGAGCACTGCTCGATCGAACGCGCAAGCGTTGATATCTCAAGCTTGTTTGTCAAGTTTAGGCGATCAAAACTATAAGTCTTGATTTCTAGTCTACTTATAGCTATGTCTCGGACTAGGATAGAATGTGTAGTTGAGTTTTAGACTTCACGACGTTCATCGATTGAAGACGAAGATCTACTGAGGAGAGCTTGGAGGAACTTGATCAACAAAAGGTATGTGGAGACTAAAACTTATCTATCACTTAGAAGTCTATTCTATTCTATCTCCTATTGACACTAAGTCGTATATCTATACAGACTTTTCATTATACACATTTGATATTTCGAGCTGAGTTTAACTCGCCTATATCTTTCTCGAAATATGTGTTGGAAGATTTTTGCTTTAGCTACATTCATCATTCTTCTTGACGAGTTTAGATGGAAACAATTTATTTGTTGGAAACTAAATAATGAGTCAAAAGATGATCATGTGAAAATTGCCTTGAAACATCTTACATGATTTGTGTGAGACAATCATTTGATGTAGACTCAGAATGTTTCGTATTGATCATTCGATCACTTGAAAATTACTTAAAAGCTAATAGTTTGTGTGAGACAACTATTGTCATCTTATAAGGATGTTTCAGTGATTGAAATGGGAGTTTAGAACAATTAACCATTATCCGATATAGCACAGTATGCATATTAGTGTGCAAACTGTTGTAGTATGATGCAGGTCCAGAAACCAAGTTTGTATACCAGTGTGCAAACGGTTTTAACTGTTAAAGTCCGGGAACCAAGTATGCATACCAGTATGCGAACGGTTTTACCTGAGTTAGGTACGGGACGACAGTATGCATACGCGTTTGCGAACTGTCGGACAAGACCAAAGTCCGGAACTTAAGTTTGCGTACCCGTTTTCAAACTAAGTTGGTTTATGTTCCAAAATCGGTTAAATATGATTTCATACTCATGAAAAAATACACATATAAATTAAGGAATGCAATCGTTGCAAACCATGGCTTAATGCTCATGAATTGATTCTATTAAATCAATCTGATTTTGTTTCAATTGTGTCTTGTATACTTCTATGAGAATATAAACAATTGAACAACTCTATGAGTAAAACATAATTAGATTCATTTGATTATAATTTGATCTAGAGGTGTTAGATGAATGTGGTTAGTAGAAAAGTGTTTATATGGCTAACTTCGGTTAACTATTGTTGAGCCAACTCAATATACACGTTTAGGTACTGTAACCTATATATAAATGAAGGTATATTTCATTTGTGTGTAACAAGATAAAACCATTTTCTTTGGCTTTAAACAAACTTAGCTTGAATCTTAAATTAGGATTTCATCTTACGGTGAATATTGATTGCTTTGTTTCAAAGCTATCAAACCCTGATTTGAGGACTATATAAGGGAGAACTCTAGCAACTGGGAAACCTAATCTCCACACCTCATGTGTGATACTAGTTGCGGACTAGAGTCGATTCTCCTTTAACCTAGGTTTTTCCTAAAACTATTACAGGTTAATGACTTAAAGACTTCATTGGGATTCTGAAGCCAGATTCAACTATTTTCTCTATAGTTGCGTGTTCTGATCTTACTTGTTTTATCGTATTGAGTACTATATTCTCTAAGATTGGCTCGAGATTAATCTCCGATAGGTAAGATGTAAAAAGTAATCACAAATCTCTTTGTCTCATTCTTTGTGATTCCAAAATAACTTGTTCTACTACCATATAGTTAAGTTACTGTGAAGTGATTGATATTTGTAGACTGTTTTTCCGGAATATAAGACCGGATTATCAGTTGGTTCATGTTCACCTTGATTTATCAATAGAGAGAACAAAAACTTCGTAGGTATTTCTGCGGGAGACAGATTTATCTATCAGAATAGACTTTTCTGTGGGAGACAGATTTGTTTATCAAGTCTTCGACTTTGGGTCGAAGCAACTCTTAGTTGTGGGTGAGATCATCTAAGGGAATCAAGTGTGTAGAGTCTTGCGGGGATTCAGAGGCGTAAGGAACGCGACTGTACCTTAATCGCCGTGAGACTTGGTTAGGGCTCAACTACATTCCAGTTCGAAGTTATCTTATAGTAGGCTAGTGTGTGTAGTGGCTTAATACAGTGTGGTGTTCAAATTTGGACTAGGTCCCGAGGTTTTTCTGCATTTGTGGTTTCCTCGTTAACAAAACTTCTGGTGTCTGTGTTATTTATTTTCCGCATTATATTTGTTTATATTATTGAAATATCACAGGTTGTGCGTAATTCAATCAATTGGTGAATCCGACCTTTGGTTGTTGATTGACACTTGAACATTGGTTTTTGATACCGTTCAAGTTATTTTTCATATCAATCGGGCTCATATATTTCTATCTGTTCGATTGCAGATTGTATTGAGAAATTGAGATATAACACTTGGATGTTTTTCCTTGATTGAGTTTGACTGTCTAGTTGATTCTCTTGGAATTATATTTGAGTTAGTCCATACAGTTAGCCGAACGAAATATTTGGTGTGGTTGTTAGACCCCCGCTTTTTCACAAGGGCTCATTGGATGCAAATGCCGATATATCGGTACTTAATCGCCTCCACATTCAACTGCGTGGTTCAGTATTTCTCAAATGTTTATAATGCTACATTCACCTAAGAAACAAGCGTGTGTATTTACCAACTTCAACATAGAAGAACGGTGATTTCCTTCGTTGGAGGCAACCACTTTATCGGTCTCTGGTTATAACCCAGTTTTCTTATGCTTCTGTTGTGCAAAAAAAATTATGGGAAGGATTTAACCCCGGTCTAATGAGGGGTTGGTGAAATTAGTATAAGCAAAACAGGAATATGTGGAGTGGTTTGATAATATCTGTGGAAATTTTAGTTGCAGGAAATCCTACACTACACCCCTCACAGGATTTCATTAACATTCAACTCATTTTTGGATTAACAATCCTAATTTTATTGATGAATATTTGAACAATCTTACAAGAAAAGATAAAGGAATCAAGAATAACCACTGCTCTAAATTTTCTCTCTCCTATTTACTTGCTTCTCACTCAAAAAAGATCACTCCCTTTCCTTTACAACTGAACGACTATTTATAGAGAATTACATAG
Source organism: Papaver somniferum (assembly GCF_003573695.1). Taxonomy (NCBI): domain Eukaryota; kingdom Viridiplantae; phylum Streptophyta; class Magnoliopsida; order Ranunculales; family Papaveraceae; genus Papaver; species Papaver somniferum. The sequence continues at coordinate 1,494,903 of NW_020621936.1, read as the reverse complement.
TGGATGACAACTAATCTGTCCTTTATTTTCGGATATGACTTGCGACATTATCGAAACTTTATAAATATTAATCTCGCAAAACTTCCTTATTTTCGCAGGACCGTCACACTTTTCTCATGATTTGGTTGATGTCGTTTACTATGTCGTTTCTGAAGTTGTTCTGCGACACTGTCGTGTTGAGGTATTATTGCTACGAGATTCTGATCCTACATCTTTCCTCTTCTCATATATTCTCTGCGAAGTAGAGAACGATGTGAGAAATGCTCGCAGTCATCCATCACTTCATATTCTGCATTTATCACACGTATCCTTTCTCCCATCTGTTTCTTGACACGTCTTCTGTAACCGCTGCTTTTCAACCGCTCACGTATTTTCGCATTAATTGTGTTTATCTTCTCGAAAATATCCTCTATATATACTCTTCTTACTCTCCCTTTTCTTCTTTTTTACTCTCTTTTTCATCTTCTCTGCAACTTCATCCTTTTCTCCGTAAATTCCTCTGCTGTAATTTTTCTTCTATCTTCCTTCTTAAATCTTCGTCCATTCCCATACTCTATATTTATATATGCCTCCAAGTGGTCAAAAACATGAGAAAACCTTAAAGGATGTTCAAAAAGATCTTGCTGAGAAAGGTTTCACACTTTCTACCATTCATGGTGAAAGTGCCAAGTCAATTCTTTCTATCAAACTTTTCTCTGATCAACATTGTGATGATCAATCAATCATAGTTTCACTGGGTCAAATTCTCGCAGGTCTCCTCATTCCTCTTTATGACCCAGATATTCCTATGTTCTATGAGATTCTCGCTCACTCGGTATTTTCGCGAGCTATCTTCCAATTGAGTGGGGATTGCATCCGTCTGATGCTGGAGTTCGCTAACCGTGGTGCTGGTAAAGGATATCTTTATTCCAAAGAACTTAGGGATCCTAAATTCATAGATCTAGAGATAATCGCTGAGAAGTATACAGTAGCGAATTTCTTCGAAAATTATGAATTAATATCCATGAAGAAAGAGAATACTCGCTGGGGTATTCGCTTGAAAAGGAAGGATGTTATTGCTGAAGATAAAATGCTCATGCATGACATTGATTGGCATTCTGTAATAAATAAAACCCCTCTCCAATCCAAAGATGATAAATGGTGCGTCTTCCCCTTGATGCTGAAAGGACCCTATATTGCTGGTTTTAATGTCATTCCTGCGAATCTCACCGCTTATCGACCCTGGGTATTCTCTTGGCCTGATAAAGTGAAAGAGGTATATTTCTTCTAATTTCGCCCACTTTATGTTTCTTTATTTATCTTTACTCTTTTGTTCACTGATTCTTGCGACATTCTACAGATCCAGAAACTGAAAGATAGCTACCGCAGGACTGGTAAATCCAATACCTTGCTAGCTCTTCGCTCATACACAGATGAGGTAAGAAATATTCTTTTACGATTTTAAACAATATATTGTTGCCTCTGCTTCTTATCTTCATTTGTGTGTGAAGGTTATTGCTGAAGTAGAAGAATCCACCAAGGCTGCGACGGATGGTGATAAGGGTAAAGATATTCTTCGCAAAGGAAAATCATCTGCATCCTATTCAAAGAAAAGAAAGAGAGGGAATTCTCCTCCTCCTTCAGATATTCATTTCCCTGATGGTTCTGAAGATGATGAATATAACAAAGATGATGATGACGACTCTGCTGCGAATAAAGATTCTCCACCTGAATCCTCTATGACACAGTTATCTGGTATCTTCTCTGATTCTTGTCAAGGGATGGGAGATAATTGCCTCGCCAGTATATGCAAAGCTCTCGCAACTATTTGGCGATACTCCTTTGTTGGATGGTGATAGTTCTCTTCGTGGAGTCTCCAAATCAGTAACTCTTAGCTTCCTAAATTCCCTCAATAGTTTGGTATACCTTCGTATTTTTACTTCTTCATTATTGTGACTCAAAATTTCTTATTATTTTAATTATTTTTTGTATTTTCTTCGCAGGATGGAAAAGCTTCTTTCGCTGTTGCCTCAGATTTGGAGAGGAGACACGAAATTCTTGAAAAGAAGAATCTTCAATTTCGTACGAAGAATAAAGAACTAAAACTGAATCTAAAGGTCTTTGTGAGAAGAACGAACAATTAGAAGCCGAAGTTAAAGGTCTTCGCGAGAAGAACAAACAACTGGAAACCGACACTTCTTCGCAAAGGAACAAAATTTATACTCTTCAAAAAGCTAATGATCAGCTCTATGGTATGCAATTTTTCTCCTTTCCTTTCATTCATTCATCCTATTGTCTTATCTTATTTGATTAATCTTTTTTGCAGACATTTATGGTCTTTCTGATGAAGCCGTTCTTCTTCGTTCATTTCCCGATGCCCTAGATAATGACACTCTTCTTGAACATCTTAATAAACCTTTGAATAGTTTCTCTAATGATAAAATTTCATCTCTGCCTTTGAATGAACTTAAATCCAAATTTCGCCTCTTAGAGATTGATCATAGATCTAGTTTAGTTTTGGCCAACCAATTTAAACGTTTTTATCTCAATTCTAAAGAGAATATCAATGAATTAAGAACCAAGATTAGCAAACTCATAAATGATAAAGATCGTATCTCTGATCAAGGTGTTAAGGCTTTGGCGAAATTCCAAGAGACTCTTCTTGAGGTTCAACTTGAACGAGATGAAGCCAATTGTCAAAATGCTGTGCTTAGCGAGAGAGAAAACCAAGTTCGTTCTCGTCTTCTCATAAATAGTGATGATGAGTTCGCTTAGGCCGCGATAATCTTGGATAACGCCAGAAAAGATTTAGGTGTAAATGTTAGTCTCCAAGTTGAGCGTACAGCCTTGATTAGAGATATGATTTCTGAGAGACAAGGTCATAAACTGTTTTCCTTTATTAATCTTTGGTTTTTCACGATTTTTTATCAAGTTACTGATTAATTGCTGTATGCTTCGCAGGATCTGAAAGTAGATATCGCCAAAGAGTTGAGGAACTTGAAGATGAAAAAGAGGAACTCGTAAAGAATCTTTCTTCTCGCAACGACAAATATTCTAGATTAAAGAATCAAACCAAGATCACTGTTGCGAACTTTAAGAACGACGCTCTGCATTTTCGCAATCAAACTATTCAAATGGTTTGTGATGACCATAGTATTACTCACTCTGATTATCCTTGTCTCTTGGAGGAGATCCCAAAGAACATTCATAGTCTGACCATCTCTGATAGCGAAGCTGATGATGAAGAATCTAATGGTGATGAAGGTTCTGATGGAGATAAAGGTTCTGATGCAGATGAAGAAGAGAACAAGTCTGATGAAGATGATGAAGGATCAACTAAGAAGTAGTCTTTGTTTCTTTCTTTGATCTTCTGTAATACTTGTACATTTATTCCTTCTTTTTGTATATTTGCGAATTCTTTTGGTTCCCCATATTCCTTAGTATATGAGTTTCTTTCATTTCAACCTGCATTCATTAAAAAAATTCTTCCTTGCAATACGGTTAATCAACATAGTCATTAATTTTTGAATTTTTGCGTAAATCTATCATGTGGAGACAAAATAACATTTTCTAATTTCATTTATTCCCATACTTGCCTCTGTTATTTGTATCCAAATGAGAGATTTTGCAGATTTTTCTTATTTTGTGCCTCAACTTCGCAGTTGGTTATGTATAATTTCGCAATCATATGCGAAGTGAATTTTAATTCTTTTCAAAATCTCCTTCCTGTGTGGTCTTATTTTTCCTTCCTAGTTAAAGGTCTTATTATGCCATCTCTTGTCATTGCGACAAAATCGCAGGACGTCCTTGCACTTTCATGAAAAAACCCATTGATCTTGCCTTAACTTTTTTCTTTGTATTATTGCCTCTCCAGGATAGTTGCGAAAATATGACAGGCCTAAATTTTCTTGCGAAAATAAAGCCCCATGACATTGCCGTCTTGTGACGAAATCGCAGGACGTCTTCGCACTTTCATGTGAAAACCCATTGATCTCGTTTTATCTCTCTCTTTAGTATTATTGCCTCTTCAAGATTGTCGCACAAATATGACAAGCCTTAATACCCTTGTAGGTAAAAAGCCTCATGACATTTGCGTCTTAAGACACTTATCATCTCCCTAATGTAGGGTGCCGCCCTTATCTCCCCCCTGGTTGCCCCTTCAAGGAGGCGTACCTCTACCATACAAGGTTGGCTCCTCCCATCCGGTCTTAACAACAACCAGTTTTTTTCGCAACCTCTTATCCATTTTACCTATAGGGTTTATGGTTACGAGACTGCACCCTAAGTGGGGTTTTCTTCGGGCCGAGTGCAGTATAAGCCAAGACTTGTTAAGAATGGCAAGGTACGCTCCAGACGCCCCTGGCACTCTTGACTCAACCGTGTACCTCTGCGCCTTGGTCAGATTCTGCACTCCTTGGGATAGTCCTTATTACCTTAGTCGCCTAATCTAAGTCATATGCTTAAGCTGAGAATCCAAGGTACCTCTCCCGGATGGGCTTTATTGACCCCAAATCTCCATGACTCAGGTTCCGGGGGAGGTGTATCCTTACCCTGAGCCATGCAACAGGTACCCCCTTATATGACGTACTTTAGGTCTTACATTTGCCTCTTGCTAAATTGTATTCGCGAACTAGGGTGTACGCCATAAAGGTTCTCCCCTTTCTCTTTTGTCATTGTTCTCTGATTGTCTTTTGTAGAATTCATTATCTCTGCGAGATTCTCGCACATCATCACATCGTATTTTCACTTCTCAATCTCTTTTTTATCATTCAGTAAAATGTACTTTTGAGAATTTTATTTGTTGCGAGAGTTTCGCAACAAATCAATCATTCATACACTTCTTATTTTTATTACCTTTGTCATTCTCTGCTTCTTTGTTATTTTCTGCTACTGCTTTCTTGGTAGTGGTATGTTCACCATTTCTTATTCTGAGCTAGCATTAGTTTCACAAAATTTCTTCTTCTTTTCGTTCGATTGCATCCACCATCAATCTCTCACTTCTTTGTGTCTGTTTGATTTTGCGTCGCCAACTTTCCTTCTTGTTTGCTCTTCCTTCACAGGATTCTACCTCAGTTTCGTAACATTTCTTTCCTTCAACCCAATCTCCTTTTATGATTCCTACACCGCTGGGGTGAGGGAATTTGATGCATTGATGGAAAGTTGAAGCTACACCTAGAATCCCATGTATCCAAGGTCAACCAATTAATGCATTGTACGGTGACTCTACGTCAACAACACAGAACAGGATTTCAGAAGATATTCCCTTCAATGGAATTCGCATAGTAACCTCCCCTTTAGGCTTGCTGGCAGTACCATTAAAACCATATATCTTATATGTTGATGGTATAAGATCATCATCTCTCCCTCCCATGGTTTTATAAGTATGATAGAATAAGATGTTCACAGAGCTTCCGGTATCGATTAAAATCCTATTAATTTACCATGAGTCTTCAGCTTCATCATCTTCATCTTCATTCGGTTTTGGATTAATTTCTAATTTTACCACCAATGGATTGTCATGTACTTCTCCACCTTTGGGGACTTCTTCTGCGATAAAAGAAATAGTCTGCTTCTGCCATTCCTTTAGTGGCGAGATTTTCGCAATGTTCATAATTTATCTTCCATTACTGTCTCTTGCGAACACTCTACTCAAAACATTGTCATGAAAATCTTCAATTGTCTTGTATGAATGTACGATAGAGTGACAGAATAGATTCTTTGCTTTTGTACCAACTTCTACGAAGAATGTTTCCTTCTCTTTCACCGTGGTTACTCTGTGATGCTCTGGTGGTGGTGGTAGTAATGGTTGATATTGTGGGTGTCCTACCAGAAAGTGGTTTAGTTTTCCTTGATCTATCATTCTCAGAATAATTCTCTTTATATTTCTGCAATCATTTGTAGTATGTCCGTGAAAATGATGATAAGAACAGAACTCATGACTTCTGCGGCTTTGAGGTGGTTCCGTTCCATGTTCCATGGTGTTGGTATATTCTCCATCAAAATTATAGCTTCCCATATTTTCTCCACACTTGCATTCAGAGGTGGCATCTTGATTTCTTCCCATACTACCTTGTGACTTCCTTGTCCTCTATTATAATTTTGTCTTTGACCTCCATAAGTTTCTTGCGGCTGATCAAGTCTTTGAATCTTATTATTTCCACCACGATTATAGAAATTTCTTTCTCTTTCATACTCCTCTTGATCTCGGCTTCCCATAGCCACCAGTTTCTGTTGATTGTTGTTGCCCGTAACCTTTTCTTGTTGTACTTGCGAAGTGCTCGCCACTGTGTTTATTAGTTTAGGTAATAAGCTTGCATTCGCTGCTTGTGAATTGGTGTTCGCAACTGGGTATGATTCCATTTCATTTTGCCTTTCCTCTAGAGCAATATACTCTTCCTGAAGTTCTCGCAGTTCAATCATTGTGATTGTATTCTTGACTATAAAAATTTGGATATACAATAGATTGGTTGCGAACATAGCATTGATAAATAATAAGATAATATATCTCTCATGCACACGGCCAGCCATTTCACTACACATAGTTCTCCACCTTTTAGTTAGGTGCTTCAAACTTTCGCCAATCCTTTGTTTTAATCCAAACACATCTTCAATACCAGGTCGCGAAGAATTGTTACTTATATATGCCCCCAAGAATGTGGTATGCAAGTGATTGAAAGATGTTATTGTATTTTTTGGTAGACCTTCAAACCATTTTAACGCCTCTCATGTTAGACTGGATGCAAAATACTTGCACAATACGACATCATGATTTTCCCACTGCAACATGCACCTCATGTAGGCTTTAATGTGTTGAATTGCACAAGTTGTTCCATCAAAAATGTTGGTTAATGCGGGCAAATTGCATTTCGGAGGTATTCCTCCTAGTTGTACTTCTCTTGTAAATGGAGTTTTCGTAGCTTCTTCTATAGCTTCATCTAAATGTCTTCTGCCTACTTCTCCTCTATTATTTAGCATTCCTCTCATTTCTTCCAATTCTTTTAAGATTTGTTCATTTACCCTGAATTTTGATCCATTGGTCTTTTTAATTTCGCCTCCCTTCTTCTGCGTTCATGTCTTTCTTCTCTCGCGAAATTTTACATTTCTTCTTCTTCTTCATCATCCTCATCTCGTCTTCTCCTGTGGTTCTCTTCCTCATCTATATCTTGAATTCGTATATGATGACGTCTCTCATTTTCCCCTCCATGATTTTGTTCATTTCTTATCAATTCCAATCGTTGTCTTTCATCCCTCCTCTGTACTCTATCATACTCTTCATTGAGATTACCATTATTCCGGTTTTGTGTACGCCTTCTTTCTCGATTGTCATGATTGTTCTGGAGAATTGTCTCCTGAAGCTCTTGTTCTTCCATTTCCGCTCTCAATTTTTGACGTTCGCAAGTTAAACGTGCTTGTTCAGCATAGTGTCTTTCAATTTTTTCTTCAATCGTTTGTTGATTTCTTTGAGTTTCTCTGTCATGTAAAATTCTTCTTCCTTCTTCTCGATTCCCTTCGCCATCTTGATTATTTCTTCCCTGACGTTGTCCATTCTCCTGATTTCTATCATTTTGCCTATCATCAAAAGTTTCATTTTGTGGAACGTAACGATCATCAGTCCTTTCTCTACCTTCGCGATGTTCTTCATCCGGATTTCGTATTTCTTCTCGAATATTATTTCCAACATTAACTGTGGATGAGTTTCGCCTCATCTCTCTTCTAGTCGGTCTTGAATTCGATCTCGTAGTACTTCTTGATCTTCTACTCTGTAGTCTCATATTTTCCATCCTCAATTCGTGATTTTTCCTTGTTAGATTTGCACGCTCTTCTGTCTCAACTCTTTTTCTTCATGCATTCTTCGTCTCAACATCTCCACTGCTCCAATTTCCTCATCTTCACGAATTATTCCTTCAACTATTTCTTGTCCTCCCTCTGTTTGTCTATTATTTCTCGTTTGTCGTTCTTCTTCTTCATCTGCTGAATTTGATCGCCAAGTATGTATGCTCACTCTATCATAATCCACATTTCTATTTTGTACCGGTGTTTGTTGAATTGGTTGTTGAGTTTGATTTTCTCCATCATTTCTTATTCTAGTAGATTCTCCTGTTTCACTTCTCTCCCTTCCAGCAAGTCTTTTACTTCTTCTTCTAGCGGTTGTTGGTTGTTCGGATATATTTCTCCTTCTAGCCATTTCTTCAATACTAATGAATTGTAAGAGATTCCGTAAAATTCTTCACCAGTTATTCTAATTTCCCACAAATCAGAATATTAATCTTCAACTTTTTTTAGGGTGATCTTCAATCTTCGTTCCCTGTTTCTAGCGCCATTATGTAGTTGCAGGAAATCCTACACTACACCCCTCACAAGATTTCATTATCATTCAACTCATTTTTGGATTAACAATCCTAATTTTATTGATGAATCTTTGAACAATCTTACAAGAAAAGATAAAGGAATCAAGAATAACCACTGCTCTAAATTTTTTCTCTCCTATTTACTTGCTTCTCACTCAAAAAAGATCTCTCCCTTTCCTTTACAACTGAACGGCTATTTATAGAAAATTACATAGTGGATGACAGCTAATCTGTCCTTTATTTTCGGATATGACTTGCAACATTATCGCAACTTTATAAATATTAATCTCGCAAAACTTCCTTATTTTCGCAGGACCGTCACACTTTTCTCATGATTTGGTTGATGTCGTTTACTATGTCGTTTCTGAAGTTGTTCTGTGACACTGTCGTGTTGTGTTGTTAATAATTTCGCTGAGGCATTATTGCTGCAAGATTCTAATCCTACAGAAATAACATATCTCGTACCAATTTTTATTGAGTAAATGACGAATGTAATGAAACCAAAAATGTTTTGAAGAACATTATGAAATAACGAATATTTTTTGAAAATTGTGTTTATTTTTTGTAAAAGAGTGTAAATATTTGTCTAAGTTCGGCTAGGAGAAACAATTATGTAGCTTACCGAACTACAAGTTTTGCTGGTAAGTCTGTTTTCGATCTTGTTGGACTTGTAATGATAATTTTTTTTTTAAGTTACAAAGTAATATTCCACTAGGAGAACAAACCTAGCAGGTTTCCGAAATTGACCAACATTTATCGGGTTTATGTCGTCGGAGGTTCGTCTAGGAGATGTAATTTCCCAGATAGACGAACCTACAAATGCTTTCCCGACTGAATATTGTCAGAGGTTCGGCTCAGAGCATAATTTATTAGGTTGCCGAACTTGACCAAATTTTACCAGGATTTATGTTATCATAGGTTCGTCAAGATGAATTAAATTCGTGGGTAGCCGAATCCGACACACATTTTTCAGCCTTTGGGTTATGTTAGTTTCAACTAGATCGCAATTGTCTAGTCCGTGCCGAACGACCTAAAATAATAAAACCCAAAAAATATTGATTGACAATGATTTAAAATAACACACCAAGTTCAGTATGGTACTAATACTAAATTATAAAGCTAGAAACCAATGACCAATATTGCTACTAAGACTCAATCAGAAAGATAGAAATAAAACACATATTTTTTTTATTACCACTCGGTTACTAATTTATCTGAAATGGGTTAAGAAAAACACCTCAAGGATGTGGAAATAATCTTCGTATTTTCAAATCTTTCTTTTCCAACTTCAGCGGCATTTTCACTCCTCAGTCAATATTGATTGACAATTTGAAACAACGTTTATTATCTTTCTAAATCAACAAAACTACGTTTACGACCACGACTATGGGGGTTACTGGTGTCAGTGCAGAAGCTTTCATGAATTTTTCCCAAATAACTCTAACTGAATAAACTATTTTTTCGTCATTCTTCATCACTTTTTAGATTGTAGAATACATAGTTTGTGAAAAGAGATATATCTTCATCTAGAGTAAATTTAGGATCACTAGCTTGTTTTTCAGCTTCCTCGCCACTTTGGGTCTCATCTCTGGTTGGTTCGATAGCAGTAGTAGCAGCAGCTCCACTTGAACCTTCGCATAATTGTCAACTCCTTTTGACCGCCTTATGCCGTCTCGGATCCACAACGTTGTGTGATAGTACTTTATACCATTGGTTGTAAATGTCAGTTTGTTCTTTTGTCGACATCGACTCTCCATTTGCGAATTCTAGTCAACATTTTATTTTAGAGTTTCTTACCCGCCTTAACCTATTTTCAATTAAACTTAAAAGTAAGTTGTTTTGTTTCATACTTTGTAACAACTTGAAAAGCATAAATGGAAGAGACTTTTTTACCACATTATAAAATAACTTCATAGCGCCTTGGTCATAAGAATGCATATCTTCTGTTCCACTCTCTTATTCTTAGCCACATTCTCCTTCGCGTTCGCAGCACGAGATTGACTTTATTTATATATTACAAGAGAATGATTAATACCTTAATAGTTAATAAGATATCTTTCTGTATTGTTCCAGTGATCCATTGCCGAAGTTGTGTAATGCTTGGGATTGAAAAAGAATTCGGTGTTCTTTGCTCCCGTTTCCACCAACTAAAGATGTCATTCTCCACGGTTGGTATATTCTGTACGCAACAAATTTATCGTAATATTCTTCGAGGATCGTAGATTGAGTAACCGCAAGGATACCACAATGGATCATAGTAACCCGAAACCTGCGAGAACTCTTGTATCTCTTCTTCATATAACTCAAAAGAGTACGGGTGAAAATGGACATTTTTAACACTCATATTATAAAAGTTCTCCCTCAACGTTGTGAACTGATTCTCTTTCGAGTTATTTTACGTGTTTTTGAATAAATATATTCCTGTCATCGACTGCCCATAAACCTTACCTTTCTTTTATAAAGCCAACTTCAATTTAGGGAAGTGGTCTTAGACCCATACCTATGAAAAGTTATTCAGAAAAAAAAAGACCTCGAGATTAAAAAATGTTCGTCTATCAGAAAAAATATATAATTCTCTGCCTAACACATTACTTTGGGTTTCAGAATTTGTTCATGAACTACAAAGTTTGGCTACCTAAAATATTCTTGGCTAAAAAAAAGAAAATGGTCGGCTAGAATTTTTTTACATTTTTTTTCCTCAACCGAACATTACTCTATTAACTAGGGCTTGTTAAAGTTGAAAGGTTCGGATAGGAAACACTAAAGTTCGGTTAGAACACATGTACATAGATTTTTTTTGTTACTCAAACCTTATAAAAGATTGATGGTTAATGTTGAAAGTTACTTGAAAGAGAGTGTAGTATTAATCCTTGAAACTTTCCTAAGTTGGTCTCGAACAAATGCAAGAATCATAATGCCCCGAGAGTAGTTATTGAGCGCATAGAAGTCGTCCAAAAGATGGAGATAATTAGTGTCTACCTTATTTCCAGAAGTGTCGGGAAAGATAAGGTTGCCTAGATGATACAACAAATAAGCGGTCATACAGTGTTAATCTTATCCTCGACGTCTATCACTAACTCAACTATCTTTCTTGTCTCTTCAAAACTGTTAGAGCACTGCTCGGTCGAACTCGCAAGCGTTCCTATCTCAAGCTTGTTTGTCAATGTTAGTGATCAAAACTATAATTCTTGATTTCTAGTCTACTTATAGTGATGTCTCGGACTAGGATAGATTGTGTAGTTGAGCACTAGACTTCACAACGTTCATCAATTGAAGACGAAGAATTACTAAGGAGAGATTGTGGAACTTCATCAACAAAAGGTATGTGGAGACTAAAACTCATCTATCACTTGAAAAGTCTATTTCTACTCTATCTCCTATATTGGGACAAAAGTTGTATTATTATATAGTTGTCGATTATACACATTTGAGATTTCAGGTTGAGTTTAACTCGCTTACATATTTTTCGGAATATTTGTTGGTAAGCTTTCGCTTCAACCAAGTTTATCTTATATTCTTGACGAAAGTCAAAATATGATCATGTAAAAATCGCCGAGTAACATCTTACATGGTTTGTGTGATACAATCATTTGGTGTAGACTTGGAATGTTTTGTTATGATTATTTCAATAACTTGAAAATTTCTTTGATGCTAATAGTGTGTGAAAACGGCTATTCTCATCCTCTAAGAAAGTTTCAATGATTGAAATAGAGTTTAGAATACTTAACCATCATTGGATTATAAACATAGTGTGCATTCTTGTATGTATGTGATCCATGACCAGAACTAAAGTATGCATACCCGCTGCGTACTTGTAGTTGTGAAATTTCGTGTACCAAGTACACATACCGGTACGCATACTTGCGTAAGGTATAGGTCCGGGGAATTTCTTCTGGGTTTTGGAAGTGTACTAAGTATGCGTACCCGTTTGCATACTGGCGAACCCAAATTCAGACCGGCTACTTAAGTATGCGTACCCGTTTGCATACTTGAGTGGTTAAAGTTATAAAATCAGTTGGCTCATGAACTAATACATTTATATATTAAGGAATGCATTCTTTGAAAATCGTGGCTATAATGTTCACTAATAGATTCGAGTGAATCAAACTGATTTTGCTTCAATTGTGTTCTTGTATACTTCTACGAGAATATAACAATTGAACAACTCTTTAACTAGTTTCATTTGAGTCATTTGAACTAGTTATGGTTAAGACGAATAAGTTTGATATGAGAGTGTTCATATAACTAACCTCGGTTCACTACGGTTGAGCGAACATGGTGTACATGTTTAGGTACGGTTAGTAAACCTAAATGAGTGTACATTTCATTTGTGTATAACAAGCTAAGTTCGATCTAACGGTTGAAAGATATTAGCTTGAATCTAATCAGGTTTTCATCTAACGGTGAATATTAAATGCTTTGTTACGAAGGTAACATTGATTGCAAACCCTGATTTGAAAACTATATAAAGGAGAACTCTAGCAACTGGGAAACCTTATCCTAACAACTCCTGTGTGATACTAGTTGTATAAGCGTCGATTCTCCTTTAACCTTAGGTTTTTCACGGAACCCTGTAGGTTAACGACTTAAAGACTTCATTGGGATTGTGAAGCCAGACCCAACTATTTTCTCTGTAGTTGCGTGATCTGATCTTGCTGTTTCTATCGTATTTAAGTACTATCTTCACTAAGATTGACTCGAGATTTAATCTACGATAGGCAAGATAAAAAGTAGTCACAAACATCTTCGTCTCATCGTTTGTGATTCCAAAATATCTTGTTTCACTACCATACGACTAAGATTATTGTGAAGGGATTGATATTTCTAGGCTGTTATTCGGGAATATAAGTCCGGTATATCAATTGGTTCCTATTCACATTGATTTATCAAAAGACGGAACAAAACTCGTAGGTATTTCTGTGGGAGACAGATTTATCTATTCCTATAGACTTTTCTATGTGAGACAGATTTGTCTATCAAGTCTTCGACTTTGGGTCGTAGAAACTCTTGGTTGTGGGTGAGATCAGCTAAGGGAATCAAATGCGTAGTATCCTGCTGGGATCAGAGACGTAAGGAGCGCAACTGTACCTTGAATCAGTGTGATATTGATTAGGGTTCAACTACAGTCCAGTCAGAAGTTCATTGGTAGTAGGCTAGTGTCTGTAGCGGCTTAATACAATGTGGTGTTCATATCTGGACTAGGTCCCGGGGTTTTCTGCATTTGCGGTTTTCCTGGTTAACAAAATTAAGGTGTCCGTGTTATTTCTTTTCCGCATTATATTTTGTTATATAATTGAAATATCACAGGTTGTGCGTTGAATCGATTAATTGGGAAATCCAACCTTTGGTTGTTGATTGAAATTGATTGATCCTTGAACATTGGTCTTTGGTACCGTTCAAGTTATTTCTCTTATATTCAATCGGGCTCGCAAATTCCTATTTGTTGATTGCAGATTGAATTGAGAGATAGAGATATAAAAGTCTTTGATATACTTTTCTCTAGATTGAGTCCAACTGTCTAGTTGATTCTCTTGAAAGTATATTGGAGTTTGTCTATTCAGATTGCCAAACAAAATATTGGGTGTGGTTGTTAGACCCACGATTTTTCAAAAACTAGACCCACGATTTTTCAAAAACTACCAACTTCAACTGCCTCAACTTCTTCAATTCCTTTCCTTGTTCGTCATGTGCTCATTCTCTTTAACAGAGTACTAACGTCTAATCATCCAGTACTTCCATATTTTCAAAACTCATCGAGTCTTGATAGCTTTCTTGAAATCATATCCCATCAAATCTTAGGATTGTGGTTCTCAACATATCATCAGGAATGATTGCAATTGCGAAAATGGGAGATGCGTTGTTTTGCATCTTGGGATAATGTCCCTCGGAAAATACGGATGCAGTCATAATTTCATACTTAATATGTACGTAATATATCATAGACCATAACGCAGATGCTTTAACTTTCTCCACCACCTCATCACACTCCTCCATGACATCTCATCCAACATCCTTCTGGTGTCTCAAGATTCGAACCACATTTTCATGATCCTACAAAAGAAACATCAGATCATATATATTAATTCTTATAAAATATAAGTCGGAAAAATATCCATAGAGAAGATTTAGTACCTTTGTCACAGAGATTTTTGCATCAAATGAATGTTTATAGCCAAAAAACACTTTTGCCCCGTCTTTTGGCGTACCATAAGTTGGCTACGTGGAGGAAAACACAAGCTTCGGTGAGGAATGTGTGGATATATAGCACAAAGATTTTTAGGCTTTTTCTTTTCTTTAACAGGAACAACAACAATATTTTTTTGTTATCATTGATTACATCCTTTCCCCCAAGTGTATATTGTGGCGAGGGGTGGGAGTTCTAGAATATGTCGCTATTGTTTCCTTTGATTTTTTGGACTTACCCCTAAGAGAAACTAAGTATATGTCCAAGTTCGGGTAAGAAGATCGAACTTCTGCTATGACAAAAAGTTCGGCTAGCAAAAAATTGAAGTTCAATTAAGAGTGATGTAAATAAAAGACACAGATAGAGAGCTAAAAGGATTTTCTGACTTAGCCGAACTCAATGAATTGTCGATTATAGAGTAATGGTTCGGTTAGGATCAAATAATTACAGATAAATGTTCGTTTAGGAACAAATAGACATTTAACGGTCCTTTTGACCTTCGGGATACCATTTTTTTCACATGATTATTCCCGACAATAAATATATATATACACACCAAATAGGTGCTCAGTAATCAGGATTAGGATCACGCTTACATTTTTGTCTTATTTCTGCATAAGTACCTGAGTTTGGTGAAACTAACTCTCAATGTAACTCTGCGGTTGAAGATATGCAAAACTATCAGTGCTATTAAATTTCAGAAACTTAACTCTTTGTCATTCTTTTGGTCATAAAAAAACGAAACAGGATCTTGTATTAGAATCTCCCCATTTTTTAAATACCGATACGGCTTTATGGTATTTATGGGAAGTAGTGATTAGCTTAGTCCAAGATTCTCTCACTCCACAATATTGCATGACCCATACATCTACCCGATCATTAAACACGCCAGAAATTAAGCAAAGGGAATCTCCCAACACTCTGAGATCACAACATCTACCTTTTGGAAGTAGAAGAATTTCTTCAAGAATAGGCAAATTCATGAACTTCTTACTGTTAATGTCAAAGGCGACTATGTCTCTGATGATTTCGTTGGTAGCACTCTCCAATGAAGAGGACCATTCAGAAGCAAACTTGCTGATTCAAGATACCCATAAGGTATGTCATTGACTCTTCTCCATGTATTCGATTTTAACGTGTATACATAAATTTCATACCCTGCTATACATACCAACTTGTAATCATTAATTTTTCTATAATAACCAAACACGTAGGAAGGCCACAGAAGACTGTCAGTTGGTACTTGGTAGCATAATTTCCTTGTACTCTTTGGTTGATGGGTTCCAAAAAGAATTAGTGCATCACTTCCAGCGGCACCTAAACAAAGTAAGCCATCTCAAGATCCAAAAATCCGAATGAAACGACTTTCTTCATCTCCATACTTTCTTTTCAATCTTGGATTATCCATTAGAACAACTTCATCACACTCGCATGTTAACAAAGGTAATGATGTTGACGCTGGTAGTATCAAAGCGTAATCAACAAAATAAAATGTATCAGTACAATTATCACCCATGAATGCAACATCTTCGATCATGGTTTTTCTTGGAAAGATTATTGACAATTCAGGACTAGTAATATTTGTATACCAGGTCTTGCATACATATTTGAAACACAAGATGGATTTCACTGGTAGCCTTAAAAAATCTCTTCTTGGATCTCTTCTGGAAAGCTTGAGCTTAACGTTATCGCTTCTTCTATGCTCGTAGCTTCGTAGAGATTTCAAAGATATGAATGTACTTTCCTTTTGCCCTGTTGGTAACATAGGATGGGCTTTTATAGGTGGAATTTTTAGGAATCCTGGTAATATTACTAATTTTAGGGCGGCGTGGTCCGTTGGGGCAGGCTAGAGCCAGATTGCACTGCCAATCCAACCCACTGAACACTCCGTAATAGCCACTTCTTACGCCTCTTCATATTTCCGATGAGGGGTAGAAGATCGACCTTCCACTGATATTGCGTATAGTTTTCTGTATATATGACAAATTCTTTGACACACGAATTCCAGTTGCTAACAAACATATATTGGAAAGAACTGCACGAAAGCTTGTTAGGATAATATCTGTGACGTGATGCTCAAGTTATTATTTTGTGAATGTTCCAGAATATGTTATACATAGAATGTCTTGTATTTTATGAAATCTTAAGTTAAGCAATACTTGTGTTGCAAGTCTTAAATTGTTTTAAGGTTCTAGGTTAAGAGTCTGTACAAATATATGTCCTTATTGTATGAACGAAATACACATTGGAAATCAATAGAACACTACTTTTCTAAACTCTACTTATCTCTTCTCTATACCTAACTTATACCTAAACTCGACTTGGTATCATCCTTGTTTGATTCTGCATGACTTCCGCATCTTCTACAGTGTTTCAACACTTTCAACTGTTCTCAATTCTTCACAATCTATGTTGGCCTCACCTGTTTTCTATCAACCTCATCACATTATCACTATCAAGCTTGATGAAACAAATTATTCTCTTTGGCGTGCTCAATTTTTATCCTATCTTCAAGGTCATGAACTTGATGGCTTTGTTAATAATGAAAAACCCTATCCTCTTGTTACTCTTGAAAACACATCAACTCCGAATCCTGAATATGCTCCTTGGAAGAACAAGACAAAATTCTTCTTGGTTGGATTTTTTTTCTCTAACTCTATTCTGAGGCATGTTCATCGCCTCACCACCTCACAGGAAGTTTGGTCTTCCCTCGAATCTTTATTTGCTTCTAAGTCTGATGCTCATATTCATAATTTACAATGTTAACTTCGTGCCTTGAAGAAAGGATCATTGTCTATGAGAGCTTATATAGATTGTGCTCGTGATATTTTTGACAGACTTGATGCTTCTCATACTACTGTCACCAATAATGAATTACGTCATTGTATTCTAGCTGGGTTGGATTCATCTTACGACTCCATAGTTACGTCTCTTACTACCTCCATGGGGACTATAAAGCTTGAAGACTTCATTAACCATCTTCTTACCTTTGAGTTGCGTATGGAATAATAAAACAGGTCTTTGAACTCTCAACATGTAGCTAATATTTCCTCCTCTACAAGATCAACGGTGTCAAACTCTGGTCCTCCATAAAGGAATGTCACTGGATATCAAACTGGTGGTACCCGTCAGTTAACACCTTGTCAACTATGTGATAAAACTGGACATCCTGCTCATCTCTGCTGGAAACGTTTTGATCGTAGTTTTCGTCCACAACCCCCTCGTCATCCACCATCTTCACCTTCTCAGTCTTTTTCTGCTCCTTGTGCCTACATTTCTCAATCACCAAGATCAACTTATACTGCTCCTTGGGTCCCTGATAGTGGAGAAATTGATCATATCACTAATGATCATTCTTGGATACATCTTGTCCTGATCAAGTCAGATTGGGTAATGGTGCTTTCATTCAATTTCTCATGTTGGTTCTTCTATTGTAGGAACTCCTGATCGTAAGTTACATCTTCACAACACAACTTATACTCCTCAAACTTCTCACAATTTGTTATATGTATCTCGAGTGCCAACTGATAACAATATGTTATTTGAATTTCATCCTGATTTTTGTTTTGTGAAGGATCGATGTACGAAGAAGGTTCTTCTACGCGACCGTAGGGAAGGTGGTCTCTATGAACTTGATGCTTCATCAGTCTCTCCATCAGCCTGTGTTGGTGAACGTACTAGTCTACATGATTGGCACTCTAGATTAGTTCACCTTATGATGTGTATTGTGCGTCATATTATTTCTAAGTTTTCTCTTCTTGTTTCTAGTAATACTATAAGTTTTTTTCCTCCTGTCATGAGCATCTTAGCCACATATTATCTTTTCCTTCTAGTACAACTAAATTTTGAATCCTTTAGACTTGGTTGTTTCTGATATCTGCGGTCCTTCTCATGTTTTGTCTAAAGAAGGATATCAATACTATATTATTTTCATTGATGCTCACAATCGTTTTACTTGTATGTTTCCTATGTCTCACAAATCAGACGTGTCTTGTATCTTTCCTGTGTTTCAAAAACATCTGGAAAATCTTTTTAGTAGAAAAATCAAAATGTTTCAATCAGATAATGCTGCTGAATATCATAAGTTCACTCCTTACCTTAAACAACATGGTATTTTTCATCGATTCTCATGCCCACATATATCTGAACAAAATGGTTTAGTTGAATGACGACATCGTCATATTCGTGAAACTGGTCTTACTTTATTATCCATTGCCTCTGTTCCTTCGTCTTATTGGTATGATGCATTCTTTATAACATGTTACTTAATGAATCGTGCTTCGTCTTCTGTTCTTGAATTATGAGGCTCTTTTTGGTACATCACCAAATTATAATTCATTGTTTTTTTTTGGGTGTTTATGTTATCCTCACCTTCGCACATATCGATCTCATAAAATGGAATCGTTATCCTTTCCTCGTATCTTCATATGGTATAGTGATCGTATCTATATCAGTTACCATGTTGTGCTCAATGAGACTGTATTTCCCTTTGCTGCATCGTCGGCACCATCTTTGTCATCTACTGATCAGGTAATACCTATTTTACGAAATATCATTCCAATCTATATAAGTTCTTCTCATAATATTATGCCGCAACAACTATCTTCTACTGATAATATACAACTTCCTTCACCAATCGTTGATGCTCAAGTATCTCAGGAAGAATCATTAATTAATCCTCAAGCTGAAATACCTCATGTTACTACTTCAACTGATGTTGTACCAACTTCTTATACTTTGAATGATGATGTTTCTTCTGATCCTAGTTCATTTGTACATGTAGAAACTGATTTATCTACTACTTCAGTTTCTTCTAGTCATCCTATGATAATTAGAGCTAAGGATGGTATTTACAAACCAAATTCTAAGTATGCACTTGTAGCTGACTTTGAACCAACTTGTTATTCACAAGCTCCGACAGATCCAAAATGGCGTAAAGTATCAGATACTGAATACAATGTATTGCTTCAAAATGGTACGCGGACTTAGGTACCTTATCATCCATCCATGAATCTCATTGGCAATAAGTGGGTTTTTCGTAATAAACGTAATGATGATGGGACCATTGAGCGTTATAAAGCTCGTTTAGTAGCCAAAGGATACAATCAATAAAAAAGTGTTGATCATGGTGAAATATATAGTCAAGTTGTCAAACCTTGCACTATACGTATTATTCTTATATTGGCACTTTCTCATAATTGGTTTATTAATCAATTTGATGTTCAAAATGCTTTTTTGCGCGACAATCTTGAAGGGGAAGTTTATATGAAACAACCCCCAGGATATATTGATCCTAATTTTCCTACGTATGCATGTAAACTACATCGATCTCTCTACGGCCTGAAACAAGCCCCACGTGCTTGGTACCATAGCCTCAGTACTTTCTTATTGCAGAATGGGTTTGTTACTTCCAAATGTGATTCATCTCTATTTCTTAGACGTGATGACACTGGTATTGTTATCTTACTAGTCTATGTTGACGACATTATTCTTACGAGTTCAAGTACAACATGGTTGACATCCATTTGTACTTTTTTGAAAAATGAGTTTGCAATTGAAGACCTTGATTCTCTATCTTATTTTCTTGGAATTGAAGCAACACGTACGTCTTTTGGTTTATTTCCTACACAAAGAAGATATGTTCATGATCTTCTTGTTAAGGTTAAAATGGATGGTGTAAAACCAATCCAAACTCCACTCAGTATAACTGGAGACATGCCATCTGATCACAACACTTTGCTCTCCGATTCTACAGAATACAGAAGCATTGTTGGTGCTTTACAATACTTGACATTTAATCCTCCTGATTTGGCCTATGCTGTCAACAAGGTTTGTCAATTCATGCATAGCCTAATTGAATATCACTGGAGTTTAGTTAAGCATATATTACGTTATCTAAAACATACTTCTAAGTTTGGGATTTATCTTCAACCAAAAACCAATTCATAATTATCATTTATTGCTTATACGGACTCTGATTGGGCTGGCTCTTTGGATGATCGTCGATCTAATAGTGGATATTGTATCTTCTTAGGTGGTAATAATATTTCTTGGAGTGCTCGTAAACAAAAAATGGTATGTCGTTCCAGTACTAAAGCTGAATGTCGTGGTCTTGCGATTGCAACTGTTGAGATCATATGGATTAAATCTCTTCTTTCAAAATTACAGGTGTCTACCAAATCTCCTCATATGTTATGGTGTGATAACCTTGGAGCAACTTATCTTACAGTTAATCCCATATTTTATGCTTGAACAAAACACATAAAATTAGGCTATCATTTTGTTCGTGATCAGGTTGCTTCAAAACAGTTGGATGTCCGATTCATTTATTCAAAAGATCAAGTGGCAGATATATTCACAAAACCTCTTCCTAAAGATCGGTTTACTTCTCTAAGAAACAAGTTGACGGTTTAAAATGACCCGCAGCGCTTGCGGGAAGGTGGTAGGACTACATCTACGACGTGATGCTCAAGTTATTATTTTGTGAATGTTCCAGAATATATTATACATAAAATGTCTTGTATTCTAGGAAATCTTAAGTTAGGCAGTACTTGTGTTGCAAGTCTTTAATTATTTTAGGGTTCTAGGTTAAGAGTCTGTATAAATATATGTCCTTATTGTATGGAAATACTAGACCTTTACCCGTGCCCTAACGTCACGACCTCCAAAATAAATAAAAGAAGAATTATGTCAATTTCAACCCTTGTTATTTTTTGGTTCTATAGATAGTGACAATTTTTTTCCTAGGTTCACTGTAATAATTTTCTTGAAGAAACCACCAAGTGATATAGGTAGTAGGACCAACTGAAAACCTTTACTATCCTAATAGTAGATTCATTACCCTATCGTCGTTGAATTTTTTTCGTTTTTTTAGGACAAATTGCGGTCACCCTGTACAGTTGTTTCTTTTGTATTATAACCAGCTTATTATACATTAGAAAAATCAACCACAACTTCCATAATAATTTACTTATGTCCTAACGACATAGAATAAGATTTGATTACCTAACTACCATACTGACCGCCTGGACTACTACCACCAGAACCACCCATCACCACTACCTTATCACTATCGTCACCGGATCCATGGACCACCAATCACAAATACCTCCGATTCAAATTTATTATTTATTTAATGAAAGTATTTATTAAGATAATATTAAGAAATTTATAAGGAAATATTAATAAAATATTTAATAATAAAAGTTTGTAAGACATTTATAATGAAAGACTAATAAAATATTTAATGAAAGTTTATTTATGAAGATTGTTAGAGCATAGCTCGGTCGACCTCGCATGCGTTGCTATATCAAGTATGTTTGTCAATGTTAGTGATCAAAACTATGAGTCTTGATTTCTAGCCTACATAGCTAAGTCTCGGACTAGGATAGAAAAGTGTAGTTGAGCCCAAGGACTTCATGGCGATTCATCATACAACGACAAAGATCTACTCAGGGAACCGTGGAACTTCGTCAACAAAAAGGTATGTGGAGAGTTGAACTTATCTATCTGTTGATGGTGGATTTTAATTCAGGGCTCAAATTGTAAAAGCCAAAATTATGCGTTGACATCTTGCAAAGGATAGAGCCACTGATAAGTGATGAATACTTCTTCACTTTACTAATTCATCCAGGTTAGAGCATGTAGCAACAATCCCATATACCCTGTGAATTTATAATATTCTCAATCAATACACGATTAGCCTTGTATTTCCCGCTGAACTCTCATTATTGGTGCGGCATGACGACTGAGTGTTGCTCTCAGCAGAGTAACACGAATCTCCAAGTGTCACTAATGAGGCGTGCACGAAATACCCGTACAGGCTACAACTCTCGGTGTGTTATACTAGCCCGATTGAGCATACATCTCTCGGTGTGTTATACTATCCCGATCGAGCATCTGGACTACGCCAGTCTTAGAAATAATCACGACCACGCAAGTTGGCAGAATGATTTAACCAGCCTAGACGATCCTCAGTAGGATCCGGCTACCACCATAATGACCACCAGCGGGCCCGCTTATATCCTGGTCGGTCGAATACCTATCATGCCTTCCAAACTACCACCGAACACCAGCCTGAAGTTGGATGTCCATGCTGGTATGGAGCGGCTTGGAGGAGTCGTGCGAACAAAGGCCGCATATGGAAGTCTCAAATTCATCACGTCCGTCCAAATTCACCGGCGTGGTTGGACGGCGTGGATTGTCCAGTGGCCAGTTGGACAAGCGTTGTCCTGCACACCGACGGGCCCCCTTCACGCCTGCATAATCGATCCTCCCCTGACCTAGCCACATAATCACGTACGAGCCGAAGTTCGGACGGCATGAGGTTTGAAGGGTCGCAGGAAATTCCACCAAAGGTCTCAAATTGATCACGACCATCCAACTTCACCGACATGATTGGATGGCTTAGACCGGACCCACAACCCTCAGGCAGGTATTAGAATGATCACCACCGGCCCAATGTGGTCCCCACATGGTCGGCCTCCTCAAAAGAGGAGCGTGGCTTTCCGATTCGTCCAGTTGAAGTAGCGCGGACATAAAACCCTAATTAGGATTTGCAGCACATCACATGTTTCGCAAATCAGTCACAACCATGCATCTTCGCAGACATAGATGAAGCGTGTAGATGTAGATTCAAAGGGTCCCAAGCATGTCAATACAATCACCATGGGCTCGTCTACATGTGTGATCAATCGTCCAAGACCAACCATGGTTAATTGTCTCGATTCATGCGCCCAAACTAGGCATGATCGCACGTTTCCAATTGCAAATCGATCTCGACCACTCAACTTTACCGGAAAAATTGAGTGGCTTAGATCACATCTTCTCGGGAAAATGTGGTACGGACGTGTACTACGGCAAGCCGTCTATACGCCTGACTGATCGACCAAGGCCAACCATGGCTGGACGTCCCGAAACGCGCTCCCGAAGTAGGCATGACGTGCTGTCTTCAACTCCTTTGCGGCATGTGATTTCTGTCGCAAATCAATCTCAGACGCTCCTCTTTGCCGGACAAATTGAGTGGCCTAGATTGTACCTTCATGAGACAGTGAGGTAAGGGCGCCTACACCTGCATGCCGTCTACACGCATGCCCGATCGGCCCTGCCAAAAACGTCTCCCATTCTTGGATTCGACCAAGCTAAAGGTTGGTGTTTGAGCACCTCCTAAATCCTAATCCGACGGTCGCAGATGTGGGTCGCAAGTCATCTCGTCCGTCCAACTTCGCCAGCTTGGACGGACAGCCTAAGACAGGAGTTAGGCGACTAGCAAAGCATCACCACGATCACCGTCCACCACTCTTCCACATGAGGTGATCGGCCAAGTCAGGGCTTACCTGTACAGCCTCTAAACGATCACTCGAAGATGGCTGGACGTGATGCTATTTTAAGATGCTTAATCTGTGACTTACTCCGTCAAGCCTTAAAATAGTGATGCTTCATACGTGCTGAATATATTCGACGCATTACATGCATAGAAAACACACGATATTTTACAAGTATCGACTTCCCAAATAACTTTGTTATTTAATCTAGCATTACATGCTACTTCCTGTGGGTATCCACACGATCGAGACATCAATCATATCACAAACTGGGGGATACTTACTGGGGTATTGGTCTGGTGGTTTATAGCGTGCAGCGCACAACGCGCCATCACAAGAACGTGTCTAGAAGACATGTACGGTTGGTGATGATGGGAGAAGTGGGTAAGACTGATCGTGTGACACTAACACACAATTCCACTACTCCATCACTCCACTTCCTCCACTTCCCACGAGAGATATGGGTTATGCTTAATGACTTGTATAAATAGGTTTTCCTCCCTATTTCCAAACAAGAACGAGACAAGCACAGAAACCAAGTGTTAATACAACGTATTCAAACAACCAGAGCTGATTGCTTACATTATTGCAAGCCAGTTCGGTATTCTGATACAAGTCATAAACAACCAACACCTCCACAATCTCAACACCTTCTTCACTTCCCTCCCAAAGATCAACCCCATCTCCTTCACTTTGTGACCGAAGAAAGTCTGGAACGACCATTTCTTGGTTTAAGCCAGAATTGTACAGATTGATTTCTCGAATCAAAAACACTCCCGTACAGTGCATTTGTTTAGGGTTTAGATTCATTTCTCATCCACAAACCGCAAATTACCAAAAAGAGCAGAAATAGTTTTCACCCATAAACAATAGGCGACCACAGTGGGAGATTAATCTCTCGGTTGTGAAGTTAATTTCTTCAATACCAATTCAATTTTACTGATTTCGAAAATGGTGGATCTTAGGTCTGGATTAGCAACCAATCCTGACGGGACTAGCGTTGACAACACTCTCGGTGTTGATATCCCAGGTATCACTGTGCATCCAGTCAATACCATCAATGTATCTCGTGGAATTGCTTCCTCTACTACCAGCACCAGCGGAGCAGGAGATGTTCAAGTAAGTGTAACACCTCCCATAACCAGAGCCAGATCAGCCGCAAATTCAGGCATCTCCTCAAGTGTAACGCCTCCGGCGGTCACCAGAGCAACAACTTCCACCCCTTCATCAGAACGAGGAGCTGGAGGAGCAAGAGGATGACCATCTCCCATTACCATCGCAGATTTGATGGAGAGGCAGGAAGTCCTTTCTAAGACTCAAACGGATATGGCTGCAACTCAGAAAGAGGTACTCACTTTTCTTAAGATATTAACTGATCGATTGCCACAAGAGCCGCGACATCCCCTGGAGCCAACAAGGAACACATTCAATACACCCGGAGAAGGTACTTCAGCGGCGCAGACCTACATGGACCTGATCAAAGAAGCAACATCATATATGAACGGTCCTGTCATGGAGATTCCTACACTGGGGACTGATCCACACAACGATACTCCTCAAGTCAATAGTCTCACTATGAGCCAGAGGCCGATGGATCAGGAAGCGGTTTCTCTAGTGAAAGTTTATGCGAACTTTTACACCTCTCGAAGAATCAGTGGGCAGAGACGTTTTGCTGCAATCAACCAGAAGAAGGTCACAATCGGGACCTACACGTTACTGCACGCATCAAGGATTCAGAGTTCAAGAGGGCCCTCATCGACACGGGAGAGTCTTCGAATGTGATTACTCTCAAGACTCTCAGAACGGCCCAGGTTCGCTCAGGTAAGATCGTATGGCATCCTACCACAATGACAGACTTTGAAGGAAACCAGACCAGCACATACGGGATCGTCCCTTCAAAATATCACCAATGCCTGAAGACTATGCTGAATAAAGAAGTCATTCGTATTCCTGCATCATTGTCTCCTTAAGCACGAATATGCGGAGTGGAACTGTTCAAACCGAGGGAAGCTCCGCGGGAAGGATCAGAAAAAGTCCATTGCATCCCACTTCCCACGTGAGCGTCAATCCAGGAGGAGGACCGACATGCATCATCGAAGGCTAGGCCCCATGATGCATCCTTGCTGACGAGGCATCTCAATTCTTCTCTTCGCCCAATGGAATGCTACAACAACGATGAGCCACAAGAAGAAGTGCTAGACGCTCCACGCCAGCTGCAAGATGGTACCAACTCCACAACTGATGAGCTCGACAATGAGGAATCTCCTAGGCCTATCTCCATCAGCTCGACCTTGTGTAAGCATTCATACAATCTCCGATCCAAGCCGGTCAAACAATCTCCGAGGCAATTCAGGCGCGAGATCAGGTGTTGCATGGATTCCAGAGACTTGAACGAATGTTGCCCCAATGACGATTTCCTCTACCTAACATCGACATGTTGGTAGATGCTACCAGCGAACACGGCATGTTCTCCTCCATGGATGGATGTAGCGGCTACAACCAGATAAGGATGTATGAGCATGGTGCAAGTAAGACATCTTTTCAAACCCTATTGGAAACTTTTGTTATACCGTAATGTCATTCGGTTAGAAAAGTGCCGGTGCGACGTATCAACGCGCTATGACGACAATCTTCCATGACATGATGCATAAGCAAGTTGAAGACTACGCGGACGATATAGTAGTCAAACCCAAGACTCAAGCTATCCTCACAATGCCGCTTCCGCGAACCGTTAAGGGGCTCCACAGCTTCATGGGCAAGGTGAATTCCACGTTTTATACCTGTCTTAGCCCAGCTCGTTGCTTTATTCACTCCCTTGCTGAAGAGAGGAGAAAGTTTCGTCTGGACCGCACTACAACAGGAAGCGTTTTGGAAGATTCAAAGAATATTGTCATCTCTAAATCATCACAAAGGGTTCACCTATCATGTCAGCCCAGACAAAGAGCGAGCCATTGACATCTTTGGATCTACTGGAGCGTCCCGAATTCAGGACACTTGAGGGTCACGATCCAAAAGTGACTGAACAAAAAGTGGTGTAATTGTGTATCAATATGACGGAACCTGTCTATCGTGCTTTGTCGAAGAACCTGCGCTTTCAGACATCCTCTGAACTCCGTGAAGCTGCTAAACGCTTAGTTGCGACAGCACCTGCCCTGCTAGAAAGAACAAGCCTGCTAGTAATGAAGAGCCTCATGATGTTCGCGGAAGCATACATCTCACCAACAGGCAATACAACCTTCAGCCTTCTGTAAGCAGTTTCACTAAAGCAGCAAGAGGAAAGCCACCGAGATACAACATCCTGCGCGTCCAAATTTGCCAACTTCAACTCTAGCACCACGTGCACGACTGCCGCAATAATGAAACAACGTCCAATATATTCCATATCTGGATCGACGGTAACTACATCAATGATAGACGCTTTCAGAATTTGTCTCCCGTGGAAAAAGTAGTTCCGTTACCAAAGGATATTGCACCTGGGACTTAAGAGGGTGCCAAGTTCGTGCAAGTTGCCACCACGCCTCTCCCTGCCAATCTCTTCTGATCACAACTGTTGCCAAGAACTGTTGTTGCTCGTCGATTGATACCATCCAGAGCTTCACCATATCAACAACCATTACGTACAAAAGGCCCATCGGGCATACAAGATGGAGCCACGTAGACCACGCTTGGGGACTGAGGCTCAGCATGAAATTCCTTCGCCGTCAGTCAAGAACTTCTTCAACGCAAGAGAGATATTCAATCAAGAAGCATGTAATTCGCAAAGAGAAACCAAGCTGAAGAAGAGGCCGCTTCAACACTCTCTCCAGCAGAAGCCGCTTCAAGGCTCTCTCCACCAGAAGATGCTTCAACGCTCCCTCCACCAGAAGCCGCTTCAACGCTCCCTCCACCAGAAACCGCTTCAACGCTCTCTCCAGCAGAAGCCGCTTCAACGCTCTCTCCAGCAGAAGCCGCTTCAACGCTCCCTCCACCAGAAGCTGCTTCAACGCTCCCCGGTTCCTGCTCGCTCCAGAAGCTGCTCTAACGCCCTCCAGGACCTGCTCTCTCCAGAAGCTGCTTCAACGCTCTCATCGGGACCCACACCACGTTCGAACATACAAGGTTCATGTTTGGGCAAAGCAAGAACGCATGGGTCCCACGAGCAAAGGGAAGACCGATGGTTAGCAAGGCCAATGTTAGTCAGCAAGACGTCACAGCAGCAAGGCCGGTGTTGGTAGAAGTAACAAAGCTGGTATACGGGACAAGGCTGGTGTTCGAACGAAACAAGACAGCAAGGCCGGTGTCGGTCGAGTCAGCGATGTCCGTCAGCAAGGTCGGAGTTCGTCAAATCAGCAAGGTCGGTGTTCGTCAGGGAAAGGCCGGTGTTGGTCAAGGAGCAAGTCTGGTGTTGGGTGAGGCAACAGGTTTGGTGTCTGGTCAAAGCAGGCACGCGGAGGGTCCCACTTGATCAGGCACAGCTAGCCCCAAATTGGTCAAAGCAGGCACAGCCGGCCCCAAGCAAAGCAGACACGCGGCGGGTCCCACGTTCGGGCAAAGCAAGCAAGGCTGGTATTGAGCCACGTCAGCAAACGAAGTCGGTGTTGCTCAAGTCCGCAAAGCTGGTATTCTTCGAGATCGCAAGGCTAATATCCCGTCATGCAAGCAAGACTGATATCACGTCACGCAAGTAGGCTGGGGTCACGTCAGGCCGGTATTGGTCAAGGCCGATCAAGGTCACAAGGCTGGTATTGGGCCACGTCAGCAAGTAATGCTGGTATTGGGACACGTCAGCAAACAAGGCCGGTGTTGGTCGAGTCCATGAAGACGGAGTTGATCAAGGTCATAAGGCTGGTATTCGAATGAAATATGCGCTCACAGCAGGGCCGTTTTTCAGTCGAAGCACAGGGCCGACGTTTGAAGCATGTACACGGTGGACCCGTATTTAATTGAAGCATGCACATCTTCCCATGTTCGAAGCAAGCATGCCTACATCGGGTCCCACATTCGACCAAAGCAGGCACACAGTGGACCCACGTTTAACCAAAGAAGGCACAACAAGCCCACGTTCGATCAAGCAGACGCATGATGAGTCCCACGGTTGAGCGAAGTAGGCGGGTCCACATGCCTATCAAACAGGTGCAACATGGTAACGTTTGGTCGAAGCATATACATGGTGGGGTCCACATCCGTTCAGGGTTACATGCACGGTTGTGTATGGGAAGAGGAGCATACAAGTTCTATTTCCTTCTTGGCTCAAATACCTGAAGGAAGAAACCGGTCCCACCAAGATCGTCGTCACACCTGGCGTACTCCCACGAACGAAGCAGGCGTAGCAGTCCGTCGATTAGGCACATCACTCCCACGTTCGATCAAGCAGGCGCAATAGCCCCTCGACCGAAGAAGGCATAACAAGGTCGATCCGGCAAGACCGACATTCGAACGGAGCAAACACGGAGAAGGCTCTCGACCGAAGAAGGCGTAGCAAGGTCGACCGAAGCAGCCAAGACATACATCATGCTAGGGAACGCTCGCCTGGACGCCTCTTGAACGTGACATGCTCCAAGGACAAGACGACCCGTCTCTCCTGGTAACATCTAACTTTGTCTCATAATTTTTATCTTTAACTTTCATCATCTCATGCCTACCCCACAATAATGCAACCATTATGCGCTAGGCAGGGGACTTAATGTTGATGGTGGATTTTAATTCAGGGCTAAAATTGTAAAATCCAAAATTATGCGCTGACATCCTGCAAAAGATAGAGCCACTGATAAGTGATGAATACTTCTTCACTGTAGGATCAGAATCTCGCACAGAAGAATATGCTTGCGAAATTATTAACAACACATCGCGAAGACATCGCAGGATGATTTCAGAATCGACATAACGAATGACATCAACTTAAACATGAGAAAAGTGTGATGATCTTGTGAAAATTAGGAATGTTGCGAATCTTACATTTATAAGCTTGCGAGAATACCGCAAGCCAGATCCGAAATTAGGGGAAATGTTAGTTGTACATTAGTTGTCATCCACTATGTAAAAACCTATATAAAGAGAAAGGCAAGAGAGAGAAAGGAGATAGATAATCAAAAAGAAAAAGGAGAGGGATACTTTAGGGAGGAAACATTTGTAGAGAGAGAGAGAGCATAATTTGTATTATTATCTTCTTCTTCCTTCTTCAATCAAGAGCTCCAAATACTCATTAATGGAGTCTCAATTGTAATCCATATGTAATTACAAACAATCATAGTGAAGATCCCTAACCCCGTGGATGTAGATCACATTGATCGAACCACGTAAATCTTGCGTCTCTCTTTATAATTTTAGCATTTTTATCTTTATTTTCATATCAAATAAGTTTAGATCTAGAAATTATAGTCATGATAATACAAGGGGTGTGTTGTGGAATTTCCTGCAACTACATTTTTGGCGCTAGAAACAGGGAGGGGTAAAGGATTTATCCCTTCTGTAGCTTGTTGGTTCAAGAAATTTCCATGAAGATTAGCTATTGCTCATATTTTTCTAGATCTACAAAGTTTAAGTTCAAAAATGAAAATTTTATGGAAGAAATCACACTTCCAGGGAGTAAACATCATCAACAATTCAAAGACATGAAAAGAGTGAGAGAAAAAAATTAGTTGTTGTGGTGAAATTTAAGGAAAATATGGAAGTTTCAGTGGAAGATTTTCATGTTCAGGAGAAGAAACAAGGGAAAGACGAAGATAAGATAAGAAGCAGGCGTTGTAATTTCTGTCACAAACAGAAATTCGCACAGATGGTTTAAGGTTGAGTGAACAACAAATAGGTCACGGGTTCGAATTTGCAGAGACACATATTTTTCATTTTCTTCTCATTTGCATGGGAGAATAAAAGAATAAGGAAAAAAGTTATGCGGAGAGGTTCTTGCACAATTGATCCAGAGAGCAGTATGTGTGTTCGTGGTCGCAAGTTCGAATTCGCCTGCGAACATAGTTTTCTTTTTTTTTTACAGAGAGCGAAAAAATGAATAATTTCGCAATATTGTTTCATTATTTCGCAAACAAGAGGTAGCACAATTGGTCATCTGTGAAGTTAATTAGTTCATGGTCGTGTGATCAAGTCCCAACACATGCGTATTTTTTCGCACATATATTTCTTTGATTATTTCGCACAGAAGAGAGTTGATGATATTTTCGCAGAGATATTTCGCAAAGAAGAAGCTTGCACAGTTGGTCAGGAGGCATGAATGCAAGCAGCAGGTCGCGGGATCAATTCTTGCTTCTCGCATGTTTATTTTTGTTATACGAAATTTACACAGAATTGCCTCTCACACAGTTGGAATTTGATTACTTCGCAAGACCTTTGATTATTTCGCAAGAAAGGCTTAGCACAGTTGGTATGGTGCGATAAAATCCAAGAAGCAGGTCAAGGGTTCAAGTCTCACTTCTCACACTTCTTTTTGCTGCGCGAAATTCATACATTTCAAGGCATTTATTCACTTCTTTGACAAGAACAACGACTCACATGAAAGATAAGTACCACTTCCTTGAACATTTTACTTTATACTAAGAACGAATAAAAAGATTTTAGATTTGATTTACAAAAAGCGATTCAAAAATTTCAAGATTTCAAAAATTACAAAAATTACTAAGATTTCAAGATTTCAAAAAAAAAAACCGAAAAAATTCGATTTATATATATTTCTAGAATATTTCTTTTACAGAAAATAAAAGATTTTTTATTTGATTTACAAAAGGCGGTATAATCGTAGAATTACAGAAATTTCAGAATTACAACGATTCCACAATTACAAAAGAAACCGAGAAAAATCTCGCACAGATCAGATTGTATATTTCTCTTGAAAATTTGCTTTGTTTCAAATGAGAATGATATCTAACATGGAGATTAGTAGGAGGCAAAATAAGACCTTCCATCAACAGGCTAGTAAGACCTTCCATCAACAGGTTGCATAAGACCTCATTAGGATCATTTCCATGAAAGATGTTTATCGGATGAGACGAAACAAGTTATATAAAGGAAATCAAAACAAAGAAAAATGATTTGAACTTGCAATTAAACGAAAATTTTTGATAAAAGAAATGTATTGCAAAGATTTCACAACTACAAATATTTCAGAATTACAATGTATTAGAATTTCTCTTGAATATTTATTTTGCTTCAAATGATATAATATTATGAGAATGAAAGAATGAATGAAAGAGATGACAGAAATGAAAGAATGAATGAAAGAGATGACAGAAATGAAAAGATGAATGAGAGAATAAAGAAACGCGAACATTTCGCAGAAACAAAAAGACGCGAACATTTCGCAGAAACGCGAATAAAATTTCGCAGATAGAGGCGAACCTTTATGGCGTACACCTTAGTTCGCGAATAAAATTTCGCAAGAGGCAAATGTAAGACCTAACGTACGTCATAGAAGGGGGTACCTGTTGCATGACTCAGCGAAAAGGTTACACCGCCCCTGGAACCTTAGTCATGGAGATTTGGGGTCAATAAAGCCCATCCAGGAGAGGTACCTTGGATTTTCAACCTAAGCTTTTGCTTTAGGTTGGACGACTAGGGGTCTCTTCTAAGGAGTGCAGAATCTGATCAAGGCGCCGAGGTACACGGTTGAGTAAAGAGTGCTAGGGGCGTCTGGAGCGTACCTTGACAAGTCTTGGCTTATACTGCACTCGGCCCGAAGAAAACCCCACTTAGGGTGCAGTCTCGTAACCATAAGCCCTATAGGTAAAAGGGACAAGAGGCCGAGAAAAAAACTGGTTGTTGTTAAGACCGGATGGGAGGAGCTAACCTTGTATGGTAGAAGTACGCCTCCTTGAAGGGGCAACCAGGGGGGAGATAAGGGTGGCACCCTCCATTAGGGAGCTGATAAGTGTCTTAAGACGCAAATGTCATGAAGATTTTTACTCGCAAGGGTATTAAGACTCGTCATATTTGTGTGACAATCCTAAAGAGGCAATAATACTAGAGAAAAAGATAAGACGAGATCAATGGGTCATTACATGAAAGTGTGAAGACGTCCTGCGATTTCGTCGCAAGACGGCAATGTCACGGGGCTTTATTTTCGCAAGAATATTTAGGCATGTCATATTGTCGCAACAATCCTGAAGAGGCAATAATACAAAAGAAAAAGTTAAGGCAAGATCAATGGGTTTTTGCATGAAAGTGCAAATACGTCCTGCAATTTTGTCGCAATGACAAGAGGTGGCAAAATAAGACCTTTAACTAGGAAGGCAAAATAAGACCACATAAGAAAATAAGTAAGCAAGTAAGCTTGCGAGAATGATTATATGTAAGCAAACAATCTTGCGAATATGTACATGAAAATGAAACTGAGGCAGTGAAAATGCCGCAGACTTGATATTATGATCATACTGTTATGAGATACTAATAGTGCAGGAAAGAGGGAAGATGAAAAACAAGTAAGAACTTTTGAAGAACAATAACTACACGAAGAAGAACACATACACTAAAGAAAAAGGCAGAGAAATGAAAAATGGAAGCAATTTAGAGCTACATCAATTTTAGACGGAAAAATGAGCTAAGTAACACAAACATTAACTATACATTGCAATATATAAGCATTCTCATCATACTCGCATCATAAAAGCATTGCATAAGCATTTCATGGCATAAACATCGCATACACATTTCATAACATAAAATCATCACATAAGCATTATATTCGCATAAGTACTTTACAAAACTGTACGAAATAATATTGCAGAATTTCACAATAATATCACAGAATTTAGCAGAATTATTCAGGATTATTCAGAATTTCACAGGATTATTCAAGAATTTCGCAAGATTATTTAGAACTTCACAGAATGATTCAGAATTTCGCAGAATGATTCAAAATTTCGTAGAATGTGTCATAATTTCGCAAAATATGATTCTTCCGAATGATGTGATTATCTCGCTCAATTATTTCGCACAATTATAAGCAACTTGAAGAGATTATACTATTACATGAGCACAAAACATGAGACAGAGGCAAAGATAAGAATAAGGAAACAATTCGCACATTCAACATTTTCTCAAAGATTCTACCCTCATAGATAAAGAACAGAGGCAACTATGGATTACCAAGAAAATATTTTATGTTCTTTATCTCCTCGGCAAGAATCATTCCCAAAGTGGACGTTCGCTAATGAACAATAAGAATCCTCACCAAAAATGGAGTAATAATTTTGCACGAATAGAGGCAATACTTATTATTTAAGGACATATACTTCTTATTTACTTCACAGAGTTCTTCTTATATTTCGAGGATTAAGTACTTTTTATACTTCATCAAGGATACTTCATACTTCGCATACTTCAAGGGTTGATACTTCTTATTTACTTCGCAACGTTCCAGAATTTCACAAAAGAATAGAGGCAAGTACGTACTTTTCAAGTCTAATATACTTTCGCTCGTTCCTCCAATAACTACAACAAGGTGGATTTTTTCTTAAAGATCGTTTTCCAAGCAATATTCAAGAAAAAAGAGGCAAGATGTAGGATCAGAATATCGCATAGAAGAATATGCTTGCGAAATTATTAACAACACATCGCGAAGACATCGCAGGATGATTTCAGAAACGACATAACAGATGACATCAACTTAAACATAAGAAAAGTGTAATGATCTTGCGAAAATTAGGAATGTTGCGAATCTTACATTTGTAAGCTTGCGAAAATACCGCAAGCCAGATCCAAAATTAGGGGAAATGTTAGTTGTACATTAGCTGTCATCCACTATGTAAACACCTATATAAAGAGAAAGGCAAGAGAGAGAAAGGAGATAGATAATCAAAAAGAAAAAGGAGAGAGATACTTTAGGGAGGACACATTTGTAGAGAGAGAGCAGAATTTGTATTATTATCTTCTTCTTCCTTCTTCAACCTAGAGCTCCAAATACTCATTAAAGGAGTCTCAATTGTAATACATATGTAATTACAAACAATCAAAGTGAAGATCCCTAACCCCGTGGATGTAGATCACATTGATCGAACCACGTAAATCTTGCGTCTCTCTTTATAATTTTAGCATTTTTATCTTTATTTTCATATCAAATAAGTTTAGATCTAGAAATTATAGTCATGATAATACAAGGGGTGTGTTGTGGGATTTCCTGCAACTACATTCACTTTACTAATTCATCGAGGTTGGAGCATGTAGCAACAATACCATATACCCTGTCAATTTATAGCATTCTCAATCAATACACGATTAGCCTTGTATTTCCCGCTGAACTCTCATTATTGGTGCGTCATAACGAATGAGTGTTTCTCTCAGCAGAGTAACACGAATCTCCAAGTTTCACTAATAAGGCGTGCATGAAATACCCGTACAGGCTACAACTCTCGGTGTGTTATACTATCCCGATTGAGCATACATCTCTCGGTGAGTTATACTAGCCCGATCGAGCACCTGGACTACGTCAGTCTTATAAATAATCACGACCACGCAAGTTATCCGCATGATTTAACCAGCTTAGACGATCCTCAGCAGGAGCAGGCTACCACCATAATGACCACCAGCGGGCCCGCTTATTCCCTGGTCGGTCGAATACCTACCATGCCTCCCAAACTACCACCGAACACCAGCCTGAAGTTGGATGTCCAGGCTGGTATGGAGCGGCTTGGAGGAGTCGTGTTAACAAAGGACGCCTATGGAAGTCTCAAATTCATCACGTCCGTCCAACTTCACCGGCGTGGTTGGACGGTGCTGATCGTCCCATGGCCGGTTGGACAAGCGTTGTCATGCACACCGGCGTCCCCCCTTCACGCTTGCATAATCGATCCTTCCCTGACCTAGACACATAATCACGTATGATTACCCGAAGTTCGGCCGGCATGAGGTTTGAAGGGTCGCAGGAAATACCACTAAAGGTCTCAAATTGATCACGAACATCCAACTTCACCGGCATGATTGGATGGCTTGGACCGGACCCATAACCCTGATGCAGGTATTAGCATGATCACCACCGGCCCAATGTGGTCCCCACATGGTTTGCCTCCCCAAAAGAGGAGCGTGGCTTGCCGATTCGTCCAGTTGAAGTAACGCGGACATAAAACCCTAATTAGGATTTGCAGCACATCACATGTTTCGCAAATCAGTCACAACCATGCATCTTCGCAGGCATAGATGAAGCGTGTATATGTAGATTCAAAGGGTCCCAAGCATGTCAATACAATCACCATGGGCCCGTCTACATGTGTGATCAATCGGCCAAGACCGACCATGGTTAATCGTCTCGATTCATGCGCCCAAACTAGGCATGATCGCACGTTTCCAATTGCAAACCGATCTCTACCACTCAACTTTATCGGACAGATTGAGTGGCTTAGATCACATCTTCACGGGACAGTGAGGTACGGACGTGTACTCCGGCAAGCCGTATACACGCCTGACTGATCGACCAAGGCCAACCATGGATGGACGTCCCGAAACGTGCTCCCGAAGTAGGCATGACGTGCGGTCTTCAACTCCTTTGGGCATGGGATTTCTGTCGCAAATAAATCTCAGGCGCTCCTCTTTGCCGTACAAATTGAGTGGTATAGATTGCACCTTCATGAGACAGTGAGGTAAGGGCGCCTACACCGGCATGCCGTTTACACATATTCCCAATCGGCCCTGTCAAAAACGTCCCCATGCTTGGATTCGACCAAGCTAAAGGTTGGTGTTTGAGCACCCCCTAAACCCTAATCCGACAGTCGCAGATGTGGGTCGCAAGTCATCTCATCCGTCCAACTTCGCCAGCTTGAACGGACAGCCTAAGATAGGAGTTAGGCGACTAGCAAGGCATCATCACGATCACCGTCCACCACTCTTCCACATGAGGTGATCGGCCAAGTTAGGGATTACCTGTACAGCCTCCAAACGATCACTCGAAGATGGCTGGACGTGATGCTATTTTAAGATGCTTAATCCGTGACTTACTCCGTCAAGCCTTAAAATAGTGATGCTTCATACGTGTTGAATATATTCGACGCATTACATGCATAGAATACACACGATATTTTACAAGTATCGACTTCCCAAATAACTTAGTTATTTAATCTAGCATTACATGCTACTTCCTTCAGGTCCCACGATCCACACGATCGAGACATCAATCATGTCACAAACTGGGGGATACTTACTGGGTATTGGTCTGGTGGTTTACAGCGTGCAGCGCACAACGCGCCGTCACAAGAACGTGTCAGGAAGACATGGACGATTAGTGATGATGGGAGAAGTGGGAAAGACTGATCGTGTGACACTAACACACAATTCCACTACTCCATCACTCTACTTCCTCCACTTCCCACGAGAGACATGGGTTAGTCTTAATGACTTGTATAAATATGTTCTCCTCCCTATTTCCAAACAAGAACGAGACAAGCAGAGAAACCAAGTGTTAATACAACGTATTCAATCACCCAGAGCTGATTGCTTACATTATTGCAAGCAGTTCGGTATTCTGATACAAGTCATATACAACCAACACCTCCACAATCTCAACACCTTCTTCGCTTCCCTCCCTAAGATCAACCCCATCTCCTTCACTTTGTGACCGAAGCAAGTCTGGAACGACCATTTCTTGGTTTAGGCCACAATTGTACAGATTGATTTGTCGAATCAAAAGCACTCCCGTGCAGTGCATTTGTTTAGGGTTTAGATTCATTTCTCAACCACAAACCCCAAATTACCAAAAACAGCAGAAATAGTTTTCACCCATAAACACTATCACTCAAAAGTCTATCTCTTATATCTCCTACTTCTTATGAGACAAAAGTCGTATGCTATACAGACTGGATCATACATATTTGATATTTCGAGCCGAGTATATCTCGCCTGTCTATATCTCGAAATCATGTGTTGGTAAAGTGTTTCGCTTTGATCAAGTTTATCTTCACCTAGTGACGAAAGTCATGAAAAATTTCAATTACTTTGAGAATTGCTCTGACGCGAAACGGTCTGTAAATAACGGCTATATAACGTCTTCTGAGAATGTATCAATGATTGGAATGAGAGTTTAACTTACATAACCATGTATTCCTTAATCCGAAGTTTTCGAATTTGTTGATTGAGAGAAACCGGAGGAATTGGCTTTGCCAAGTCCGCGAACCCAGTCCGTGAACTGACGGAAGTTCTCGACCGAGAATTTCTGCTGGGATTTTCCAACAACTCGTTTGGGTGTAAGTCCGCGAACTCAGTCCGCGAACTGGCGAAAGTCTCCTTTCCGAGATTTTCTGTTGAGCTTGGAAAACTCCACCGGTTGTCTTAGTACGCGAACTTGTTGTAAGCTTAAGTGGTTATGATCTAAAGATGTGCTCTGAACATGAAACTTAAATTACTAAGGAATGCTTTATGCAAACCGTGGCTATAGATTTCATGAGCCGATTCAATCAAATCGAATCATCTTTGTTTCAATTGTGTCTTGTGTAGTCACATAAAATCTCATAGCAATTGAACAACTCTTTAACTAGTTCATTTGAATCAATTAAACTAGTTATGGTGAAGAAGAACAAGGTTAATATGAAATGCTCATATGGTTAACCTTTTGGGTTACTATGTTGAACCAACATAAACGTACACGTTTGGGAATGGTTTTCACAAACCCAATAAACGTCTACACAAGTGTGTATGACAAGCTAAGTTTTCGATCTAACGGTTGAGAAATATTAGCTTGAATCTAAATCAGGTTTTCATCTAACGGTGAATATGGATTTCTTTGTAACTAAGGCAAAACCCTAATTTGAAGGCTATATAAAGGAGACATCTAGCATTGTGCAAAACTAATCCCCACACGTCTGTGTGATACTAGTGAGCTCGCTAGAGTCGATTCTCCTTTAAACCTTTGGTTTTCTTCTCTAAAACCAGGCTAACGACTTAAAGACTTCATTGGGATTGTGAAGCCAAACCGATACTACTTTTATCGTATTTATGTGATCTGATCTTGCATCTTCTATCGTACGAGTACAATCTTTGATTGGCTTGAGATCGTGAGAGTTCTCCGATAGACAAGATAAAGAAGTCACAAACATCATCGTCTCACTATTTGTGATTCCTCGACAAACCGCCTGTGTAGTCAGGAAGGATTGTAGAGAGGTGATTTATTAATCTAGGTTTTTCTTCGGGAATATAAGACCGAATTATCAATTGGTTCCTGTTCACCTTGATTTCGTATCTTAAGACGGAACAAAACCTAGGGTTTATCTGTGGGAGATAGATTTATCCTTGGATAGATTTTTATGTGTGAGACAGATTTGTTTATTATCAAGTCTGCGATTTTGGGTTGTATCAAATCTTGGTTGTGGGTGAGATCAGCTAAAGGAATCAAGTGCACAGCATCCTGTTGGGATCAGAGGCGCAGGAGTACAATTGTACCTTAGATCGGTGGGAGACTGATTGGGGTTCAACTATAGTCCAGTCCGAAGTTAGCTTGGAGTAGGCTAGTGTCTGTAAAGGCTTAATACAGTGTGTATTCAACCTGGACTAGGTCCCGGGGTTTTTCTGCTTTTGCGGTTTCCTCGTTAACAAAACTTCTGGTGTCTGTGTTATTTATTTTCCGCATTATATTTTATATAATTGAAATAATACAGGTTGTGCGTTCCTGATCATCAATTGGAAATCCAACCTTTGGTTTTCGATTGATATTGATTGATCCTTGGACATTGGTCTTTGGTACCGTCCAAGTTATTCCTTGTATTTGATAAAGACTCGCTACTGTTTTTACCTTGAGTAAAAATCAGAGCAAGAGAGAGAGATATTAACTCCTTGAGATACTTTTATCTAGATTGAGTCTGACTGTCTAGTTGATTCTCTAGCAAAGTATTTTGGAGTTAGTCCATATACAGATTGCTAAGCGAAATATTGGGTGGTGTTGTTAGACCCCCGTTTTTTCAATTGGTATCAGAGAAGGCAAACACGGTAAACCTAATAAGTTTGTGTTTGTTCGTTCCATATAAATTGCCCTATGGGAAATTTCTTTGGAAAACTTGCTCCTGGCATCTGTAACGCACGCCAGAATTCCTTAAAGATTGTTTAGAGATTTTTATGGTTAAAACCTCTGGGTACTCATGATAATCTTACTTCATCTAAAAGGGGAGATTTAGATGTTAAAAAGCAATCTGAAGGAAAAAATAAAAAGAAGGAAAAATTGGGAAAACGTTCAATACGCTCAAGGATATGGAACCTCACTAGATTAACTCTTGATCTCTATGAGGAATACTATCGTGATGGATCAATTGATAAAGATTTGTTCAAAGCGTTCGAAGGCGTTTTTAAATTCTTAGAAAAACTTAATTCTGTGAAGTCTAAGAATTTTTCCGGAAAGGGTGTTGGTCGTGCTAAAACTGTTAATACTGAACAACCCAGAAATCGGAAATATCCTTCTTCTAGCCCGAACCAACGAAGGATAGAAAGATCCAGCTGCCCTGACTATCATCATTATTTTGATTATACTACAGGGACTGTTCATACTTATCAACCAGACGTGTCGCATGAGAACTCCTCTGCGCATTATGCCTCTTGGTAACAAGACTGGATTTTACCCATTTCTACATACCTTGAAGTGGGGAAAGAAATGGCTTGATTTGTGTACAGTTGTGATGTTGATTGGTTAAATTTCTATTGCTTCTGTTATGTTCCACAGATATGTTGGTTGTTTACCTCTAATGTGGAAAGGTCTAAGATTTTTCCTTAAGTCTTGTGGGTCACGGTTCATGTATAGCCCAAGCCCATGAATGAGGGATATATATATGTTGGTGGTCCGCGAACCTTCTTCTTTCTCATCTTCCGTCCGCGTACGTGAACTAGGGTTTGTGTTTCTCCACCATTAAAGCTTCTTTGAAGAAATCAAAAGGAAGGGTGTTTGAGGTTCTCTTCAAGTAAGTAATTTCCTCTTGTGTATCTCTTTATGATGATTTTTAGAAGCATGAAAAGGAGTTCTAAAATCTCAAAATCCTCTAGCTTGAATCCTCCTTGTGATCAAAATTCTCTTAGAATTAGGTTTGTGAATGATTCTTGTGATAGAACTTTTGATAGGATTGCTTCCAAAGGTTTTACTCTAGAAAAGAAATTGGAAACCTTTAGTGGACATGAAGA
This sequence comes from Papaver somniferum, assembly GCF_003573695.1. Classification (NCBI taxonomy): domain Eukaryota; kingdom Viridiplantae; phylum Streptophyta; class Magnoliopsida; order Ranunculales; family Papaveraceae; genus Papaver; species Papaver somniferum. Next base: position 1,454,005 of record NW_020621936.1, on the reverse strand, counting down.
GGATTTAGCTTGCTTCAAAAATTTCAATCTTGGGAATATCTTTGATGGCCTTAGTGAAGGTTTTGATTCTCTAACAAGGATTTTCTATGCCAACATTCATGATGTTGATTTTAAGAAGATGGAATTCAAATCCATGATAAATAGAGAAAGGTTTCTTGTTAATAGAGAGCTAATTTCAAGGGTCACCGAAATACCATTGGGCAACGTACGGTTACCTAGACCAAGTGATGAACGTCCATCATATGATGATATCTCTTTTGGACTTTGTGGAAAGAAGGTTGTTTGGAGTCAAGGAAAGTTTCCTACTAATGATCTTAGTATTGCTTTAATGGCGTTTTGGAAACTCGGTATCTCTAACCTTTGTCCCTCCACAATTGAGAATTCTTGGTGGAGTTATGAGTTTGCGGAATTGGTCTTCTTCCTTGGATACGGCAATACAAATCTTGATATTTGTGGTTTTATCATCTTTCAAATGATGACGATGACTTATCACATCAAGATGTTAGGCTATCCTTGTTTGATTAACCAAATTTGCCGTGATCGTAGACTTGATCTTATTGGAAATTCTCTTGGGGTTCCCAAACTTGTTCGTCCATGTACCTTTCGGCGTATAAGGGAAAATGTTCGCAAACGACAAAGAGGTACTCCTATTGATGTTGAAGACCCTACCACCTTGAGGCTTATTCAAATAGTTGTAGATGGGGAAAAAGGATTTGCTGGTTTTTAAGGAATTGAGGAGACGACCGTACGGAGGAGACTCCTCGAACCAAGCAAAATGTTAAACCTCACACAGATGCACCGCTGCAAAGGGGGTGCTTTAGATTCGAGAGATCAATCTGTAGTACTGCGGCTTAAATCAAGACAATGACCGTTCCAGAGTAAATTCGGTCACAAGATAGGATGGGTTGATCTGTAGGAGGGAAGCTGAGAAATGTGTGGGATCAATGGTAATCAAAGATTGTGGGTGTGTGAATTCTGAATATGATAAGCTCTGAGTGATTGAAATTGATCAATTGAGAGTAGTTGCTCAATTGATGAGTTGATGATCTCGTGTTGTCAGTTTGACGTGAAATTGATGATACTGATGATGATGATTCAATCATGATTCAGAGACTTATTTATATTGCTGGAATTTTAGACACCATGATTCCATGAAGTGTGACAGTTGATGGAATCAAGGAGTGGAGATCGTGTTTGAAACTAGTTTCTCAACGTGTGGAGACTTGGTCGATTTTCCACCCACTACCTCGTGAATTCCTTCAACTAATTGCACGACTTGCTCACATTCCATCGTGTGTTTGAACACACGTGTCGTAGACCGCCAGACTAAAACCCTAAGTGATATCCCCCCAAGTGACACGATTGACGTCTCGTGGTTTGTTAGTCAATTTATGACTTCGTGGTTTGATGGGACGATGAGTCCATATAGTTGCTGAGTTGAACATGATGTTCTGAAACTCACGAATTAAACATGTCATGAGACAGAGGTATAATTCTTACGATGAAGTGAGCAAGTATTTCTCATTCGATAGATCGTTGAATATTGATTGTTGAACCAATATTCCTTGGTTTGAGCAAATATTTATCATCTGAGCAAGTGTTTCTTATGTGATGAATTTTTGAATATTTGATCGTCTGAGCATGTGTTGCTCATCTGATGGCTTGTTGGCAGCGTACCAAAAATATTAATTAAAACACTGGTGTAGAATCGAGCATAATTAATAAAATTAATGACCATGAGGCCGTCGTAAAATTATTAAGGTTGGAATCTGGAATAATGATCCTTGGATTCAGAAACCCTAATTTGATCAATTGATGATCAATTCATGGTTCGTCAGAAGTTTAACCATGGGACGAAGGAGGGAGCGACTACATGGGACCGTGGATCAACCATGTAGTGTCCATATGCTCACGTGAGAAAATATGAAGAACTCTTGAAGAGTTGACGATTTTTTGGGGGAAGAATGATTAAATGCTGGCTTAATCATTTATTCGAAAATGCTCGTCTGAGCCTTAGGTGAGAAAACCTAATTAATTATGACGAGGCGAGGGACCGACCATGGAGTCATGAAACCGGCCTTGGGTTGTCACGTGACTGCCTGACGATCAATTCATGAAAATCCAAAGTGTTTGGAAGATTTTTGGACCTAATACGAGCAATTGTGCAAATTAGGTCAAAACTGTGAAAATTGATGGGACCGGATTCCGTGAGCCAAAGAGCCAATCTTGGTCGGTCAAGATAGCGTGTTCGTGTCCCCAAGGCGTCCGCGTCTCAGTCCTGAGAATTTTGATATTTTCTGGCGTGCAACTGAGCATCCATTCGAGAAAATATGCCAAAATTAGGGTTTCGACGAAACTGAGGAAAACACCATGAGATGATGAAAAATAATTATAAAATAAGGAATGAGGAGGCGTGGGACCGCCGTGGTCAAGGCATGGTCGGCCGGTCGTGACCACGGTCCCGTGATGCCTTTTCCTTAATTTTATAATATTTTGATGATTTTATGAAAAATTCATGAATTTTGAGAAATTTGATGAATTTAGGGAGTTTCCATGAATTGAAGGAGTTTTCATGAGTTCATGGAAGCAAAATATTAAAAAACACGGGCGATTGGGACCATGGAGGCATGGCCGGCCGGCTATGGACCGGTCCCACGAGTTTTTCATAATTTTTTAATATTTTTAGGTATTTTTGATGATTTGAGGGAATTTTTCCTAATTTGAGAGAAATACCATAAAATCAAGGAATTTGATGAATTCAAGGAAAATAGGATAAATAATAATAAAATAATAAAGCAAAGGATGTGTGGGACCGACTAGGGCATGGCCGGCCGGCTAGTGGCCCGGTCCCACAAGTTTTCATGATTTTATTTTATTTTATTATTATATGATGATTTGTGCAAAAAATACCATGAAATCAAGGAGTTTTTTCATGAAATTAGAGAAATAATAATAATAAAAAAATAATGAGGAACCGTGAGGTGTGGGGCCGGCTGGGACCAAGGCATGGCCGGTTGGCCAACGGTCACTCCCCACACTTCTTTCCTTAATTTTAAATTATTTTGTACGAATTTATGAAAATACCATGAAATCGAGGAGTTTCCTCGAGACGAAGGAGATTTGAAAATAATAAAAATGCATTAAAAATATAAAACTGGCGTGGGATTGACCACGACACGGTCGGTCGGTCGTGTGTCCGTGTTCCCAGCACCTTGGTCAATATTTTTAATCATTTATTATTTTCTACCCTATTTTGCATAGGTTCATCGTTTCGTTATATTTTGAAATACTCGTTCGTGCGGTGACTGTTAGTGTATCGTCGTTGAATACACTTTCACCATTTGAATCGGGGATTACTTAGAGGTAGCTCAGACGCCCGGTTGTTGATTATTTAATACTAATTGTGGAATTCAGTGGAGAATAATTCACAAAACTGAGTAATAAGATGTTTATTATTAATTCATAGGATAGCTGAGGATTCGACTACGAATTCAGAATAATAAAGTGAGCATTACCATTCCATGGGATCGTAGATTCGACCATAGAATCAGAGTAATTAAGATTTATCTATTATCATTTATGAGACCAGTTGTGAATTCGATCATGAAATCGGAGTAATGAGATAATATAGTTATTGTTATTCTATGAGATCAAGTCCTGGATTCGATCATAGAATCAGAACAATTGTTATTGCCGTTCCATGGGACCAGTCGTGGATTCGACCATGGAATAGGAGCAATTGTAATTAGGAATAATTAACTTTGTGGCTCTATACTAGCAGAGAAAGCTGTATAGGAGCATTAATTATCCCGATATGAGCTTGTAGGTAAGTGATATCCTTTATATAGTCAGGGTAAACTCGTTGTTTGTTCCTGAAGACGTTATCGCTCTATACTAGCAGCGCAATCTGTCTAGGAGCCGTCCATCTCGTGATACTATATAGAAATAATCACTGAAAGTATTCAGTATTCATGAGATATGCCGTTGTCCAATCGTGAGACTACATATCTACATGTACTCTGAGAGAAAGTGCTCTCCGTTGATAATTCGATGAGAGAGTCGTGTCTCGATACTCACGTCTAATTGCTGAATCAGAGCTTCGTATAATTATGAGTTTAAAATTTTAGCCTTTGTCGAAAATCCACCATCTACATTAAGTCCCCTGCTTACTGAGGAAAGCTGTGTTCCTCAGTCAGCATTAAATGGTGATTTTCCGGCCATAAATAATAATACCAGTAATTGAACTTAGTCGTAAGTTGAGACGTTGCCGGATTTAGAGAGCATGAGCAAACCATGACTTGATGAAGGCTTCAATGTCATGATTGGAGCGTCGTTTGATGAGCATAAATTGGTGTTAAAACGTTGGTTTGGAAGACGAGTCCGTGGTCGGTTAGGATTCGCGGGTCGGGCCCAATAGGGAAGAAATCCTTAGAAAATTAGGTTTTGGAAATAAAAATTGATATAAAAGGGATTAATCCCTTTTTTTAACTCTACGACCATTGCTTCCATCACTCCTCCACCGCCTTCATGTCAACAGGAGCAGGAGAAGTTCTCTGCCGATCCGCGCCGCCGGTGCTGCCGTCGGCCAAATTCCGGCCGACCAGGTGCGTTTTTTTTTTTTTTTTTTTTTTTTTGCTGATGTTTACATGAATTTCATGATGAATGTTTAAATCATATGTGTATTTGTGTGAGTTTTATGAAAAACCCTCGTTTCGAAAACATATGTTCGTTCGATCGTTAGTTTTGAAAACTAACAATAATCCCTGATTTAGAAGAGATTTTTTTTATATGAACCTAGGTCCAGTGATAAAACTTAGTTTATGAGCTTTCATGTGTACCAAGGTTTTATCATAAAAGAAGTGAATTTTCATGAAATCGGAATAATCCTTCGTTTAAAGACAAATAACGATGACTCGAAGGAAAATATGTATGATGAAATTGTGTCCAGTGATAAAATTTTGCTTATGAGCTTTCATGTAAATACAAAAATTTATCATATGTATGAGATGTGAGCTTTCACAATATTTTTTGAAATAAACCTTCGTTTTAAAGACAAATAATGACGACAAGAAGGAAAAATAGTTTATATATATATATATATATATATATATATATATATATATATATATATATATATATATATATATATATGCAGCCGTGACATATATTGTGCAAAATATGATGATATATTTTATTTGCAGGAGTTTGTTTTCGTTAGATAAAATCCTTGAGAATTTATGTATGCAAGTTGCATTAATTGTTGTTTTTTCGAAAAATCAAAACGTGGGTTTTGAGGATTCTTCAAAGATAGAAAATATATTTATGATAGAATATTGTATTGTTATGAACTTCATAGGTAAGTTGTGTGAATGTTCACATTATGAAAATTGTGTCTGTGATTTCATGAAAAATCAGTTTCGGAAACTAAATAAAGTTTCGTTCGTTTTTTGCAGTTTCCGAAGAGACGAACGATTTTGAGGTGTTAACTCTAGCATTACTATCACTATTGTTAATGGAAGTATAAAAGGTAAGAGTTAAGAGTTACCATTTTTGCTGATGTTGGTTTGTTTACATAGTAGTAATCTTTGATCTTCCGGTTCCAGAAAATGTCGACCAACAATAACAGCAATTACGATTACTGGTATTCCTTTTCTTCCTCTGGCTCTTCTGATGAGGATTCCGACGCTCCTGTAGCGAAATCAAAGGCTAGGGTTACCCAGGAAGGGACGAAGCCTAATGTTCCCTTGGGTGAGCGAAGAGTCTTTTTTGCTGAACTCGAAAAGAAAAGAGCTGAAGACAAAAAGGAGGGTGTCCGTCAACGTGAAAAAGATCGCACCCGGCGTAAGAGACAGAGGGTTGAGAAGAAGCGTCAATTCTTGGATGGGGTGACTTCTGATTCTGATGTTGATGCTTCTGAAGGAGAGATCACATGGGAACCATCCGAGCGTTACATTAAGCCTGATCGATATGAAAGAGAGCATCAAAGGATGATGAAGAAAATTGCAGCTGAAGATAACTCGGATTCAGATGATGATGTTATCTTCCGTCCACCGGACTTCACCAATGATCCTGACAGTGACTCTGAAGAAAATGATTCTGAGAAGGACAATGACGATGAAGCTGACAATTCGGATGAGTCCGACGAGTAGTTTTACTTCCATCTTCTTTAAACGTTAGAGCATTCCCTTTTTAGTCTTCATAGTGGATATCTTTCTTTTGACTGTTTAAACAACTTTACTTCAATTAAACTTTTCTTCTGAATGATGAACATTTTGTTAACGTCGATTTCTTCTAATCCATGACATGGACCAATGTTCATATATCCAAATTCATCATGACTTGTCGATTTTCATGAGAAGTAACATAACACACGGCTGAGAATTCATGACGTGTACAAGGCCGCGTGGCCTATCCTATGACCCGTGATGTTCAGTCCCAGTGCGTCATTTTCCTCCGCCTCTTCGGTATCGATCTTTGAAGCCTAGGGTTTCAGTGAAACTCGTAACTGAGTTGACTATATGACTATCGCCTGATATATATATATATCTTCAAGACTCCAAATCTATGATCCACGCAAATATTTCTTCCATTCCTGAGTCAGTTTCATCGTGCAGAGAAGTTTTGATCCTACCCTCTTGCCATCATGTCGAGCAATAACATTTCTTCTCAAGATGATCTTCAGTCGAAGCGTGAAATAGCAACGTCTATCTCAGTAAGTTGTACACTTCTTCTTCTTCTTCTCCTTTCTTGTCTCTGTTCAATCGAGATTGTTGATCACAAGAGAATGATTTTTCGTGGGACTATAAGAAGAATGCTACTCCTCATAATGCAAGGCCTAAGCAGACTGTTAGAGCTCCTGCCCGGTATGGATCGGCTCGTGCTGAAGCTGGATCATCTGTAAGTAAACCTGTGACTCTTGAGATTTTACTGAGTCCCGGGATTAACACTCCTTCGTTTCATCGTAGGCGGATGTCCGTGTCGTCGTCGATGATAGACGAAGAAAGAGTGGAAAGTCCGTGACCGTGGTTGAGGTTGAGGAAAGCAGTAACCAGGCATGTGAAGATTCTGCAGGATCCGTGGAGACTGGAGACACTGTCCATGCTCGTGAATACCCAACCGCTGGACTTTTATTCGAAGTCCCATTGATTAATACCTTCCCAGACAATGAAATGGTCGACGGATTCGTGATTCCCAAATGTTATGCGTCTCTGTACACCAAGATCTGGAAGAAGTATGGTCACATTGCTACCACAGAAGTGTGGAAAGGTTTTCTTCCAACCCTTTTAACCACGGTAGCGGGGCTATTGCCGATCATCGAGGAAATGAATCAGATGCACTTGCGAGACGTCAAAAACCATGAAATGCACCAATGGGATGAAATGATCTCGAATTGTGAGATATTGCGATTCGATGTAAGCTGGCTCCATCATCGTCTTGAGATAATCAAGGTTCATTAGGCGGCAGAGGCTGCTGATTCAATTTCCATGAATGCAGCTTTACTGGATGAGGAGAGGATATTGTCTCTGGAGTCATCAAGGGTTGAGAAAGCGGTGGAAGACTTGAAGGCAAAGACCAAGATTTTTCAGAAGAAGCTTGACGAGGCTTCTTACAAGGACTATCCGTTGCTGGATGGTTTGCTCTGAGTGAGCATTTGTGGTTGTTGTTTTTTGAATAAATCTGAATTTTTAGTTAGGTGAAATAATTGATCATCGTGTGAACGAATTTTGCTCATTTATAGAATGTTTAATGAACAAAGGAGCATTCGCATGCTCTTTGGAGGAATGGAATTACATTTTGAAAATGCTTGAAATGATGAAGAGGTAGTTTATTTCATGGATCAGGCATAATAAGCTTTGAGCCATTTTTCATTGATGATGTTTCCTTCCTTTCCTCCGTTGATTGCTAAATTGTTGTAGTATCCGCTAGACACTGCTTTGATAACAACATACGACCCTTCCCATTTAGGAGAGAACTTAGGAGCAGACATGTCTTGTTGAATGTGCTTTGCCGTCTTTAATACCAAATCTTCTACTTGAAATGTTCGAGGTCTTACCATTTTGTTGTAGGCTCTGGAGATCCTCTGTTTGTAAGCTTCCACGTATTTTTCCACCTTGGTTCTCCTTGATTCAAGCATATCTAGCTCAGCGATTCTTGATCTGGAGATTTCAGCCTCATCCCATTGTACACCACTGGATGCTGCAATCCTGGCTGAGGGAACTTTGATTTCTGCTGGAAATATGGCGTCGGCTCCATAGACAAGGGAATATGGCGAAGTACCGATTGAGATCATTGGTGCAGTTCTATAAGCCCATAGAGCCATGGCTAATTGCTCATGCCATGATCGAGGGTTGTCATGAATCGTCCGACTGATAATCCTGATCAAAGTTTTGTTGGTACTTTCTGCTTGACCATTTCCTTGTGGATAGTAAGGGGTGGAGAAGATTTGTTTGATCCCATATTTATTGAGCATCTTCTCAACATCTTGATTGGCAAAAGGAATTCCGTTATCTGTGATGATATGCTTAGGAACTCCGAATCTGCATATTATGTGCTCTTTGATGAAGGAGGCAATCATAACTCCATTAGTTCTTCGAAGAGGAATAGCTTCGACCCACTTGGTGAAGTACTATGTCGCAGTGATGATGTATTCATGTTGTTTTGAAGATGCTGGATTGATCTTCCCAATGATATCTAGTCCCCAGCTGTAGCAAGGCCGCAGACTATTCACAGAATTCAACGGGAGACAAGGAGTGTGGATGATATTACCATGGGTTTGGAATTGGTGACACCTCTGAACGTGTGCGGCTGCTTCATCTTCCATGGTCGGCCAATAATACTTCTCATGAATTTGAAGAAATAGTTTCCTCTTTCCTTGATGTTCTCCATCATGTACTTCCTTCAGGATTATAGGGATTTCATGTTCGGCTAAGCACCTCAGTAAATTCCCACCAAAGCTTTTGCGGTATAAGATCCCATCGAGATAGACGAATCTCTTAGATTTCTGAATGAGTTTGACTGCTTGCTTCTTTTCCAGTGGTAGTTCGTTGTCCCGGAGGTATTTGATGTAAGGCTCCCTCCAGTCCCCAGTGTGGTGGACCGTCAAAACCTCCAAGTGATGAGGAGGTGTTTGGCAATCAGGACAAGATCCTTGTAAAGCTCTTGACCGAGTCTCCATGGATGGCCAGTAGTATCCCATTCTTTGAATCTTTTTGTAAAGTGTTACCACAAACGTTTGCCCACAGACTTCCTCATGTATGCGCTTGAGTTGTTCTTCCGCTTCGTCGCTCCCAAGACATCGTGATAGAGATCCATCAGGGTTTCAATAGTATAGCCCTCCATGAAGAAAGAAGTAGTTCTTCAATTCCTTGAGGCTGACTTGGCCTTCTGAAATAGAGCTTCTTAATTCATGAATGATGGGTGCTCGCCAATCGTTCGCTGGAATGTCTTCGATCTGAGTGAGCCAAGTCGAAGATATTGTACGCCTCTGTACAGTGATCGTTTTCTGTGCTCCTTCGAATTGCATCTTGGAGGCGAGAGTTTCTAGGCAATCAACATGCCTATTGTTAGTCCGTCCAGTATGGACGATCGTTGCGTCAGCAAAATAGGTCAACAGTCGCTGAGCTTCGGTTCTGAATGGAGCAAGTGTGATTTCTTTGAGAGAATATGTTCCATTCATCTGGTTGACCAATAATTTTGAATCTCCCCTTATCTCGAGGTGTGTTGCTCCTGCTTGCTTGGCCAAAGATAATCCTAATAGGAAGGCTTCATATTCCGCTGAGTTGTTGGTGCAGTGGAAATCCAACTTGAACGAATGTGAGAAAACTTCACCAGATGGAGACACTAGCACTACGCCCGCTCCTCCGGTGTCACTACTAGGGGTGGAAGATCCATCAAAGTATAGAAGCCATTATTCTTCCTTGATGACCAAGATGTCTGGGAATTTGCCGGGCACTTCTTCATGTAGTGTTGTTGTGTCTTCCCCTGGAAATGCAGCGAGCAAGTCTGCGACCGCTTGACCTTTGATGGATTTAGGTGGCGTGCAAGCTATGTAAAATTATGACATATGGAGTAGCCACTTCGCTGGTCTCCCTATCAAGGATGGCTTTGATAGCAAGAACTTTATGGGATAAGCTTTGGAGATGAGTACGACCCTGTTAGATAGTAAGTAATGTCTGAACCTCTGGATTGCATGTACCAATGCCAGGAATGCCCTTTCGGCCTTTGGATATCGGAGTTGAGTGTCTCTCATTGTGCGGATGAAGTAGTAAATCGGTCGTTCGACGCCTTCGTCGTCTTCCTGAGCGAGGAGTGCGCCGATGGCGACGTCACTGGAGGCTGTGTAAAGAATCAGAGGTCGTCCCTGTACTGGAGACCTCATGATGCCCGGTGACAATAATATATGTTGTATTTTATGGAAAGCTTCTTGTTGAACAGCTGTCCAGGTGAATCTTGTTCCTTTTTTCAGCAAAGGTGTGAACGAAGCAATGAGTTGAGTTAATCCAGGAATGAAGCGTCGAATATAATTTACCTTGCCCATAAATCTCTGTAGTTCCTTCACGGTTCGTGGAGGAGGCATGGTGGTAATAGATTTTTCCTTGTCCGGGTCGATTTTTGATCCCTTCAGCCGTGACCAGGAATCCTAAGAATTTTCCGGAAGAAACTCCAAATGCGCACTTTAAAGGATTCATTTTTAATTTGTATTCTCTTCATCTTTCAAACACCTGTCTTAGAACTTCGAGATGAGATGCTCGAGTCTTTGATTTTACCACCACATCATCAACATAGTCTTCTACTTGCTTGTGCATCATGTCGTGGAATATGGCAGTCATGGCTCATTGATAGGTGGCACCAACATTCTTTAATCCAAAGGGCATCACAGTGTAGTGAAAATTCCCAATGGGAGTACGGAACGCAGTCTTGTTGGCGTCATTTTCATACATCTTGATCTGGTTGTACCCACTATAGCCATCCATGAATGAGAACATACCGTGACCACTGGTTGCATCGACGAGCATGTCAATGTTCGGTAGAGAAAAATCATCCTTTGGACAACATTTATTCAAGTTCCTGAAGTCGACACAACATCTGATTTGACCATTTTTCTTCTTAACAGGTACCACATTTGCTAGCCACGTTGGATGAAGAATAGGCTTGATGAACCCTGCTACTAACAGTTTCTGGATTTCGACCTTGATTTGCTCCTCGACTTCGTGTCTAAATTGTCTGGGCGGTTGTTTGACAGCTTTGGAACCAGGGACGATGTGCAGGTGATGGGTGACAAGTTTGTCATCCAGACCCGACATTTCTTCGTACGTCCAGGCGAAGACATCTTGATATTCTTTCAACAATTTTATCAGCTCGGTCCGCTCCTCTGGTGATAGTGCTGAACTGATCAGGATTGGCCTTGGATCGTCTGCAGTCCCAATGTTGATTGTTTCAAGATCGTCAGTGGTAGAGTCAGTGCCGTCCTGTAGTTGTCGTGGGGCATCCTGGACTTCTTCTTCAAGTGATAGCTCACTCTGACACGATCCTTCATGGTGGGGAGACTTTTCATCGTTCTCCCCGATTAATTGCTAATCTTTCCGTCGGCGATAAATGACTCTCCCTTTTACATCTCGATCGGTCGTGAAGTTTGACCCTGGACTTGAAACTTGACCATTATGGCATTTAGTCAGTGTAGTAGGTGACTTGATCATTTTAGCAGCTGAGGATGACGGATCGTTATCAGCCTTTTCGATAGTCTTCCAGCTTGGAAGTGGAGTACTGCGAATCCTGCTTGGAGGTTTCGGGACGCCCTTTTGATATTCAAGGAACTCAGTATCATATACGGGAGCATAAGGAGATGATGAAGCCGGAATGTAAACGATCTTGTTGTCGAGCAGGGCCTTCATGCGTTGATGGTATGTTGAAGGAACCACCTTGTTATCATGGAGCCATGGGCGTCCCAGTATTATGTGGTAGTCAGGTTCTTGCTCGATCACATGAAACTTTGCTTTCGATCAAATAGGCCCCACCCTCAAATCTATGTATGCATATCCATATGTATGGCTTTGACTTTCTTCAAATCCTGTCATTAGTATGGGATAACGAACGATTTTACCTTGTGGGAATCTGTCCATCCTGAGAGTCTTCATAGTGACAATGTTGGTGGAAGCACCAGTGTCGACAAGAGCTCTTCTAAATTCGGTGCCTTTGATGAAACCACTGACATACAATGCTCGATTGTGTCCTTCATCCGGCATGCGATCTTCTTCTCCAAAAGAGATGTTGTCGATCGAATGCCCATGCACTAGGGAGGCTTCTTCAACTGATGGTGTTGGTGGCGTTATTTGCACGCTGGATGGTATCTGGTTGAGTGCTGAAAATATGTCTGTGCGCTGATCCCTGAAGAAGTGCAGGAGTTCACATAGATTTTCAATCAAATGTGTGACCTCTTATTCCACCGGCTTCTCGTATGTGGTGAAGCTGTTGATTTGAGGGTCAGATGACGCTTCAGTCACCGGTGTTGACGCTTCTGGAGCGGAGATACCGCCTAACTCGGATTTTAATCTGATGAGAAAGTCGAGGATGTGGTTTATCGTCTTCTTCATCAGGTCCATGTTCGTGGTATGAACCTCTAGGATTTGAGCCAACTCTGCCAAAGTCGGGATCCCTCTGCCTTCCATGCCGCCAGGTGTAACATGAGGAATGTTGCCGTTTGAAATATTCTGATCTTAATTAGTTGAATTAGTCCTAAGACCAACCATCTTGTGAGATTGTTAGATTGCAACCGAGATATTAATCTGCCACTATGGTCGCCAATCTGTAGATGGGGAAAAACGATTTGCTAGTTTTTAAGGAATTGAGAAGACGACCGTACGGAGGAGACTCCTCGAACCGAGCGAAATGTTAAACCTCACACAGATGCACCGCTGCAAAGGGGGTTCTTTAGATTCGAGAGATCAATCTGTAGTACTCCGGCCTAAATCAAGACAATGACCGTTCCAGAGTAAATTCGGTCATAAGAGAGGATGGGTTGATCTGTAGGAGGGAAGCTGAGAAATGTGTGGAATCAATGGTAAACAAAGATTGTGGGTGTGTGAATTCTGAATATGATAAGCTCTGAGTGATTGAAATTGCTCAATTGAGAGTAGTTGCTCAATTGATGAGTTGATGATCTCGTGTTGTCAGTTTGACGTGAGATTGATGATACTGATGATGATGATTCAATCATGATTCAGAGACTTATTTATATTGCTGGAATTTTAGACACCATGATTCCATGAAGTGTGACAGTTGATGGAATCAAGGAGTGGAGATCGTGTTTGAAACTAGTTTCTCAACGTGTGGAGACTTGGTCGATTTTCCACCCACTACCTCGTGAACTCCTTCAACTGATTGCACGACTTGCTCACATTCCATCGTGTGTTTGAGCACACGTGCCGTAGACCGCCAGACCAAAACCCTAAGTGATATCCCCCCAAGTGACACGAGTGATGTCTCGTGGTTTGTTAGTCAATTGATGATTCAGTAGTTTGATGGGACGATGAGTCCATGTAGACTTCATTGGGATTGTGAAGCCAGACCGATACTACTTTTATCGTAGTTGTGTGATCTGATCTTGCATCTTCTATCATGCGAGTACAATCGATTGATTGGCTTGAGATCGTGAGAGTTCTCCGATAGGAAAGATAAAGAAGTCACAAACATCTTTGTCTCACTGTTTGTGATGCCTCGAAAATCCGCTTGTGTAGTCAGGAAGGATTATAGAGAGGTGATTAATCTAGGCTGTTCTTCGGGAATATAAGATCGGATTATCAATTGGTTCCCGTTCACCTTGATTTTATATCTTAAGACGAAACAAAACCTAGGGTTTATCTGTGGGAGACAGATTTATCCTTTGATAGACTTTTCTGTGTGAGACAGATCTGTTTATTATCAAGTCTGTGATTTTGGATTACAACAACTCTTGGTTGTGGGTGAGACCATCTAAGGGGATCAAGTGCGCAGTATCCTGCTGGGATCAGAGGCGTAGGAGTACAACTGTACCTTGGATCGGTGGGAGACTGATTGGGGTTTAACTATAGTCCAGTCCAAAGTTAGCTTGGAGTAGTCTAGTGTATGTAGCGGCTTAATACAGTGTGTATTCAATCTGGACTAGGTCCCAGGGTTTTTCTGCATTTGCGGTTTCCTTGTTAACAAAATTTCTAGTGTCTTTGTTATTTCTTTTCCGCATTATATTTTATATAATTGAAATAATACAGCGAAAAAGCGGGGGTCTAACAACAACACCCAATATTTAGATTAGTAATCTGTACGGACTAACTCCGAAACACTTTGATAGAGAATCAACTAGACATCCAGACTCAACTAGATAGAAAGTATCTCAAGGAGTTATTATCTCAATCTCTAGATTTGATCTTTACTCAAGCAAATAGAAATCTGCGAGTCTTCATCAAAGAGATATAACTTGGACGGTACCAAAGACCAATGTCCAAGGATCAATCAACTACAATCAACAACCAAAGGTTGGATTAGAGAAGTTGATGATCACGAACGCACAACCTGTATTATTTCAATTATATAAAATATAATGCGGAAAAGAAATAACACAGACACCAGAAGTTTTGTTAACGAGGAAACCGCAAATGCAGAAAAGCCCCGGGACCTAGTCCAGATTGAATACACACTGTATTAAGCCGCTACATACACTAGCCTACTGAAAACTAACTTCACACTGGACTATTGTTGATCCCCTATAAATCTCCCACTGATACAAGGTACAGTTGTACTCCTACGCCTCCGATCCCAGCATGATACTGCGCACTTGATTCTCTTAGCTGATCTCACCCACAACCAAGAGTTGTTGTAACCCAAAATCACAGACTTGATAATAAACAGATCCGTCTCACACGAAAAAATCTATAAAAGGGTAAATATTTCTCCCACAGATAAACCCTAGGTTTTGTTCCGTCTTTAGATATAAAATCAAGGTAACAGGAACCAATTGATAATTCGGTCTTATATTCCCGAAGAACATCCTAGATTAAAGAATCACCTCTCTACAATCCTTCCTGACTACACAAGCGGATTGTCTAGGAATCACAAACAGTGAGACGAAGAGTTTTGTGACTTCTTTATCTTGCCTCAAAGAACTCTCGCGATCTCAAGCCAATCAATCGATTGTACTCGTACGATAGAAGATGCAAGATCAGATCACACAACTACGATAAAGTATTATCGGTCTGGCTTCACAATCCCAATGAAGTCTTTAAGTCGTTAACCTGATTTTAGAGAAGAAAGTCAAAGGTTAATGGAGATCGACTCTAGCGGGCGCATTAGTAGCACACATACGTGTGGGGATTATTTTTGTACAATGCTAGATGTCTCCTTTATATAACCTTCAAATCAGGGTTTTGCCTTAGTTACAAAGCAATCCATATTCACCGTTAGATGAAAACCTGATTTAGATTCAAGCTAATATTTCTCAACCGTTAGATTAAAAACTTATCTTATCACACTCACTTGGGTAGACGTTTACTGGGTTCGTGAAAATCATGCCCAAACGTGTACGTGTATGTTGGTTCAACATAGTAACCCAAAAGGTTAACCGTATGAGCATTTCATATTAACCTTGTTCTTCTTCACCATAACTAGTTCAATTGACTCAAATGAACTAGTTACAGAGTTGTTCAATTGCTAAGAGATCTTATGTAACTACACAAGACACAATTGAAGCAAAGATGACTCGATTCGATTGAATCGGCTCATGAACATTATAGCCACGGTTTGCATAAAGCATTCCATAGTAATTTAATGTTTCATGTTCAGAGCACATCTTTAGATCATAACCTCTTAAGTTCACAAACAAGTTCACGGACTTAAGTTAATCGGTTAAGTTTTCCAAACTCCGCAGAAATTCTTGGAAAGAGAACTTATGCCAGTTCGCGGACACACAAACGAGTATTTGGAAAATCCCAGCATAAATTCTCGGTCGAGAATTTTCGAAAATTCGCGGACTGAGTATGCGAACTAGTTCGCGGACTTGGCAAGCCAATTCCACAATCCTCCCGATTTCTCTTGATCAACAAAGTTCGAAAACTTCGGTTCAAGGAATACATGTTTATGTAATCTAAACTCTCATTTCAATCATTGAGACATTCTCAGAGGATGCTATGTAGCCGTTATTCATAGACCAATTCACGTCAGAGCAATTCTCAAAGTGATTGAAACTTTTCATGACTTTCGTCACTAGGTGAAGATAAACTTGATCAAAGCGAAACGCTTTACCAACACACGATTTCGAGATAAAAGATACCCAATGAATGTTGAGCTCGAAATGTCAAATGTGTATGATCTAGTCTATATAGCATACGACTTTTGTCTCATAAGAAGTAGGAGATAGAAGAGATAGACTTTTGAGTGATAGATAACTTCAAGTCTCCACATACCTTTTTGTTGATGAAGTTCCACGGTTCCTTTATAGATCTTCGTCGTTGTATGATGAATAGCCATGAAGTCCTTGAGCTCAACTACACTTTTCTATCCTAGTCCGAGACTTAGCTATGTTGGATAGAAATCAAGACTTATAGTTTTGATCACTAACATTGACAAACATGCTTGAGATAACAACGCATGCGAGGTTGACCGAGCTATGCTCTAACAATCTCCCTCTTTGTCAATTTTAGTGACAAAACTATTAATACATTTGGAATACAAAAAAGATAAACTTTAGTGACTCTTATTCCATAGTCTAATCTTCAACGTTCCTTGAAATCTTCGTCCTTCCAAGTACTCCAATGATCCCAAAGGTTGTAAGTTTAGCACCATTGTTGTTGAAGATCCGTATCTATAATAATGAGAGAAATCGAGATTCTCGATCATTATTATACAGTGTCATAGTATTATTATATAACATCAAAGTCCAATTGTATCACGACTTTAAAAATAATCCTATGGTGATATGTATCACTCCCTCTTAGTCAATACTCCATCTCGATCATGGAAGCCACTCCCCCTTACACAATGATCCGAAAACCATATGTATTTGTAGTGTGAACTACAATATTTCTCCCTCTTTTTGTCAATAAAATTGGCAAAGGTACAAGAATGAGATCATAATGAAATTTCCACAGGAGACATTTCATGACCAAAAGAAAAATACATACCAACTTAATTTAGATGCAATCCCAATAACCGAAGCTAACAGCATTCATCAAGGAGTTTTAAGATACAAGATAACCCCTATAAAATTCCATTGCCGCATTCCCCGCAAGATATTATCATTAAGCACAAGTTCAAAAGAAATCTCCCCCATTTGATGTCATTCCCGAGAGAAAAACAAGAGCGACCTTAATATCGAAAGAAAAGAAGGATTTTTTATTGGACACCAAAAACCATAGGAATGATTTTCTATATTCAAGGCTCAACCAAATTAATCATAAGTAAACCAATGATTAATTCAATTGGAATACGCAACTAAATCAAACCACAAAAGTGATCAATTTAATTGAAAGTGCTCAACATAAGTAAACTCACGGAGCTACGACTAAGTCAATCACATTGAGATGACTAACTTAACCGTTAAAATACTCAACATAAGGAAAACCTTACGGAATATATGACTATATTAACCAAAGAACATGATAGGGTAGCCTTTCATATACTCAACACAAGAACTTGTGGAATATATGAAAACTCAACTAGATTAATTACAAGAGAACCTATAATTAATCTAATTGGAATACGAATAACCAAACTAATCACCGAAGTAATCAATTTAATTATTTTTGGCTCAACATAAGAGAACTTATGGAACCCCGACTAAGTTCATCATAGAATATGACAAACTTAACCGTACATGTACTCGACATAAGAAAGAAGACTTATGGAGTACTAACTAAATAACCAAACTAGTTGATTAATTTAGTTCCTAATGCTCGACATATAGCATATTATGGAACAACCAACAAATCCAAGGTAAATCGACTTAGTTGTAAGGTGCTCAACATAAGACATACAATGGAGCCTTCACGGTAAAACATAATAAAATGGATCAATGAAGATCAATACCGTGGATAACATACAATGATCTATTATATTTTACATCATAACAACATAATAGACTTTATTCTTGTTGAACAAAAGATTTTATCCTATTTTCCATCAAATACATGATTACATAGGCTTAAGTTTTGTATATGTCAAAAGTTCATTCGTCCTTTCATCAATAAGAATACCGATTCATGAACGACTTTACTTTTGACAAAATATGGGACCTTCAAGTTCACGGACGCAAACAATACATATCCCATAAAAATATTGCAATATCACAAAACATCATCCTCCAAATATTTTTAGAATTTAATAACAAAACCTAAAAAATAACATAAGAGGATGAAAACAAAAATAGCTATATGTAGTCATAATCATCGTTATTCAAAGCACTAGTTATTCTTCCAACTAATCCAAAAAGAAGATTTGCTAGGCATATAAGACTCAGTTTTCCTTGATGATTTCATACCTCTGAAATGGTCCATCAAAGTAGGAGTCATTGATATCCTTGACCCTGTTGACCGTAGAGACACGATGTTCAAAAGTTAGAACGTTGACTTTTCGATCAAAAGTGCGAGCATAATGACGAGCCTTTGCACAGTCAAGGATAACTTTCTTATGATTTTTGATCAAGATATTATGAGTACCAAGGATTTTCTCTTGTCCATCAATCAACTGGTTTATCTGCAATTGAAGGTTAGCCAGTTCGTTCTTAACTTCATTCTGAACACGAATCAAATCCTTGACAGATTCACCAATCCAAGTGTTATACTATTTTCTTTCAAGCATTTTCTTCCGTATAAACTCTTGACCAGAATCACATCCTTTGAGATCATCCTCAACCATAGGGTTAACTTCTTCTTTGGGAACAGTTTCCATAGAGCTCCTTTCTGAAGAAAAATGAGACACCTATAAGATTTATATATGTTCGTGAATTCCCTGGCTAGAAACCCTAGATTTCCTTGAGGAGATACATGCGTTTGTGGCCGACCAAGAATGGCCCTAGAAAGAGATACTGTGCAGCTTCCAAAATGTCCACCATCCCAAAAGATCAAAGTGACAAAATGAAAAAGATACTAGAGAAGATCATTACAACAAGTGATATACAATCCTAGAGAAAATATAGTACAATACTTGAGCATCTCTCAAATCCTCATCCTTGTATCTCTCAAGTTAGACACAAGGATAGAACATTATGCTTCTAGGTAGCAGAGGGAGACATAGTCTCACCATCGGTTCTGAGAGAGTACCTATAAATTCTTCTAGGATATCTTATCTCAGCAATTCTTATCCTTTCACTGCAGCTTCCAGGAAGAAGGGTGTGTCTCGCAGTCCTTCTGGGAATCACATGAGAGAAACCCTTATGATACCAAAGTCTAGGACCTCTAAAAATAGGTTCTAGGGGATTTTCCGAAATTCGTCTCCACACACTAGACTTAGATTTATCAGATGTGTTCTTATAAGAACATGACATACTTTCATTGGTAGCACGAGAATTCACAATTGTCCTGTAATAATTTCTAGGAGAGAGATCATTTTTATAAGATGTCTGGTTTCCTGTGAAAGGGACCTTCACTGTAGTAGTCGTTCGACTATTTACTCCATTGACAGTAGAAAGAACCAACTTATGGAGTTCAGAAACACGTTTCTTTCTAGCAAAACAATGGATAGCATAGTGATTTCCTTTTCCACAGAAGGTACATATTCGTGGAGGAGAAACAACAACTGGCATTTGTTTAAACTTCATAGCCACGGGAGAAGATTGTAAGTTATGAAAACTTTTCTTGACCCAATCTTCTCTTGGAGAAAATTTCTTTATGTACGGTAACTCATGAGAATTAGTTTGTGCAGAAGAATTTTTCTTTAAAACAGAGTTTTCCTTTTCCAAGGATTTGCACTGTCTATGGGCTAAGACAAGCGATGCTTCAAGTTTCTCCCTCTCAACACGAAGTCTGTCTAGATCGGATGAACGCGTCTTGATCAAACACTTTTCTCTAATTGAGCCTTCTTTGACCAGCTTTTCAAGAACACAAATATTTTCATGTTGTATATTGTTTTCTTGAAGAAGTTTCTCAATTTCCTTAGTGAATGACCCTATAATGTTGTAGAGTACTTTTTCACGATCAACAGACTTTTCGAATTCATCCATGAGCTATACATGATCCTTCTAATCAACAAATTGTGTAGAATTTTTTGAAATTCATGTGAGCTCAATTTCAGCTTTTGCTATTATGTCCAACGTCTCATTGGAGGAAGAATGACCAACACAAGATGGAACAGTCTTCCTACCTCGGGATTTGGAAGAATCATCTAAGGAGTGACCCTTTGAGGTATTCCCGAGACACTTGGCAAAGTTGACAGCTTTAGGAGGCATTTTGGTATGCGTATGAGATTCTGTCCACAGACTCAGATTGCCACAAACACAGACTTATGAGGTCTTTAAAGTGTTTGCCTGCTCTGATACCAATTGAAAAGCGGGGGTCTAACAACACCACCCAATATTTCGATTAGCAATCTGTATGGACTAACTCTAAAAAACTTTCCTAGAGAATCAACTAGACAGTCAGACTCAATCTAGATAGAAATTATCTCAAGGAGTTATTATCTCAATCTCTCGATTTGATCTTTACTCAAGCAAATAGAAATCTGCGAGTCTTCATCAAAGAGAGATAACTTGGACGGTACCAAAGACCAATGTTCAAGGATCAATCAACTACAATCAACAACCAAAGGTTGGATTAGAGAATTTGATGATCACGAACGCACAACCTGTATTATTTCAATTATATAAAATATAATGCGGAACAGAAATAACACAAATACCAGAAGTTTTGTTAACGAAGAAACCGCAAATGCTGAAAAACCCCGGTACCTAGTCTAGATTGAATACACATTGTATTAAGCCGCTAAAGACACTAGCCTACTGCAAACTAACTTCGGACTGGACTATAGTTGAACCTCTATCAATCTCCCACTGATACAAGGTACAGTTGTACTCCTACACCTCTGATCCCAGCAGGATACTGCGCACTTGATTCCCTTAGATGATCTTACCCACAACCAAGAGTTGATGTAAACCAAAATCACACAGACTTGATAATAAATAGATCTGTCTCACACAGAAAAGTCTATAAAAGGATAAATCTGTCTCCCACAGATAAACCCTTGGTTTTGTTCCGTCTTTAGATATAAAATCAAGGTAACATGAACTAATTGATAATCCGGTCTTATATTCCCGAAGAACATCCTAGATTAATCAATCACCTCTCTACAATCCTTCCTGACTACACAAGAGGATTGTCGAGGAATCACAAACATTGAGACGAAGATGTTTGTGACTTTTTTATCTTGAATATCGGAGAACTCTCACGATCTCAAGCCAACCAATCGATTATACTCGTACGATAGAAGATGCAAGATCAGATCACACAACTACGATAAAGTAGTATCGGTCTGGCTTCACAATCCCAATGAAGTATTTAAGTCATTAACCTGATTTTAGAGAAGAAAATCAAAGGTTAATGGAGATCGACTCTAGCGGGCGCACTAGTAGCACACAGACGTGTGGGGATTAGTTTTGCACAATGCTAGAGGTCTCCTTTATATAGCCTTCAAATCAGGGTTTTGCTTTAGTTACAAAGCAATCCATACTCACCGTTAGATGAAAACCTGATTTAGATTCAAGCTAATATTTCTCAACCGTTAGATTTAAAACTTAGCTTGTCACACACTTGGGTAGACGTTTACTGGGTTCATGAAAACCATGCCCAAACGTGTACGTGTATGTTGGTTCAACATAGTAACCCAAAAGGTTAACCATATGAGCATTTCATATTAACCTTGTTCTTCTTCACCATAACTAGTTCAATTGACTCAAATGAACTAGTTACAGAGTTTTTCAATTGCTAAGAGAGCTTATGTAACTACACAAGACACAATTGAAGCAAAGATGACTCGATTCGATTGAATCGGCTCATGAACATTATAGCCACGGTTTGCATAAAGTATTCCTTAGTAATTTAATGTTTCATGTTCAGAGCACATCTTTAGATTATAACCTCTTAAGTTCACAAACAAGTTCGCGGACTTAACTTAATCGGTTGAGTTTTCCAAACTCAGCAGAAATTCTCGGAAAGAGAACTTCCGCCAGTTCGCGGACTGAGTTCGCGGACTAAGCACACAAACGAGTATTTGGAAAATCCAAGCAGAAGTTCTCGGTCGAGAACTTCCGACAGTTTTCGGACTGAGTCTGCGAACTAGGTTCGCGGACTTGGCAAGCCAATTCCACAATCCTCCCGATTTTTCTTGATCAACAAAGTTCGAAAACTTCGGTTCAAGAAATACATGGTTATGTAATCTAAACTCTCATTTCGATCATTGAGATATTCTCAGAGGACGCTATGTAGCCGTTATTCACAGACCGATTCACGTCAGAGCAATTCTCAAAGTGATTGAAACTTTTCATGACTTTCGTCACTAGGTGAAGATAAACTTGATCAAAGAGAAACACTTTACCAACACACAATTTCGAGATAAAAGATAAGCAATGAATGCTCAGCTCGGAATGTCAAATGATTTAGTCTATATAGCATACGACTTTTGTCTCATAAGAAGTAGGAGATAGAAGAGATAGACTTCTGAGTGATAGATAAGTTCAAGTCTCCACATACCTTTTTGTTGATGAAGTTACACGGTTCCTTGTATAGATCTTCGTCGTTGTATGATGAATCTCCATGAAGTCCTTGAGCCCAACTACACTTTTCTATCCTAGTCCGAGACTTAGCTATGTAGGCTAGAAATCAAGACTTATAATTTTGATCACTAACATTGACAAACATGCTTGAGATAGCAACGCATGCGAGGTTGACCGAGATATGCTCTAACATACAGGTTCTGCGTTAAGATCATCAACTTCTCTAATCCAACTTTTGGTTGTTGATTGTAGTTGATTGATCATTGGATATTGGTCTTTGGTACCGTCCAAGTTATCTCTCTTTGATAAAGACTCGCAGATTTCTATTTGCTTGAGTAAAGATCAAATTGAGAGATTGAGATATAAACTCTTTGATATATATTTTTATTGATTGAGTCTGACTGTCTAATTGATTCTCATAAAAAGTATATTGGAGTTTGTCCATACAGATTGCTAAGCGAAATATTGGGTGTTGTTGTTAGACCCCCGCTTTTTCAATTGGTATTAGAGCAGGCAAACACTTTAAAGACCTCAAAAGTCTGTGTTTGTAGCGATTTGACTAGATGGACTATAAAGTCTCAATTGACGCTTCACCAGGTTTAAAAAACAACCGCAAGAAGAAGTCTGACAAACTGGTATCTCTTCAAAAAAGGTTGGATGAAAAAATCCGGATCAACCATGATCTTGTTGCATAAATTGCAATTCTTAAGGATTTGATATCTGGAAATACCCCCTTTAAGAAGTTGAGAAAACTCAGTTGTTCCTCTTTCCAGAAAAGTCATAGGTCAGATAGTAATCAACGACAGGATGTTGAGAAAACTGATATGACAAGGAACCATTCAGACAATCTTCAAAGCATAGGCTCATGTTGTGATCCATCCAATCATATACAACAAGCGTGTATGTCCTTTCAAAAGAGTCTTAACGTTGCAAGTAATCTTTGTAAGAAAGCTAAACAAATGTTTGATTCTCTTAAGGTCCATACAACACTACCAGGAAACTCTAAATCGAGAAGTACTAATAGTATGGGTGCCTTTTCTTTAAGATATACATCTCTCTTTCAGTGGTTTCTTGATGTAGTCGACATATGACAGGTGATCTCACTTGGTTTGTTTTGTCTGTTGACTATGAAGGAGGTCCTGTAACGTTCGGAGATGGAAGTTGTTGCTACATCAGCAAAAAGGGAACGATCAAGCTACCCGGTGTTCCAGAAATTCACGATGTGGTATATGTTAAAGGTATGACCGCTAATCTCCTTTATATTAGTCAAATTTACGACAAGGGACATCGATTTGTCTTCAATGCGAATGGATGTGACATTGTTGACAAATCCGGGAAAGTGATTTTTCAAGGAACTCGTGGTAAAAAAAATTATTATCTTCTTGGTACTCAGTTCAGCAACCGCTGCAATTTGACTAAAGTGGAATCTACACATCTTTGGCATGAGCGTTTTGGTCACATCAATTATCGCCTTCTAACTAAGATCATTAACAAATAACTTGTTAGAGGCATTCCAAAAATCAATGCAAACATTGAAGTTGTATGTGGTGCCTGTCAAAAGGGTAAGCAAACGAAAGTTCACCACAAATCATCACGAGATATTCTCACTAAAGCTCCACTTGATTTAATTCATATGGATCTCTTCGGACCAATTCAACAACCCACTATTGTTGGTAAGAAGTATGCTTTAGTTATGGAAGATGATTACACCAGATTTACTTGGGTTGCATTCCTATCTCATAAGAATGAAACCCTTGGTGAATTCAAGATTATTGTTAAAAGGATCAAGAACGAACAAGGTCGCAAACTAAAGAAAATTAGAAGCGATCGTGGCACTGAATTCAAAGACACCAAGGTATTTGAGTTCTGTGATGAACTGGGAATCATTCAACAATACTCACCACCAATTACTCCTTAAGCTAATGGAGTTGCTGAAAGAAAGAATAAGAACATCCAGGTAATGGCTAGGGTAATGCTCCACAACAAAAACTTACCTTTAAGATTTTGGAGAGAAGCTGTCTTTACAACATGTTACTTGATCAACCTTTTGTATTTGCGGTCTAAAACCCTTAACACTTCTTATGAGTTATGGTATGGAAGGAAACCCAACCTACACTATCTCAGGGTGTTTGGAAGTAAGTGCTATATTCTGAAAGATCGAGAACAGAAAGGGAAATTCAACACCAAAAGTGACGAAGGTATCTTTCTTGGCTATGCTTCTGATAGTCGTGGTTTTCGAGTTTATAATCTCAGAACACAAGTCATAATGGAATCTGATAATGTTATCATCGATGACATTAGCCATTTTCGTCAAGGTAGTCCTCCTGCTGAATTGCCTCCAACAGAGACGATTGAGAAAGTCAAAGAAATTCCAGAATCAGTTGAAGTTATCCCTACTGTTATTGATCCTGACATTTCTAGTGACGAGGAGAAGAGCACTGATCAAGCCATTCCTGATGAACAAGAACGTGTCCCTCCACGACATCTTTGGGTTCAAAGGAATCATGACCCCAACAGTATTATTGTGGGAAGGGATTCTACAGCCAAAATAAGGGGTCAACTTCAAAATATATGCAATTTTGGTTGTTATCTTTCGCAGGTGGAACCAAGGAATATTGATGAAGCTATGAAAGATCCCTTCTGGGTAAATGCGATGCATGAAGATTTAAATTAATTTGAAATACAAGATGTCTGGGAACGTGTACCTTGTCCTCCAAACGTCAATATTGTTGGTACTAAATGGATATTCAAGAACAAGTCTGATGAATTTGGCACAATTGTCAGAAATAAAGATAGACTTTTCGCTCAAGGATATTCACAGATTGCAACTGTGGCACGTCTTGAGTTCATTCGTCTTTTATTGGCTCATGCCTGCTTTCTCAAGATCAAGCTGTTTCAGATGGACATAAAATCAGTGTTTCTGAACGGAATTTTAAAAGAGGAAGTCTATGTCGTTCAACCTAAGGGGTTCGAAAACCCTGATTTCCCTGATCATGTGATGAAGCTCAAAAAGGCATTATATGAATTGAAGCAAGCACCAAGAGCTTGGTTTGAGAAACTCACTACCTCTCTTATTAGAAAAGGTTTTTCAAGAGGAGGAGATGATAAAACATTGTTTTCCAAATGGAGTGAAATGTTTTCATTGTATATGATATCATTTATGGATCAACCTCTGAAAAATTTGCTAAATAATTTCAAGTCTCTCTTGCTAAAGAATTCGAAATGAACAATGTTGGTGAATTAAAATTCTTCTTAGGATTACAGATTCAACAACATAAGGAGGGTATCTACTTATCCCAAGAGAAGTACGCACGTAACCTTGTGTCAATATTTGGTCTGGATAAGTCGTGTCCTAAGTTGACTCCTATGCCTACTACTGGTAAATCGCACAGGGATGAGAAAGGAGCAAAAGTATATCAAAAATTATGTAGATCTATTATAGGTAGCCTTTTGTATCTTATAGCTACTAGACCTGATATTTCTTTTAGTGTTGGTTGTTGTGCCAGGTTTCAGGCGGATCCAAGAGAATATCATCTTGCAGCTGCAAAGAGAATTATACGATATATAAATCACACTGCTGGGTATGGTCTCTCGTACACTTTTGATACTAATGATGATCTTTCTGCTTATTCTGATGCTGATTGGGAAGGTTGTGTAGAAGACAGAAAAAGTACATCAGGGGGCTTCTACTATGTAGGTCTCAATCTTGTAGCATGACATAGCAAGAAGCATAATTCTCAATCCTTTTCTACATGTGAAGCAGAATATATTGTTGTCGGATCATGTTGTACTCAACTCCTATGGATGAAACAGATGCTTGCTGATTATGGAATTGATACTGGAATAATGAGGATCTTTTGTGATAACTCCAGTGCGATTCGAATTACTAAGAATCCTGTTGAGCACTCAAGAACAAAGAACATTGACATAAGGTACCCTTTTATTCGTGATCTTTATGAAAATAGTATCATCAGTATGGAATTTGTGCCTTCCGAACAACAATTGGCTGATATTCTCACCAAACCCTTAGACACTGCACCGTTTCAACACCTGCGGCAGTCTATTGGTGTTGTTTTGGTTCATTAAAACATTTCATTGATTCTTTCCCCTTTGCTTATCCTTTTCTTTTGGGCAATTGAGTCTGAAACTCCAGTAGGAACATTCCAGTTCAGTTTCTGTAGGATTGTCGTTTTTGTCTTTTTAGTTTCTCTAGTGTTTCAAAATCTTTCTTTTCTTTCGAAATTAAGGTCGCTCTTGTTGTTCTCTCGGGAATGACATCTAATGGGGGAGAGTTCTTTTGAACTTGTGCTTAATGGTAATATCTTGCGGGGTGTGCAGCTGTGGAATCTTGTAGGGGTTATCTTGTATCTTAAAACTCCTTGATGAATGCATTTAGCTTTGGCTTTATGATTGCGTCTAAATTAAGTTGGTATGTATTTTTCTTTTAGTCTATGAAATGTCTCTTGTGGAAATATCATTATGGTCCCGTTCTTGTACCTTTGCCAATTTTATTGACAAAAAGGGGGAGAAATAATGTAGTTCACTCTACAAATACATATGGTTTTCGGATCATTGTGTAAGGGGGAGTGGTTTCCATGATCGAGATGGAATATTGACTAAGGGGGAGTGATGCATATCACCGTAGTATTATTGTTAAAGTCGTGAGACAATTGGACTTTGATATTACATAATAATACTATGACACTGTATGATAATGATTGAGAATCTCGATTTCTCTCTTTGTTATAGCTACAGATCTTCAACAACGGTGATGCTAAACTTACAACCTTTGGGATCATTGGAGTACTTGGAAGGACGAATATTTCAGGGAACGTTGAAGATTAGACTATGAAATAGGAGCCATTAAAGTTTATCTTTTTTGTATTCCATATGTATTAATAGTTTTGTCACTAAAATTAACAAAGGGGGAGATTGTTAGAGCATAGCTCGGTCAACCTCGCATGAGTTGCTATCTCAAGCATGTTTGTAAATATTAGTGATCAAAACTATGAGTCTTGATTTCTAGCCTACATAGCTAAGTCTCGGACTAGGATAGAAAAGTGTAGTTGAGCTCAAGTACTTCATGGGGATTCATCATACAACGACGAAGATCTATACAAGGAACCGTGGAACTTCATCAAATAAAAGGTATGTGGAGACTTGAACTTATCTATCACTCAAAAGTCTATATATTCTATCTCCAACTTCTTATGAGACAAAAGTCGTGTCCTATATAGACTAAATCATACAAATTTGACATTTCGAGCTGAGAATTCATTGCTTATCTTTTATCTCGAAGTTGTGTGTTGGTAAAGAGTTTCGCTTTGATCAAGTTTATCTTCACCTAGTGACTAAAGTCATGAAAAGTTTCAATCACTTTGAGAATTGCTCTGACGTGAATCGGTCTGTGAATAACAGCTACATATCGTCCTCTGAGAATGTCTCGATGATTGAAATGAGAGTTTAGATTACATAACCATGTATTCCTTGAACCGAAGTTTTCGAACTTTGTTGATCAAGAGTAATCAGGGGGATTGTGGAATTGGCTTGCCAAGTCCGCGAACCCAGTCCGCAGACTCAGTTCGCGAATTGTCGGAAGTTCTCGACCGAGAATTTCTCCTGGATTTTCCAAAACTCGTTTGTGTGCTAAGTCCGCGAACTTGTTTGTGGACTTAAGAGGTTATGATCTAAAGATGTGCGCTGAACATGAAACATTAAATTACTAAGGAATGCTTTATGCAAACCGTGGCTATAATGTTCATGAGCCGATTCAATCGAATCGAATCATATTTGTTTCAATTGTGTCTTGTGTAGTTATATAAGATCTCATAGCAACTGAAAAACTCTTTAACTAGTTCATTTGAGTCAATTGAAGTAGTTATGGTAAAGAAGAACAAGGTTAATATGAAATGCTCATATGGTTAACCTTTTGGGTTACTATGTTGAACCAACATACACGTACACGTTTCGGCATGGTTTTCCCAAACCCAGTAAGCGTTTACCAAAGTGTGTGTGACAAGCTAAGTTTTTGATCTAACGGTTGAGAAATATTAGCTTGAATCTAAATCAGGTTTTCATCTAACGGTGAATATGGATTGCTTGGTAACTAAGGCAAAACCTTGATTTGAAGGCTATATAAAGGAGACATCTAGCATTGTGCAAAACTAATCCCCACACGTTTGTGTGCTACTAGTGCGCCCGCTAGAATCGATGTCCATTAACCGTTGATTTTCTTCTCTAAAATCAGGTTAACGACTTAAAGACTTCATTGGGATTGTGAAGCCAGAACGATACTACTTTTATCGTAGTTGTGTGATCTGATCTTGCATATTCTATCGTACGAGTATAATCGATTGATTGGCTTGAGATCGTGAGAGTTCTCTGATAGTCAAGATAAAGAAGTCACAAACATCTTCGTCTCACTGTTTGTGATTTCTCGACAATCCTCTTGTGTAGTCAGGAAGGATTGTAGATAGGTGATTGATTAATCTAGGCTGTTCTTCGGGAATATAAGACCGGATTATCAATTGGTTCATGTTCACCTTGATTTTATATCTTAAGACGGAACAAAACCTAGGGTTTATCTGTGGGAGACAGATTTATCCTTTGATAGACTTTTATGTGTGAGACAAAACTGTTTATTATCAAGTCTGTGATTTTGGGTTGCAGCAACTCTTGGTTGTGGGTGAGATCAGCTAAGGGAATCAAGTGCGTAGTATGCTGCTGGGATCAGAGGCGTAGGAGTACAACTGTACCTTGGATCGGCGGGAGACTGATTGGGGTTCAACTATAGTCCAGTCTGAAGTTATCTTGGAGTAGGCTAGTGTCTGTAGCGGCTTAATACACTGTGTATTCAATCTGGACTAGGTCCCGGGGTTTTTCTGCATCTGCGGTTTCCTCGTTAACAAAAATTCTGGTGTTTTTGTTATTTCTTTTCCGCATTATATTTTATATAATAGAAATAATACAGGTTGTGCGTTAAGATCATCAACTTCTCTAATCCAACTTTTGGTTGTTGATTGTAGTTGATTGATCCTTGGATATTGGTCTTTGGTACCGTCCAAGTTATCTCTCTTTGATAAAGACTCGCAGATTTCTATTTGCTTGAGTAAAGATCAAATCGAGAGATTGAGATATAAACTCTTTGATATATCTTTTTATTGATTGAGTCTGACTGTCTAGTTGATTCTCATAAAAATTATATTGGATTTTTTCCATACAGATTGCTAAGCGAAATATTGGGTGGTGTTGTTAGACCCCCGCTTTTTCACTTTTCCGCATTATATTTTATATAATTGAAATAATACAGGTTGTGCGTTCGTGATCACCAATTGGAAATCCAACCTTTGGTTGTTGATTGATATTGATTGATCCTTGGACATTGGTCTTTGGTACCGTCCAAGTTATTCCTTGTATTTGATAAAGACTCGCTATTGTTTTTAGCTTGAGTAAAAATCAGATCAAGAGAGAGATATTAACTCCTTGAGATACTTTTATCTAGATTGAGTCTGACTGTCTAGTTGATTCTCTAGCAAAGTATTTCGGAGTTAGTCCATACAGATTGCTAAGCGAAATATTGGGTGGTGTTGTTAGACCCCCGTTTTTCAAAGATAATTATAAAGGGGTACGATCCGTTGACATAGTTATATTGACATAATCTTCACATTTTAGCACCATTTTTTCTTGCCGAGCCTAACCGGAAATGAATTTGAAGCTAATTTTTTGGTGAAATGTTCTCCTTGTAAGTCTATATATTCCCACCAAAAATGAGAGCATTCCAAGATGTATAAAACCACCATATACGATTTTGAATATCAGTCGTTGAAGATTAACAGTTGAAATTAAAATTTGTGGATGGTCATTTTTAGTAGGAATATAGAGTTTTATATGAGGAACATGTAACAAAAATATTAGCTTCAAATTCATTGTCGGTTGGGCTCAGTAGAAAAAATGGCGCTAAAATGTGAAGATTATGTCAATAAAACCATGTCAACGGATGTAAGAAGATATTTATACGAAAGATTAATAAAATATTTAATTAAAGTTTATTTATGAAGAGGCTACCTTGTCTGAGCTACAACAAAAACACCCCCAGGCCCTGCCCCCATCCTTACCAGCTGAAACTGTTAATGTTAATGTTGTCATCGTCGATTCTAAAGCTGTTTTAGGTGCAATTAGAAGTTTTCCCAAAGGTACTTCCTGTGGGAGGGATGGTTTATGCGCTCAACATCTTTTGGATGCCATGAGTGGCTCTGCAGCTACCGTGGCGGACGAGTTGCTTTCTTCCATTTCTGGAGTCGTTAATTTGTGGCTTGCAAGTAAGTGACCTGCTGTTTTGGGCAAAATATGTGGCTAGCGCTCCTTTAACTCCTCTTGTGAAACCAGGTGGAGGCATTAGACCAATTGCAGTTGGTACTATATGGAGGAGGTTAGTGTCGAAGCTCGCCGCTGCTTTTATTGGCAAAGAGATGTCTTCTTATTTGGGTGATTTTCAATTTTGGGTTGGAGTTCCTTGCGGTGGTGAAGGTATTTTGCATGCTTTCAACAATTTGCTTGAGATGAAAGGTACCTATTCTAATATGACTATGCTTCTGATAGACTTTGTCAATGCTTTTAACATGGTATATAGGTCTGTCCTTATTCAAGAAGTTATAAAGATGGCGGTTTGGGTATTTACACGATTTCAGACACAAGCAATTATTGTTATCTCGCTTCTCATAGCCAGACCAGGTCCGTGCAGAGTATAATACTTAACAACCTGTACTCCGCATGTTGTGAGAATGGTCACACCTACCGGAAAGCTTTACAAACCTTTATTCAGGTTTGTGATTTACGCCCCCTTCTATGTATACCCTGACAGTTACATACTTTGATGCTGTGAAGAAGAATATCCCGAACCAATTTACCATGTCTGAGAGAGACTTGGTTTTGTGGCAATCTAACATAATTAAACATGCGCAAGGGTACCTTATGGTTGTACCGATTAGTGGGATCCACCAATGTATTGGACCTAAGCAGTTTAGAGCTGTGTTGTGCTATCGACTTGGTATCCCGCTTTTTCCCAAAGATGGTTTGTGCTCTTGTTGTAAGCGAGATATGAACATTTTTGGTGATCACGCGACTTATTGTGCTAGTGAGGTTGGGCTCAAGCATCGTCATGATCTTTTTAGAGATGTTGTTGCTGACATGTGTTATAAATATGGTGTGCACGCTAGAAAAGAAGTGTCTTTGGGCCTTCTTTCATATGGAAAAGCATTGAAGCCCGCGGACATCCTTGTTTATGGTTGGGAGAATGGACGAGATGTATGTTTTAATATTACTGGTGTTTCACCTTTCACTACCGCTGTTGGGAATGTTTTCATACCGGGTCAGGCCATTTCCAATGCAGTTTCACGTAAACATACAAAATATTTAGATAAATGTGCATCTCATGGTTGTGGTTTTGAGGGTTTTGGCTTTCACTACCTTAGGTGAACTTGGTGAGGATTTTGTTGTGTTTTTAAAGCGTCTTAAGAATTGCCTGGCTAACCTTGATGCTTGCAGTGGTCATGGTAATTTTCTTTTTCATAGATTAAGTTTGGTTATTCAAAATGGTATTGGTGCCCAGCTTGTTGATAGGTTACCAACTGCTCCTTTGTAATACTTCCTCCCCCGTTTATTAATAATACAGTAGAACCCCTATAACGCGATAATTTAATAATCACGATAAATTAATAAATTTTTCCGGTCCCGAGTCGGGACCAACGTGCTAAATTAATAATTCGCTAAATTTATAAAATAATAACTTTTTTTAGCTTTCTAGTGGTCCCTTCGGATATATAAATTAATAACTCTCCAATTTATATAAATTAGTTTTACATTTATGATAATTTGGCAAAGAATGATTCAATTGTGACTTGGTTTTTCTTAAAATGATGTCACATTGAATTCCATCTTGGATTTTTCTTAACATTAGAAGAGTTTTTGGTGTTGTCGTTTCCTGATGCAATAAAAACCTATTCAATATCTTTGCAGCTTTGATAGCTTCTTTACGGGAAGGTGGATTTGTAACTACACTTTCATCTTCGACTTCCACATCATCATTTTCGTATTTTCCCATGACACTCTCAATTATTTCTTCGTCAGTCAACAAATATGAGATATATCCTTTCGAGGGCAGTTTAAAGGAAATTCAACATCCATTCCACTGTGATAACTCAATCCATTGATCAAATTTTGCAATTCTCTAGTTCCTTTATTATTTAACAGTTCACTTGGATTCTTTGATACAGTGTCATCCATTGAACAAATTTTACAATGAAGAAAACAATTTGCAATAAAATAAGGTGTATTGGTTCATTTTGTTGATTAATATTTTTTTAGAATTAAACAATATTTTGATAAATTAATTAATATATAATTTAATAATTATTAAATTATGGGATTATTTAAGAATTTTGTTAAAAGGAGAGCCAAAACATTTAGGGGGAAAGATGACTTCCGGTCAAATGTGTTTGGCCTTGACTAGTTAGGGTGCAAATATAAATTCGTTCTAAAACTCATCCCTAACTTAATTCTTCCTCGCCACCATAACAAGACGACTGTAGTGATTGATCATTTTTTTTTGAAGCATGCATATTATCAAAAGGAATTAGATTACAATTTTTCGTGGGTATGTAGTACCCACGGAGTCTTGAGATAAAATGTGACTAATAAAAGATGGGATTGTCTGGTCACATATTTTGGTTGAATAATTTCCTGTTTGGCTTCCATCTGCTGCATGATTGGCCATTCCGTCGGCTGCTTGATTTCCTTCCCTGTAGTTGTGTTGAATAACAGCTTGTGGGATCTGTCGGAGTCTACTTTTTATTTCTTCAATCATTTATGCTATGTGCCAAGGTGTAGGGGTAGAGGAAGTTATGAAACGCATAAGGTTTTATGAGTCTGTTTCAAAGTGAACTCTTGTCCATTGTCTTTTTGTTGCTGTTCTTGTGGCTAATAGCAGAGCCCAAGTTTTCACAGTTAATGCAGTCCTGATTCCCAGTGGCTGAGCTAGAGCTATTAAAGTTCTTGCATCGGAGTCTCTGCAGATGAATCCTGCTCCCGCAAATCCTAGGTGACCTCGAGCTGCTCTGTCTGTGTTAATCTTGATCCAGTTGATGTTTGGAATGGACCATCCCACCGATATTGTTGATATCCTTTTATCTCTAATTGGGTGGTTAAATATCGTTATATCTCCTGGAATGATTGGTGGAGAAGAGTGTATAACCCCGTAGTATTCTTGTTGCAGTTTTTGTGCCCAATCTAGGATTTCTTCTGAAGTTGTTTGCTTTTGTTGGTATATTAGATCATTTCTAGCCAGCCATAATGTCCAAAATAAAAAGCAACACGAGGAGATTGCAGTTTTTGATGCTGGTTGTTGAAGGATTTGAGATATGGTTGTTTGAGGTGTTAAGGTGAAAGTTGGGGTGGGGTTGGAGGATGATGAACGTGTCATACGATTGAATAAGATGTTCCATGAATTGGTTGTCGTTGGACAATGAATTAGAAGGTGATTTGCTGATTTTGGATCCGTGTTACATCTCAGGCAAATGTCTGAGTTGGTTAAATGGATGTGATGTAGAAGAGCGAAGGTTGGTAGTCCTTCATTGATGGCTTTCCACAAGAAAAAGACGAATTTTTGATGGACATGGTAATGTCCATAGAAATTTGGTGGGTGGTAAAGTGATTTGAGTTGGTTGACCTTGGGTTAGACATTTGTATCCTGAAGAGGTAGTATAGTTTCCAGATTTTGAGTGTGGCCAGATAATTTTATCTTGGGGGTTGTTTTGGGGAAGGTGGATGTTTATGATCTTTTGGATTATAGGATTGGGTAGGGTGCTCAGTTTTTCATGATTCCAGGAGTGGGATATTGGATCAATGATATCTGCTACCATTCGTATTGGGTAGCATTGTGTAGGATCTAGATTTGTTGAGTGTGGAATCCAATTGGCTTCTATTGGGGTTGATAATCCATTTCCAATACGATGAAATATTAGATGTTGCATGGTAGGGACAATTGAAGCTAGTTGTCTCCATTGAGGACAGGCGGAAGAGGGTATAGATTGAATGCCTTGTAGAATTGGTTGTTGATCAAGATATTTTTCACTGAAGAGACTTCCGCAGATAGAGTTAGGTTGATCATGTATATTCCAGATTCTCTTCATGAGAAATGCCTTGTTATGATCACTGCTCTTTCTTATTCCTAATCCTCCTTCAGATATAGGTTTTGTTACCTTGTCCCATCCTATAAGGTGGAGTTTTCTAGTTGTTGAGTCGTGTCCCCAGAAAAAATCTCTAGTTATACGATCTATTTGTTTGTGGATACTGCTGGGTAGGTTTTGTGTCTGCATGATGTGATTTGATGTGGGAATTAGGGAGGTTTTGATTAGAGTGAGTCCTCCGGCCGGGGTTAGGCATTTTGTCATCCATCCTTTAGCTTTTCTGGCTAACCTCTGTAAGAGTAGAGCGAAAGTTTGGTTGGATGTCCTTCCGTGTTTGAATAATACTCCAAGATAGGTTGTAGGTTTTGGTGTAGCCGGCATATTGAAGAATTGTTGGAGTTCGTTTATCTTTATTGGGTCTAGGTTTGGGTGATGGATGATTAATGATTTGGTGGTATTGATTACTTGTCCTGCAGAAGTGTTATAGAAGTGGATGAGGGTTTTTAGATGTTGATTACTCTGATCAGAAGATTTGTATGTGATCAGTAGATCATCCGCATACATTAAATGAATAATTGGTGGTGCTTTTTTTGATATGTTAATTCCTTGAACTAATTTTTGGTTCTGAAGGTTTCCTAGGTTTGTAGATAGAATTTCAGCACATATGATGAAAATATAGGAAGATAGTGGGTCCCCTTGTCTAATACCTCTACTTGGGATGATGTATCCATGGGGCGTACCGTTTACGTTGATCGAGTATGTAACTGAAGTGATGCATAGCATAATGTATTCTACAAAGGTTGGCGGAAATCCAAGTTTTGTAAAAGAAGTTCTGATGAATCCCCAATCTAGGCTGTCATAGGCGTTCTGGATGTCTAATTTGAGAGTTATTTTTGGATCTTTTGAACGATTTGAGGTTCTAATGTGATGGAAGAGTTCCCCAACAATTGCTATATTGTCATGTATTGATGTTTGTGGAACAAAAGCACTTTGGTAAGGTCTTATTAAAAAGGTTAGAAGGGGTCTAATTTGGTTGAATAAATTTTTTGAAATGATTTTGTATGTAACGTTACATAGTCCTATGGGTCTGAATTGTGAAGGTTTTGACGGATGGTCGACTTTAGGTATAAGTGTTATGTTTGTGTGATTCATGAGAGGATGCATACTTAAGTTATTAAAAAAGCTCTGAACCATTGCTATCAATTGGGTATGAGTTGTTTCCCATAAAACTTTTAAAAACTTACTTGTATAGCCATCTGGACCCGGAGCACTTTCAGAATTTATGGAGAAGAGGGCTTGTTCGATTTCCGTTGTAGTTACTTCCTTCATAAGTAGATCCGATTGTCTGAGAGTTAATCTTGGTCTGATATTTTTAAAGAGATCTTCATCTATCATTGTAGGTGGTGCCGTATACTGTTGAGTGTAGTGATCTAGAATGAGCTGAACAATGTCTTCTTTTTTGTCAATCCAATTGTTTTGTGGGTCTTGTAGTTGTTGTATATTGTTACAGCCTCTGTGAATGGTAGATTTAGTGTGGAAAAAGGTTGTGTTGAGATCTTCTGATTGTAGCCATTGAATTCTAGATCTTTGTTGCCAGTATGTTTCATGACATTGTAGTAACTCCACATGTTCTAATCTTAGTTATTTTTATTGAATCAACCAATATTCCAGGTCTGATCCTGTTTGGGTCGCACATTGATGTCGAGCGTGTTTTATTTTGGTTGTTGATTTCTTGATCATGGTTGGTAGGTGGCCAAAAGTTGTTTTGTTCCATTCTAGTAGAGTTTGTCTGGTTGTTATGAGTTTGAGTTGGAGGTCGAGGGTAGGTTCACTATCTTGTTGTTGCTCCCAAACCGATTCAACTACTTGTCTGAGTTGTGGGTGAGAAAGCCAAAGGTGCTCAAATTTGTAATTTTTTGTTCCCCGCTAGTCCATTGCCTTTTCTTGTAATAGTATTGGTGCGTGATCAGATGCTATTCTTGGAATATGAGTAACTGCTGCATGCGGATTTGATGTTCTCCAATGTTGGGTTTCCATAGCTCTATATAGCCTTTCTAGAATGTTATCTTTCCCCATTTCGTTGTTTTTCCAGGTATACGGGTCTCTTCTGAATCCTAAATCAATAAAATCCATTTGTTCCATTAGAGTGAGTAGAGGTTGAGATTGAGCATATGTTACTTGTCTTTCTCCTTTTTTTCGGATTGATCTAAAACGTCATTGAAATCTCCTAGTAAAAGCCAAGGTATGGATGGGTTGATGTTTTGAAAGATTGTTGGAAATTCTTTCCAAAGAATTTTCCTTGTATCGGGATGCGGTGGGCCATAGATGCCTGTGCAGAACCATGGTTGTTCTGGATGTGGTGGGGTAACTTTAGTATGGATGTAGTTTTGTGAATGGAATAATATTTAGATATTTAGGTTATCTTCCCAAATTAAGCATAGTTCGCCTCGTCTTCCAATTTTTGGTACAGTAAACCAGTTATTGAATTGAAGGTTTTGTGATAGTCTTCTTATGTGTTGCTCGTTAGCTAAAGTTTCAGAGAGAAATAATATGTTAGGTTTGTGTAGAGAGACCAATCCTTTTAAATGTTGAATAGATGATGGTAGGTTTATGCCTTGACAATTCAACGCTAGGATAGTCATTGTGAGGTTAAGATTACTAGTTTAAGTGGTCTTTTCTGGGTAGAATGGGAAGATTAGGGTGGAAAGAGTGGAATTTTTAGGTGGGCTTGCAAGGATGAGGCCTGCAGAAGTAAACAAAAGAAGATGTTCCTAGTAATAGCTAGAACCTGAGGAAGTTGGACACAGTAGATTTAGACAACAAATTAGAGTATAAGAACAAGTTAACAGGTTTAAAAGAGAAGAGGTAGGAGAAAACACATAAGGATTTCAATCAGGATTTGAATAGAATTCTAAGATCAAGAGGTCACTCAAGGGAGAAGCAAGGAAGGTAATTTCAAATTATAGATAAATTGAAAGTTACTAAAAAGAAGTCAAATTCTAAATGCAATAGGAGGTAACAAACAATTGGGACTAGGTTGCAGAAAGCAGGAATGAAATTAAATGTAATCAATAGTGAAGGGGGTCTTTTTATAATAGGGGATTAATTGAAAGTCAGTTTAGTACAAAATCAATTTAAGTTCTAAGGATATTCCGTTAATAATCAGTGTCGGTGCAATTGAAATCTGAAATGGAAAGAAAGACAGAGTTAACAAAAAAACAGCAGTTAACAGATAGCTCTAAAGCGCGCAAGAGGTTAGTGCTATTTCAGCGTTTTCTTAATGCAAGGTCAGTGCTAGTTCAATGCTAATTTAGCGGGAGTTATTTCAAGTTCAAAAGGAATTGAGGTAACTATTAGTGGCAGATCAAAACAAGTTCAGCAAAAAGCTAGGAATTAAGTTAACATGGCTGAGTAGTTAACAAAGATTTCACCAACAAGTGCTTAAGCAAAAGCAGATTATATTACGTTTAAAGTAAAGTCAGTGCTGGATTAGTTCAAACAGATCAGTGCAATATCAGAACAGATAAATGCAGATACCAAATAGATTAGATAAAGGAAAACAGCTGAATAACAGGGAAAGATTAAACCAGAAAGCCGTTTAGAGGCATATTATTGATGCAGTTATATACAATTGAAACCAGCAAATTAAGGCGAAACACAGTGTAGCTAAATCTATGTAGTAGACGATTAGAATCTTAAAAATTTACTGATTCGAATTGGCATTCAGATAAAGAGATAAGAATTAAGTTAATCGAATTCAGAAATTGACAGAAGTCTCAAAAACAAGTGTGAAAGCAGACAGAAGTTAAGTGCCGGTTCAGTGGAAGATAAGTGCTAGTTCAGTGGAGATTCAATGTAATGTTAGTACTAGTTCAGTGCTATTCAGAGAGAGTTCAGAGAAGGTTTAGTGCAACAACAGATCGGTAAAATGTCAGTGCTAGTTTAGTGTTAGTTCAGTGTCAGGTCATAGCAAAATTAGTGTAGCAGCAGATCAGAGCAAGAAAGAGCAGCTAAATCTAGAATAACATCAGATAAGAAGATTATATACTACTAATTAACATATAAAGTAGATGCATACACACAAGACATATATATATATATATATATATATGGGACGACGCTAAAAGAGCAAGCAGAATTGTGGATATCCAAAGCAAAAAACGCTTGTTCGACCTAGGTACTACAAGATATAACTAACAAGCATATTATACATATATAGATGGGTTATTGACAGAGTGAACCAAAATTTAAGTGATATAAGGGATATCCACTGGCCCTTGAATGTGTCTTTTTTGCTTTGGGTATGTCTGATCTTGAAAAGATGTTGGTGTTTTCATTCAGTATTGGATGAATGTGATGTATGAGTGGCTGGTTGTGTAGAGCATTCTCCAATGGAAGTAGTGTTGAAGGTGCAGATAATGGAACTGACAGTTGGTGCCGAAATTGATTGATCCATAGTATCAGTCCTGAAGCTTTTAGTCGGATGGTAGATATTAATCCATTGATCATAGTCTTCAGAAGTGACTAATCTTGAAAATTCTGGACCTGATGAAGACCCAATGCCAGCGCTGTTAAGGAAAGATTGTTGCTTCGGGTTGAGTCTTTTTATGGCTGGGCTTCTAAAGTCGGAGTCTGATATGAGCTCTGAATCCTCTATGTCAGATATCAGGAAGATGGATGGACTGAAAGGCTGTTGAACATCATCAGGTTGAGATTGTGGTAAAGATACAAGTTCATTGGTTGGGCCTTCAGGAAAGCTGTTTTCTTCAACTGACCAAGCTTCAGCAATGGTTCTTGCAGAATCCGAGGTGGAGTCTGAATGGAAACCTTCTTGTTGATACCCCTCTCCATCGAAAAATGATATAGATGACTTTTTTTGTTCAGAGGAAGCAGTGGAGCCAAAAGGGTTTGATCTCCAGTCACTCTAATCAGGATTTGGATCTTCAAAATCTACATTGTGGATCATTCCTTCATAGTAATCATCATCATATTGTGGTTCAATAAATGGTCCAAGAGCATGCAGATTGGGATGAAGAGGAACCGGTGAAGGAGCTTGAGGAATCATATATTGGTGGTTGAGAAAGTACACATCAATGCAGTCTTGTTGTTCATGTCATAGTCTGTGACAGAAGCTGCAAAACAATCTGGGTAGCTCTTGATAGACAAAATCTATCCAGTTAGTGGTCAATCTATCATTAGGAGCTTAAGTACCAAACGGCAGAGGTTGAGAAATATCCATTCTGAGCCTTATTTTAATTGAGCTGTAACCATTGTAATGGTGAATAGGATCATCAAAAGCAATTAGCTCTCCAAAAAATTTAGTGTTTTCTTTGACATTAATGATTCTAGACTGCTCATGGTAAATTTTGTGAAGGGTTAACTCAAAAATCTCAGAGGTGATTTCAAAGTTTTCAGGAAGTACAGAGAAGGTACAAGGTTGAAATAAGAAAGTATCCCCATAAATCACCCTAGTTCCTTGCCTAATAACATTAAACATCTCAAGACTAGATTCAAACTTAATTAGATAAAAGCCTCTACCAATCTTGCTAACAGAAATCTCACAAAGCAGCTTCCATCTATATTTTAAAGCATTTCTTAAAAAGAAAGAGTTTTTGTTCATTTTTGTTAAAAAACAACCAACCAACTGAGCTTGCCATTGAACAACAGGAATATGGGAATTCCTAGCATGAAAACCAAGAAATCTATTGAAAGAAACACCTCTAGAGTCTCTGGTAGACATACTGCTAACATAGTGTAGCACAGAACAGGGGTAACATGGATATATTTAAGTTTCGTCAGAAACTTAATAGAAAATTGATTCTAGGATCAAGATTCTAAGATAAAAGATTGATAAACAAACTTGATAATAATATTGATAATAAGATGTGTCTTGTAAACAAGAGTTCCAGCCTTTATATAGACTTACATGAACTGATTAAAGGAAAGAGTTTAACGAAAACTAAAAAAGAAAATACTTGCGAAGCAAACTAACTTAAACTGACATAAGGGATCAACAGTCATAGTTGATCCAAAAGCATGAGGTCAACTGTTACAGTTGATACAGACGAAAAGGATCAACAATCATTGTTGATACAGAGAAAGATGTACTACATCATTCCCCCCTTCTTGAAAGAAACTCGCCCTCGAGTTAAAGTATAAAAAGAACTTCATTCTCTCCATGGAATTTGAATATTTCTTGCACATTGAAGATATTAGAGATGTTCCAAGTAGATGGAAGATCAATAACGTAAGCATTGTCACTGATTTTCTTCAAAATCTTGAATGGTCCATATTTCGTCATCTTGGTATTGTTATAAGTACCAGTAGGAAATCTTTCTTTTCTGAGATGAATCATAACCAATTCTCCTTCATCAAAAGTTTTAAGTCTTCTATGTTGATTGGCATCGTCCTTGTACTTGTTGTTAGAATCTGCAAGCTTTGACTGTACCTCTTGATGTATGAGTGAAGCTCTCTCAGCAAAGTTATATGCCTTAACATTTGATTTACGCAGCTTGGGAAGTACTACCAAATCTAAAATATGATTAGGAACCTTAGAATAAACAATCTGAAAAGGTGTCTTACCTGTAGATCGATTAACTGAAGTGTTATAAGAAAATTCCATATGTGGAAGGAGATTATCACACTGCTTCTCTTTTCCTTCAATAACCTTGGCTCTAATCAGATTTCTTAAAGATCGATTGACCACTTCAGTTTGTCCATCTGTTTGAGGGTGAGCAGTTGTACTATATTGAAGTTTAGTACCCAAACGCATCCATAAAGACTTCCAAAAGTAGCTCAAAAATTTAGTGTCTCGATCAGAAGTAATTGTTTTGGTAATTCCATGCAAACGTACTACTTCTTTGAAAAATAAATAAGCAACATTGGATGCATCAGTTGTTTTCTTGCATACTATGAAGTGAGCCATCTTTGAGTAACGATCAACAACTACCATAATAGAATCATTCCCCCTCACAGTACGTGGTAAACCAAGCACGAAATCCATGCTAATATCCACCCAAGGATCTTCAGGAATTGGTAGAGGAGTATACAAGCCAGTGTTTTGAATATTACCTTTAGACTGTTGACAAACCATGCATTTTTGTACGTACGTTTGAACGTCTCTTTTAATAGAAGGCCAAAAATAACGTTCTTCAACCAAAGCTATTGTTTTATCACGTCCAAAATGTCCACCAAGGCCACTGCCATGTAATTCTTGGATGAGATGAAGACGTAGAGAACATTGTAGAATACATAAACGATTTCCTTTAAAGAGAAACCCTTCTTGAATGAGAAAATCATCAACACTTCCTGTTGAAGAACCACGCTTGTCCCAAAGTTGCTTAAATTCTTTGTCTTCACTATATAAATCTTTTAAGAAATCAAAGGCTAAACTCTCATGTTTAAGAGTAACCAAAAGATGAGCTCTCCTACTCAAAGCATCAGCAACTTGATTAAGTTTCCCACTTTGATGTTTAATGGAAAAAGTATATTGGTTAATAGTAGATAACCATCTATCATGCATCCTATTGACGTTTGCTGAAGTTTTCAAAAACTTGAGAGCTTGATTAACAGTATTGACAACAAATTCACTGTGAATAAGATAAGGATGCCAATTCTTAAGAGCTTGAACAAGAGCAATTAATTCCAACTCATAAGTAGACCACTTCTTCCTTGTATCTGAATTCTTTTCAATATAGTATGCAACTGGATGTCCTTCCTGAGATAACACAGCACCAATGCCAACAACAGAAGCATCACAATGAATCTCAAAAGGTTTATCAAAATTTGGCATGGCAAGAACAGGTGCACTGCACAATTTTTCTTTAAGAAGATTAAAGCTCTTATCTGCTTCTTCAGTCCACTCAAAAGTATCACACTTCAAACAATCTGTCAAACCAGCTGTAATGGTACTAAAGTTTCTCACAAATCTTCTATAGAAAGAATCTAACCCATGAAAACTTCTTACTTCACGTATAGATGTTGGAGTAGGCCAATCCACAATTGCCTTAACTTTAGAATCATCCACAGAAATACCAGTATCCGACACAACATATCCCAAGAAATTGACCTTGTTTGTAAAGAAAGTGCACTTCTTTAGATTCACATACAAAACATTGTCCTGCAGTGCCTGAAAGACTTGAGATAAATGTGAAATATGTTCTTCTTCATTGTTGCTAAAAATCAGTATGTCATCAAAATATACAATGACAAACTTTCCAAGAAAAGGTTGCATAACTTGATTCATGAGGCGCATAAAAGTACTAGGAGCATTAGATAATCCAAAAGGCATGACTAACCACTCATATAAACCTTGTTTTGAAAGCTGTTTTCCATTCATCACCTTCTCAAATACGTATTTGATGATACCCACTACGTAAATCAAGCTTTGTAAACACTTTAGCACCCGAAAGCATATCTATCATGTCATCAATTCTTGGTATGGGAAACCTATATGGTATAGTAACTATGTTTAGTACTCTACAGTCTATACACATACGATGTCCACCATCCTTTTTGTCTACTAAAAAGGTTGTACTAGCACAAGGACTTTTGCTAAGTCTTACCAAACCTTTTTGTAACAAATCATCAACCTGACCTTGTAAAATCTCATGTTCTTTAGGATTTAACCTATAATGAGGTTGATTAGGAATAGAAGTTCCAGGTATAAAGTCTATCTGATGTTGTAGATCTCTTAATGGAGGCAAAACATTGGGTAATTCAGTAGTAAATAAGTCATTGAAAGAAGATAATAAAGGTTGTACCTTGTCTGGAATTTCCACTATTGGTTTATCAGCTTCATGAGAACTCAAAGAATGATTTGGTTGTAAAGAATGAACAATGGTAGCAACTAGTGCATTTGTCTTCTTATCTGATGGTTCCTTGACTGAATTATAAGATTGTAAAGGCCATAGAACTTTAGTAAACCCTTCATGAACAAAGGTATAAGTATTCTCATAGCAGTTATGAACAACACGAATATCATACTACCATGGTCTTCCCAATAATAAACTTGCTGCAGTCATGTTAATAACATCACACAAAACATAATATGAATACCCAGGGAAAGAAAACTTCACCAAACATTGATGATTAATTTGCTGAGTGGAAGAGCTTTTTATCCATCCAACTGAATACGGTTTTGGATAAAGAGTAACCGGTAAACCAAGTTTCTCAACTAACTTTGCAGAAACATAGTTTTCTGTACTTCCACTGTCAATGATCATGGTGCAAAGCTTCTCTTCAATGAAACAATGAGATCTGGAAATATTATGTCTCTGAGTAGAACATGGTTCAGTGATTAAAACTGGTTGAATCATCCCAAGGAAATCTGCATCATAAGTCTCATGTTCTTGAAGATAAAATAATTCATCATCTCCTAATGCTTCTTCTTCTTGTGTTTCGTCTGAAGTTTCATTAATGTAAGCATGGAATTTGCGACAATCACTAGAAGTATGGTCAGTTTGGTTGCACTTGTTACATTTATCTCCTCGAAATTTTGAATAAGGGTTAGAGGGTTTAGATAATGGTGGAAAATCTTCTTGAAACTGATTACCTTTAGTATTGCGAACAAAATTTCGTTGTGGAGTAGGCTGAGGTGGCTTAGCAGATGAGATATGCATTGTAGGAGCAGGTTCTGAAGGAACAGAAGTAGGTTGTTGTTGTTGATATGGTTGGTTTTCACTTCTGTCATGTG
Organism: Papaver somniferum; assembly: GCF_003573695.1. NCBI lineage: Eukaryota > Viridiplantae > Streptophyta > Magnoliopsida > Ranunculales > Papaveraceae > Papaver > Papaver somniferum. The sequence continues at coordinate 1,409,403 of NW_020621936.1, read as the reverse complement.
GATCAACAAAGACAGTTGATCCCTGTGAGGATGGATCAACAACGACTGTTGATCCCTTTTCACCTTGGTAACCATAAGAATAATTATATGGTCTGGCAGTTTTAGAAAAGTGTTGATAACGAGCTTGACGTGGAGTTGCTTGTCTAGAGGTACTGAGTACACGCCTTTCAACTCTAATAGCTTGTTGGATGGATTCAACCATTGTAAACACGGACTGCGTCAGTCCCTGTTGAATTAAATTATTCAAACCAGCTATAAAACGTGCAACTAATTGCTCTTTAGTTTCATTCAATTGGTTACGAGCAACTAAAGCATAGAACTCAGCAACGTATTCTTCAACTAATCTGACCCCTTGTCGACAGTTCTGAAGCTTAGTAAAAAGTTGTTGCATATAATCTCTAGGTAAGAATTTATCTCTTAATAATTGTCTCATTCTTTGCCATGTGCGTATAGGAGGTTTATGAGCATTGCGTCGATCTTCACTGAGTTTTTCCCACCAAGCTGCAGCTCCACCTTTTAATTTATAAGCTACCAGTTTAACTTGAGAAGATTCAGGAACTTTCATGAAAGTGAAAAAGGAATCGACTTCATAAAACCAGTCCAGCAAGTCTTCAATATGTAAACCACCATGAAAACTAGGTATATCAACCTTCAACTTATATTCTGGTAAAGTTCCATAAGGATTCATACCAGATTTTAATCGTTTTTCATCAACCCATTGTTGTTCTTTGAGTTCTTCAGCTTTGTCATCTTCATCATAGTTGAGGGGTATGGTAATCTTTTTTTTGTTAACATAACCTTCCAAGGGTTCCCTGTGGTAAAGGGTATGGGAAATATTCTCAGAAATATTATCATTCTGAGTAAAATAAGGTTTATCTTTTTTGGTTTCATCTTCTTCTTTTTCGCCAGAGCTTTGGTCCCCTTTTGTATCATCGGTTAATTTAGGCATCACCAAGTCACCAAAACCAGCATGTTTCCATAATTTGTCTAAACAATCTCCATGCACAGCAAGTGCAGATTTTAGAGAATTTGTAGCTGAATCAAGCTTGGTATCAAACTTGGTTTCTAAGGAACTAAAAGACGTTTCAATTTTGTTGCCGATCTTGGTTTCAAGTGCTGCGCTGAGCTTGGTTTCAAGTATTGTGACAATGGCATCAATTTCAGTTGGTGTTAACTTGTCTCCCATTGTAACGAAAGGTAGGTGGGTGAAAATTTAGGGTTTTGAGTTGTTGCGGAAGCTGTGGAAAAGATCTGTTTCTAGATGAAAATCTAAAAACTCGGTATCTGATACCAACTAGTGTAGCACAGAACAGGGGTAACAGGGATAGATTTAAGTTTCGTCAGAAACTTAATAGAAAACTGATTCTAGGATCAAGATTCTAAGATAAAATATTGATAAACAAACTTGATAATAAGATGTGTCTTGTAAACAAGAGTTCCAGCCTTTATATAGACTTACATGAACTGATTAAAGGAAAGAGTTTAACGAAAACTAGAAAAGGAAATACTTGCGAAGCAAACTAACTTAAACTGACGTAAGGGATCAACAGTCATGGTTGATCCAAAAGCATGAGGTCAACTGTTACAGTTGATACAGAAGAAAATGATCAACAATCATTGTTGATATTGAGAAAGATGTACTACATCATAACAACATGAGGAAAAAGAAACAGAACTAAAGCAAGAGAACATAGGAAAGTATTTATGGAGAAGAAAGAGATAAAGGTGAAGGTGAAAGGGATTTGCTGAGCAGTATTTATAGGCGAATTGAGCAAATAGAAATCTTTTTTTTAAAAGATAATATGAAATTGATCAATAATTTTTGGTTTTGTGATGATTAGGTTTTGCAGAAAACATGGAGTTGCAATTGAAAAGATGAAATTGGTTACAGCTAGAAAAGGCTCAGAACCACCTGGATAAATCTCGTGTTTCCACTTCAAATTCTTCTCTGCAATTGTGTAAATAAAATTGATCCTGAGAAGACAACAATGACATTAGGGTTGAACAGTGCTTCATTGGAACTTGTAATGAAGACCCGCAGTAAAGAGGACCTGCAGCTTCAACATAAAAGAGAAAGGAGAAGACCCAGTAGCAAAAATCGTCGAAGTGATGGAATAATAGAAAATTAAGATAGCAAATCAGATTCGGAAAGAATCCATCAAATCAGTTAAAATCAATCCTCTTAATTTATCATCTGGAAACCAATTGACATAAAATTCCATTGAGATGATCACATCACAAAGGATTAGGGTAAAAACAACAACACTCATATTAGGTTTAGGGTAAACACCAACGAATAATCAGACCACCCCCGAAACTTATTGACTACATCGTGTGAGGGCCGGTGGTTAAAAAGGTTTAGCTGATAAGAATAGGAACAATCATGGTAGATGGTTTGGGAATTAGGGTTGCAGGTGATAGAGCTTGGTGTGAGAGAAGTTTTCTGTTGATCGATTGATCATTGATAGTTGAAATTTACGCTTTAATACTTGGGTATTTTTTTACTTTTTTGTTTCTTGACTATTTGTTTTCGTGTTTCTCTTGTTCGGATTATCTCTCCATTTTCCTGTAATTCATTGAGAGAGATGGCAAGGGTTTCCATCATTGTTTCATCTTACATTCTTACCTGTAAAATCTGATTCTATTTTTATTTATTTGTTGACAATTTTCTAATTTTAATTCGTTAGTTTGATACCAGCAGAATCTATAGGCATAGGGTATTATGATAATTTTAATTCGTTAGTCTGATGCCAGCAGAATCCATATGCATAGGGTATTATGATCAATGAACAAACAACCTTATTTCGTAGTCCTCTTTATTACTTTGTCGGTAGCATTGATAGTCTAAGTGACGCATTTCCGAGATATAAAATGTTATGGCACTATCTCGAATGAATGCGGACAATTTGGTTCAAATAATGTGGGACATATATATATATATAGCTGTATGCATGGAATAAGACCATGATGATCACTTTTGTCATCTGATATTTGTACTAGATTTTGGTGGCAATGTGAACTAATCATGCATTATCAATTCAAAATCAAGGTTGATGATAGGATGTTAATCACGTTCAGGTAAAGAACTGAAATTTTGGAGGGGAAGAAACTTACGGACATTCGAAGGTAAAGAACTGAAAACCCACTTGATTATACAAGACATTAAATCTACCATTTTGTATTGGGCTATTCCCTCTAAAATTTTGGAGGGAATCCATTTTGAAGATCTTATGTGCAGATGGGAAGCTATTGTAAGAGAGTGAGTCGTAAGGCCAAATCTTATGGGCTAGATATCTAGTTGCTAGATTGGCCATCCACGTCAGATAGGGCAACCTCCTAACTCCTATGAGATGGCGAATCTAGCAGCGGAACGTCTAACAGTTCGGCGCTAAACATCACATTTCATAATTAATTAATTATTTTTCCCTTGTCCGTATTATGCGTTGAGTTGTTGACAGACTGCATGAAGCTCTTAATTATTGTTTGTTTTGGGGACAACTTCCCTTGATGGGCGGCTATGTTTACACGTGTGTGATTCGGATGGTGAGGATCTCAAGTATTAATAAACGTCAGGAGAGGGTATGTATTTGTCGAAAACATTTGCTTTAAAATCATCCAGCGCTGAATTGTTCGTCGTTGGGATCACTTTTTCAGCGTCGCACCGTTCAGCGTTTCAATCTCGCTGATAGTTGAACTGCGAGCAAATGCTAGGAGAGAAAAGTAGCCAGATAGAGTGTTAATTTTTTTCCAACACTTTTTTTCTTGATTTGCAACACTTTTTGGCCAATCTACCAGTCCAATCTAGCCCATAGGGATTAGCCTAAGGTTTATGTTTGTGGTTACACACATTGGCCTAAATATAAAGGTCTTTGTGGTTGATTTTATCTCCTTGTAATTTATTATTCTTTTATTTATATAATTACTAGGTATCACCCCGGCCTACGGCTGGAGCTCAACCTTTTTCGTTTTCGTTTTGTTGTTTGATCGGCTGGTCAGTATTCTACCAAAATCTTTTTTAGTCATTCGCAAAACTAATAGATTATAACAGTCAAACATAGAGCTTAGAGCAAGTCCTATGGTGGAATCCATCCATCTTCCATCTTCTACGCCACCTCAGCACTTGGAACTGTGGATGGAAGCGCAAGTGTAATGGTGGAATAGTAGAAACGCTATTCTTAATGGAGCTAAAAAAACGCAATTAAGAATGGAGCTAAAAAAAACGCTATTAAGAATGGAGCGTTTTTCTCAGCCGTTAGATTTCAACAACTCATTTTAAATCTACGGATAAAAAAAACGCAATTCTTAATGGCGTTTTTTTAGCGCTATTCTTATTAACTTTTAGCGCTATACTTATTGGCATTCAGATGGATTCCACGAACCCTTCCACGAAATGATGGAATCTTGCTTGGATTTTCTGTGGAAGACCCCAACTTGGAAGCCACTAGACTTGGCATTCCATGATTTTTCCACACTTGGAATAGTTTGGATTCCACCATAAGACTTGCTCTTATAAGTTAGTTCGGACTTGCATCCCTAGTATTTGTGGTTGTGTCAAATTAGTCGGGGCTTACAACCCCGGCCGTGGTCCATTGAGGATACCATAGTATTTTGTTGATCGGGTCAAATTAGCCGGAGGATACTATAGTATTTTGTTGGTCAGGTCAAATTAGTCGGGGCTTACAGTTCCGACCGTGGCCCTTAAACATTCCCTAATGTTTTGTTGGTCGGGGTTGTGACACTTAATTCTCGCACATAAATCTTTACCATGTTTTTTAAAAATAGCTTTTAGATTAGTTGAGGCTAACTTAAACTTTCTTGAGAAAGTTATGGTACAAATCATTATGCTTATTGGATGATTGAACGTTCGATGGACCAGAGTATATCTGGTGTATACGAATAATCTTCATGGAGGGTCATCCACCAAACATAATCCAAACAGACCCTTAGACATATGTTTTCCGTGAAGATGTATTAGTAAGGAGATATTTGGTTGCATTAAACATAAAACCTCTAACCAATTCACTCCTCTTCCTCTATTAGGTTTTCTTTCTTCTCCTTTCCTCTTTAGACCAATTTTTTTTTTTAAATCATCAGCTCTGTTTTCTTTTATTTCACCGTATCCATCCTTTAAATCATCCATAATAATAACTTAGTATTAATAACTCAGTATTATTATAATATAGAGAGACGAAGTTAAGAATTAGAAGTCGTTAATGGAGGGGAAGAACTATAGATAGAAGACCATCTGTTGGTGAAACCGTTAAAGAATGATGCTCTTCTGTTCTATAAATACATCTACTTAGTGTTAGCCTATATAAGCGGAAACTTAGTCAAATTAGGAAATCAGACGCTGCAGTCAAATTAAGAAATCCAAGGATCCGACGTCGTTAAATAATCTTTAGAATCATATTTTTATTAGGAAGCCAAGAGATCGGACGGACGTCTATATAAAACATATAATCGATCAATCTCCATCGATGGTCGGATTTGTAAAACTACACACACCACTTCCTTTTGTAATATAGATTTTTGCTGATCAAAAAAAGATGTTAATCACGTTGGATGCTAGACTACAAACAAAGTGATCAGCGATTCGGTCTTTTACAAGTAAGGAAAAAAAGTGATCAGAATCTCCCTTCTTATTTAATTCACACGACTAGTATATGTTTGGCGGTTAATTCCGATTCTTTACAAATGAAAAGACCAAAGCGTAGTTAATCAAAGATCCACAGCGACTTTTGTCTTGTGATCACAACAATAAAAGATTAGGAGGAGGTTAGGGATTATTAGTAGAAATTTTATTGGCACCCTAATTAAGTCAAGGCCAAACACATTGGACTGGAAGTCGGCTTTCCCCCTAAATGTTTTGGCTTTCCCTTTTTAACAAAAATCTTATTTAATATCGCGATAAATTGATAAATTTTTCCGATCCCGACATTATTATTTTATAGGGGTTATACTGTATTGTGCCCCTGTGGTTCTTTTCAATTTATGACGAGGCTCTGCGAATCGGGGGACACTGAGTTGACTCAATTTCAAAAAAAAAATCCAAAATACAAATTTCTTCATGATTAGATGATTTATTTTGTTCGGTTACAATCTTTAGACATTACAATGATTAGCTTGATTTTGATTTAAACTCTCGTATACAAATTTGTTCTCTTTTCACACCTTGATTTCACCTCTTTTTAATGTTAACCTGATTTTTCCTGTAACTTTAATCAAACTGATTTCTTTTCTGATTCCTTTAACTAATGGATTCTTAAATTCTGTTGCAGGGTCTTCCTTTCATTCAAAATGGTAGACATCCAGTTTGGCCTTTTGCTTGGTTTCATCTCCTTCTGACAACATTATTGTTGCATCCAAAGACAGTATTGATTTCATCTTCGACAACAGTATTGCAGACCATCAGCCAAAAGATGGTATTTATCAGTATTTCCCAGTATTATAGTTTAGATCATGTATATGATCACATGATGGCAGTGAGTTCATCAAATTAGTTTCAGTTGGTAGTGATTTCATCAACGCGGTTTCAGGTTGGCCGATTCGAGAACGCCAGTTTCAAAATTTGAGTTTCTAAAATTCAAACTTTCCCCCTATAATTATGCGTAATTGGAGGATATGCAATTCATTATTTTCTAGGCTGGAGTTGACTAATTCTAAAATATTTGCTGGATATTTTTTCCCATTACTGGAGAATATTTTCTTAGATGATATATCTCAAAAATTTATAACAATATAACTATTTTTAGTTATTCTGGATATATCCATCATCTTTATATCAAGAAGAAAGTTAGACTTGTTTGTATAGGTTTCACTGGAAGAATATCTCAAACTTCGGAGAACTGTGTTATGGCTTCTACTTCTAACAATCAGGTTTCGATTATAACTTCTCAAATGCAGAAAACCAATATTCGAGGTTTAAGTTCTAAACAGTTAAGGCGTGCAGTTGGTTCTACAAGAGCTCTTGCAGTTGCTATAAAAGAATGGAGTAATACACTGCTAGGAAAACTGTACTCAAAAGAACCAATGGAAGCTGATACTATGAGACAGGAGATCAAGTTGATGTGGAAGCAATATAAAGTAAAAGAACTTCCTGCAATGGATAAGAATATCTTTCTTCTTAAGTTTACATCAAATGAAATATTGGAAGCAGTTCTCAAGAAGGGTCGATGGAATGTCAAGAAGTGTCATCTGAACCTTGTCAAGTATGATACCTCCATTTCTATTCAATATCATGATTTTTCTCATCAGGAATCGAATGTACAATCCAAAATATACTTCTGGAACATCATTCAGTTCAAGTGATTGATGAAGCATTGGTTGAGTTGGGGCCTAAGATCTGGACAAACCCAGAAAATTGTCGACCTGGTTTTGGTTCTATGATTGATGCAAGAGTTAAAAATGATCTCAAAAAACCTATGTTTCGAGGAGGATGGTGGAACACGGCATCAGGTGGAGTAACATGGATTAGATATCACTGGGTGAGGCAACCACATCTTATTTGTCCACATTATTTTACTATTGATCATAATGATGAGGAATGTGAAAATACAGCTTTGGATTTAAAAATAAGAAGATACACCAATGAAGAATATGTTAACTACTTTCACAATCTTGCAAGAGCTTATAGAGTTGAAATATCAGATGACTTGAATCAGATGTTGAACCTAATATGTGAAGCCAGTCGAAAACAAATGGAAGAAAAAGAGAAAGCTGAGGAACAAGAAAATGCAAGGAAAGCAAAAATATCTAGAAGTGAAGAACAAGTGAAAGAGTCTACTACTGGTCCTGTTCTTAGTCCTGTGATTCATTCAAATGACATTCACAAGAGCATTATTGGTCATAATACTAGAAATACTGATAATATGGAATCTTTTGATGGCATGGAGCATGACTTGGCTGAGGAATGAGAACCAAATGCAAGAGAGTACTCCCATGAAATGAAGGAAGCCACTGCTTCTGGGGTAAATTTCTTAACTTATTATTCTGAGCATTTATATTCAATTTCTTTTTCTTTAAGGTTTTATATTTCAACCATGAAAATTTTAGCTTGGAATGTCCAAGGATTAGCGAAAAAATTCACTAGAGACCAACTTTTTGTCTTAGTTAAAAAGCAATCTTCAGATTTTCTTTTTCTCTCAGAAACTAAAGTTGATAGTGCTAGTATGCTTTTTCTAGCAAATTCTCTAAGTTATTCCAATCATGTTCATATAGATAGGGTTGGCCTTGCTGGAGGTATTATCCTTATGTGGAAGGATGGTATTCGATGTGAAATTCAGAATGTTTCAAACAATATGATTCATGTTGTCACTAATCTAGAACCTAATAAACCTGATGTTCTCATTAGTTTTATGTATGAATCAACATATTTTGATAAGAAAAAATAACAGTGGGAGTTCATGATGGATATTAGTGAAAATATACTTCAACCATGGTTGGTGATAGGTGATCTTAATTTTCATATTCATGATTCTTCCGAGGCTTCTAACTTTTCTACTGAAGAAAGGTATGTCCAGGAAAAAATGAATTCTTGTGGTCTTATGGATCTGGGTTATAATGGTAAGCATTTCACATGGTCTAGTAACAAATTTTTTACTAGCAGCAAAAAATCTAGAATATATATGGCCTTAGGTAATAGTCATTGGTGTAACCATTATCCTCAGGATAAACTTTTGCATTTAGTACAAGCAGCTTCTGACCATTGCCCAATCCTTTTAGCCCCATCTGAAATTCCTAGGAATACTTGGAGGCCGTTTAAATTCTTTGATGTGTGGATGAAACATTTTGCATTCAAGAATCAACTTAATATAGCTTGGAAAACTGAAGTCTCTGGTTCTGCTGCTTTTAAACCTACTAATAAGCATCATAATACTAGGAAGAGATTATCTCATTGGAATAAGTTTGAGTTTGGAGATATTGACAGAAATATCAATAATTTACAAAATCAACTTGAGATAGTCCAAAATGAGCAGTGTTCAGTTTCTCAACATGATAATATAGTTTCTCTCACTAAGAAATTGGATGAATGGTTTAACATTAAGGCTGAATTTTATGAACATAAGTCGGGTGATATTTTTATAAATGAAATGGATCATAATACTAATTATTTTCACACATTATCAAATAGAAGAATGTTTAGAAAAAATATTAATTGCTTATGTGATGCTAATGGTTTTTGGTCTAATGATAGTAAAGATATTGCTAATATGCTTGTGGATCGTTTTGCTCATGTTAGTAAAACTTCTAATCCTATTCTTAGTGAGAATACTTTTGATATAATTCCTACTATAATTACTGCTCAGGACAATATCCAACTTACTAGAATCCCAACTAGTGAAGAAATATTTCAGACCATCAAGCATATGTCCCCTTGGAGTTCTCCCGGACCAGATGGGTTTCAAGCTGGATTCTACCATTATAACTGGGACAGTTGGTAAGGATGTTACAGATGTTGTTCAAGGTTTCTTTGAATCTGGTCATATACCTACAGAATTCAATAAAACTTATCTTAGTTTAATTCCAAAATGTGACAATGATATTAGTCCTGTAGATTTTAGATCTATAAGATTATGCAATACTATTTATAAGGTTATATATAAGATAATAGCTGACAGAATTAAGCCTCATTTAAAGCATCTAATTTCTCCTTACCAAGATGCCTTTGTCCCAGGAAGATATATTCATGACAACAATAATGTTGTCATGAAATGATCCATACTATGAAACATAAAGAAGGCTATAGTGGAACCATGGCTATAAAACTCGACCTATCTAAGGCTTTTGATAGGATTGAATGGAGATTTCTTCTAGGTGTTCTAAAGGAATTTGGCTTTGATAATAAATTCTGTGGTTTTATTGATCAATGCATTTCCACTACCAATATATCTGTTTTGTTGAATGGATCTCCTACTCATTCGTATACTACTTCTAGATGTGTTAGACAAGGTGATCCTTTATCACCCTATCTTTTCATATTATGTATGGAATATTTGTATAGACTCTTATTGAATGCTGAGACTAACCATCTTATTTCAGGTGTTAAAGCAGCAAGGAATGCACCAGGTATTACCCATTTAATGTTTGCCGATGATATCCTTATATTTGCAAAAGCAGACATGCACAGTATTAATGGTATTATGGAGGTTCTTGATTTTTTTGGCAGAGTTTCTGGTCAAGTTCTTAATCTAGATAAATCTAGTGTTTATTTCAGTCATAATATTATCCCTAGTCATAGAGAGATTCTAGTTAGAGAACTTAAAATGACTGAAATGAAGGATAAAGATAAATATCTAGGTGTATCTATTTTGATAGGAAGAAACAAAACAAAAGCCTTTAGACCTGTCATGCAATCTTTTGGCTGTAGATTGAAAACTTGGAAAGGGAAGGCTATGAACCAATCTGCTAGAACCACCATGGTAAAGCATGCTTTAATTTCTATGCCAACTTATCAAATGAGTAGTTTTAGAATCCCTAAAACTATGATAGATCAGATGGAGTCTATACAAAAACATTTTTGGTGGGGTCATAGTGATAATAAAGGTCCCCGTCTCATAGGATGGAACAAGCTTAGTATACCAAAAGCATTAGGTGGTCTTGGCTTTAGAAATCTGGAGCATTTCAATACAACTTTGTTAACTAAAATAGCTTGGAAAGCTTGTAGTGAAGATAATTCTCTTTGTATGCAGATTGTCAGAGCTAAATATGGCAAAAATGGTAGTCTTCTTCATTTAGACAAACTAAAAGATGATAGTTCTTGTATATGGAGAAATATTTACTCCGGGACAGAAATTGTTCAACAACATTCTATGTGGATAGTTCAATGTGGAACTAAAATAAACATCTGGCTAGATAATTGGATTATAGGATTAAATAGTCCACCTGTCCCTATCATGGGTCTTTCTAGCATTGTTTCTTTTACTCTTGTGTGTGACCTTTTTCTGCCTAATACTAGAATTTGGAATGAGCAACTGATTCACTCCCTTTTTACTCATGAAACTGCTACTGCCATTCTTAGTATGAATGTCCCTACAACTGGTGAAGACTACCTTATTTGGAAACCTGATAGGCAAGTAATTTTCTGTCAAAAATGCTTACCATACTCTTTGTGCTAGGCAAGTTAATGACACAATTAGTGGTGACTCTATTCCGAAAGAAGTTTGGAAGAACCTTTGGAAGATTAAAGTTCCTCACAGAGTGCGCTCTTTTTTTGGAAATGTTTAAAAGATACTGTTCCTGTCAGGGATAAAATAGCTAGATACAAAAATGATGTTGAACCTCATTGTATGTTGTGCAATCATAGTGCTGAAACTACTAGTCACCTGTTAATTGACTGTTCTTATACTAAGGAAATATGGCATGGTTTGAATATTGATATTTCAGTGGTCTGTCATAATTTTGCATCTTTTCAAGAGTGGGTTATAACTTGGTTCTCTACAGGTAATAAAGAATATCAAGGGGATTATAGCTCTGAATTAAATGTAATCAGATTCATGTGTACCATCTGGTATATCTGGAAAGATAGTTGTAACTTAATTTTTCAAGATGTTAAACCAAATGTTCAGAGCACAGTCATCAGAATTCAAAATTTGGTGCAACAATGTAATTTTGCTGTTAGTTCTGTCACCATAAATAGGAACAATAATATGGCTATAAAGAAATGGATTCCACTAGAGGAGGGGTTCATTAAAATCAATATTGATGCTTCATATATTTTTGATACAAGAAAAGGTAGCATTGGTCTAATTACTCGTGATTTTGCAGGAAAAGCTTTAGGAGTTCAAGGATGGAACTTGGAGGAAAAGGTGGAAGCTGAGGTTGGACCTGAACACTTTGAATGTAAAGCTCTAGTCAAGGCAGTGGAGTGGATGAAAGATTTTGGGTTCAATAAAGTTATTTTTGAGATGGACTGCGAAAATGTGGTGAACTCAATCTGCAGAGATGATCCTCTTGTTTGTTGGTTCAATCATCACTTAATTCTATCAGTTAAGAATAAATTTTTAAGTAAAAGTCTTTGGTTTTGTAAGTCATTTCATAGACAAGACAATAGTGTGGCTCATGCTCTGGCTAGAAAGGCCAAGATTGATAACCAAAATTTTTCTTTTTATGCAAACTACCCTCCTGATATTATCAGATGGGTAGAAGAAGATTATGTAGGACATTGCTCTGGTTAATTAATAAAGTTCACTTAGTATCAAAAAAAATTTTATGAAGATAATTATAAAATGTTTATGATGTAAGATTAATTAAATATTTATTATGAAAAATTAGTGAAAGATTAACAACCACATATATTGATTTAGCTTTCCCAAAAATAAATCCCGGTCATTCTTTATCTTATCTAAGTTGTCCAATTTATGTTTTATATTCAGAAAAAGATAATATAAGAACACTACTTTTTTAATGTCTACCTATCTCTTCTCGATACCTAACTTATACCTAAACTCGACTAAGCTAGATGAATAAGAGTCGTAAAGATTAAACTGAGCCAGATGAGTTAATAAAGGTTGTGGTCGAGTGTTTAGTCATATTGTGATGATTAAAGTTGCTGCGATGTTGCCATGATAGGGTTTTCCGTGAGATCCCATACCCATCCACTTACCTCCGGGCCGGCTCCGGCAATATAAATGTGAAATAGACCAACCCGGGGTTGTTGTTACTTTTGTAGGATAAATTGAGCTATGACTGGACTCGACAAAACAAATGATTGCCTCAACCCCACTTCTTTTCATTTCCGTCGATTGATTCTATAAACAAATCCTATCAAGAGCTAAGAAGACATTTTTCTTTGAAGCACCGATTAGTTTTATGATCTGGAAAGCACAAATTGGTGAAAAACGTGAGGTTGCTTTGTGCTTGAGTAAGCGGAATGAAGAAATTAAGCTTTGTGCTCTAAACTTTCTAATTTAACCCTATCGTTTTCTTCCCATCCATCTGTGAATGAGAACTTAGAAATTACCCAATAGGCTTAAGATAATTTGTAATTATATTGATCAGACAATAAAACCATATGTACATATAAATTTACAAAAGGGAAAGGAAGAAAGAAACTAACAACATTGCTTCGAAGTTAAAAACTGACAATTACGTAAATGATTTTTCTTTTCCTCAAATTAAGCATCAATTTTCTATGCTGAGAAAAACCCATTAATGGCTGCCAAACCAAGAGAACATTTTAGATCAAAAACTTTATTTTCATAATCAAAATTCTCTATTTCTCCAATTTTCTTCACCCAAGAGAATTCATTAATCCTCTTACCCAAAAGAGAGACATATGTCATCAAATCACTATTCTTTACTTGATGATCATGATGATGTCCTCCACTTGATGACGATGATGGTGATGATACTTTGATCCTCCTCTCGTATTCCTCTGCAACCAGCATTGCGATATCTGCCATCCTCAAACTTTCTCTCTTCTTTGCTAACTCTTTAGGTACTTGGTCGTTTTCTTTGAAAATGTTGTACACGAACTTGGAGATGCAAGTCTCTGTAAGGGTCGTCTTTTTATAGGGAGAGGAATATATCGGAAGTGGTGGGGTTGGTGTAGTGTAGGTTTTGGATAAGATTGCCAGTTCCACAACACATGAATGAATCTTGTTGGTGTTTGGAATTTTTAATAATGGAGAAGGTATATACTTTAGGTGTGAGAGGAGGTTACGTGGGACGTGGTTTTTAGCCCTTGTTTCTTTTCCCACTGATTTATTTTACGGTTATTTTACTATGGACTTTCCACATGTCGGGTGGTATTATTACCCTTTTGCTCTATCTTTTTCCACATGTCTTGTCCATGTTAAATATCGAATAAAACCGACCAAAGCCCTCTATTCTGATGGAGGGGAGAGTAACTCACCGTATGAAGCTGAAAACTTGAAGTTTATAGGACAAGGAGAAGCACATGGTTTGATGCCAACTAAATTACACTTATGAAAAAGTTCATTTGTATATTTGGTCTGACATAAAAAATAAATCATTGGAGTTTCCGACAATGTAGTTAATTTCGGATATCGATTTATCTCGGGCGTGACCGATATACTGGTACAATTTTATATCGGAATATTATCGTTGAAATATCGGTGTAATATTGGCTCCAAATTTTAAGATCATAATTTTATAACAAATATTTTCATCACACATTTTCTGTAAAGATATAATAAATACCATAAATTCTATTAAAATTCAACTGGCAACAAGAAAGTAACTTCAATAACTTAAAGTTCACTACCTAAAATGATAATTAAAAAAGTTCAAACTAGAAACAAGAGAATAACTTCAACAACTCTAAAGTTTAGTACCTAGAGAATAACTTCAACAACTCTAAAGTTTACTACCTAAAATGATAATTAAACAAGGATATTATAATTTTAATCAAAATCATTTGAGTCATTATAGATATATCATCTTCAGTAACTCCATCAGCTCCACCAAGTAGTCCATGATTAGCGTCCAACATCAATTGATCAATATCATATCCATCCACTCAGAGTCGGTTGGACAAGCAGACTTACTTCGAGAGCTACATGCACCGTTACTACCAACTGACCCCCGTTCTTCACCAAGAATATCTTGCAAATCATCCAAAGTTACATTATTACCTTCCACAACCAAGTCATTCAAGTTATGTGGATCCAACCATCCATCACCTTCATCACGCTCATCAAAAAAATAGGATCACGAGCTTTCCCATCATCGTTATATTCTTGGAACTATTTTCACTTTCAGTTAAATGATTGAACTTTCCTTTCACTTCAGCTTTTCGGCTGAAAAACTGATTTTCAGATCGAGTTTTAGGGATTTATCCCTTCCCTTCTCTGAAACACCTAAACTACCCTTATTCTTAACCTAAAACGACTAAAATATCTTAATACCAAATCATCAGGAATATATCGTTTCGGCGCATATGGTATTTCACAGGAACCGACTGCTCTAAGGAAGGATTTATTATGCTTCTGTATCGATGGGACAAGGTTCCCCCTAGGGATCTAGAGAAAATTGAGAGATGAATTAATATTTCATGCGGAGAGAAGAGGGAACAAAGGTGTAGACGGATAGGCCGATATTATCGGGAAGATATCGTATCGCCGGTATAATGCTTTTCCTATCGCTCCAATAGAGATATCCGAAATTCCACCGATATATCGGCCTTGAATGATATTGACTACATTGTTTTTCTGGTAATGTGCAAACCCGATAAAAAAATGTATCTCACCAAGGTCCTTAACTAGAAAAATATCCCAAATAAGAAATAATCTTGTTGTAGTGAGAAACATCATTGTTTGTGACGATTATGTCATCCACATAGACTAGCATGGTGGTCAACTTGGGTCCCCTCTTCTGAACAACTAGAGATGAATTAGCTAAAGAAGGCTTGAAATCAAGAGAAACAAGCACATCCACTAGTATTTCATACCAATCTCTGGGAGCTTGCTTAAGTACATATAGAAAATGTACACTTTACAAACATATTTAGGATGGTCTTTATCTTCAGACCAAGTGCGAAATGACGAGGGTACCAAGTACACCACAATCTTTTCGATATCAACCTATGCAAGACATACGTTATGTATTTTAATACAGAAAAGAACTATCAAGGAGATTAATTAAACAAGATGTACACTTGGTATATAGAGTAAGTTCGAACCCGGAACAAACTATGGGTTCAAACCAGTGTTCAATTAACGTACAAGTGCATGTACTTTAATTATAAATAAAAAGCAATATAACACGGAAGTAAAGTATATCATACAACACACACAATTTTGTTTACGAGGAAAATTGCAAGGCAGAAAAACTCTGGGACCTAGTCTAGTTCTGAATACTCTCAGAACCAAGCCATTACACAAAGACTATTACAACTTCGTATAATTGAGACCAAGTAAACTAACTCCATGTTACTCGGTCCCATCAGTATTCGTGCTCCTACAACCAATCTGTTCTGCACACGTGAATCCTAAGCTAGATTCCACTATCTTATGTCGCTTCACTTGCTTTGAAGACTTCAACCACTCAACTCCTTTGGATCATATTCCGAAACATCAAAGGACTAATGTGTTTCAGTAACCACTCTATCAATCTCAATAAATAAATTAGAGATATAGTTGAGTACAAAGGTTCTTGCGTTTAACCAATATAATCTCCTTTGTATCGGTTAGATCAACTAGGATCAAGATTACCGAAATAGTCTTAGTTCATAAACTATCAAAGTAGACCTCAAATACAAATATACAAGGATAGATTGTCTATCTATACAACAATCTTAAAAAGTTTATACAAGATAAACAAGCTTGTCGGATCCCAGTCAATCAAGTGTGCACGAAGTTACCACAAAGATCATAATATCAAAAAGAAATCTTCTAGTCTTCAATCTTCATTCTTCAAAGTACTCGCACAAACAACTTGATTCCACACACACAGAACATAGTATATTAACTATGGATTATCAAAAGTTTTATCTTCATATCTGAAACTATCGATCCTTGAACTAGTTCGAGTGACTTTATATGATGCAGAGGCATTATATATGTCACGTTAGAGTTTCTCTATTTAGGAATACGTTCGCTAGTTTATCTCTTAAGAAAGGGCGTTTGTGTCCGTTAGTGTAGGGTATTCTCTGTTTAGATTTTCTTTACTAGTATAAATAGGTTATTAGCCCTTCTCTTAGAAGCATACTTTATTATTGATTTAAGAAAATAACCGTTAGATTATCAATGAGTTATTCGGCTTCTAGCCCTAGACTCAATTTATCAACATCTTGTTGATTTCCTATTGTTCTATTCTTCAAGTTTTCTGTCTTTTGTTAGTTTATGCCTATATGTTGCTAGTCTAACTTCATCAATTGGCGCTAGAACAAAACAAACCCAAACCCTAGCTAACTGTAATGGCATGAAGAGTTAGAGGTGGTGGTGGAAGAGGTAGTCAAACTTATCAAGCAGAACTTAACGAGATTAGAGTTATGGTAGACAACATGTTGCCACAGTTGGAAAGGCTGGAGCGACGGAGACGTGCGAGAGACCGAATAGAGATACCGGAAGGCCGACGCAAACCTTTAGATTCACCGGAAGGCGTTTCTAAAGTATATCAATATGAAGACACAATAGTCGATGAAAATCTTTTTCATAGACCTGTTATTCGTGAGGCTACACCATTCTCTTTGTGCGAGAGTGAAGACGAACTTTATACAGTACAAACTTTATAAAGTTGAAGAGGAAGTTTTGCTTACAGCAGGTCTTGTTGATACTCTTATCAGCAAGGTGACTAGCGTTGTTAAGTATTCCTGTAAACCAAGTCCATTCAGTTTACACGAATCAAGATACATATGTGGTAGATGATCTCAGTTTGAAATCTCAAGATCTTTATACAGTACAAACTTTATGTACTGTTGACGATCCTAATTTGAGATCAAACCATCACAAGGGAGAGGAGGTTATCCACAAAGAAGTTTGTGGAGAAAATTATCTCAGTAGAATTCGGGGGCGAATTCTCTCTAACAAGGGAGGAGTATTATGATGGAAGGTTTAACAAACATAGCAAGTACTCCACTACTGTGTTAATATAATTCTATTCATGAAACTCAATTCAAACGCGCGGCAGAAACTATTATGTTGAGTTCAGACTTGTATAAGAAAAAGTTGGGTCCTATGGAAACTTGTGCTGAAAATTATACAAGTAGAATTCGGGGGCGAATTCTCTTGATGAACACCGGAAGACAAGCTATTGATGAACATATATCATGGAATTTTGGAAGCATCATGTGCACAATATATCCTAATACTGATATTCACATCGAAGAGATGGGTCTAACATCTGACATTGAAATCCGACCATCTATGACTGTGCTGGATCTAGTTTTGCCAAGTAATGAATACGGTTCATCATATGGAGATTCCTTAACAGTAGCAAATTTGGCCAGCGGGGATGTTTTGTTAATTGTGGAAAGACAAGGACGTTTTACACATAGGATAAACACTGTGAGTATGAAGATTTACATCTCTTTATGATCCCGTGTAAAGTCTTATCAGTGGTTAAGCGTACGGATCTCGTCTAAGGAGTATTTTCATCCTAGCAGCAAAGGAATATTGGACAACGAAGTCTGTTATTTGGAGAAGCATCCGACATCAAAACACACGTACTCTTTTCTGAACTGTGAGCCTAAGTCCTTGTTTAATCGTGTTTTTGAGAAACTGATCACTGGAGAATGTCAGTTTATTGGTGCATGTGCTATTGTGCAAATATAGTTGTCATGATGCTTGTATTGGCTGTGGCTGCATACTTTCGATTCCTAAATCGGTTGACAAAGTAATTAATAGTAACACAAAAGCATGCCTAAGTCAAGGAAAAGAAGGAGAGGTTATGTTTTCTGTTATCTGGAATACTGCCATTGCAACCGTAAAACACTTTGCTAGACTGTGCTTTGTCAACAAAGATGTTTATGGTTCGAATGATGTATGCTCAACGTACGCCAGATTTCTAAAAGACCCTGAAGTTACAACAAGAAGGATTATTGTCGCCAAAGGTTGTGTGCCAATATTTGAAGCATCCCTCAAGAAAAGGAAGTTTTCCTTGTTCTCTGACCTGTGCAGTTATAGAAAAGCTTATCATGAAGATGTTGTATACACTGTGTTTGTGATATCTTCAACAGAGAGGCACTTTGAGATAATGTTAAAGGATATGGCGACGAGGTGGCGAGTTGTAAGGTTTCTACCAGGTGGTGTTCGAGCTTTTTCCAATTTTTGGACCAGTACTTTTGCAGCATTTAGAGATCACTTTCAGCAATAATTAAGGCCGAGGATCGTGAAAGAAAGAATAACAACAAAGTTGTTCGTCCCCAGAACTTATACATTAAGAAGAGGTTACTGGACAAGGTTCGGAATGACTCACTTTCTGGATATGCTAGTCAGCTGGTTGAAATGTTAGAATTTCGATATCATGCTTTGCTTAGAGACGACCAACTGGATTATCTTATTACCAAAGGCATCGTTATAATCAAAGTAAAAGGTGGAATACAAAAGATAATGGTTGCGACTAGAATGGTGAACACCGTCACCACCACTAGTTAGCTAAGGGGAAAGAGAATGTCTGTTTTTTTTTCTCTTTTTGGCGATTTTGGAAAACCAATTTTTTTCACGTTTAGGGTTTCAAGCTTTACGTATTTGGATTATCAGAATCAATTCTTTTATTCATGATGATTCATTCTTCAGTTAACATTCATAGTAGATCAAATCAGAGCCATGCTAAAACAGTTTCTTTTGCTGAAAAAGTTAGGGAACGTAAAACCCTAAATCCAACTTCAGTTGATATTTCTTTGTTACCAAACCCTACTCTTGTTGAGGGTGAGCCAGCTCTTGTCATTCCTAATGATTATTATCAGGAAGGGTGTAAGCCATTTCAACATAGCTTCATAGCTAGGCTGGATGCTACAGGTTTAAAGTTTGTGGAGGTTCAAAAAATCCTTGAAAATCAATGGAAACTTAAGAATAGGTGTAAGTTTATACCTATGAGAAAAGGATTCTTTGTTATTATGTTATCATCAGAATTGGACAAGGAGAAGATACGTGATGAAAAGTGGTTTGTCAATCAACAAATTCTGAGGTTGATTGATTGGTACCCAGGTTTTAATCCTGATAAACAAAGAACGTCCCATGCAGCTGTTTGGGTACGTTTTCTTGGTCTCCCTATTGAGATATGGACTGAGAGATCATTACTTTCTATTGGGAAAATCCTTGGAACACCAATTGTGGTGGATCAAAGAACCCTAAATCTAGAATATGGTCACTTCACATCTGTTTTGGTAGATATAGACTTCGCAAAGCATATTCCTGAGCGCATCTCTATCACTGCAGGAGGTAAAAAAATTTGGCAATATGTTGATATACCAAATTCACCTAAATTCTGTTTATCTTGCAATATTATTGGGCATGTTGATGGTGAATGCAAAAAGAAGAATAGCATGAAGACTGCTGGTAAGGAAAAACAGATTGTTCATAAACCTACAATCCAAGTTTGGCAAGCAAAATCAGCTAAAACTGATGAGGAAGAGGAGAAGTCTTTGAATCTGGATAATATGGAGGATAATACGGTTGGTGCTTCAGCTGATGATACATAGTTGAAGGAGGAGCTTGATCGCTCTGAATCTGAGGTTCGTGAAGCTCAGCTTAGATTTCAAAACGCAATTGCATCCAAGGAAACACTTGTTGCACGTACACAATCTTCTCATGCAGACCATGCAAAAGTTACGCAAGTGACATCTAATACTCAAATTCAGTCCGAGAAGAAGCAAAACTCTGAATCTCAGTCCGTGTCTGAGTTGGAAGACAAGGGTCGTGAACAGACAAAATTTCGTGGATAAATCTTTTAAAACTTCAGAAACTGTTGGGTCTCGTGAAACTACAGCTAAAGAAGATAATGCACGTACAGATTCTATCAATGCAGGCCATGCAGATGCACTTGATCAGTCTGGTGCTCAGTCCGTGGTTGAATTGATAAAACATAAAACCACTCCTACTGAAGTTATTGATGAAGCTAATCAGTTGGAAAAGGAGCTTGCTAAATCTGCTGTTGAGTTGCGTGAATCTCAGATGAAGTTTATTCATTGTAAAAATACTATTGCAGCTCAGAAAGATATAGCTTTACGTAAAAATCAGGACGACATGGCTGCACAGAGTTTTTCTAAAGACGAATGGACTGAAGTGAAAGTAAAGAAATCCCCTAGTAAAGGTACTTATTTGTCTTTTACTCCTTTTGAGAATGATTATACTCCTTTTGTGGATGAGTTGATGCAAACTGAAGTTGTGGTTAAAAACAAATTTGATGTCCTAGCATCTGAGTTAGGCCTTGATAATGTTATTATTGAGGAGAAGGAGGAGGAACAATTGGAATCTAGTGACTCAGATGTTAGTATGGGCTCTAAAAATTGGGGTGAGGTTGATGCTGACATTTTAGCAAGGAAAAAAGCTAGGAAAGTTGCCAAACAGGCTGCTAATATTATAGCAAAGCGTTCTTTGCAATCTGATTCAAGTTTGGAATCTTCTCCCAGCAAGTCTATTGAGGAATCTCCGATCCGTGACACTAACATGGAAATTCAAGCGGGATTGGTTGATACTGTTTTTGATAAGAATAATATTTTGTCTAAGGAAGAATTAGAGGTGGCAAGCAATATTCAGTTGGAATATGTGCGTGCACAGTTCATTAGAAGTCCAGCTTTTAGACAAGAATATTTCAAAGAAAAGAGGGAGCAAATGGAAAGAATGAATTCAAAGAAAAAATCTCCTAGTAAGTTGTCTCCTATTAAGCTTGTTCCTGGTAACTTTGCCACTGAGGATGAAGACGGAGAGTTTTATGAGGATGAAGATGAAGATATCTTGGGTAATTATGCTTTTGATACGGATATTATGGATGAAATTTTTTCTAAGAGCAAATTGTATAGAGTTGGTAGCAGCAGAAGTAAATTGAAAGGAGTTGGCTATAGATATAAATAGCTTCTTTTAATTTTCTTTTTTGTGGTTATTACTTTTGTTATTTCTTAAAAGTTATTTAGACCCCTTTGGTTTATGGGAGTAGGGAGTTTTTTGCTCCAAATTTGTAATTCTTGTAATTACGTTTTTTGTTATAATAAACTTTGGACTTAACAGAAAAAAAAAGTCACCACCACTAGTCACATGGCTTTTGTTTTTGATCGAGGAAAGTTGAAACAGAAGATGGTCGTCCCTGGATTGAAAAGAGAAGATAGTTCTGACTATAAAGACGGAATGGTGAAGTTAATGCTTCTTACTGATAGACTAGGTAATTTGTACGTTCTAAAGGCAACTATCTACAAAAGTAAGGTGGAGTATATGAATATAACTGCTGGTAAACCAAGGCATAAGAAACTGCAAGGTGGAAGAGCTACCGTATTCATTAATGATATAATCAGTTTTGTTTTCGACTGTAGGAAAACAAGGGAGACGTCCATTAGTGCTTTGAACTACTTTGTTAATCAAACACCGTCCAGAACTGCATATGGTTTTCATCCACAACAAGTTGTTGATAGTCATCCATTTCCTTGGAGTGCACATATCAGTAATGACAGCAAACCTTGTGCTGGTCACATAAGGAGTATGCATCAAGAAGTGGAAGCTACTAATGGGAAGTATGCAAGAATGGTGAATGCTAGTCTATGGCACAACCAGTTAAAAGAAAATCCAAGAAGAAATCCGTTGCTTGCTTTCCATGGTTTAACGACTAGCTCGTGCCAGAGCTTAGTATATGACGAATACGAAGATGGGGTGGTGGAATTACAGCTTGCTACTGACATAACTCTATCCAATATGATAAATCGAGGTCTGGGTATTGTGTTTGATTGTGGAAAAGCTGCACAGAAATCATATGACGGGCTGCATAGTATATCTTGTATACTGTGCTCTAGGATCTCTAAGGATTCGAGTTTTGTTTTTGATCGCGGAAAGCCAGCTGGGTGTTACAAAAGGGTACTAGAGAATGAGCTTGAGGCAATATGTTCTAGACGTTATTAAGACGTTCTCATCGGAGTCGACAAATCTTTCAACCTGGGGTGGTTGATGCAGCGGCATAATATGTCACATTAGAGTTTCTCTATTTAGGAATACGTTCGCTAGTTTATCTCTTAAGAAAGGGCGTTTGTGTCCGTTAGGGTTTTCTCTATTTAGGTTTTCTTTACTAGTATAAATAGCTTATTAGCCCTTCTCTTAGAAGCAGACTTTATTATTGATTCAATAAAATAATCGTTAGATTATCAATGAGTTATTCGGCTTCTAGCCCTAGACTCAATTTATCAACGTCTTGTTGATTTTCTATTGTTCTATTCTTCAAGTTTTCTGTCTTTTGTTAGTTTATGCCTTTATGTTGTTAGTCTAACTTCATCATTATATCATAAGAGAAGGATCGTAGAATAAACAAACTATATGTATCAAGGTTCAGCAAAGTGTTAGTCAATCAAATCGATAATCGAAAAATAAATAACATTACTAAAATAGTTTCCTACCAACAGTACTACTAAAAGCTTCTTGATCCCAAAGAAGTTTTTAAACGAAGTTCACATAAGATATTTCACTTAATTAGGATACTTTTCTCTCCGATGAGTATTACGATAGTACTACTAGCGGGCTTCCCACATAAACGGTTGTTTATGGGTGAAAACTATTTCTGCTGGTTTTGATAATTTGGGGTGTGTGGATGAGAAATGAATCTAAACCCTAAAAAAAAATGCACTCCACGGGAGTGCTTTTGATTCGAGAGATCAATCTGCACAATTCTGGCGTAAACCAAGAAATGGTCGTTCCAGACTTGCTTCGGTCACAAAGTGAAGGAGATGGGTTTGATCTTAGGGAGGGAAGCGAATAAGGTGTTGAGATTGTGGAGGTATTGGCTGTTTATGACTTGTATCAGAATACCGAACTGGCTTGCAAGATGTAAGCAATCAGCTCTGTGTGTTTGAATACAAATTGTATCAATACTTGGTTTCTGTCTTGTCTGTCTTGGAAATAGGGAGGAGAACCTATTTATACAAGTCATTGATCCTAACCCACGTCTCTCGTGGTAAGTGGAGGAAGTGGAGTGATGGAGTAATGGAGTCGTGTTAGTGATTGTCACACGATCAGGTATGAGCCCACTCCTCCCATCATCACTAACCGTCCATGTCTTCCTAACACGTTCTTGTGATGGCGCGCTGCACGCTGCACGCTGTAAACCGCCAGACCAATACCCCAGTATGTATCCCCCAATTTGTGACATGCTTGATGTCTTGATTGTGTGGATAGTGGGACCCACATAAGGTAGCATACGGTGCTAGGTTAAATAACTAATTTATTTAGGAAGTCGATATTCATGAAATATCGTGTGTATTCTGTACATGTAACGCATCGAATCAATGTGTATGAAGCATCGTTTTTTTAAGGCTTAATGGAGTAAGTCGCGGATTAAGCGTCTTAGAACAGATTCATGCTTAGCTATCTTCGAATGATAGTTTGAGGTTTCACAGGCAATCCCTCCCTTGGCCGATCACATGATGTGGTAGGGTGACGGATGGTAATCACCATCACACCTTATTGGACATTTAACTCCTAGCCTGGGCTGCCTAACCAAGCTGGTAGAGTTGGACGGATGAGATGATATATGACACTCATCTGCGACCGTTGATGAAGTTTTAGGGTTTTGAATAGGTGCAAGCATCACTCTTCAGCTTGGTCGAAACCAAGCATGGGAGGTGTTCTTGGCAGGACCGACCGGGCAGACGTGTAGACGGCTTGCCGGTGTGTATGTCCATACCTCACTGCCCCATGAAGATGCGATCTAGGCCACTCAAGTTTACCGGTAAATAGGAGTGGCTGAGATCGATTTGCGACAGGAATCCTGTGCCGCAAAGGATTTCCAAAGGGGCGCGACATGCCATCTTCAGGGCGCACGAACCGAGGCGTCTGGTCCTGCCTTGCTCTGGTTGGTCGGACATAGAGGTAGACGGGACCACGGTGATCATGTAGATACTCTCTGGACCTCCTTAGTCTATTGCTGCACCCTTCATCCAGGCTGGCGAAGATGGACGCTTGTGATCGATTTACGACACATGTAATCTATCGCAAACCCTTAGGGTTTTATGTTGGTCGCGCGCATGCTACTTTTGTCGGACGAATTTGCATGCTATGCTCTTCGTCTGGACTTGGCCGACCACGTGGGACCTACATTGGGCCGGTGGTGAACATGGTGATACCTGACCGACGGTCCTGGGTGTGATCTAAGCCATCCAACCATGCTTGCGAAGTTGGATGGTCGTGATCAATTTGGATTTCCATGGTTTCCTAAAGCATCACTCCAACCATGTTTGGGCAATCGTTTATTGCTCCATAGCTTGGTTGTGGGAGAACCGATCAGGTAGGTGGAAATTGGGCCCGCCAATGGGTGTGCCAACACTTCACCAATTGATCGCGGGACAATCCAAGTCGTCCAACCGTGCCTGCGAAGTTGGACGGTCGCGACTTATTTTGAGACCATTTTTTGACAGTCTTGCGCATGCTAGACACTCCATGCCTGCTCGACCATCCTCTTCAGGGCCGGCGTTTGGCGACTATTTGGGGGTAAGGCATGCGGTTGACCATCCAGGGCATAACCAAGCCCGCTGGTGGTCATTGTGGTGATAGTCTGCTCCTACTGAGGATCGTCTAGGCTATCGAATCTCTCGGCCAACCTGCGTGGTCATGATTATTTCTGAGGCTAGCACGGGCAGTCCAGATTATACTCAATCGGGCTAGTATAACAAACCGAGAGGAATGCTCAATCGGGCTAGTATAACACACCGAGAGACTTTACTCAATCGGGCTAGTATAACACACCGAGAGATAGCCTGTACGGGCATTTCGTGCATGCCTCACTATTGACACTCGGAGATTCGTGTTACTCTGTTAGGAGCAACACTCAGTCCTCATGCCGCATCAACAGTGAGGGTTCCCGGGAACAACACATGAAATACAAGGCTAATAAAGCATTAATTAATAATGCTATAAATCCACAGAAAATCGGGATTGTTGTTACATGCTCCGTTCTGGGTGTATTTAATTCACAGGATTGTTGCCACATGCTCCATTCTAGGTGAATTAATAAAGTGAAGAAGTATTCATCACTAAAATGGCCTTATCCTTTACAGGATGTCAGCCTATTAAATTCGGCTTTTACAATTTTAGCCTTAAACAAAAATCCACCATCAACATTAAGTCCCATGCCTAGCACATAATGATTACATCGTTGTGGGGTAGGCATGAGATGGTGACAGTATGGACGTAAGAAGACAAGATAAATGAAGTTTACCTGGAGGAGTTCTGACCAGCCATGCAATCATCCATTTGGGTACGCTGGGTGTGACCACGACCTTGGTGGGACTGGTTTCCTCCTTCGGGTATTTGAGACAAAAAGGAAATAGAACTTGTATGCTCTTCTTCCCACAGAAAACCGTGCATGTAACCATGGACGAATGTGGACCCCACCATGTATATGCTTCGACCAAACGTCACCCTGTTGCACCTGTTTGATAGGCATGTGGTCCCGCCTACTTCGCTCAACCGTGGGACTCATCATGCGCCTGCTTGATCGAACGTAGGCTTGTTGTGCCTGCTTCGGTTAGACGTGGGTCCACTGCATGCCTGATTCGG
Organism: Papaver somniferum; assembly: GCF_003573695.1. Classification (NCBI taxonomy): domain Eukaryota; kingdom Viridiplantae; phylum Streptophyta; class Magnoliopsida; order Ranunculales; family Papaveraceae; genus Papaver; species Papaver somniferum. Next base: position 1,383,256 of record NW_020621936.1, on the reverse strand, counting down.
TCGAACGTGGGACCCGATGCGAGCATGCTTGCTTCGAACTTGGGCAGTTGTGCATGCTTCGATCAAACACGGGTACACCGTGTACATGTTTCAAACGTTTCCCGTATGGTTGATATGCTTGCTCGAGTGTCATCCTTGCTACTTCGACCAAACACCGGCCTTGCTGCCTGCTTCGCTTGAACGTGGGACCCACCGCGTGCTTGTTTTGCTAAAAAATGAATCTTGTGTGCTCAAATGTGAATGTGGGTCCTGCAGAGAGCGTTGAAGCATCTTCTGGAGCGAGCAGGTCTGTAGAGCGTTGAAGCAGCTTCTGGAGAGTACGTCTAAGCGGGTCCCGGAAAGAGCGTTGAAGTGTTGAAGCGACTTCTTTTGGAGAGAGAGAGCTGAAACGCCTTCTTCTGGAGAGAGCTGAAACGCCTTCTTCTGGAGAGAGAGCATTTAAGCGGCTTCTGATGGAGGGAGCGTTGAAGCAGCTTCTTCTTAAGTTTGGTTTCCCCTTGATAATTACATGCTTCTTGATTGACCATTTCTCTTGTGTGGAAGAATTTCTTGACTTTTGTACGTAGTGGTCGTTGATATGGTGAAGCTCTGGATGGTATCAATCGGCGAGCAACAACGGTTCTTGTCAGCAGCTGTGATCATAAGAGACCGGCAGGGAGAGGCGTGGTGGCAACTTGCACGAACTTGGCACCCTTCATACAATGGTAGAGATCGTCTCGTTATTAAAGGGAGAAGCAGGAACCGATGGCTTTCTTGATGTTTCTTCATGGAATAGAGAAGAGGAAGACAGTCCCCTTCCCACGAGTATCCACTGAGCTTTCGACTTGATAGATGTTGTCACGCTAAGTTCATGAGGCCGTTTTTACGTCTGCTCACTTGAGTATATCCTCGTCTTTGGAAATCTTGGAATCATAGTGATAGCGTGCTTGCATCTCTTTAAATTCACCATCTTTGAGATGGGTAGTGCTAAGCAGTCCCCAGTCATACTCCTTTGCCATTATCATCTTTGGATCGTGTGTTTGAGGAGTAGGGAAGTTCCTTCATGCGAATGACTTAACTAATAGGTTCTGCAAATATGATGAAACTCTTGACATGGAGGATCTGTATGTACCTCTCAAGTCCCAGGTACAATCTCCTTTGGTAACGCAACTACTTCTTCTACGTGAGACAAATTCTTAAAGCGTCTCTCATTGATGTAGTTACCGTCGATCCAGATATGGAATATCTTGGACGTTGTTTCATCATTGTGGCAGTCGTGCATGTGGTACTAGAGTTGAAGTTGGCAATTTTGGACGCGCAAGATGTTGTATCTCGGTGGCTTTCCTTTTGCTGGTTCTTTCTAGCAGGGCAGATGATGTTGTAGATGAGCGTTCAACAGCTTCACGAAGTCCATAGGATGACCAAAAGCGCAGATTCTCCAACATAGCACGATAGACATGCACCATTGTCTGATAGAGTAAATTCGCCCGGATATTTCTCGACATGACACGCGGACATCGTTATCTTCTTGAGGCTGCTTCCCTTGAGGTATCGGGCTCTAGTGGAAGATTGCCGTCATAGAGCATTGATACATTGCACCGGCATTCTTTAAACCAAATGACATTACAGTATAATAAAAATTTCTGAGAGGAGTTTGAAAAGATGTCTTACTTGCGTCATGCTCGTACATCCTTATCTGATTTTACCCTCTATATCCATCCATGAAGAAGAACATGTCGTGTCCGCTGATGGAGTCTACTAACATGCCAATGTTAGGTAGAGGAAAATCTTCTTTGAGGCAGCTTTTGTTCAAGTCTCTGAAATCCACGCAGCACCTGATCTGTCAGTTTTTCTTTTCTGGTCACGGCTTTCCACAAAAGTTCGTTCCCTCTTAGCGTGAACATGGGTTGCGGCTTCACCGGATGAAGAAGAACGCCTTGTCAGCAAAGATGCATCGTGAGGCTTAGCCCTCAATAATGCGAGTCGGTCCTCCTCCTGAATTGACGCCCACGTGGGGAGTGGGATGCAATGAACTTTGTATGATCCTTCATGCAGAGCTTATCTTGGTTCAAACAATTCCACTACACATATCAGTGCATAGGGAGACAGCGATGCAGGGATACGAACGACTTATTTATTCAGCATAGTCTTCAGGCACTGGTGATATGTCTAAGGGACAATCCTACTGTCATGAAGCCACGATCTCCCCAATATCATGTGGTAGTCTGGCTCTTTTTATATGACTTCGAATTTCACCTTTGACTGGACGGGCCCTACAGATAAATTCAGGTTGACATACCCGTACGTGTTGGTTTGGTTTTCCTCGAAGTCTGTCATCGTAGTAGGCTTCCGTACGATCTTTCCTGGGAGAACCTTGGATGTCCTGAGAGTCTTGAGAATAATCACATTCAAAGACGCTCCTGTGTCGATAAGGTCCCTCTTGAGCTCTGAATCCTTGATGCGTGCGGTAACATGTAGGGCACGGTTGTGACCTTCCTCTGGTTGATTGCAGCAAACGTCTCCGCCCGCTGATTCTTCGAGAGGTGTAAAAGTTCGAATAAACTTTCCACTAGAGAAGCCGCTTCCTGATCCACCGGCCTCCGGTTCATAGTGAAACTATTGAATTGAGGAGGATCGTTGTGAGGATCAGTCCCCAGTGTAGAAGTCTCCATGACAGGTCCGCTCATATCTGATGACATCTTGATGAGGAGATCGAGTATGTCGTTTATCGCTTCTTTGATCAGGTCCATGTAGGACCGCGCCGCTGAAGTACCTTCTCCGGGTGCGTTGAATGCATCCCTTGTTGGCTCCAGAGGCTGTCGCGGATCTTGTGGTAACCGATCAGTTAATGTCTTAAGAAAAGTGAGTACCTCTTTCTGAGTTGTAACCACGTCCATTTGGGCCCTAGCGAGAACTTCTAGTCTCTCCATCAAATCCACCATGGTAATAGGGGGTTGTCCTCCTCTGGCTCCTCTAGCTCCTCGTCCCGATGGAGGATGGCAGTTGCTCTGGTGACGGCTGGAGGCGTTACACTTGAAGAGATGCCAGGATTTGCGTCTGCTCTGGCTCTGGTGATAGGAGGTGTCACGCCCAATGGAATATCTCCTCATGCTCCGCTGGTGATGGTAGTAGAGGAAGTAATTCCACAAGATACATTGATGGTATTGAATGGCTGCAGGTAACACCACTGATTGGGATATCAACACCGAGAGTGTTGTCAGCGCTAGTCCCCTCAGTATTGGTTGCTGATCCAGACCTAAGATCAACCATTTTCGAAATCAGTAAAATAGAATTGGTATTGAAGAAATTGACTTCACAACCGAGAGATTAATCTCCCACTGTGGTCGCCAATTGTTTATGGGTGAAAACTATTTCTGCTGGTTTTGGTAATTTGGGGTGTGTGGATGAGAAATGAATCTAAACCCTAAACAAATGCACTTCACGGAAGTGCTTTTGATTCGAGAGATCAATCTGTACAATTCTGGCCTAAACCAAGAAATGGTCGTTCCAGACTTGCTTCGGTCATAAAGTAAAGGAGATGGGGTTGATCTTATGGAGGGAAGCGAAGAAGGTGTTGAGATTGTGGAGGTGTTGGCTGTTTATGACTTGTATCAGAATACCGAACTAGCTTGCAAGATGTAAGCAATCAGCTATGTGTGTTTGAATACGAATTGTATCAACACTTGGTTTCTGTCTTGTCTGTCTTGGAAATAGGGATGAGAACCTATTTATACAAGTCATTGAGCTTAACCAACGTCTCTCGTGGGAAGTGGACGAAGTGAAGTGATGGAGTAGTGGAGTCGTGTTAGTGATTGTCACACGATCAGGTATGAGCCCACTCCTCCCATCATCACTAACCGTCAATATCTTCCTGACACGTTCTTGTGATGGCGCGTTGTATGTTGCACGCCGTAAACCGCCAGACCAATACCCCAGTATGTATCCCCCAATTTGTGACATTCTTGATGTCTTGATTGTGTGGATCGTGGGACCCACATAAGGTAGCATACGGTGCTAGGTTAAATAACTAATTTATTTAGGAAGTCGATATTCATGAAATATCGTGTGTATTCTGTACATGTAACGCATCGAATCAATGTGTATGAAGCATCGTTTTTTTAAGGCTTAATGGAGTAAGTCGCGGATTAAGCGTCTTAAAACAGTTGCATGCTTAGCTATCTTCGAATGATAGTTTGTAGGTTGCACAGGAAATCCCTGCCTTGGCCGATCACATGATGTGGTAGGGTAACAGATGGTAATCACCATGACACCTTATTGGCCATTTAACTCCTAGCCTGGGCTGCCTAACCAAGCTGGTAGAGTTGGACGGATGAGATGATATATGACGCTCATCTACGACCGTTGATGAAGTTTTATGGTTTTGAAGAGGTGCAAGCATCACTCTTCAGCTTGGTCGAAACCAAGCATGGGAGGTGTTCTTGGCAGGACCGACCCGGCATGCGTGTAGACGTCTTGCCGGTGTGTATGTCCATACCTCACTGCCCCATGAAAATGCGATCTAGGCCACTCAAGTTTACCGGTAAAAAGGAGTGGCTGAGATCGATTTGCGACAGGAATCTTGTGCCGCAAAGGATTTCCAAAGGGGCGCGGCATGCCATCTTCAGGGCGAACGAACCGAGGCGTCTGGTCCTGCCTTGCTCTGGTTGGTCGGACATAGAGGTATATGGGCCCACGCTGATCATGTAGATACTCTCTGGACCTCCTTAGTCTATTCATGCACCCTTCATCCAGGCTGGCGAAGATGGACACTCGTGATCGATTTACGACACATGTAATATGCCGCAAACCCTAATTACGGTTTTATGTTGGTCGCACGCATGCTACTTTGGCCGGACGAATTTGCATGCTATGCTCTTCGTATGGACTGGCCAACCACGTGGGACCCACATTGGGCAAATGGTGAACATGGTAATACCTGACCGACGGTCATGGGTGTGATCTAAGCCATCCAACCATGCTTGCGAGTTGGATGGTCGTGATCAATTTGGATTTCCACGGTTTCCTAAAGCATCACTCCAGCCATGTTTGGGCAATCGTTTATTGCTCCATAGCTTGGTTATGGGAGAACCGATCAGGTAGGTGGAAAGTGGGCCCGCCAATGGGCGTGCCAACACTTCAATAATTGATCGCGGGATAATCTAAGCCGTCCAACCGTTCCTGCGAAGTTGGACGTTCGCGACTTATTTTGAGACCATTTTTTGACAGTCTTGCACATGCTAGCCACTTCATGCCTGCTCGACCATCCTCTTCAGGTCCGGCGTTTAGCGGCTATTTGGGGGTAAGGCATGCGTTCGACCAGCCAGGGTATAACCGGGCCCGCTGGTGGTCGTTGTGGTGATAGTCTGCTCCTACTGAGGATCGTCTAGGCTATCGAATCATGCGGCCAACCTGCGTGGTCATGATTATTTCTGAGTCTAGCACGGTCAGTCCAGATTATACTTAGTCGGGCTAGTATAACACACCTAGAGGAATGCTCAATCGGGCTAGTATAACACACCGAGAGACTTTACTCAATCGGGCTAGTATAACACACCGAGAGATAGCCTGTACGAGCATTTCGTGCATGCCTCACTATTGACACTCGGAGATTCGTGTTACTCTGTTAGGAGCAACACTCAGTCCTCATACCGCATCAACAGTGAGGGTTCCCGGGAACATCACAGGAAATACAAGGCTAATAAAGTATTAATTAATGATGCTATAAATCCACAGAAAATCGGGATTGTTGTTACATGCTCCGTTCTGGGTGTATTTAATTCATAGGGATTGTTGCCACATGCTCCATTCTAGGTGAATTAATAAAGTGAAGAAGTATTCGTCACTCAAATGGCCTTATCCTTTACAGGATGTCAGCTTATTAAATTCGGCTTTTACAATTTTATCCTTAAACGAATATCCACCATCAACAACGGTTAGTTCGGTATGTTCAGGGATAAGTTTGTAAGAATGACAAACTTCACTATTTATAATGACCAAGGTATTTTGGACAATAAGGAATTACCAAACCCTAGAATATTAAATACATTCAATAAATGCTTATTTTCGGTTTTGTAAATATTCCAACTAATACGCTGAAATCTCTATTGGATGACAAAGTAAATATTAATTATAATATACATATATTTTACTAGTATAAAAATCAAAGATATGCGTATCCACTTGGATATGAATAGCATATAAATTCTAAATATCAAAAAGATAGTTAGAACATTTCTGTTCAGGATATCACCTTTGAGTATCAAGGAAAATACTTGAACATTAAGTGATAAGAGTTTATACATGTTCAAATATATTAGGTCGACATTTTATGAACTTTCCCTATTAACCAAACTAGATTTTCAATAGATATGTAATCCCTAAGTTAATATCCAACCCGAAAACGTTTGTTTGTGGTTAGCCTAGGGATCGGTCCTGCTAGAGATCCTTCAGACCGGTCCTTGTAGAGATCCTTGTTTAAGGGATCAGTCCTACTAGATTTCCATTGATTCCCTTCAACTACAAAACAAGTTTCACAAGTTTACTTCCTTAAACTCATGTAAATAAACATAGTTCTCTAGGTATGGAATCAACCCAAAAGTTCAACCCACTAACTAGTAGCGAATCACCAAATAATGTTATGCCGAATCTACGAAGTCTAAATAGACAAACTATACTTCGTATATACCAAAATTGTGTAAAAAAACTTGTATATGCTTCCTTGACACTTTGATCATAATTAAATGATCAAGTGACCAATACTAGAGATACATAAATATAATTTGTGTATTATGTTTTCAATCAACAACTTGAAAAAAAAACGTGGATAGAAACAGAACAAGTCAAGTTTGTATAACTAACCTCGAGAAGAAGGATGATATGTTCGTTGATGCCGACGCGTCTCCAGGTTATTCAGAGTAACACGAGTGAGTCTCAAAAAATTTTATTTTTCCTTGTCTAACCTAACAAAGTTGACTATATTAATCTTATCAAGCAGCTTCGAGTTTTGGAGATAAAATATGACAACCAAACTTGACATATCAACGCTTGGTGGGTTCAACCGAGCAATACTCTAATGAGGTGGTTGAACTATGTACGCAGTTTTCTTAAGATAACCATGGAGGAAGGCATTTATCACATCCAGCTGCTTGATAGATCAATTAAAATTCACAACTAGACATAAAACAATTCTAATTATTGTTGGCTTCACCGCAGAACTGAATGTGTCAGTGTAGTCCATACCCTCAAGCTGGTGAAAAGCTTTGTCAACCAATCTGGCTTTATATCTTCAATGAAAATATCTGCATTATGCTTGATCTTATAACCCCATTTATAACCGACAAAGTTTTAAGAAGGATCAGGTGGAACTTTAGTTCAAGTGCCAGCATCAGTAAGATCTTTGGGGTTTTTATCCATAGCTACACACCATAAATGACTTTTCTTGGCTTGTGAGTGACAAGTAGGAGTGGGGGATGTTGTTAGAGCACTTCTCGGTTGAACCCACAAGTTTTATCTCAAGATTGTTGTCAATGTTAGTTGATCAAAATTATATCTTGGTTGCTAGTCTACTAAGTCAAGTCTTGGACTAGGTATAAAAGTTGGTAGTTCAGTATCACACATCACCCTCGAAGATTGAAGATCGACGAAGATATTTGGAGAACTTCATAAACAAGGTATGTGAAGACTGAACCATTCTAATTCCTCACAATATTTACCATTCTATCTTTATGATACTATGTCGTATGACTTTTAGTAGACTTATTGCAAAGAAGAAATTTTGAATGAAGCTTGTCTTGTTAAACGTCTCGAAATATGATTCAAGCATTGAATGTGCAAAGGTCCTAAACAATATTAGTTCGAAACAATTTATTGTTCAAGAATTAGTTTTGTGGATCATTTGGAAATTTCCCAAGCAATGTATTAGAGAAATGCTCGGTTGAACGCACAAGTTTTGTTATCTCAAGCTTGTTTTCAATGTTAGTTTAACAAAACTATATCTTGATTTCTAGTCTACTAAGTCAAGTCTAGGAATAGGTTAGAATTTAGTAGTTGAGTAACAGACATTACCCTTGAAGACTAAAGATCGACAAAGACATTTGGAGAATTTCTTTTATTAGGTATGTGAAGACTGAAGCATTCTATTTACATATTATCTTACCATTCTATCTTTTGAGACTATGTCGTATTACTTCTAGTAGATTTACAAAAAATAAATTTCGAGTCAAGCTTGCCTTGTTAAATGTCTCGAAATATGATCCAAGCATATATGTTCAAAGGTCCTTAACAATATTGGTTCAAAACAATTTAATGTTCGAGAATTAATTTGTGGATCAATTGAAAATCGTCCGTACAATTGATTTTATCATTTGGGAATGTTTCAAACATCATAAGAGAGAAATTCAGTACTTCTGATATTTTTTCTCAGGGTAGGTTGGCGAACAGTTAGCAAACTATAGTTATTTGAGTTCAGAAATACAAGGAAGGTTGGCGAACCAGTTCGCAAACCGTAAGTTTAGTTGGGGACAGTTCACAAACCATGGTGAACTGAATTTTTAATGTTTTTATAAAAGGCTAGAAGTTGGCGAACCCGGTTCACGAACCGTATCTCCCTGACTCGTGAACTTTAGCCTTACTGTTCACGAACCAATTCACCAACGGTCCAGTAGAATTTAGCAGATGCTTAAAGACTTATGTTTTAAATATGTTTAGCTTTGCTATGACTCTCTTAAACACTTCTAAGACTTCATTGATCACTAAAATATTTATGTGTGTGCATCATGATTAAACTCTTAGGTGAATGAACATCAATTTGCTTATAGTTACCACTGTGTATATTCTTCTATTATTTTTTCACGACCGATTCTCACATGCTTACTTGAAACCCTAATTATAATTTTATCTAAACAGAGAAAGTGACTGCTTGATTCTCAAGTTAACTCGGCTTGAATTCTAAGCAACCCTCAGTTTTGAAAAACTATAAATATAGATGCTCTTTCAACCGGGAAAATCATTCTCTGACACTCTGTATCCTAGTTAATTGCTAGAGTCGTCCTCTATTGACTTAGGTTTCCCTTGAGAAACATAATTAGGTCTACGACTAAAAGACTTCTCTTTGGGGATTCGTGAAGTCAGGTCCAATTATATTTACTTGATAGTTCGTGTATCCTGATCTTGTTTCTCTGTTATCGAGGTTCTCGTAATCTCTTTTAGGCAAGATAAATAGAAATCGCAAAGTTCTCTTCGTCCCAGACTTTGTGATTGCTTCAGATAGATATTTGAAAATATTCTTAATTGATAAGTTGAAGATTGTTCTTGAGAGGTGGTAAAAGATAGAGGCTTCTAATCTAAGTGAGTTTAAATGTTCCGGATTATGAAGTTTGCTAGCTTTGTCTATTGCAAACAGATTTCCAAGCATTGATCTTTGATCTAAATGGAAATCAAATAGGTTTATCTATTAGAGGAAGATTGGTATCAAAAGTCTCCACTTAGGTTGAAGCAACTCTTAGGATGTAAATAAAGTAAGCTATGGGAATCAATTGCGTATAACCTTGCGAGATTCAAGATACGTAAGGAGCGCGAGTGTAACTGAATTGCTTGGAATCTGGATTCGGTCTCAACTACATTCTAGTCCAAAGTATGATAGTAGGCTAGTGTCTGCAACGGCTTAATACAGTTTGGTGTTCAAGGTCCCGAGGTTTTTCTACAGTTGCGGTTTCCTCGTTAATGAAACTTATAGTGTCTTGTGTTTTTCCTTTTCCACGTTATATTGTTTATATTTATAATAGGATTTGTACGTATTAAATCTTAGTAGATACATCAATCTAATTGTGATCGATTATGAGACTAGTTTCTTATATAGTTCGTATCTTGAAAGATAGATAACAAGTTTATTACTTGGCAGGATTTCGATTGGATTATTTGGATACGACTAGATTGATCTTGGATATTGATTTTTGGGATCGTCCAGGTAATATTCTTAACAATCAAGTTCACATACTCTTTTGTCTATACAAACTGATTGAGAACGACTAGAGATATAAACTTCATATACATAAAATCAAGGATCATCAAGTTGGTTTGCTTGAAATTATATTGAGTTTTGTCCATACAGGTTGTCGAATGAAAAAGTTGGTGGTGTACTTGGTACTCTCTCATTTTAAAAGTTATTTTATCATTTGGGAATGTTTCAAAACATCAAAGAGAAAAATTCAGAATTTTTGTTATTCGGTTCAGGGTAGGTTGGCGAACCATTTCGCAAACCATAAATATCTGAGTTTCTTGAATACACGAAGGTTAGCGAACCAGTTCGCAAATCGTATGTTCAGAACGGGACAGTTCTAGAATCGTGGCGATCTAAATTTTTTATATTGGTGAACAAGGCTAACAGTTGGAGAACCCAGTTCATGAACTGTTGTCATCTGAGTTCACGATCCCCAATAGGGTTGGCGAACCCGGTTCACGAACCGTTGCACCCTGACTCGTGAACTACCTATACGGTTCACGAACCATTTCACAACGGTCCCAGTAAACTCCAAAGACTTATTTTTTAAAATATATTGAGCATTGCTATGACTCTCATAAACACATCTAAGACATTGATCACCAAAAGGATTTCGTATGTGGGTCATGATTAAATTCTTAAATTAACATCAAATTGCTTATTAGTTCATAAGGCATATTTTCCAGAACGATCATTATACACAGTTCCATAACCGAACCACTGTGTATATTCTTCTATGTAAGTTTAAAATGAACTTCTCACATGCTTAGTTGAAACCTAATTAGAGTTTCATCTAAATAGATAATGTGTTTGCATGAGTCTCAAGTTATCTTAGCTTATCTAAGCAACCCTCAGTCTTGAACATCTATATATAGAGATGCTCTTTTAACTGGTAAATTTAATCCCTGACACTTTGTGTCTTAGTTAATATCTAGAGTCGTCCTCTATTGACCTATATTTTCTCTGAAAAACACAATCAGCTCTACGACTTAAAGACTTCACTTGGCATTCGTGAAGCCATGTCCGACTATCTTTACCTTGATAGTTTGTGTATCCTGATCTTGTTGTTCTGTTATCGAGGTTTTTATAATCTATTTTTGGAAAGATAAATATAAATCACAAATTTCTTTTTGTCTCAGACTTTGTGATTCCTCAAGATAGATATCTGAAAACTATCCTTAATAAGTTCAAGATTATTCTTGAGAGGTGGTTAAAGATCCAGGCTTCTCAGCTAACTAAGAGTAAGTGTTCCGGATAGTGAGGTTGCTAGCTTTGTCTATTGCAAAAAGATTTCCAAACCTTGATCTTTGATCTAAAAGGGAAATCAATTAGGCCTATCTGTTAGAGGCATATTTTTACCAGAATTCTTCACTTAGGTTGACGTAACTCTTAAGTTGTAAAGGACGTCGGCTAAGGGAATCAATTGCGCAGAGCTTCGCGAGGTTCAAGAGACGTAAGGACCGAAAATGTAACTGAATCGCTTAGAGGGTGGATTCGATCTCAACTACATTCCAGTCCGAAGTATGATAGGAAGATAGTGTCTATAGCGGCTTAATACAATTTGGTGTTAAATTTGGACGAGGTCCAGAGGTTTTTCTGTTATTGTGGTTTCCTCGTTAACAAAACTTTTGGTGTTTTGTATTTTTCCTTTTTTGCATTATATTTTTTGTCTTCATAATAGGAATTACACAAGTAGTACGTATTCAATCTTAGATACGTCCATATTAATTATGCTCGATTACGACACTCGTTCTTGTAGAATTCGTATCTTGAAATATAGATAACAAGTTTCATACTTAGCATAATTACGATTGGATTATTTGGATACGTCTATATTGATTCTTGGGATCGTTCAAGTACTCTTCTTAAAAATCAGGTTCACGGACTTCATTGTCTAAGTCTTTCTGATTGGAGGAGAGAGAGAAATAAACTCTATATACATTTTTCAAGGATCATTAAGTTGGTGTGGTTGCAATTATATTAGGTTTTGTCCATACAGGTTGTCGAACGAAAAATTTGGTGGTGTACTTGGTACCTCTTCTTTTCAGGTGCGATCGTGGCTATATAAGCATCTAGTAAAGTATGTCTTGTACAAAAAAGAAATTTATGTTTATAAATATTTTTCTTGGATCTTGTTTTTTTTATAACAAAGAAAGTTTTATTTCTTAACTTGCTGATGCATTGTGGTCTTTTGCCAGAAGACTACAAATATCGGCACTAAAGTTATCATAAAGTTCAATTCCTGTTTCTGAAGTTCTTATTATCTTAGAAACTTCATCTGCTACTTGATTTTCATCAAGACTAATAAAAGAAAAATTACATAAGCTAAACCAAGAAGATAAATGTTTTATTTCCTTCACGATATTTCTATTCTCCTATTGAATTAGAGAAATTGTGCATGTGATGGATTGTATGAAAAGTTTAGCAGTTGCTTCAATGTGGATTATAGTGAAAGATTTACTCTTTGCCCAAGCTAGAGATTTACGAATTCCATGTATTCCCCTTCCTCTGGACTTAATACTCCATCTGTGTAGCTTCCTTTGATCCCTTCACATGCCCCTGCGTAATCACGGATAATTAGTCCAGTTCCAACTTTCTTAGTTAAATAATCAAAAGAGGCATCAACATTAATCTTAATAATGCCTGGTAATGGAGGCTGCCCATGAGAGACTATACAATGACTTGATGAAGAAGTAATAGTGCTAGAATTATGCATATGTGAATTTAAGTGATAAATGATTTTGTGCATAGAGTTATAAGGGTTGAAAGGCACTCCCTGAAATATTGAGTCACATCTATTCTTCCAGATGACCCAAGCACCAATAATTAAAGTGTATAACCATTTGTCATCTGAATTACTATTTGAAGTGAACTATCTAGTTATCCATTCTGAAACACCTTGTGCAGTTGCTCTTTACTGCATCAATTTTGATGTTTATACCTCTCCGCACAGCTCTGGCATGTCCTCACTCCAGCAGTAGATGTTCCATGGTCTATGGTTCAGAACCACAACAACCACCTTTTGTTTCCTGATCTTCATTATAAGATGTCATCTTAACTCTTGTTGATTAATCTCTATGATACATTTCCATATGAAGTGCTTAAACCTGTTAGCAGTTCCAATTTTCCATAGAGATTTCCAAATTCCAGTATCTATGATTCTACCATTGACATTCACTTCTTTACATTCAGTGAGCTTCTTATAAGTACTCTTAACAGAAAACTTACCATCTTTAGAAGGAATCCATAGCATATTATCTTCTTTTGTGACATCTAGAAACATTCTCTAAATTTTGGATGAAGTATTAGCATCAAATAACTGATCTAGAAGAGTGATATTCCAAGTGTTGGTACCATGAATGATAAGATCAACAACATCTTCATAAAATCTGAATAAATCATTAATAGGAGCTGGTAGATGTAAAAGTCCAGGAATCCATCTGTCTAACCATATATTTGTTATTTTACCATTGTTAACTTCCATAAAGTAATTCTGTTTAACAATAAGTAAACCTTTAGTGATTCCATTCCAGGTCTATGAACAATTCTTGGCTTCAATCTTCCTATGAATTATGTCACCATTTTTAAAATATTTTCTAAGAAGTTGCACCATTAAGTTATTGTATTCTGTGCAAATTCTCCATGCTAATTTTGTGAGAAGAGCAATATTGAGCTATGCCAGATACCTGAAAGCAACACCTCCAATTGTTAGAGCACTGCTCGGTCGAACTCGCAAGCGTTGCTATCTCAAGCTTGTTTCAGATTAGGATAGAATGTGTAGTTGACCTTTAGACTTCACGACGTTCATCGATTGAAGACGAAGAACTACTAAGGGGAGCTTGTGGAACTTCATCAACAAAAGGTATGTGGAGACCTCATCTATCACTCAGAAGTCTATTTCTATTATATCTTCTATTGAGACAAAAGTCGTATAGCTATATAGACTTTATTTTATACACATTTGATATTTCGAGCTGAATTTAACTCACTCACATATTTCTCGAAATATGTTTTGGTAAGCTTTCGCTTTAACCAAGTTCATCTTTATTCTTGACGAAAGTCAAAAGATGATCATATGAAAATCGTCTGGTAACATCTTACATGATTTGTATAAGACAGTCATTTGATGTAGACTCGGAATGTTTTGTATTGATCTATTGATCACTTGAAAATTGCTTTGAAGCTAATAATTTGTGTGAGACAGCTATTCCCGTCTTCCAAAAATGTTTCAATGATTAAAATGAATTTTAGAACGATTAACCATTGAGTAGATATAGCACAGTATGCGTACTTGTATGTTAACTGTTGCAAGTTATTCTAAGTCCGGGAATCATAGTATGCATACTCGTATGTTTACTGGTTTAATAGTTGAAGTCCGGGAACTTAGTATGCATACCAGTATGTGTACCGGCTTAACAGTTCAAGTCCAGGAATTCAACTGAGCCTGGTTGTGTACGGCAGTATGCGTACCCGTTCGCATAATGGCGAACCCAGACCAAGTCCGGTTACTTAGGTATGTGTACCCGTTTGCATACTTGAGTATGTTAAGTTCTAAAATCGATTTGTTCATGAACAAATACATTTATATAATTAGGAATGATATCTTTTGCAAACCGTGGCTATAATGTTCATGAATTGATTCGAGTGAATCAAAATCGATTTTGCTTCAATTATGTCTTGTATACTTCTATGAGAATATAAACAATTGAACAACTCTATAACTAGTTTCATTTGAGTCATTTGAACTAGTTGTGATTGAGATAAACAAGGTTGATATGAAAGTGTCCATATCGCTAACTTCGGTTAACTATTGTTGAGCAAACTAAGTGTACACGTTTAGGTACGGTTACCCATATCTAAATGAAGTCACATTTTATTTGTGTATAACAAGCTAAGTTCGATCTAACGGTTGAAAGATATTAGCTTGAATCTAATCAGGTTTTCATCTAACGGTGAATATTGAATTCTGTTTTACCAAGGTAACATTGATTGCAAACCCTGATTTGAAGACTATATAAGGGAGAACTCTAGCAACTGGGAAACCTAATCCACATACCTCTTGTGTGATACTAGTTGTGACTAGATTCGATTCTCCTTTAACCTAGGTTTTTCTAAAACCATTATAGGTTAACGACTTAAAGAATTCATTGGGATTCTGAAGCTAGACCCAATTATTTTCTCTATAGTTGTGTGTTCTAATCTTACTTTGTTCTATCGTATTGAGTACTACCTTCTCTAAGATTTGATTGAGATTCAATCTATGATAGGTAAGATAAAAAGTAGTCGCAAACATCTTTGTCTCATCGTTAGTGATTCCACAATATATTGTTCCGCTTCCATACGGTTAAGATCATTGTGAGGTGATCGATATTACTAGGCTTATCTTCGGGAATATAAGTCAGGTGTATCAATTGGTTCCTGTTAACCTTGATTTATCAAAAGACAAAACAAAAACTCGTAGGTATTTATGTGGGAGACAGATTTATCCATTCATTAGACTTTTCTGTGTGAGACATATTTTTTTATCAAGTCGTCGACTTTGGGTCGTAGAAACTCTTAGTTTTGGGTGAGATCAGCTAAGGGAATCAAGTGCGTAGAATCCTGCTGGGATTCAGAGGCGTAAGGAACGCGACTGTACCTTAATAAGTGTGAGATTGGTTAGGGATTAACTACATTCCAGTCCGAAGTTAACTTGTAGTAGGCTAGAGTCTGTAGCGGCTTAATACAGTATGGTGTTCAAATCTAGACTGGGTCCCGGGGTTTTTCTGCATTTACGGTTTCCTCGTTAACAAAATTTCTGGTGTCTGTGTTATTTCTTTTCCGCATTATATTTGTTTATATAATTGAAATATTACAGGTTGTGCGTAGTTCAATCAATTAGATAATCCAACCTTTGGTTATTGATATGAATTGATTGACACTTGAACATTGGTCTTCGGTACCGTTCAAGTTATTTATAATCAGGCTCACAGATTTCTATCTGTTTGATTTGCTGATTATGTTGAGAAATAGAGATATAACTCTTGGATGTATTTTCCTTGATTGAGTCTGACTTTCTAGTTGATTTTCTTGGAAGTATATTAGAGTTAGTCCATACAGATTGCTGAAACGAAATATTGGGTGTGGTTGTTAGACCCCCGCTTTTTCAATTGGTATCAGAGCAGGTGTTAGAGATTTTCTCGGTTGAACCCACTAGCGTTTGTATGTCAAGTTAGTTGTCAATTTTAGTTGCCAAAATTCATTCTTGATTTAGTATACTAAAGATAGTTTCAGACTAGATTAAGTCTAAGAAGTAGAATCGAAGCTATTCTTGAAGGATGAAGTTTGAAGACTACAAGAAGACATCAACAAGGACTTCATCAGCAAAGGTATGTGGTAATTGATTTCATTTGTATTCTTGTTCAATTCTACCTTTCTAATCTATCCATACAAATGCTCACTCTATGCAACAATTCTTATGACGGTAAATGTACATTTATGTATATATACTCGAGGTTATTTGAGCCACGATTTTTGTGACAATAACCTTTATCCCTGGAAAGGTTCTCATGTTATATTGAATGAGCTTACGAATCCAATGAGCCAAGAATCACTCAATTCTGAGTTATAACGATGAAGTTATGAGTGATTTATTAAAGTAACAATTATAAGTATTGATGTAATTGTTACAGTTCGTTAGTAGGACTGTTTGTAACGGTTCACGGACTTGAGCCCAATTACGTGACTAGAAGCCTTTTTTAGTCATGTAATTGATGTTTCCTTATCTAAGCAAGATAGATATTACTCCAAACATATTTAATTACCATATTAAAGTGTTTGTGATTCCTTCCTAAGATAAAATTGTGATTTATTCACATAAATACAATATTTGCTACATTAATTATTTATTTAATTATTTTGGCAAGAGTTGTAACTTAGAAAAGACTCCCAAAATTAGGAAAGTTTTGAAAAAGGAAAATAGCTTTGATTATCTTTCAAGTTACCTTTCACAATAAATAAAGGGTTCGTGAGTGTTACACGCTTTTCATCCCCTTTGGAAAATTGGTGTAAGCTTCATAAGGTTGTTTTCCATGTCTTTTATTCTTCATGAATAAGAGTGAGATAAAAGTCTTTGTATTGGGGATAAAAAAGCCGAGTTGGATTTAGTCTTCGTGATTGATTATACAACTTGGAATCTAGGTTTTTCACCTCTTGTCTATTCTAAGGTCTTCTCTTCTGATATAAGATTATTCAAGAGTTATTGATCACAAACCCTATGTTTTGATAGATTTTAGTTCTCGATCATATACCAACAATTGTTAGTCGAAATCGGAACTAGAAAGAAAACTTCGATTAAGGTATCTCGTAAAAATCCTTAAGAAGTTTTAACCAAGATATCTCTAGATTTATTCTATTTGTTCTTGTTGTAGAATAATTAGGTTTCTCTTCCATCTTTGAAGAGTATAATAAACCCTAATCTACAAGTTTGTTTTGGTATTACTTTTACTTAGTAATTGTTTTTCTCAAAACAAACACAAGATTTCCAAAACCTTGATTCACATCTAAAGGGAAATCGAATCGGTGTTTTGTGAAAACAAAAGATCGAAAAGTATCAATCGTGTTGGTGCATCTTCTAAAGAGAACTAACATTTTGCTAGAAGATTCATGAGAAAAATTCCTAAAGAGAATCGATGTTCTGCTAGGAATTCTATAAGTGCTTGAATACAGCTGAAGTAGGTTTTACATCTAGTTCGAATAGGTAGTAGGAAATTGGTGTAACAGCTTATAATCAATGTGTGTTTATTCTGGACTAGGTCCCGGGTTTTTTCTGCATTTGCGGTTTCCTCGTTAACAAAATTTCTGGTGTCTGTGTTATTTTTTTTTGCGCATTATATTGTTTATCTTTATAATTGACATATCACATGTTGTGTGTTAATCAATAATTATTGATAAATCCGACCTTGTTTGTTGGATAGGATTTTGATTTATCTTGGATATTGGTCTTTGGTACCGTCCAAGTATTTCTCACATCAATCAGGCTCATAGATTTCTGTCTGTTTGATTTGCTGATTGATTTGAGAAAAATAGATAAACTCTTTAGTATTATTCTTTGATTGAGTTTTCACTCTCGGAATATTATTGAGGTTTAGTCCATACATATTACCAAAGGAAATATTGGGTGTGGTTGTTGTACCCCCGATTTTTCAGCGGGCAAACACGTTTAAGACCTCATAAGTTTTTGTTTGTAGAAATCTGGATATTATGGACGAGTCTATCTCAAATAACGTACCAGTCAAAAAATTACCAGATGTCTTTCAAATCTTAAATTCTCTTGAGAAAAATGTCACATCTAGGTCAAAATCTAAACATCCTTGTGATGTAGAAACTGTTGATAACTGGTAAACACGCCTAGAAAAACAGTTGGATGAACTTTCTGACGAAGGTGACTCAGATATTGAAAGAGATGTTGATGAAGAAATCTCAGAGTATGTTCAGTTGTTAAAACTAGTGGAAAAGTTGATGACTTCTTATGTCACTCCTTTTCTGACCCATTTATGTCGAGAAAACAAGAAATTGAAAAGGATTTACGAAGGTCTTTATGTTTTGAATCGCTCTTGCGAATCGATCCTCAAAGATTCTGAGGAAAACCTGAGTAGAACGTCACTTGAATGTGATAATGTTTATCAAAAATACTTCTTGTTGGAAGAGAAACTTGCAGAAACTGAAGCAAGGATTAACTCTCATCAAGCAAATTTTGATGACAGAGAAAGTGCTTATCTCGCTCGAGAAAAACACCTTGAGGCTGATTTAACTGCTGCTCTTGATAAAATCAAGATGCTGGAGGATGACTTGAAAAAGTTTAATACTAGTTCAAGCAAATTAACCACTATGCTAGGAGCAAGTAAAAATTATCATGATACACGAGGATTGGGCTATAAGGGAATAGATGCTCCAAGTACTAGCAAAGAGGTAAAGTTTGTCAAAGCTAGTGATTCTTCTCCATAAAAGGTTCCCACTGATGGCAAAATTGAAATTCCATCACCGCCAGTTAAGGTTCGAAAGAGCAAAGTATATCAACCTCCAAAAACAACACACATGAATCTGGGTAAGAACGTTCCTTATAGTTGTGATTATTGCGGAAACAAAGGTCACCTGGAAAGGAGATGTCGTTTTCGTATAAGGAATGAGAAACTTCATGATGTTCTTGTTTGGGAATCACAAGAAGTTGTGAAACCAAGATATTATGTTAAGGCTAATCCTCTTAACATTACAGGTTATAATCCAACCTTTAGGCAAAGGAATCAGTGCTGCGACGAACCTAGATTTGCCTATAAACGTCATACGAATCCTTTTCACAACCGTAATGGCTATCAAAAGGATAACTTCGTAAATATGAAGACAAGATCCGATGCTCCCAATTGTAGAAAAACTAACTTGCAAAAGAATAATCAATCCAATGCTCTTCCGAGAATTCTAGAAGAGAGTAATAGGAAGAAGGTTCATATTTTTCCTAAACGCACTCGGAAGTGGGTACCAAAGAAAGTCAATGATGCTTTGAGTGTGAAAAGGAATGATCTCCAAGAAAATTCCATGAATATGAAGAAGGCAGTATCCATGATGCTGGAACTTAAAAATTTCTTGGGAAAAATGGATTTGGATGTGAAAGGTTCTAAAAGCGATCTCTTTCATGATAATTCAAAAGTGAAACAGAATAAACCAAAAACTATAGATGGTGAAAAATCCATAGTTATGGAAAAGTCTGTTTCAGTCACTTGTTATGAGCAAGACATTGTTTACCTCAACACAACTTGATTGTGTTGTAAGTGCATCCTCACCAAGGAATGCCCTGTTATGTATGTTAGAGCACTGCTCGGTCGAACTCGCATGCGTTTCTATCTCAAGCATGTTTGTCAATGTTAGTGATCAAAACTATAAGTCTTGATTTCTAGTCTACTTATAGCTAAGTCTCGGACTAGGATAGAAAGTGTAGTTGATCTCAAGACTCCATGGCGATCATCATACAAAGACGAAGAACTATTTTCAAACCAAGTATGTGTACTTTGGTGCTCAGGAAAACCGGAACTAGAGTCCGCGTACCCAATCCGCGTACTGTCGGAGGTTCCCATCCCGAGAATTTCTGCTGGAGTTTGTGAATTGAAAACAAACTTATTGCGGGTGATTAAGTCCGCGTACCAGTCCGCGTACTTAAGTTGGTTATTTTCCAAAAATGAATTTTCGTGAACTTAAACTTATATAAACTAAGGAATGCAAGTTTGCAAACCGTAGATTTAAAGTTCATGAATCGATTTGAGTGAATCAAATCGTTTTTGTTTCGATTGCGTCTATTATAAAGATCTGAGCAATTGAACAACTCTCTGACTAGTTCATTTGAGTCATTTGAACTTGTTATGGTAAAGAAGAATATGGTTGATATGAAAGTGCTCACATGGCTAACCATTTGGTTAACTACTGTTGAACCGACTAGATGTATATGTTTGGGTACGGTTACACAAACCTAGATAAACGTTCATTTCATTTGTGTGTAACAAGCTAGGTTTCGATCTAACAGTTGAAAGATATTAGCTTGAATCTAATCAGATTTTCATCTAACGGTGAATATTGAATGCTTTGTTACTAAGCTAACATTGATTGCAAACCCTGATTTGAAAGACTATATAAGGGAGAACTCTAACAACTGGGAAACCCAATCCCCATACCTCCTGTGTGATACTGGTTGTATTAGCTAGAGTTGAATCTCCTTTAACCTTAGGTTTCTACCAAAACCATGTAGGTTAACGACTTGAAGACTTCATTGGGATTGTGAAGCCATACCGATACTAGTTTTCTTGTTGTTGTGTGATCTGATCTTGTTGTTTATATCGTACTAAGTACAATCGTAAGATTGGCTTGAGATTGATTTCTCTGATAGGCAAGATATAAAAGAATTCACAAACATCTTCGTCTCATCGTTTGTGATTCCGCAATATCTTCTTTCGCTAGTCGATTAAGATTATTGTGAGGTGATTGATAATACTAGGCTGTTCTTCGGGAATATAAGTCTGGGTTATTAATTGGTTCATGTCCACCTTGATTTATCAAAAGACGGAACAAAAACTCGTAGGTATTTCTGTGGGAGACAGATTTATCTATTACCGTATACTTTTCTATGTGATACAGATTTGTTTATTAAAGTCTTCGACTTTGGGTCGTAGCAACTCTTAGTTGTGGGTGAGATCATCTAAGGGAATCAAGTGCGTAGTATCCTGCTGGGATCAGAGACGTAAGGAGCACAACTGTACCTTTAATCAGTGTGAGGTTGATTGAGGTTCAACTACAGTCCAGACCGAAGTTAGTTTGTCGTAGGCTAGTGTCTGTAGCGGCTTAATACAGTGTGTGTGTTCAATCTGGACTAGGTCCCGGGGTTTTTCTGCATTTGCGGTTTCCTCGTTAACAAAACTTCTGGTGTCTGTGTTATTTCTTTTTCGCATTATATTTTGTTATATAATTGAAATATCACAGGTTGTGCGTTTGAATCGATCAATTGAGAAATCCAACCTTTGGTTGTTGGTTGAAATTGATTTATCCTTGAACATTGGTCTTTGGTACCGTTCAAGTGATTTCTCTTATATTCAATTAGACTCACAGATTTCTATTTGCTTGAATAAGTATTGAATCGAGAAAGTGAGATATAGCTCTTGATATACTTTAATTAAGATTGAGTCTGACTGTCTAGTTGATTCTCTTAAAAGTTTATTGGAGTTAGTCCATACAGATTGCTAATCTAAATATTTGGTGTGGTTGTTGTACCCCCGCTTTTTCAATGTATACGGTGTGGGAAGCACGAGAATCGGGGCGCACAGATTATGTTTGGTAAGGCTGTAGAATTCGATTGGATTCCTCTAAAAAGGTATGTCTATAAACTTGAGCAATATTTATGCTTTTTTATTTTATTTTATGCTTAAAGTACATATAGTGTTCCATTTACCTTGCGTATTGTTCATGTCTACCTAACTTGATTTGTGTTTAAGGTTCTCAAGTGTTTAGGTTTGAAAATAGTAGTTCGGGATGTTTGGACTTCATGGTACACATACCAGGTATGCATACCATCATTTAAAATCAAAATCTAGGGACTTCAGTTCGCATACCAGTTTGCAAACTTCTCCAGTTCACAGAATCCCGTTTGCAAACCCGTATGTGTTAGAGAATAGCTCGGTCAACCTCGCATGCGTTGCTATATCAAGCATGTTTGTCAATGTTAGTGATCAAAACTATGAGTCTTGATTTCTAAGTCTATTATAGCTAAGTCTCGTACTAGGATAGATAAGTGTAGTTGAGCTCACGGACTTCATGGAGATTCATCATACAACGACGAAGATATACTCAAGGAACCGTGGAACTTCATCAATAAAAAGGTATGTGGAGACTTGAACTTATGTATCACTCAAAAGTCTATCTATTCTATCTCCTACTTCTTATGAGACAAAAAGTTGTATGCTATATAGACAAGATCATATACATTTGACATTTCGAGTTGAGTATTCACTACTTATCTTTTTCTCGAAATCGTGTGTTGGTAAAGCGTTTCCCTTTGATCAAGTTTATCTTCACCTAGTGACGAAAGTCATGAAAAGTTTCAATTACTTTGAGAATTGCTCTGACATGAAAGGGTCTGTGAATAACGGATATATAACGTCCTCTGAGAATGTCTCAATGATTGGAATGAGAGTTTAGATTACATAACCATGTATTCCTTAATCCGAAGTTTTCGAACTTTGTTGATTGAGAGAAACCAGAGGAATTGGCTTTGCCAAGTCCGCGAACCCAATCCGCGAACTGACGGAAGTTCTCTTACCGAGAATTTCTGCTGGGCTCGTTTGCGTGTTTAATCCGCAAACTTATTCCGCGAACCTAGTCCGCGAACTGGCGAAAGTCTCTTTGCCGAGATTTTCTGCTGAGTTTGGAAAACTCTGCCGGTTGCCTAAGTCCTCGAACTTGTTTGTGAGCTTAACTGGTTATGATCTAAAGATGTGCTCTGAACATGAAACTTAAATTACTAAGGAATGCTTTATGCAAACCGTGGCTATAAAGTTCATGAGCCGATTCATCGAATCGAATCATCTTTGTTTCAATTGTGTCTTGTGTAGTCACATAAGATCTCATAGCAATTGAACAACTCTCTAACTAGTTCATTTGAGTCAATTGAACTAGTTACGGTGAAGAAGAGCTAGGTTAATATGGATTGCTCATATGGTTAACCTTTTGGGTTACTATGTTGAACCAACATACACGTACATGTTTGGGCATGGTTTTCACAAACTCAGTAAACGTCTACCCAAGTGTGTGTGACAAGCTAAGTTTTCAATCTAACGGTTGAGAAATATTAGCTTGAATCTAAATCAGGCTTTCATCTAACGGTGAATATGGATTGCTTTGTAACTAAGGCAAAACCCTGATTTGAAGGATATATAAAGGAGACATCTAGCATTGTGCAAAACTAATCCTCACACATTTGTGTGATACTAGTGCGCTCGCTAGAGTCGATTCTCCTTTAACCTTTGGTTTTCTTCTCTAAAACCAGGTTAACGACTTAAAGACTTCATTGGGATTGTGAAGCCAGACCGATACTACTTTTATCGTAGTTGTGTGATTTGATCTTGCATCTTCTATCGTACGAGTACAATCTTTGATTGGCTTGAGATCGTGAGAGTTCTCCGATAGGAAAGATAAAGAAGTCACAAACATCTCCGTCTCACTATTTGTGATTCCTTGACAAACCGCTTGTGTAGTCAAGAAGGATTTTTGAGAGGTGATTGATTAATCTAGGTTGTTCTTCGGGAATATAAAACCGGATTATCAATTGGTTCCTTGATGGTATTTTTCAATGATGTTGTAGTAAGATGATTCTTTCACTCAGATTTCTTGAGAATTTGTTTTAAGACTTAATAAAGAAAATAGGAAAAATATATATACACAATTTATCACAAGATGAAGAGACGTTGAGATGCGGGATTCCACTAGTTTTCATATTGTTATGGTTCAGTCATTAACTCTAGACAATGTAGCTCAAACAAAAGAAGTTGTGACTCTAGTTCTTTGCCAAAAATAGATTTCGTAAAATATTCTTTGTAAGTTAAAAGCATGACGCATCTAAAGTATTTAGAACTAAGCATGCGGCATATTACAAAATAACAAATAATTAACATAAATCATAAAGCAATTAAATCTATGCAAAAAGTCAATAAAAGAATTAATTCATTTACCACAATCATGAAAAGTTGCTTCATCCGTTGTCCCAGTGATAGGGTTTAGCTCATCATGTTGTTGGAAACACGCTCAAAATTCATTATAATTGCTCAAAAATGGTTTACAAATGATGAAAAGGGAGAAATATAATGAAAACTGGGTTTGTAACAGTTATATGTGTTACAAACCAGAACGACCCACAGTATGTGTCACTGATACTGTAGCAAATAAGTCTGCCTCTGATGTACGACCCTCGGCTGTGAGTCGTTATCATTGTAGAAAAACGATTGTCTTTGCTGGTCCGTTCTTCGTGTTCTTCAGTATTTTTCTGCTGCTGCTGCAGATTACTCTGCAGCTTGATTTTTCGACTCTGTGTTGCTCTATTCTATCCCCTAACTCTCCATCCTCTTCTCTGTGTCCCGTAACACCTATATATACTCTCATCACCTTCAAATTAAACAACGAAATCTTCTCTCATAACTCGGGAATATTTTGTTTCCCCTTTTTTTTATTTTCTTCATGATTTCGTGTCTGGATCTGTCACTTATGCGTATAATACCTCCACAATGCCTCTGTTGCGACTCAACATACTCCAAACACACACAGAACACATTACGAACACACTGTAACTCAAGCAGAACCCGTGAAGAACTCATGTCCTCTGTTTGCTTCCCCCCAACGATCCAGCCCAAGTTCGTTGATTCCGACGACCATACCAGGCTTGTTTAGTCCATTCAAGTCCAGACTAACGAATTTCTCCGATTAAATCTCCTCAGAAATTGCCAAGAGATCGAACCCTAAAATATGTTCTTCGCTGCAACTATTCCCGCCAAAATATGAAATTCAAATTAAGAAGATGACCTCCCCTTATCCTATACGAGTCTGCCAGTAGTAGTTTCCCTGAAAATGGGTTACCCCTTAGTAATTGAGGTGCCCCTTAACCAACACTGAGAGTCCGAATAACAAGTGTCTTGTGGGCGCCTTAACCACCTTTTGGAGCCAAATTTTTCAAAAATGTTTTATTCCCAAAAATGCCTTCAAACACATAAAATACCATAATAAGGAAGAAAACGAGTACTAACAATACGAAACATTGAGGACAAATTAGACACATAAATGCGTCTATCAAATACCCCCAAACTTATTATTTTCTAGTCCCCGAGCAAAACAAAAAAATAAAACCGAGTTAATCTCGGGAGAGTTTACCAGAGGTGTACCCACAAAACCATGACTTCTAATTGGTCACAAGTATCCAAAGAGCTATGAGGACATACATATTCTCAACCTATCTCTAAGTAACTAGAATGCCAGAGAAATTAAAAGTGTCAGCTCTAAAGCTGACTGAAGAAAACGGGAGACACATCCGCAACATTGCTAGATAAAGAGATATCCGCTACACAGCTAGATAAACATTGTAAGATGCGTCCGCTGCTTTACAGCTGGATAAGATTAGGAGAGAGATAAAGATGAGAGGGACATCTGCTACACAGCTGGACTAGTTACGTGTGATGAGTTAAACCAGTGCTAGAAAGATCTTGTGCCATATTGAAAGCGGACTAACAAAGCAACCAAATGTATCTTTCTTCGACTCTCTCATAGTGCTCAGTAGAAACAACGTCTTCTTCGGTCTTCAACTGTTGATGATAAACTATCGAACCTCATGGAGCCTTGACAATTAACTCTTCTCTTTGATTTCTTGCTTGACTTAAAAATTTCTACTTCCCTATGGCCTTATTGAACAAAAAACAAAAAACTAATTATATAACAAAAAGAACGTAATGATGATTTTCTTTTCTTTTCTTTTTTTCTTTTTTTTTTCTTTTTTTTTTCATTTTTTTTTTTGAAGAGAAACAAGATAAAAATTTACATGGTCATGAGAGAAGGACTTAGAACTTGGATCTTCGCAATTTGTGATGCCTTGGTATCATGAACTTCAACAACTTAAATCGTTTGCTCTTATAGATTTTTGTAACTAAGTCTTCAACTTTGATTTTTGAATTATTCTTTTCTATTGTTGCTTCTAAAATTTAAACGTCTTCAACTTTCTTCATAGATTTTGATGTCGCTCCTCTTGTTGATGATGATAAGTTTCTACTGAGAGAGAGCCGCAATCCAGTAACTAAGACTACATTGTGAGGTTGCTTTATCTTTCTGGCATTTCCTGACCTACTTGCCTTTCCATCATGGATGGTTAGGTCCATCACGATTACCCTCTAAAAGGAACAAGTTCTCTCCTGAATATCAAAGATCTCAATGTCTTTTTCTCTAATGTCTCAAAAGATTGTTATCTCTAGCATTCCAATTTCTATCTTTTCGGTGAGAAAAAATATGTAAACTTAGCTAATCGGATACTATGTGACGCTAGAAGTTTCTCCCTTACCCCCAAACTTAAATCTAACATTGTCCTCAATGTTCTAAAGCTAAAATTAAAAACATGAACAAGGAGAAACTATTACCACTTGAGGGAATAAGGAAGAATATTACCGTGTCGCAAGAAAATGGGTTACCTCCCAAGAAGTGCTAAGTTTAAAGTCTTCAGCCAGACATTGGAAGAATTAGTCACCTCGAAGAATCATATAGAAGCAGCCGGAATAATTGTGGGTCATCTGGATCAAAAAGTGTTACCCACAAGAAGAGGAAACTGCAACAGACCAAGAAGATACCGAACATACCCTTGCTTAAGACAACTACATCTAGTTGTGGTTCAGGTTCAGGTTCAGGCTCTATAAAAGGGTCTAAATAAAAGGTTTTCATCGGTTGGATTTCCTCAACTCTAAGATCCTGTTCAGGTATTAGAGTCTGGAAAAACTCACCTAAGAACTTAGAAGCACATAACAACAACCTGAATAATTGGGGATCCTCTAAGTCAATTAGATTTGACTCACAAAGTTGACCATAATAATGGTCATTCTTAAGAAAATGTGTCGACCCTAATATCCTAAAGTAATTAGGTTTAGTCTCAAAACTTAATAACCGACACATCTGAAAATCATATGTTCCCACAATTGATTGAAAAGTTTTTGGTGGGAAAACAAAGTCAATTTTGGTATCATAGACTGGGTTAACCACATCAACCAGAGGATGGGTTTCTAACAACTGAGCTTCTTTCTGGACATTATTAGGTTCGGGAAAACGTGTATGGAGATAATCTTGTACGATGGTTGAGGCACAAATGTCAAGCCCTACACGAGGGAAATTTCTAAGAGTTAAAGGTAAAGCACAGGGAGAATGATAATCACTCCCAAACTTAGAGTTTTGGGTGTCTCTAGGTAGACTAACTACAATTTCCCTAATTTTTAGATCATCGGAATCCTGAAAATGGTCAATTGCTTCTTTTAGGTTATACTCAGGTGATGCATCCTCACTCATATTTAAAACCTCTACGAGTTCATCTTCTTCGTCTAAGACTACTATTTCTAAACCTCTAGACTCTAAAACATTATTCTCAGAATAAACTCGTTCCTCTAAATCATTATCGGCTTTGTAAACAGGAAATACTACATCGTCTAAAACGAAGGTATCTCTAGTCAAATCCTCGTCCTTTTGAATAGGTGAATAATTATTAAAATTATTTGGATTTGAACTAGAAATATTATTATCACTATAAAGCTCAATTGGAGTAACCATTTCCTGATCACTATTCCTACATAAGTATGATTCTCCATCAACACTATCCTCATCATAATAACATGAAAAAGATCGAACCTCATCAAAACAAGTAGTGCTACCAATTCTAACCTCGTTATCTTGATTATGTAAATAACTATCTTCATTCTCAAGGGTATTATTAGATACACTATATTGGCAATTCAAGTAATTTCGAGCAATTCTTTCGTTCGTCTTAGCTATCCGCTTGAGGTGGTCTTCTGAAGAAGGTTCACTCATTATTGTAGTTCTTTCGTCTATAATTATACTATGCATCTCAGCTAACTTACGCGTCGACTCAGCTAACTTCCTGAGGGACTCTTCTAAAGGAGGAATAGGAACAGAGGGATCATAAAAAGGACTACTTTTCAATAGTTTGATTGTATCCTCTAGAGACGAAGAACTAGTACTATAATCTTCTTGCTCGTAAGACTGATGCACGTGTGGATAGTAACTGGGCTCACCAGGGTATGACGCATATCCTTCCAAAGGTTGGCGTTCCCAACCACTATTCACACTATGTTAAGAGTAATGTCCATATTGTTCAGTTGGATAATCATATTCATTGCGATGGCTATTATAATACCAGTTTGACATCCTAACTGCAAGGGAATTCTAAACAAACACAAAGAAGGCTGACTGGACCACAACAAGCCTAATTTATCTAGCAAACAAAAAGCATGATGGCTCCACTTAGATTGTTTCTAGACCATCTTCTAATCCTTCGAAAGGGAATTCGTTACAATTTAAGCAAACCCCTCTGGAATCAATCCGAGTCAAAGTAAGTTGAATAGAGGCGAGGGAAGCTGCGTGGAGCTTTGATACCCAAGGACTCACCGCATTACAAGGCGGCGCAGACACGCATTCAACTCACAAAAACCATCATGATCTTTGAAGTATGCTTAAAAGAGTAACCGATATTTTTCGAATGGCTTTCCTATTAAGCTCGTTACCCTATCGGTCTCGTTCTAGTCGGTATTTTAAGCTTAGGTTCGCGTAGGTTACGTGTTCCTAAGACGTGCAAGAAGGAAACGGTGATGAAATCCGAGTCCTTATATTGATTTGGCCAGGCCTTTCCCTTTACTAGAAAATTAAATCCGATTTTAGGTCCTCAACATATATGCATACAAAATCATCCAGTAAACCCGCTGACAGGGGATTCACGGGTGTTTATAATTCTTACCTCCCGTTCCAGATGGGGGATGAACCGTTGAAGTCGACTCGGGCCACAACTCCTATGTCATGTACGAACCCGAAGGGCCGAGGCGATATCGTAATCGCCCTTCCTTCCCTGTGCAGTTTATATTTGAAACTACCCTTCCGTAGGGTTTAAAAAAAAAATTAATGTCTGATGTCCAAAAATAAAAGTCCAAAAAGAAAAAAAGGTCCAAAAATAAAAGATTACAAAAATATAACCCTAATTACAATTTCCAAAAAAAATAAAATAAAATAATATACAAAATCTTCTTCTTCACTCCTTTTGGATTTCTCTTTTCTTTCCTTTTTTGGCTTTGCCTTTCTTTTCATCACTTTCTCCCCTTTTCTTTAGCTTAGCTCCAAATCTGAAAGCAAACAAAAATACCAAAACGCGTAAAAAAGAACAAATAAAATAAAACCTAAAAACAAATTTATAAACAAATCCGCGTCGGCAACGCCAAAAATTGATGGTATTTTTCAATGATGTTGTAGTAAGATGATTCCTTCACTCAGATTTCTTGAGAATTTGTTTTAAGCCTTAATAAAGAAAATAAGGAAAAATATATATACACAATTTGTCACAATATGAAGAGACGCTGAGATGCGGGATTCCACTACTTTTCATATTGTTATGGTTCAGTCATTAACTCTAGACAATGTAGCTCAAACAAAAGAAGTTGTGACTCTAGTTCTTTGCCAAAAATAGATTTCGTAAAATATTCTTTGTAAGTTAAAAGCATGACGCATCTAAAGTATTTAGAACTAAGCATGCGGCATATTACAAAATAACAAATAATTAACATAAATCATAAAGCAATTAAATCTATGCAAAAACTCAATAAAAGAATTAATTCATTTACCACAATCATGAAAAGTTGCTTCCTCCGTTGTCCCAGTGATAGGGTTTAGCTCATCATGTTGTTGGAAACACGCTCGAAATTCATTATTATTGCTCAAAAATGGTTTACAAATGATGAAAAGGGAGAAATACAATGAAAATTGGGTTTGTAACAGTTATATGTGTTACAAACCAGAATGACCCACAATATGTGTCACTGATACTGTAGCAAATAAGTCTGCCTCTGATTACGACCCTCGGCTGTGAGTCGTTATCACTGTAGAAAAACGACTGTCTTTGCTGGTCCGTTCTTCGTGTTCTTCAGTATTTTTCTGCTGCTGCTGCAGATTTCTCTGCAGCTTGATTTTTCGACTCTGTGGTGCTCTATTCTATCCCCTATCTCTCCATCCTCTTCTCTGAGTCCCGTAACACATATATATACTCTCAGCACCTTCAAATATCACATTAAACAACAAAATCTTCTCTCATAACTCGGGAATATTTAGTTTCCCCCCTTTTTTTTTATTTTCTTCATGATTTCGTGTCTGGAGCTGTCACTTATGCGTATAATATCTCCACAATGCCTCTGTTGCGACTCAACATACTCCAAACACACACTGAACACATTACGAACACACTGGAACTCAAGAAGAACCCGTGAAGAACTCATGTCCTCTGTTTGCTTCCCCCCAACGATCCAGCCCAAGTTCGTTGATTCCGACAACCATACCAGGCTTGTTTAGTCCATTCAAGTCCAGACCGACGAATTTCTCCGATTAAATCTCCTCAGAAATTGCCCAGAGATCGAACCCTAAAATATGTTCTTCGCTGCAACTATTCCCGCCAAAATCTGAAATTCAAATTAAGAAGATGACCTCCCCTTATCCTATACGAGTCTGCCAGTAGTAGTTTCCCTGGAAATGGGTTACCCCTTAGTAATTGAGGTGCCCCTTAACCAGTACTGAGAGTCCGAATAACAAGTGTCTTGCGGGCGCCTTAACCACCTTTTCGAGACGATTTTTCCAAAAATGTTTTATTCCCAAAAATTCCTACAAACACATAAACTACCATAATAAGGACGGAAACGAGTACTAACAATACGAAACATTGAGGACAAATTAGACACATAAATGCGTCTATCATTCCTGTTCACTTTGATTTTATATCTTAAGACGGAACAAAACCTAGGGTTTTTCTGTGGGAGACAAATTTATCCTTTAATAGACTTTTATGTGTGAGACACATTTGTTTATTATCAAGTCTGCGATTTTGGGTTGCAGTAACTCTTAGTTGTGGGTGAGATGATCTAAGGGAATCAAGTGCGCAGTGTCATGTTGGGATCAGAGGCGTAGGAGTACAACTATACCTTGGATCGGTAGGAGACTGATTGGGGTTCAACTATAGTCCATTCCGAAGTTAGCTTGTAGTATGCTAGTGTTTGTAGCGGCTTAATACAGTGTGTATTCAATCTGGACTAGGTCCCGGGGTTTTTCTGCATTTGCGGTTTCCTCGTTAACAAAACTTCTGGTGTCTGTGTTATTTCTTTTCCGCATTATATTTTATATAACTGAAATAATACAGGTTGTGCGTTAAGATCACCAATTGGAAATCCAACCTTTGGTTGTTGATTAATATTGATTGATCCTTGGATATTGGTCTTTGGTACCGTCCAAGTTATTCCTTGTGTTTGATTAAAGACTCGCTATTGTTTTAGCTTGAGTAAATCAAAAACAAGTGAGAGATATTGACTCCTTGAGATACTTTAATCTAGATTGAGTCTGACTGTCTAGTTGATTCTTTAGCAAAGTATTTCAGAGTTAGTCCATATAGATTGCTAAGCGAAATATTGGGTGGTGTTGTTAGACCCCCCGCTTTTTCAATTGGTATCAGAGCAGGCAAACACGTTAAAGACCTCATCAGTCTGTGATTGTAGTGATCTGACTATATGGACGGAAGTGTTATCTCTGTAAACGTACCACCAGTCTTCGATGGCTCAAACTATCTATGGTGGAAAGTTTCTATGCGCACATTTCTTCAGTCGCGTGACTTCTAATCATGGATCTATGTTGTGAATGAATATGAAAATCCCGTTGTTATGGAAAGAGATGCATTTGTACCTAAAGAATTTCTTATGTATAATGCTGCCGAGTTAATTGCTGAAAACCAAAACTCTGACGGGCTGAAAGCTATCCTGCATGCTATTACCCCAAATCTTCGACATCATGTGGCCTTGTGCACGACATATAAAGAAGCTTGGGATACTTTGGAAAGTGTATTTGAAGGTAACCCCAGTGAAAAGGAAGCTAGGCTTCAAAACCTTAATTCCGAATGAGAATACCTTTATATGGCAGAAGAAGAATCGGTTGACAATTTTTATCACAAACTGTCTGAAATTGTTAATGCATCATGTGCATTGGGTAAGACCACTACTGAAAAGGAAATTGTGATAAAAATCCTATGATCGCTGCCATCCAGATACGAGTCCAAAAAACATGCCATCGTTGAGGGAAATATCCTTAATACTCTTTCGCGAAACACACTTGTCGGAAAACTTAGAATTTTCGATCGCGAATACATGTCAAGAGATGACCATCAATTGTCTAGCAATCACGTCACCTCTCCTGATTATAAGATTTGTCGTCCTAAATTGACGAATGAGAAAAGTGAGAATTGCTTTATTTCTACTTTTTCTCTGTTTATACAGAAACTTAAAAAAATACTCAGACGTAGCAAAAGAAGGTCTCAAAAAGAAACTCCGTTAGTCAATGTAAAGGATAAGAATATCCAGAAAAGTCGTACTAATAAAACTGGTCTCACGTGCTATAAAAGTGTTCAGGTCACTTCGAAAGATCCAGAAACGGAGGTAAGAGAGATAACTAAAGCATGGATGAATACTCTTGATTATTTTCCTAAGGAAATCTATGATTGCTCTCACAGTCTTTTTGCTGAAAATTATTCTCATAATTCCTTCATGACATGTCCGTTTGTGTCTCATGAGCGGGGTCAACAAACCTCTCCTGATTTTGTGTTGAACTCCAGAAGTTTCTTGGAGAAGGCTCTACCAAATATCTCTGTTCATTTGAGTTCATCTCATGATCATCTTAGCACGATAAATCAAAAATAGTCCTGCCCGGCTAACCATTGTATGTAGAAAAGGAAAAGGAAGTCTACCTTTCATCAAAAGGTGTTTTCAAAAATGGTGCAGGATTTGCAAAGATCTGCAGTCAAGTTTTTTAAAATTGTGATTACAATGGATATGAAAGTTCTTCATGACTCTATTTTTCAAATGGATGAGCAGAAACCTAGTGGAATGGATGATTTCTATCTTTGCAAAGATTATCCCAGTCCAACCTTGGATTGGAGGCCTTATGCTCAGTAATCTTGTTGAAAAATGATTCTTGTATTTTCTTCCTCTTATACAAGAATCATGATATACAAGAGGACTGTAATATAATCTTGTTATTTTCTGTTTGTGATTTTACCAGGTCTTGTTCGTGAACGGCTTCCGCTTTTTGGATCACCAACTTCTGTTAGGGTTTGATAAAAAGGGTGTTTCTGGGAATTCTACACCTGTATTCCTTTTTAAAAGCTCTACCTCTTCAGCACTCTCATTTCATCTTCTCTATCATGTACTCCTATAGTCTTTCAAGTAAAGAAAGTGATGTATGGACAGTTCTTTCCTTCAAAAAGATTCGTTTCGATTCTTCTGACAATGAGACGTGCTATGACAAACATGTCTCTTCTTCTGATGAGAACCCTACTGTCTCTCAGTTTGATAAGCTCTCTTTAACCATGAATCTCGTCTTGGAACAAGTTCGTGCTCTGAAAAATGAACTTGAAGTTTCTTCCAAAAGACTTGAGGAGAAAATGGATAGTCTTGAATCCAGGATTGACCTAATCGAAGATGAGCTTGAAGTATAGAATACGAGAAGATTATTCAAGGTGAGTGAAATGATTGTTAAGAGGTATAGATACCTAGTATGTCTTCTTTTGGATTAGTTGGAAGAATAACTAGCGTTTGAATAGCGAAGATTGTGACTACACATAGCTATTTTTGTTTTCATCTTCTTATGTTATTTTTTAGGTTTATTGTTTTAAATTCTAAAAATATTTGGAGGATGATATATTGCATATTAATCTGTTTTGAAGTATTGCAATATTTTTATGGGATATGTATTGTTTGCGTCCGTGAACTTGAAGGTCCCATATTTGTCAAAAGTAAAGTCGTTCATAAATTGATATTCGTATTGATGAAAGGACGAATGGACTTTTGACAATTACAAAAGTTATGCCTATGCAGTCATTATTTGATGGAAAATAGGATGAAATCTTTTGTTTGACAAGGATAAAGTCTATTATGTCGTTATGCAAATAGTGATGGAAAATAGAATAGATCCTTGTATGTTATCCACGGTATTGATCTTCATTGATCCATTTTGTTATGTTTTACCGTGAAGGCTCCATTGTGTATCTTATGTTGAGCACCTTACAACTATGTCGATTAATATTGGCCTTGTTGGTTGTTCCATGAGATGCTATATGTTGAGCATTCTTGAACTAAATTAATCATCTTGATTGGTTATTTAGTTATTTGCTCCGAAAGTCTTCTTTTGTCGAGAAAATCTTTTGACAATTAAATTGATTGCTTCGGTGATTAGTTTGGTTGTGTATTCCAATTAGATTAATTATATGTTCTCTTGTAATTAATCTAGTTGAGTTTTTCATATATTTCACAAGTTCTTGTGTTGAGTATATGAACGGCAATACTAATCATGTTCTATTGGTTGATGTAGTCGTATATTCCGTAAGGTTTTCCTTATGTTGAGTATTGAACGATTAAGGTAGTCATCTCCGTGTGGTTATCTTAGTCATAGCTCCGTGAGTTTTCTTATGTTGAGCACAATCAATTAAATTGATCACTTTTGTGATTTGATTTAGTTATGTATTCCAATTAAATTAATCATGGGTTTACTTGTGATTAATTTGATTGAGTTTTGGATATAGAAAATCATTTCCATGGTTTTTGGTGTCCAATTAAAAAATCCTTCTTTTCTTTCGAAATTAAGGTCGCTCTTGTTGTTCTTTCGGGAATGGCATCAAATGGGGGAGAGTTCTTTTGAACTTGTGCTTAATGGTAATATCTTGCGGGGTGTGCGGCTGTGGAATTTTATAGGGGTTATCTTGTATCTTAAAACTCCTTGATGAATGCATTTAGCTTCGGCTTTATGATTGCATCTAAATTAAGTTGGTATGTATTTTATCTTTTAGTCTATGAATGTCTCTTGTGGAAATTTCATTGTGATCCCGTTCTTTTACCTTTGCCAATTTTATTGACAAAAAGGAGGAGAAATAATGTAGTTCACACTACAAATACATATGGTTTTCGTATCATTGTGTAAGAGGGAGTGGTTTCCATGATCGAGATGGAGTATTGACTAAGGGGGAGTAATACATATCACCATAGTATTTTTGTTAAAGTCGTGATGCAATTGGACTTTGATGTTAGATAATGATACTATGACATTGTACAATAATGATACAGAATCTTGATTTCTCTCATTGTCATAGCTACGGATCTTCAACAACGGTGGTGCTAAACTTACAACCTTTGGGATTATTGGAGTACTTGGAAGGACGGAGATTTCAAGGAACGTTGAAGATTAGACTATGGAATAGGAGCCACTAAAGTTTATCATTTTTGTATTCCATATGTATTAATAATTTTGTCACTAAAATTGACAAAGGGGGAGATTGTTAGAGCATAGCTCGGTAGACCTCGC
Organism: Papaver somniferum; assembly: GCF_003573695.1. Taxonomy (NCBI): domain Eukaryota; kingdom Viridiplantae; phylum Streptophyta; class Magnoliopsida; order Ranunculales; family Papaveraceae; genus Papaver; species Papaver somniferum. The sequence continues at coordinate 1,347,597 of NW_020621936.1, read as the reverse complement.
ATGCATTGCTATATCAAGCATGTTTGTCAATGTTAGTGATGAAAACTATGAGTCTTGATTTCTAAGTCTATTATAGCTAAGTCTTGGACTATGATAGAAAAGTGTAGTTGAGCTCAAGGACTTCATGGAGATTCATCATACAACGACGAAGATCTACTCAAGGAACCGTGGAACTTCATCAACAAAAAGGTATCTGGAGACTTGAACTTATCTATCACTCAAAAGTCTATCTATTCTATCTCCTACTTCTTATAAGACAAAAAGTTGTATGCCATATAGACTGGATCATACACATTTGACATTTCGAGCTGAGTATTCACTACTTATCTTTTTCTCAAAATTGTGTGTTGGTAAAGCATTTCGCCTTGATCAAGTTTATCTTCACCTAGTGACGAAAGTCATGAAAAGTTTCAATTACTTTGAGAATTGCTCTGACGTGAAACGGTATGTGAATAACGGCAATATAACGTCCTCTGAGAATGTCTCAATGATTGAAATGAGAGTTTAGATTACATAACCATGTATTCCTTAATCCGAAGTTTTCGAACTTTGTTGATTGAGAGAAACCGGAGGAATTGGCTTTGCCAAGTCCGCGAACTGGCGGAAGTCTCTTTGCCGAGATTTTCTGCTGAGTTTGGAAAAATCTGCCGGTTGCCTTAAGTCCGCGAAATTGTTTGTGAGCTTAAGTGGTTATGACCTAAAGATGTGCTATGAACATGAAACTTAAATTACTAAGGAATGAATTATGCAAACCGTGGCTATAAAGGTCATGATCCGATTCATCGAATCGAATCATCTTTGTTTCAATTGTGTCTTGTGTAGTTAAATAAGATATCATATCAATTGAACAACTCTCTAACTAGTTCATTTGAGTCAATTGAACTAGTTATGGTGGAGAAGAACTAGGTTAATATGAATTGCTCATATGGTTAACCTTTTGGGTTACTATGTTGAACCAACATGCACGTACACGTTTGGGCATGGTTTTCACAAACCCAGTAAATGTCTACCCAAGTGTGTGTGACAAGCTAAGTTTTCAATCTAACGGTTGAGAAATATTAGCTTGAATCTAAATCAGGTTTTCATCTAACGGTGAATATGGATTGCTTTGTAACTAAGGAAAAACCCTGATTTGAAGGCTATATAAAGGAGACATCTAGCATTGTATAAAACTAATCCCCACACGTCTGTGTGATACTAGTGCGCTCGCTAGAGTCGATTCTCCTTTAACCTTTGGTTTTCTTCTCTAAAACCAGGTTAACGACTTAAAAACTTCATTGGGACTGTGAAGCCAGACCGATACTACTTTTATCGTAGTTGTGTGATCTGATCTTGCATCTTCTATCGTACGAGTACAATCTTTGATTGGCTTGAGATCGTGAGAGTTCTCCGATAGGAAAGATAAAGAAGTCACAAACATCTTCGTCTCACTGTTTGTGATTCCTCGACAAACCTCCTGTGTAGTCAGGAAGGATTGTAAAGAGGTGATTGATTAATCTAGGTTGTTCTTCAGGAATATAAGACCGGATTATCAATTGGTTCATGTTCACCTTGATTTCATATCTTAAGACGGAACAAAACCTAGGGTTTATCTGTGGGAGACAGATTTATCCTTTGATATACTTTTCTGTGTGAGACAGATTTGTTTATTATTAAGTCAGCAATTTCGGGTTGCAGCAACTCTTGGTTGTGGGTGAGATCAGCTAAGGGAATCAAGTGCGCAGTATCCTACAGGGATCAGAGGCGTAGGAGTACAACTGTACCTTGGATCGGTGGGAGACTGATTGGGGTTCAACTATAGTCCAGTCCGAAGTTAGCTTGGAGTAGGCTAGTGTCTGTAGTGTCTTAATACAGTGTGTATTCAATTTGGACTAGGTCCCGGGGGTTTTCTGCATTTGCGGTTTCCTCGTTAACAAAATTTCTGGTTTCTGTGTTATTTCTTTTCCGCATTATATTTTATATAATTAAAATAATACAGGTTGTGCGTTAAGATCATCAATTGGAAATCCAACCTTTGGTTGTTGATTGATATTGATTGATCCTTGGATATTTGTCTTTGGTACCGTCCATGTTATTTCTTGTGTTTGATTAAAGACTCGCTATTTTTTTAGCTTGATTAAATCAAAAACAAGTAAGACATATTGACTCCTTGAGATACTTTAATCTAGATTGAGTCTGACTGTCTAGTTGATTCTCTAGCAAAGTATTTCGGAGTTAGTCCATACAGATTGCTAAGCGAAATATTGGGCGGTGTTGTTAGACCCCCGCTTTTTCAGTATGCAAACTTTTTCTATCTTCAGTATTTGATAAAAAAAGCTTGTTTTGGCCGTGACGTCCGAATTAGGAATGACCTCATTCTTTATGCATTCTCTTCCTCCTTAGATTCTCTTCAAAATGGTGATTATAATTCCTGAATTTGGATGAGTTAAGGTTGGTCTTTGTCCCGTCTCTTGTTTTTGAGTTTTTTGCTCCATTTCGTCGCACTTGTTTTATTTCTCTTGGACTTGGGCACTTGAATTGGAGTAATTCTCTTATAAGCTCATTTGTAAATTTTACAAGAATGATGTTGGTGAATCACAAAGAAGGAAGTTCAAGAGTGGGCAGTAGTATGCATTGCTATGGGATTCTTGAATGTTCACAATCAACTCATGTGAACTATGGTGCATGGTCTTTAATCACTTTGTATGTTCTTCTTTGTTTATAAAATCTTTTTACACGCCTTTGGTAGCCATTTTTGGTGTAAATCCGTGTGAAAAAAATCGATTCTACCCTCTAAGGGCAAATCATCTTGTATGTGCATTACGAGTTTGTCTTGATGTCTAGGAAACTTCTTATGAGAATTTATTCTTGTGTTTTAAGAAGGATAACCAGGGTACGGAATAGCCTATATTGTGATTACACATTGCTATTGCCAACGATTTTCATCTTGCAATGTTTTTAGATTTATTTGTTTAAATTCTAAAGTTTATTTGGAAGATGATTTTGCAGTATTAATCTTTATTGGTTTTAGATATTGCAAAAATTATTATGGGATATGTGTGTTTACGTCCGTGAACTATGATTGTCCCATATATGTCAAAAGTTAAGTCTATTATGTCATTATACAAATATTGATGGAAGATAGAATGAACTTTTGATGACAAAGATTAAGTCTAATGTGTCATTAAGCAAATATCGATGAAAAATAGAATGAATCTTTGTATATTCCGCAGTATTGATCTTTCCTTGATCCACTTCTATGTGAAAGTATTGTATGGCTCCGTAAGTTCCTTATGTTGAACATTTCCGGTTAAATTAATCATGGGTTATCTTGTGGTTAATTTAGTTGAGTTTTCTGGATACAAATTCATGTTTCATATAATTTATTAATGTCCAAATAAATCCCTCTTTTCTTGTAAAAGTAAGGTCGCTCTTGTTGTTCTTCGGGAATGGCATTTTATGGGGGAGAGTTCGTAATTTAACTTGTGCTTAATTGCCAAATCTTTGTGGGGAGTGCGGTTGTGGAATATTGTAGGAGTTTGCGTGTATCTTTATAAACTACTTGATGAATACACTAAGTTTCGACTATGTGAAATCATCGAAACAAAGTTGATATGTTCTCTTTTAGTCATGAAGTATATCTATGAGAATTTCATTATGATCCCGCTAGTTTTCGTACCTTTGCCAATTTATATTGACAAAAAAGGGGAGAATTATTGTGTAGTTCACACTACAAATACATATGGTTTACGGATCATTATGTAAGGGGGAGTGGTTTTCATTGTGAAATGAAGTATTGACTAAGGGAGAGTGATACATTACCGTAGTATTATTGTCAAAGTTGTGATAAATTGAACTTTGATGTTGTTGATAGGTGTCTAAAACACCTTGATTTATTATCTAGTATTTATGCTTTCTTTGTTGTTATCCTTGTGAATTGCATCTCTTATGTTTAGTTTTGAGTTATTAGGTGCGATGGAGTCTTTTGGAGCAAAAGAAGGAGAAATCATACATTTGGAGCGTAAAAGGGCAAAAAGATTAATTCATATGCGAGTTATGTTTAGAGCAGACTAGGTTGCGCAAGGAAGAGGTGGAGAATGAACTGTCATGTGTGAGATGGTTACCCCTTAGCCACTAAACTGGGGTGCCAATAGAAGTTTTGGTTCCTACACTTAACCTAAAAATCAGAGAGCACACATTTCTTCTTATCATTAGATATTCACTTCTCACCCTCTGTCTGAAACCGAGAAGTGATGGCAGCTTTGTTCAATGAAATGGAGAAATTCAGAGAGAACAAGTGAAATCAAGAGAAGACTTCAAAGAGATGATGAGGATAAAATCATAAGAAAGAATTGGGGTTTGATGTAAGTCAAATTGACAGGGAAATTATTTCTGTTGTTGTTTGAGATCGATTCGATTTCAAGGGCTTGATATGTTGCTACCATGGATTAATGGGTTTTGGTGAAGTGATTAGACATGGGTTCTGAGCAAGAAATCAACTGCAGCCATTAGAAGGAATCAGATTGAAAGGAAGTTAAGGTTTGGCTGTTCCTGAAGTGTGCTCGATTGATTCAGAGTTAGGGTTTCAAATCAGAGAAGAAGATATGGGTTAAATGTGGCAGTTGTTGCAGAAATTACAGGGGAGATTCAAATGATGAATTGCTGTTGTGTACTGGCGATGAGAGTGAAGATTAAAGTCGAGATTCAAATGGGTTTTGATTAGTCTTCTGATGGGAAAGTTTAGAGAGGTGGTACCTCAAATTAGGTCTTGAATCTGTATGAAATTGATGCTGCAAATGAAGATATGGGTTTGTTGGATTATTGAAGAACAATGGTGCCATGAGACTTATTGAAAAGCAAATATAGGGTTTGTGAATATGAGATGGGTATTTCAATTTTGATGGAAGAGTCTGGTGATGAAAATGAATCATTGAGAGTTCAAGACAGCTATGAAGATGGAGACAGAGAAGGTTGTTGTGTAAACATAAGATGCAAAACTGAAATGGGTATTTGTTGGATGGCTAAGTAGATGGATCTGGTGTTGTTACCAAGAACAGAAAGCTGTCTGGTGTTTGTGGTTGAGAATTGCAGAACTGGATAGAGTTGATGCAGTTTTGCAGGTGAAAGAAATGTGTAATCTGCTGAGATACTATAATGGGATTCGTTTGAATTTGTTATAAAGCTAGGATGGAAACAGAAGTGACCCGATTTGAGAACTGGGATTGAACTGGTGGATATGATGAGCACCAGTTGGTTGTTGCTGTTGCAGTTAATGAGATTGAAACTTTGCAGAATGGGTAAATGGATTGCAGGCATGAACTGGAAGCTACAGATAGGGTTGTTGTAGTCGTGACGTTGGCACTGCAGTGGAAGGAACTGAGATTGTGTAAGTGACGACTAGCAGTCTGGAAATTTGGCAGTGAAGCACAATGATGGTGCACCACAAGATGGCTGGACATGCAGTAGTGATGCACAATTATTGTGCAGCACATCTCAAGCCTTTGCAACAGAAGACATGGCCTTGGCCAGAATCAATTCAGACTAGCTAGAACTGACTCACCCTGACTCAGGTCTGACTCAATGAGCTGACCAGGTTTGACTGAGTTGATCCGAGTTGACTCGTTGACCTGACCGTTTTGACTCGTTGACCAGTGACCGGGCGGACTTTGCCGGCAACTTTTCCGTCCGGTTCCCGGCAATTTTCCGGCGACATTTTTTTGGACACATTTTCTACATGGGCTTGGTGGACTTCTTGGTGATGGGCTTTTGAGAGGTGACCTAGTTTTGGAAGGGAGAAAAGCTACAAAAAGAAAAGTTTTCTACTTTCTTTTATTTTCACGTATTATTCTTGGAGCTTTGGGGAGATAGCCGCGACTAGGGTTTGCTTTTGTTTATTTTTCATCTTCTTCAATTTATTTTTGATTATGATTATGATGAACTCAAAAGCTATGAGTGGCTAAACACATATTATTGGTTATGGGATAAAGTTGATTTCCAACATGTTATTTGATTCAATGAATTAGTTTTGTCTCAATACTCTATTGTTTATGATTCATTATTAATATTGTCATATGATTTGATTGTTTGTTTGATTGAGTTCGGAATCAATCCGATTTACATTCATCTCTATTGCTAGATTAGGGTTATTATACGAAAAAGTGATAATTCCTGATTACAAGTAGCATAAATGTGAGTAGTGCTTGTAGTGATATATCCTACTAATCACATATGAATCATAACCTTTGTTAAAACGAATTAGTGCTTTTACATGTTTGTTTGCATTGATTAGTCTTATTTCATAGAACTTATTGCTCTTAGGGAGTTAAACTTAATTGTGCTTTTACACTTTAGGTTGCTTTCTAGGTAGATTTCACAATAGCATCTTTTAATGTTGTTTGTGATAAAATCGGGAAATAAACGGGATACTCTTGCGATCAAGGTATCCTAGGACTTTTAATAAACGAGAGATTAAATTCCAATTCTAGTCATTGAAGAAAATACATATTTGTGAATGATACTATCCCGTGACCAATATCTTCTCCTTATTGATTATTCCAATTATTTACTTTTCTCTCAATTACTTTTATTGCTTAGATAAAAACAAAACTCCCCCCTGGTTACTAAGAAACTGAAAATTTATAACAACAAAAGCCTCTCTGTGGGAACGAACTCTTTCTTATCACGTACTATACTTATATCTAGTTGAGTGAGAAAGTGAATTATTTTTGACGCATACGACAGCGATCAAATTTTAGCGCCGCTGCCGGGGATGCATACGTCTTGTTATTAAGTTTTTAGTTTCTTATCATCATTTCTGCTTTCATATTTGCTTTTTGTTTTCTTGTCTTGTTTCTCACTTGTTTGCGAGAATTGTTTTCAGGTACCTAATCCCTGGCTTCTAAAGATTGGAACTATCCAAGGTGCGGGATAACTACTCGAAGAGGCACAATACTCCAACCAAGTCAAGACACGGCGGAAGAACAAGAGTTAGAAGTGGAAGAAGCATTACAACTAGAAGAATAACAAGAGGTTCCATTTGTAGAAGAACCACTAGTTGAAGAAGAAGAAGCAATGGGTGATGCAAATCGTACACTCAAGGACTTGGCTTCTCATAGGCTTGATGCACAACGGTGGTGTATTGAGACAAACTCAACCTTCGAGATCAAGCCGGGGTTGATTAGAGAGTTACCGAAGTTTCATGGCATGGCGAATGAGGATCCAAACAAGCATCTCATGGATTTTCACAACGTTATCATGGCCATGCTACCATCGGAGACTAATGCGGATGGAGCAATGTTGAAAGCTTTTCTATTTTATTTGGCGGACAATAATAAGGAATGGTTGTTTATTTACCATCCGGAAGTGTCTACATGGAACGGGTTGAAGAAACTCTTTCTAGAGAGGCATTTTCCTGCGTCAAAGGCTACTCAAATTCGTAAAGACATTTGTGGGATAAAGCAACACGTAGGAGAATCTTTGTATGAATGTTGGGAGCGATACAAGAGATTGGTGACAAGATGTCCACACCACCAATTCAGTGACGCTATGATAATCCAATACTTTTACGAAGGCCTCCAAACAAGTGATGGATATCTTCTTGATGCAGCGGGTGGTGGAGCTCTAGTTTTGAACAAGACGGTGGCCCAAGCTACCGAGTTGATTGAAATCATGGCTGCAAACTCGCAACAATTCTACACAAGAGGTGAACCAATGGTTAGGCGAGTGCATGATCAAAGGATGGATAATATGGAGCAAATGATGGAAAAGATGGTTGCAGTTATTTTACCTTCATATGGTGAAGAGTTGGAGCAAGCTAGCGCGGTCTTTCCAAATCAGCAAAGACGGTATGATCCCTACTCCAACACTTACAATCCGGGATGGAGAGATCATCCAAATTTTAGCTATGACAACAAGAAAGGTGCAGTACAACAACCTACTTTCAACCGTTCGGGTAGATTTCAACCACAACAATAACAATTCCAGCCGCAACAACAACAATTTGATATTAACAAGTTGAAGGCACAAAATAGTGGGAAACTCCCTTCTCAACCTATTAACCCAAAAGAGGGTGTCAATGCTATTACGTTGAGAAGTGGTACACAACTTGTGCAACCCGAAGTTACTGATTCGGGCAAGGTGGAAACACCAAAGGAACCTGTTTTGGAGGAGAATAGTGATGATTCTCCCCAAACTTCTGAGGTACCTATTCCTAACTCTAAAACTCCGGTTTCTACTTATGTTCCTCCTTTACCTTTCCCTCGTAGATTTGCCAGTTCCAAGAAGGCGGAACTAGAAAAGGAGATTTTAGACGTTCTAAAGAAGATTCATGTGAACATACCACTCATTGATGCTATCAAGCAAGTTCCCAAGTATGCGAAGGTGTTGAAGGACTTGTGTACCAATAAGCAAAGGCTCAAAGATAATGAAGTGCTAAGTGTGGGGGAGAATGCTTCGGCAATCTTACAACACAAACTCCCACTGAAATGTAAGGATCCCGGTAGCTTTGACATTCCAGTCACAATTGGTAACACCACATTTAACAAAGCTATGTTGGATTTAGGTGCATCCGTTAATGTTATGCCTGCATCTATGTACAATTCACTTGAGTTAGGTCCTCTTAAAAAGGCTGGAATTGTATTGCAATTAGCCGGTCACTCTAATGTTTACCCAATGGGTATTGTTGAGGATGTTCTTGTGCAAGTTAATCAACTTGTATTTCCAGCTGACTTTTGCGTGTTAGAGATGAATGAAGGGTCACCGGACTCGTCTCTTCCATTGCTACTTGGGCGTCCCTTCATGAAAACGGCGAAAACCATTATTGATGTGGACAAGGGAACGCTAACTATGGATTTTGATGGAGAAACTAGTGATGTCCACTCTTGTTTCTCTATTGATTTTATGGATACATTGGCACAACAAGTGTTCGAATTGAATGGTGATGATGCTTTGGAAACCGTTTTGACTACATCCATTGATAATGGTGTAGAGTGTGGTAATGAAGTCAAGGAAGCCCTTGGTGATCTTAATTTACTACAAGGATTCCCGGAAACTCATAATATCTCTTTTATTTCTTTACCATGCAATGATGAAAAGCTTGTACCTTCCATTGTTAAATCTCCAAAGTTAGAATTGAAACCTCTTCCCGATCACCTAATGTACTTGTACTTGGGTGACAAGGAAGATTTACCTGTTATTTTTTCTAACAATCTTAGTGAATTACAGGAGCAAAAACTTCTAAGGGTGCTAAGGAAGTACAAGACGGCCATAGGATGGACAATTGCTGATATCAAGGGTATAAGCCATGCCGTGTGTATGCACAAAATCCGTTTGGAGGACGATGCAAAGCCTACAAGGGAAGCGCAACGTTGTTTGAAACCTCCCATGATGGAAGTTGTGAAAAAGGAGATACTAAAGCTTTTGGACGTGGGTGTTATCTACCCCATATCCGACAGCAAGTGGGTGAGACCGGTACAAGTAGTACCAAAGAAATCAGGTGTGACGGTGGTGGAGAACGATAAGAACGAACTTGTCCCAACTCGTGTGCAAACCGGTTGGAGGGTTTGTATTGATTATAGAAAATTGAATGCCACCACTAGGAAGGATCATTTTCCATTGCTTTTTATTGATCAAGTGCTTGAACGTCTAGCTGGACATTCTTATTATTGCTTCCTTGATGGTTATTCAGGTTACAATCAGATTATGATAGCGCCGAAGGATCAAGAGAAAACCACTTTCACTTGTCCATTCGGTACTTTTACCTATAGAAGGATGCGTTTTGGCTTGTGCAATGCTCCAGCTACCTTTCAAAGGTGTATGGTAAGTATCTTCTCAGAATATGTTGAAAACATAATCGAAGTGTTTATAGATGACTTTAGTGTCTTTGGTGATTCATTTGACCTTTGCTTACATAACTTGTCACTAATCCTTGAACGATGTGTTGAAACAAATCTTGTGCTAAATTGGGAGAAGTGCCATTTCATGGTAACTCATGGCACAATTTTAGACCATATAATATCTTCTAAAGGCTTGGAAGTCGATAAATCTAAAATAGACCTTATTCGTGCTCTAACCCCTCCCACTACGGTGAGGGAGATACGCTCTTTTCTTGGTCATGCAGGTTTTTATCGTAGATTTATCAAGGATTTTTCCAAGATAGCATCACCACTTTGCAACTTATTGCAAAAAGATGTGGTTTTTAACTTTGATGAAAAGTGTATGGCGGCATATAATCGTTTGAAAGAACTTTTGATTTCATCCCCTATCATTAAACCACCGGATTGGAGCAAGCCTTTTGAGCTCATGTGTGATGCAAGTGACTTTGCGGTTGGTGCAGTGCTTGGGCAACGTGTGGGGAAGATACCTCATGCTATTTATTATGCTTCTAGAACGTTAAATGAGGCCCAAAAAAACTACACAACCACTGAAAAAGAGTTATTAGCTATTGTTTTTGCTTTGGAAAAGTTTCTCTCTTATCTAATTGGTACAAAAGTTGTTGTATTTTCTGATCATGCAGCACTTAGGTACTTGCTAATGAAGAAAGAAGCGAAACCGAGACTCATACGATGGATTTTGCTCTTGCAAGAGTTTGATATTGAAATCAATGAAAAGAAAGGAATTGAGAACACCGTTGAGGATCATTTGAGCCGTCTTGCTGTGGACAAGGAAGTTATCCCATTGCGTGAAAGTTTCCCGGATGAGCAACTATTCTCAATTGCCTTTGGAGAGCCATGGTATGCTGACATTGTGAACTACTTGGTGTCTAAACAAATTCCAAAGAACTTGTCTCGTGCTGAGAGGGACAAACTTAAGAGGTTAGGGAACCAATACATATGGGATGATCCATACTTATGGAAACAAGGTAGTGACCAAGTATTACGAAGGTGCGTTCCCGAATCCGAGTTTAATTCTATCTTGTCTTTTTGTCACTCCTATGCTTGTGGAGGAAATTTTGGGAATAAGAGAACCGCTCACAAGGTACTTGAAAGCGGTTTCTATTGGCCAACCTTGTTTAAAGATGCATATATATTTTGTACAACTTGTGATAGGTGCCAAAGAACAGGCAATCTAGGTGCCCGAAACCAAATGCCACAAACTTTTATTCAATTTATTGAAGTTTTCGATGTATGGGGTATTGATTTTATGGGTCCTTTTGTCAACTCTCATGGGAATTTTTATATCTTACTTGCTTTTGATTATGTCTCTAAATGGGTGGAAGCTAAGGCCACCCCGACTAATGATTCTAAAGTGGTTTCAGATTTTATGCAAGCTAATATCTTTGCAAGGTTTGGAATTCCAAGAGCCGTAATTAGCGATGGAGGTTCTCACTTCAAAAACAGGATCTTACAAACCTTGTTGAAGAAGTACAATGTGTCGCACAAGATTGCAACACCTTATCATCCCCAAACAAATGGACAAGCCGAGGTGTCTAACCGGGAGGTGAAATCCATTCTAGAGAAGACGGTGAACCCAACAAGGAAAGATTGGAGCATGCGACTTAATGATGCTTTGTGGGCTTATAGAACCGCATACAAGACACCTATCGGGATGTATCCCTTTACGATTGTGTATGGTAAACCTTGTCATTTACCCGTCAAAATTGAGCATAAGGCGTTTTGGGCTATTAAGAAATGCAATATGGAGATGGATGGGGCTGGAAAGCAAAGGAAGTTACAACTCCAAGAGCTAGAGGAGCTCCGCAATGATGCATTTGAAAGCTCGCGCATTTATAAGGAAAAGACGAAAGCATTTCATGATAACATGATTTCTAGGAAATAATTTTGCATTGGGAAGAAAGTGCTTTTGTTTAATTCTCGATTGCATTTATTTACGGGTAAATTAAGGTCACGATGGATTGGACCTTTCATTGTTACTAATGTGTTTTCTCATGGTGCAGTGGAAATTCGTAGCATAGCTACATGCAAGGAACTTAAAGTTAATGGGCACCGTTTGAAACCATATTATGAGAATTTCACTTCCGAAGTGGTGGAAGGAGCTAACTTTGTGGATGCACTCCCTTTGGAGGAGGCATAGAAAGCAAGGAGATAGTCGGGCTGACGAATTTAAACCAAGCGCTAAATGGGAGGCAACCCATATGATGAGTATTTCTTGTCTTGTATTTATTTCTTGTTTTGTTTTTATTTTTTCTTGTCTTGTTTTTTTTTTCCTGATTTCTTGTCATTATCATATAGGATTTCCCACCTTGACTTTCTTTGGACGATTCAATTTACATTGAGGACAATGTAAAGTTTAAGTGTGGGGGAGTGGTTGCATTTGCATTGTAAATTTTTTTCATGAAATTTTCAACTCTTTTGTAAAATAGTGAATAAGAAAACTCCTACTTGTGGTTAGTTTAGAGTCACATAGTATACATGTTGCTAAGATCACATCGAGATTCTCGTAAGAGTGACTGAACTTAGAGATGACAGAGAACATGATCGGGTTTCTTACTTGTATGAGAGTTAAAGTTGGATTTAACCATCCCAGTGCCAAATGAGGTGCAGACTGAATTCAGTATTATATTTGTGATCCCCTATAGTGGAGACTACCCATGTTACATCATGAGAGGCACCGACCTTCACTTCTTTGTACCTGTCTAAATATGTGCATTTAGAGTGTATGTCACCGTACGTAAACTCCGGGTAGAATGGTGTGCTACCCAACCTCCCACCAATAGAAGAACTATTTTGATCTCTTGAGTGCTATTTTATCAATCATGAATGGTGACATCGAATTGCTAAACTTACATACCACTTGTAATCTTGTTCGCAGTTAGCACCATCCACTTTATCTCTCTCTACACCGACAGGTCTATAGAAACAGTATCATCATCAACAAGAGGAGCATCACAAATTCGAAGGAAAGTTGAAGACGTTTAAGGTTTACAAGCAACAGTACAGAAATGAGCAGATTTCAGATTCAAGTAAAGCAACAAGACAAGGAGCAGAATTTTTACAAGTTGAAGACTATTGTACAAGAATGAAGATTATTAAGATGAGAATTCAAGAAGTTTGTGATATCGAGACATACAAGTTATCGAGCGGTAAAGTACTTACACCATGGCATTTGTACTTGCATTTTTATTTTTATCTTTATTTTGTATTTGTATTATTTTCTCTTATCTCAAAAAAATAAATATTGAGACATGGTCACCATTATGCTAGGTCTCTAATAAAAAAAAAAGGTGAAAAAAAAAAGAAAAAGAGACAAGAGAAATTTTGTTAGGTCCATCATTAGTTTTAATTTTTGTTTGTTTGTTTATTTTCATTTTGTATTTATTTTATTTATCTTGCATTTAAAAAAAAAAAAAAATCATTGCATCATATTTTTGTTTGTTTAGTTCGCTTTTGGTTTTGTATTTATTCAATAAAGCCAATGGAAGAAGAAATATCCATAATAAATTTTCAAGCAATAAGAAATTAGAGGAAAGAATCACATTGTCAAGATTTTACGAAGTTCAAGATTTCATCATCAAGAGTTGAAGATCGGAGACGAAGATGAAGATAAGGATTGAAGACCGAAGACGTTTCTATGGATGCTGTGAGAGTGGTGCTAACTGCACGCCGAACGGATAACGAGGTAAGTAAGCATATTCCCACCTTCGTTAAGTGGTTGATTTCCTTTCTTAGAGATCGTCTAAAAAAAGGGTTTTCAAAATGATTAAAAGATGTGGGTTTTCAAAACAATTCAGAGGGTTTTTGCCTTCCTACCATTCAACGTGTCGCAGGATTATCTCTTCACTCCTACCTCGACACATGTGTGACCCATAAAGAGCTATTTATTATTGAGAGAAACTTCATAAAACCCTTTCTTGTGAGGCAGATTCAAGACTTTCGATCACTCCGAACCCGAATTTATTTCGAGAAGGGATGGTTATTTCTCTCTCAACTTTTAAGGATGAGATTGTGTTCATTTATGTGTCTAACTTCTTATGACTAGTATGCAGGATCTCTATATCTTCTTAGCGATTTGGATACTATCTTTACGGAGAACTAGTAAGTTGGAAAAGTAAGTTTTGTGGGTATATTTCTAGTAAACCCTCATGAGATGGAGTTGTATGTATCCTTTAGAATAAGTTTCGTTTGATTTGCTTGAGGACTAGCATAGTCTAAGTGTGGGGGAATTTGATAGGTGTCTAAAGCACCTTGATTTATTATCTAGTATTTATGCTTTCTTTGTAGTTATCCTTGTGAATTGCATCTCTTATGTTTAGTTTTGAGTTATTAGGTGCGATGGAGTCTTTTGGAGCAAAAGAAGGAGAAATCATACATTTGGAGCGTAAAAGGGCAAAAAGATTAATTCACAGGCGAGTTATGTTTAGAGTAGACTAGGTTGCGCAAGGAAGAGGTGTAGAATGAACTGTCATGTGTGATCTGGTTACCCCTTAACCACTAAACTGGGGTGCCAATAGAAGTTTTGGTTCCTACACTTGACCTAAAAATCAGAGAGCACACATTTCTTCTTATCATTATTTCTTCTTATCATTAGATATTCACTTCTCACCCTCTGTCTGAAACCGAGAAGTGATGGCAGCTTCGTTCAATGAAAGGGAGAAATTCAGAGAGAACAAGTGAAATCAAGAGAAGACTTCAAAGAGATGATGAGGATAAAATCATAAGAAAGAATTGGGGTTTGATGTAAGTCAAATTGACAGGGAAATTATTTCTGTTGTTGTTTGAGATCGATTCGATTTCAAGGGCTTGATATGTTGCTACCATGGATTAATGGGTTTTGGTGAAGTGATTAGACATGGGTTCTGAGCAAGAAATCAACTGCAGCCATTAGAAGAAATCAGATTGAAAGGAAGTTGGGGTTTGGCTGTTCCTGAGGAGTGCTCGATTGATTCAGAGTTAGGGTTTCAAATCAGAGAAGAAGATATGGGTTAAATGTGGCAGCTGTTGCAGAAATTACAGGGGAGATTCAAATGATGAATTGTTGTTGTGTACTGGCGATGAGAGTGAAGATTAAAGTCGAGATTCAAATGGGTTTTGATTAGTCTTCTGATGGGAAAGTTTAGAGAGGTGGTACCTCAAATTAGGTCTTGAATCTGTATGAAATTGATGCTGCAAATGAAGATATGGGTTTGTTGGATTATTGAAGAACAATGGTGCCATGAGACTGATTGAAAAGCAAATATAGGGTTTGTAAATATGAGATGGGTATTTGAATTTTGATGGAAGAGTCTGGTGATGAAAATGAATCATTGAGAGTTCAAGACAGATATGAAGATGGAGACAGAGAAGGTTGTTGTGTAAACATAAGATGCAGAACTGAAATGGGTATTTGTTGGCTGGCTAAGTAGATGGATCTGGTGTTGTTACCAAGAACAGAAAGTTGTCTGGTGTTTGTGGTTGAGAATTGCAGAACTGGATAGAGTTGATGCAGTTTTGCAGGTGAAAGAAATGTGTAAGCTGCTGAGATACTATAATGGGATTCGTTTGAATTTGTTATAAAGCTAGGATGGAAACAGAAGTGACCCGATTTGAGAACTGGGATTGAATTGGTGGATATGATGAGCACCAGTTGGTTGTTGATGTTGCAGTTAATGAGATTGAAACTTTGCAGAATGGGTAAATGGATTGCAGACATGAACTGGAAGCTACAGACAGGGTTGTTGTAGTCGTGGCGTTGGTACTGCAGTGGAAGGAACTGAGATTGTGGAAGTGATGGCTGGAAGTCTGGAGATTTGGCAGTGAAGCACAATGATGGTGCACCACAAGATGGCTGGACATGCAGTGGTGATGCACAATGATTGTGCAGCACATCTCAAGCCTTTGCAACAAAAGACATGGCCTTGGCCAGAATCAATTCAGACTAGCTAGCACTGACTCACCCTGACTCAGGTCTGACTCAATGAGATGACCAGGTTTGAATGAGTTGATCCGAGTTGACTCGTTGACCTGACCGTTTTGACTCATTGGCCGGTGACCGGGCGGACGTTGCCGGTCACTTGAGATGTTTTCCGGCAACTTTTCCGGCCGGTTCCCGGTCAATTTCCGACGACATTTTTTTGGACACATTTTCTCATGGGCTCTTCACACACATGGTCTTGGTGGACTTCTTGGTGATGGGTTTTTGAGAGTTGACCTAGTTTTGGAAGGGAGAAAAGCTACAAAAAGAAAAGTTTTCTACTTTTTTTTATTTTCACGTATTATTCTTGGAGTTTTGGGGAGATAGCCGCGACTAGGGTTTGCTTTCGTTTATTTTTCATCTTCTTCAATTTATTTTTGATTATGATTATGATGAACTCAAAAGCTATGAGTAGCTAAACGCATATTATTGGTTATGGGATAAAGTTGATTTCCAACATGTTATTTGATTCAATGAATTAGTTTTGTTTCAATACTATATTGGTTATGATTCATTATTAATATTGTCATATGATTTGATTGTTTGTTTGGTTGAGTCCGGAATCAATCTGATTTACATTCATCTCTATTGTTAGATTAGGGTTATTATACGAAAAAGTGATAATTCCTGATTACAAGTAGCATAAATGTGAGTAGTGCTTGTTGTGATATATCCTACTAGTCACATATGAATCATAACCTTTGTTAAAACGAATTAGTGCTTTTACATGTTTGTTTGCATTGATTAGTCTTATTTCATAGAACTTATTTCTCTTAGGGAGTTAAACTTAATTGTGCTTTTACACTTTAGGTTGCTTTCTAGGTAGATTTCACAATATCATCTTTTAATGTTGTTTGTGATAAAATCGTGAAATAAACGGGATACTCTTGCGATCAAGGTAATAAACGAGAGATTAAATTCCAATTTTAGTCATTGATGAAAATACATGTTTGTGAATGATACTATCCCGTGATCAATATCTTCTCCTTATTGATTATTCCAATTATTTACTTTACTCTCAATTACTTTTATTGCTTAGATAAAAACAAAAATCCCCCCTGGTGACTAAGAAACTGAAAATTTATAACAACCAAAACCTCTCTGTGGGAACGAACTCTTTCTTATCACGTACTATATTTATATGTAGTTGAGTGAGAAAGTGAATTATTTTTGACGCATACGTCAGTGATCAGTTGTGTAATAATACTATGACACTGTATAACAATAATTGAGAATAATTGTTTTCTTATTGTTATGGCTACGGATCTTCAACAACTATGATGCTGAGTTGAACACATTCAGAATCATTGGATTACTTGGAAGTGACGAAGATTTCGAGTAATGTTGAAGAACCAAGGAAATCAAGCATTTGGATGAGAAGCTACAAAGTTCATTTATTTTGTAATATATATGTATTGATAGTTTTGTCACTAAAATTGACAAAGGAGGAGATTGTTAGAGCATTGCTCTGTCGAACTTATCTCAAGCTTGTTTGTCAAGTTTAGTTTCCAAAACTATAAGTCTTGATTTCTGGTCTACTTATAGCTATGTCTCGGATTAGGATAGAATGTGTAGTTAAGCTTTAGACTTCACGACGTTCATCGATTGAAGACGGAGAAATACTAAGGGGAGCTTGTGGAACTTCATCAACAAAAGGTATGTGGAGACTTGAAGTCATCTATCAAGGCCTACGAGAAAGAGGTCGTTTTACCACAAGATTTTCACAAAGGTCTACCCAGATATACACACAACACAATCGTTTTCCCTTGTTATCGTTAAATTTGGATGTTTGATGTATTTTGTTTTAAATTCCATGAACTTATAATATAATCATTATATAATATTAAACATATTTTGACTTATATCCTTGTTGTGTTGCCAAACTTGCTTCTTGACTTTTTAACTTATAAGTCAAGCAGTTGCCAAACTAACTTATCTATTTTTTAGCTTCTGAGAAGTACTTCCGAGAAGTCCAGAAGCACTTCTTGCTTCTGCATCCAAACAGGATATAAGTCTCCTAAAATAATCCATGGAATACTATTATTTTTACTGATAATACATGCATGTGAGTAAAAATTCAGGTCTACTGTTGTCAGCCTGAACAATGATATTAAACATGTTATTTTCTTTTCCAATTACATCACATGTAAAACCATTCTTCCATAGAAGAACAAGTCCACCAGATAAACCCACTGGATCAATGAAAGCATAGTTTGGATACTGATATAATTTAAGAATGTGTTTTCTTTTGTCTTGATTGATTTTGGTTTCACAAAGACAAATAACGTCATGGTTTTGGCATCTAATCAAATCACTGAGATGATTCCTAGTAGATGAGGTTTTGAGACCTTAGACATTCCAAGAAATTATTTTCATGTTGTGAAGACTGACTGAGTCAACTAAGATGTAGTGCAGTAAACCAAAAAATATGACAACTAAAGAAATTTTGATATTGCTACTTTTGAAAATCTTATGAGTATTCAAACATGAGATTTTGATAACTAGATGCAGTTTAAAAAACCAAATTATAAAAAAATGCCAAGAGAGTACTAAAATAAGTATAATTAAAGAATAATGAGAATTACCTGACTCTCCACTTGTATGCCTTGAGTTTGGTTATCCTTTGCAGTGATTAGTTGAGAATTTTGAATGTATTTGTTGTATACAGTGGTATTACAGGAAGAGGAATTCCCAGCTTCACCCTTAGTAGGAATACTGTTAGCAACTTTTATCCTTTTCCCAAGCCTGTTGTCTTCAATATCTACTTCCTCCTCTCCTTTTTTAAATAAGAAATTCATGTTGATGACTTCTCCATCCTTAGGGGGGAACGAATACAACATTCTTAACAAACTTCTTTTGGTTACTTTTAGTAGCAGGAGCTGAACTTGTTGAGATAGAAGATATGTTCTTCCTAATCATATTGGGATTGCCAAAAAATATGGCTTTTCATGAGCTTTTGCTAAGAAACTAGTTGCATCTTTGCAGTGCTTGATAACATAGCATTCAGAACAGATGCTAGTTGGTTGCCTCTCATAGAAAAACTTGATCCACCTACTTATACTTGCGTTGGTAATTGCCTTGACCCCTCTTCTCATGGGATTGGTAATATCAATGTTTACACATACCTTTACAGGGACACCACCATCAAGAATTGCATCTTTAGGTTCAATTGGAACCAATTCTCTCATGATATTACCAATCTGTGTAATAGCTGAAACATTCATGTGTTCTGGAAGAATAAATTTCAGCTGGATCCAAAACTGCTGAAATCCTCAATGCTTCTCTGTGTAGACCAATTTTGGAATATAGTCATGAACTACTAGAAGGTGCATGCTAATGCTCCATGGCCTCTCATTAATGACTCTATTCAAAGAATCCCATTTGTTGAATTTGAAGATCATAATATTTGGCTCGACCTCTACAATTTTGATGTCCTCCTCTGTCAAGAAAGTCCAAGTAGACTTGATAAACTTCCCTACCGTTTCATAACCCATTTTCCCTTCAATAATCGCTTTTCCAATAGCATTAGCTTCCCAGTTACTTTCTTCATCTCCCCCCTGAGTAGTTTCTGAGTTGAAAACAACCACTTCATTCGTATCTCCCAACTCTAAGGTAGCTTGTTTGAACTTATTAACAAGATCTCCCATTTGGCTTGAATTTCCAACCTCTATTTGTATTGAATTGTGAACTGTAGGTTTTTTGATAATGTTTGAAGAAAGATTTCTAATAAGGTTAATATATGAGAGATTTTCAAGATTAGGGTTTTCCAAGCATATACTCAGAATATTTTTTGCAGAACTATGGCTTGATATATGGTAACTGAGAAAAAGAAAAAGATGCGTATATTAACCAACTGAGAAAAATAAGGTGACTGACTTTCTGTTTCCATTTGTAGTCGTAATTATTATTTTTCAATGAATTTGAATTCCTTTGATGGTGGACTGCATTGAATGTTTAACTTAGCATGTTGAACCGATCCAAAACCCATCTCCATTGCAAACCACTGATACTTTCGAAGACGATTCTAGCTTTCAAACGATTAGCAAACTTCTCAGCAAACGCATTGATCACTAGCACAAACGTTAAAGGCAAAATCCATGATGGATAAAACAAACTGCACACACATGATGAAGAGAAATAGGATTTAAATTAGTTATGCATGATAGAAGTTAACGAAAGAAAATAAATTTTAAACTGAAAAGAAAAGAGAAGAAAAATAGAAGTTCCTGAGAACAGATTTTGATGAATAAGCAATAAAGAATTAGACTCTAGGTTGAAATAGACAAAACATTGTTGTAATTCATCGGTTTCTGATGCAAAATATGATCAATAAAACAAGAAGTCTGCCTCTGATGTGCGACCCTCGGCTGTGAGTCATTATCACTGTAAAAAAACGACTGTCTTTGCTGGTCTGTTCTTCGTGTTCTTCAGCTTTGCAGCAGCAGAAATGGTGACTCTCTGCAACTTTCAATTTCTCGCCTCTGAGATGTTCTAAATCCTCCCAATTCTCCCTCTCCCCCTTTATGAAACACCAACACCCTTTATATAGCCAGTAGCACCAAGAAATCTCGCTATAACTCAAGATAATTCTCTCTTAACTCGGCCTTGATGAAAAATATTTTGGGAATATTTTCTTCCCTGATTTAGCTTCTCACGCTGTTTCCCCACGCCAAATTACTCTCAACGCATCCAGTCATTGTCCAGAAGTGTTCCAACATGCAGCAGCCACGCGAAAATCTCTTGGTCACTCAATCAGGACTCGGAATGGAAAACCAACCCGTGATGCTCTGATTTCATATCTTGGGTTATCTAGCCAAATTTGATCGAAAAAAACACCCACACCAGCTTTGTTATGACAAATCACATCTACCCATGAAATTTCAGGGATTGAATCTCACTAAATCACGTCCAAACATCCGATTGAAAATATGCCAGTTCTCTTCACCATTTTCCCGCCAAAACAAAATTTTGAATTTGTTAAAGAAGGTCACCCCTTATCCAGTGGTTGCCCCTTATCCGTTACTGGAGTCCGAATAACATATGTCCTCCGGGGTGCCTTTAACAACTTTTTGAGCCGAATTTTCCATCAATATTTATTTCCAAAAAATACCTACAAACACACAAAACACCATAATAGGACGAAACCAAGTACTAACAATACGAAACATTGAGGACAAATTAGACACATAAATGCGTCTATCAAATACCCCCAAACTTATTATTTGCTAGTCCTCGAGCAAAATTAAAAAAAATAAATAAAACCGAGTTAATCTCGGGAGGGTTTACCAGAGGTGTACCCACAAAACCATTACTCCAGACCCTATCTATCTAAGCAGAACCTTGGAAGGCACTAAAGAATCTCCTTGGTTGGCATACAATCACTGACTACAGGAGGAAGTACCCTGATGCGAAATTCCAATTGTTGTACACGAGTTTGCACTCAAGCATACTAAAATTCATATAAAGTGACAGAGCTCTACTCAGATAGTTTCTGGACATCATAACCGGAGTCAACCAATCACATGGAAAGATTAAGAAGATGGATAAAGAAAAAGATGGTTTAAAGTGAACGGTGTTTCCCATATCTGTCTGAAGGCCTCTGCCAAGATGAACCTATCCTAATGGACTGAGATACCGGTCTGACTAATATCAACACAACTGGCATATACAAGGGGACCAATGGTCGATAAACCTAACTCTAGGTCAACACAACTGGCATATACAAGGGAACCAGTGGTCGACTTTATTGAATTTATTCCGGTTGGTCTGATGGTCTGGTCTTAATTCTCTCTCTCTTTTTTTTTTTTTGGTATCTCAATCACCCTATTTCACCCAAGCAAAGGTAACAACTTGAATCGTGTGCCCCACCAAATCACTTAAAAAATAAAAACAGAGGGATTAGGATTCAACGAGATATGACGAAATTACCATGTTTTTTTTAATTCTAACACCTGAGATCTGTGCTTTTATGAATAGACTCTTTAGATGTTTTCATCTAATCAGATTGGTTCCTCAACTCCTACAACCAAGATGTTCCCATCCACTTAGATTGGTTAGTGCCAACCTTAATAAGCATAAATTTCTAGGCTCTGGAGTTTATTTATTGCAACTAAAAGCTAAAAAGTTTCTTCCCCACCCTCAAACTTAAATCTAACATTGTCCTCAATGTTTCTAATGAAAGAGCAATACCAAAAAGTAAAGTAACACGAGGAATCAGTAAAGAGAGAAGTCGGAAAGATAGTACTTGGGTGAAGAGATAAATCAAAAACTAATATACAACATACAATCGCCTCGATGGTCAATCAAGGGTAAACAGGGTCCTCCAGAGGGACCTCCTCAACATCACATGTAGGAAAGGGATCTAAAAAGGGTTTCAATCTCTGACCGTTAACCTTTGAAGAACTACTACCATCCGGTGTCTCAATTTCAACAGCTCCATGAGGAAAGACAGTGCGAACAATAAAAGGACCCGTCCACCGAGAACGTAACTTCCCAGGGAAAAGATGCAAGCGGGTATCATACAGAAGAACTTTTTGACCTTGAGAAAATGACTTTCTTAAGATATTTCTATCATACACAAGTTTCATTTTGTTCTTATACTCCTTAGCACTATCGTATGCATCTCTACGAATCTCTTCCAACTCATTGAGATGGAGTTTCCTATGGGCTCCTGCCTTGTCGAGTGAAAAATTTAGCTGCTTAATAGCCCAATAAGCTCTCTGTTCTAACTCAACAGGTAAGTGACATGCCTTGCCATAAACAAGCCGATAAGGCGACATTCCAATGGGGGTCTTAAACGCAGTACGGTAAGCCCATAAGGCATCAGTAAGCCTAGACAACCAGTCTTTCCGATTAGGATTAACTGATTTCTCTAATATACGTTTTATCTCCCTATTGGAAACTTCTACCTGACCACTAGTCTGTGGATAATACGGGGTAGCTACCTTATGTGTAATACCATATTTCTTCATCAAAATCCTAAAAGGTCCATTAGAAAAGTGTGACCCTCCATCACTAATTATAGCTCGCGATGTACCAAAACGTGTAAGTATATTATTTTTCAAGAACTCAATCACAACCCTATGGTCTTTAGTTTTACACGCAACCGCCTCAATCCACTTAGAGACATAGTCTACAGCGACAAGGATGTATAGGTTACCAAAATAATTAGGAAACGGACGCATAAAGTCAATACCCCACGTATCATAGACCTCAACAATTAGAATCGGGTTCAAGGGCATCATGTTCCTACGGAAAATGGTTCCTAATTTCTGGAAACGTTCACAAGTAACACAATACTATGGGAGTCTTTAAACAACAAAGGCCAATAGAATCCACACTGCAATATCTTAGCAGCATTCTTCTTAGCACTAAAGTGACCCCCACAAGCATGATCATGACAAAAGGAAATAATACTGGACTGGTCACTCTCAGGTATACATCTCCTAATAATCTGGTCTGGACAATACTTAAACAAATAAGGATCATCCCAAAAGAAGTGCTTAACCTCGGTTAAAAACCTAGAACGATCTTGTTTACCCCAATGTTGGGGCATTCGACCATTAACAAGATAATTCACTATATTCGCATACCAAGGTGCTTGGGTAACAAAGAAAAGTTGTTCATCAGGAAAACTATCCCTTATAGGAAGGGAATCATCAGGGTAATCAACAACTAGTCTAGACAAGTGGTCTGCTACTACATTTTCTGCACCCTTTTTGTCTCTAATGTCTGGAGAAAACTCTTGCAACAAAAGGATCCACCTAATCAATCTAGGTTTCGTATCCTTCTTAGACAAAATATTTCAAAGCAGCATGATCAGTATATATGACGATCTTAGAACCTAAGAGATAGGTCTAAACTTGTCTAAGGCAAACACAATGGCTAACAGTTCCTTCTCGGTAGTGGTATAGTTCAACTGGGCATCATTCAGAGTTTTGCTAGCATAGTAAATCACATGAAGTAATTTGTTTTCTCGCTGACCTAGCACAACACCAATAGCATAATCTGAAGCATCACACATGATCTCAAAGGGTAAGTTCCAGTTGGGTGCCTGGACTATGGGGGTAGTGAGTAAAGTCTTGAGCTTCTCAAAAGCCTCTAAACAAGCATCATCAAAGACAAACTTAACATCTTTTGCAAGCAAATTGCAAAGAGGTCTAGAAATCAAGCTAAAATCCTTAATGAATCGACGATAAAAACCTGCATGCCCTAAGAATGACCTAATATCTCTTACGGTTTTTGGGACCTGTAAAGTCTTATAAGGTCAACTTTGGCTTTATCTACCTCTATACCCTTAGAAGATACGATATGCCCTAAAACAATTCCTGATCGAACCATGAAATGACATTTCTCCCAATTAAGCACTAGATTCTTTTCCTTACACCTAGTCAACACTAATGACAAATGATGCAAGCACTCATCGAAAGACGAACCAAACACTGAAAAATCATCCATAAAGACCTCTAAAACTTTTCTACCATACAGAAAATATGCTCATCATGCAACGCTGAAAAGTCGCAGGGGCGTTACATAGCCCGAAAGGCATGCGTCTATACGCAAAGGTACCAAAGGGACAGGTAAAAGTAGTTTTTTCTTGGTCTTCTGGGGAATAACGATCTGATTGTAGCCTGAGTAGCCATCTAGAAAACAGTAATGACTATGTCCAGCTAATCTCTCTAGCATTGGTCGATAAAGGGAAGGGGAAAGTGGTCCTTCCGTGACCTTGTTCAATTTCCTATAGTCAATACAAACACGCCAACCCGTGGTCACTCGGGTCGGGATTAACTCATTGTTATCATTCTGGACTACAGTAATACCGGATTTCTTGGGAACAACCTGAACGGGGCTGACCCACTTACTGTCTGAAATGGGGTAGATAATGCCTGCATCTAACAGCTTAAGAACCTCGTTCGAACTACTTCTTTCATATTAGGGTTTAGTCGACGTTGCATCTCCCTAGAAGGTTTGGTATCACTCTCTAAATAGATCTGATGCATACAAACAGTGGGACTTATACCCTTAATGTCTTATGGTCCACCCTAAAGCTTCCTTGTTGTTTTGAAGGACGGTTACTAGCCTACTTTCCTGATCACTATCCAAGACGGAAAATAATCACAGGTAAAGTCTCAGACGGGCCTAAAACACATATTTCAGGGTATCTGGCAATGGTTTTAGGTCCAACTTAGGAGGCTCTTCTAACGAAGGAACTAGGGTAGACTTAGAAACTGGTAGTGGTTCGAACTTAGGTTTCCATCCGTTACTAGTGTCTAACAAAGGGGTTGAATCTAACAAAGCATTCACCTCATTAATCACATTATCATCATCGAAATCAATCCCAAAGTGAGCTAGGCATTTCTCTAACGGATCTTCTAACAAAGTGTTTGGTAATGACTCCTCGACTAATGTTCCTATCATGTTACCTCTTCTATGCTCGAGTCATCTAGTTCAGAGGGTAGCTTACTAATGAAACGTTCAGCTCAATAGTCATATTACCAAAAGACAAATTCATAATACCAGTTCGACAATTAATGATCGCATTGGATGTTGCTAAAAATGGGCGACCTAAAATCACTGGTATCTGGTTCTCTGGGTCAGGGACAGGTTGGGTATCTAGGATAACAAAATCCACTGGATAAATAAACTTTTCGACCTCAATAAGAACATCCTCGATCACACCACGAGGAATTTTAACGGACCTATCAGCTAACTGAAGTGTCATCTGGGTAGGTTTCGTATCACCAAGTCCTAGCTTGAGGTACACATGGTATGGAAGTAAATTCACACTGGATCCTAAGTCAAGCAACGCTTTCTCAACACGGTATTTACCTATTGTGCAAGAAATGGTAGGGACCCTGGGTCATTATACTTAGGAGTAGTGGTATTCTGAATAATAGAACTCACGTGACTAGCTAGAAAGGCTTTCTTCTGGACATTAAGCTTTCGCTTTCGCGTACACATATCCTTGAGGAACTTGGCATAAGAGGGAATCTGCTTAATTGCATCTAGAAGTGGAAGGTTGATAGTTACCTGCTTAAAAACCTCCAATATATCATTAAAATTGGACTCCCTCTTAGTTGGAACTAGAAGCTGTGGGAATGAGGCTCTAGGAACAAAGTCGGGCTCAATATGACCCTCATTGGTCTCTTTAGAGACTTTATCAGTCTCCTCAGTTTCTGGTTCAGAAGGGTGAACTACAGCATGTTCACTATCAGGCATGGAAACCTTGTTGTCTATCACTCTACCACTCCTAAGGGTTTTAATAGCATTCACATGATCAGATGGTCTTTCACCTCTTTCATTAATTCCTCTAGGGTTGGGTTGAGTCTGACTAGGAAACTTACCTCTTTCTCTTAAAGACTCATTTATCTGACTAACCTGGTTTTTCTACTCGGAAATAGCCTGAGAGTTAGCCTGACCTATTCTCTTATTTTCTTCTGAACCTTGAGCAACAGATTGCTGAAACTGCACATTATAACGAGTTAACAAAGCAAGACACTCTTCTAAACTCATAATCTTCTTATCCGAAGGGTTCTGAAACTGTGCCGGAGCTGAAGGATTCTTAGTATAGCCAAAACCTGGGGGAACCTGAGCATTACTAGACTAACCTTGATTCTGGCCCTTGGACCAAGAAAGGTTTGGATGGTTTCTCCAGCCAGGGTTATAGGTTTCTGAATATGGGTCAAACTTCTGTCGGTTATCAAACCTAGTGTTGTTATAAAGAGCATTGACTTGCTCTTCAACAGCAAGGCCTTCCCAAAAGGGCTCATTTCTTCCACTACTACCACTAGAATGACCTAATTCTAAGACTTCTAACCTTTTGGATATAGCTGCTATTTTGGCATCTGACTCATAAGTTCCTTCTACTCTATTAACATTTCCTCTACTTAGAAGAATTGTTTTCTGGGTTTCCCTACTATTTTCCCATTGTTGGGTCTTATCGGCGATTTCATTCAAAAATGTCATCGCTTCATTAACAGTTTTATTCTCAAACCCACCTGTGCTTAAGGACTCAACCATGGTTGTTGAATAATATAAACCCTCGTAGAGGATCTGAACTAACCTAACCTTCTCCAAACCATGATGAGGACATTGAGATATCAAGTCATTGAACCTTTCTAAGTACCTATATAAAGATTCTCCCTCTTGTTGGGAAAAAGTACAGATTTGTGTCCTAATAGACGATGTTTTATGCCTTGGGAAAAACTTATGTATAAAGGCAGAAGTAAGTTGGTCATAGGTTTTAATTGACTCAGAGGCCAAACTATACATCCAAGATTTGGCTTTATCTTATAAGGAAAGGGGGAATAACCTAAGTTTCAACGCATCATCACTTAGGTTTTTAATTTTCAGAGTGCTACAAACTTCCTCAAATTCCCTAACATGAAAATAGGGGTTCTCATTCTCTTTTCATAAAAACATTGGGAGCATCTGTAAAGTCCCAGGTTTCAGTTCATAATTTTCCTCAGTTTCAGCTAACTTGATACAAGACGGACGAGAGGTCCTAGTTGGGTTTAACAAAGCTTTCAAAGTTGCCATTTCTGGCACTACCAAAGGACTAGGAGTACTTTCTTCACTAATTGTCAAGTTTTCAAAGCTGAAATTTCTAAAGACAGGGCTCTCAAAAGAAGAGTCTTCGAGCTCCCCGCCTTCACAAGAAGAACTACTAGGTTTGTCACTAATCAAACGACCTAGAGTGTTTCTTTTCCAAGCCCGCTCTCTAATGACCTCGGGCATACACTAGAAAAACAAAAATACAAAGAAAAATCCTAAAAGGAAGGGAATATCTAAGAAAACACAAACAAGGCTGACTCCACCACAACAAACCTACTGATTTCTAGCAAAAAAAAAGCATGATGGCTCCACTTAGATTGTTTCTAGACCAGCTTCTAATCCTTCGAAAGGGAATTCGTTACAATTTAAGAAAACCCCTCTGGAATCAATCCGAGTCAAAGTAAGTTGAATAGAGGCGAGGGGAGCTCAGTGGATCTTTGATACCCAAGGCCTCACCAGTATTACAAGGCGGCGCAGTCACGCATTCAACTCACATAAACCATCATGAACTTCGAAGTATGCTTAAAAGGGTAACCAATATTTTTCGAACGACTTTCCTACTAAGCTCGTTACCCTATAGGTCTCGTTCTATTCCAAATTTTAAAGCTTAGTTTCGCGATAAGTATCGTTTTCCTAAGGCGGGCAAGAAGAGAACGGTGATGAAATCCGAACCCTTATCTTGTATGGCCAGTCCTTGCCCTTTACTAGGAAATTAAAGCAGTCGTATTCAGTTCCTCGACATATATGCAAACGAAGGAATACAGTAACTCGCTAGCAGGGGATTCGCGAGTGTTTCGACAAACTTACCTCCCGTTCCAGACGGGGGATGAACCGTTGTAGTCGACTCGGGCCACGACTCCTTTGTCATGTGCGAACCTGAGGGGCCGAGGCGATATCGTAATCGCCGTCCTTCTCTGCAAACAATTTAATATTTAAACTACCCTTCCGTAGGGTTTAAAAATAATGTCCAAAAGTTTACAGTCCAAAGTCAAAAAGTTTACAGTACAAGGGAAAAGGAAAGTCTAAAAAAAAAAAAAAAAACAATTAAAAATGTCTCTCTTTTTTTTTCCTCTCATTTTTTATAAAAAAAAAATTCCTCTTCTTTCGCTCCTTTCGCTTTGCCTTTTACTCCAAGTCTTTAAGTATTCACCAAAAGCTTTGGCAAAATTTTCTTTCGCTCCAAATTCCAAATTCTGTAAGGAAAAGACAAAAACCCAAAAACGTAAAGAAGAACAAAAAAGAAAAAAAACCTAAAAAAAAAATCTAAAAACTCTAGCCTAAAGACAAGTCCGCATCGGCGGCGCCAAAAATTGATGTGACTCAATAATGTTGTAGTAAAACGGTTCGTTGAGACTTGTGAAAGCAAAAGAATTTAGACTTAAAAATTAAAGAAAACTTAACTCAAAATTTGATTTCAAGATATGAGAAAATAACCAAGACACTGATTCCACTATTACACATGAATGAATGATGGTAAATAACCCAAAACTCTAATTATCTTTAAGTCCCTTATTTTCTTAACTCACAAATAATCAGGCAAATTCTCAAAAATTAATTGTATCCCCTAAGCATAGATTATCTAATCAAAGCATAACCTATCTAATTGAATCACAACTAATGAAGAAAATTATGCAAACAATTAAAAACTCTGCAAAAGCAGTGATTGAGTGAATTATAATTAAATATTAGAGAAAATATAATAGTTACCAAATTATTCATGCGTAAATAGCTTCCTCATTGCCTTGGTTGTGAGAGAATTAGCACATCATCATGTTTGAAACACGCTCGAAATTCATTATTATTGCTCAAAAATGGTTTACAAATGATGAAAAGGGAGAAATATAATGAAAACCGGGTTTGTAACAGTTATATGTGTTACAAACCAGAACGACCCACAGTATGTGTCACTGATACTGTAGCAAATAAGTCTGCCTCTGATGTGCGACTCTCGGCTGTGAGTCGTTATCACTGTAAAAAAACGACTGTCTTTGCTGGTCTGTTCTTCGTGTTCTTCAGCTTTGCAGCAGCAGAAATGGTGACTCTCTGAAACTTTCAATTTCTCGCCTCTGAGATGTTCTAAATCCTCCCAATTCTCCCTCTCCCCCTTTATGAAACACCAGCACCCTTTATATAGCCAGTAGCACCAAGAAATCTCGTTATAACTCAAGATAATTCTCTCTTAACTCGGCCTTGATGAAAAATATTTTGAGAATATTTTCTTCCCTGATTTAGCTTCTCACGCTGTTTCCCCACGCCAAATTACTCTCAACGCATCCAGTCATTGTCCAGAAGTGTTCCAACATGCAGCAGCCACGCGAAAATCTCTTGGTCACTCAATCAGGACTCGAAATGGAAAACCAACCCGTGATGATCTGATTTCATATCTTGGGTTATCTAGCCAAATTTGATCGGAAAAAACAACCATACCAGCTTTATTATGACAAATCACATCTACCCATGAAGTTTCAGGGATTGAATCTCACTAAATCACGTCCAAACATCCGATTGAAAATCTGCCAGTTCTCTTCACTATTTTCCCGCCAAAACAAAATTTTGAATTTGTTAAAGAAGGTCACCCCTTATCCAGTGGTCACCCCTTATCCGTTGCTGGAGTCCGAATAACATATGTCCTCCGGGGTGCCTTTAACAATTTTTGGAGCCGAATTTTCCATCAATATTTATTTCCAAAAAATACCTGAAAACACACAAAACACCATAATAAGGACGAAAACAAGTACTAACAATACGAAACATTGAGGACAAATTAGACACATAAATGCGTCTATCATAGATTCACTGTCATTTTTATCTTACGTTTGAAATTAAAAAAAGGAATGTGGTTATAGAATTAAAGTTGATGTACATGTTATTTTCAATGAAATCTAGGGAAAAAATCTTCAATTTGAACTAATATTATAAGTTCTTAATAAAAAAAAGTGTAAGTTCACGATTATCAAAACAAGTGGGACGGATCAGTGGTCTAAAGGTAGCTAAGAGGAGTAGAGGAAGGAAGTTTGAATCTCATGAGCGTTTTTTTTTTGTTAATTAGAGAAAATTGATTGGTCAAATAAAAATCAAATTTCAAGATTCAAATAAGATTCGATTCCAAACTAAGAGTTGGATCCATTTAAAAAAGATTGACACGACCGTACGAATCTAATACCTATGCATATAATCTTTATTTTGAGAAGTATAACCTAGAAAAATGCATTTGGTACTCCTATGTTGCAACTTATTGGACATATAAGGCTTGAACTAGGGAAAACATAGACAACCAAAATATTTTAGACAATGATAGTCTGGTTGTTTGTGAATTTTTTTTACATAAGGAGAGATGGAATTCAGTGACCTAGTTGGTAATCTATTGGTTGTGTAATGAGCAGTAGACAAGGCATCAAACTAATATGAGAGAGGAAGTGATGCCTGAATAAGAAAAGTTCTTGTGATGTCAAGAAGATGTTTGTGTTAGGATTCAACAACACCATTCTGTTCAGGTGCTGGAGGACAAGTGAATTCATGAGCAATTCCATGAGAAGACATAAACAGATTAATCTCATGGTTCAAAAACTCAACACCACCATCAGTTCTTATGGTGGTGTTGATGGATGCAGGACTTACATCTGTCTACAGAGTTGATGGGTACAGGACCTCAAACATCAAGCTGCAATAATTGTAAATCAAATATGAAAAGACGAGGGTACTCAAATATACCACAATCTTTTATTTTGATAACAACCTATGCAAAACCCACTGGGTATAAACCTCTTGGAGATACAATCACTCAAAGAATATTTCAACACAGTGTCCACTTGAAATAGGGTTAGTCCGGACTGGACTAACTTGTGAATAAATATCAAAGTCAAGTGGAGAAATCCAATACACTTTGTGTGATAGTTTATGGATATGAAATCGAGACAATATAACAACAAAGTGATCACTTGATAAAAGGTACGAAAATAACCGAAACTAATGGGATCAGTATCAAGTGTCTTGTTAACGTACAAAGTGCAATTTACTCTAATTATAATAAAACAATTATAATACGGAAATTAAAAGTAAATGGCACAACAATATTTTGTTAACGAGGAAACCACAAATGCAGAAAAACCCATGGACCTTGTCCAGATTTGAATACTCTCAGGATTAAGCCGCTACAAAAAATCTAAACCAACTTCATATAGTTGAGACCAAGCAACTAAACCTATAGTTCACCTAGTTCCGTCTGTATCCCTGCGCCTCCAACTTGCAATAAGTCACGCACTTGGAACAATTCCTTTGGTTCGTATTCCAAACAGTAAAGGAACAACAAATCTGTTCGGTAAAAACTCTTTTCAAACAAGTGATATGAGTTTGAAAAAAGGCTCTTCTGTTTATCCCATTAAACTCCTTTGTCAGGTTCGTAGATCTATCTCAATACAAGTACCAAAGTAATGGTCTAGATTTTGCAATCAATACTTCTTAGTCACAAAGACAATATATTGATGCCGATCTACTCAACTAATCAATTAAGATTATCACAAAGATAAATCGATTATAGTTCGATCCCCAGCCGATCAAGTTTTGTGCACACCAAATATTATGAACTCAAACAAGCAATATTCTTTGTCTTAAAATCTCTTAAATCTTCAATAAACACCTGCACACAATCAACTTAAGTATCTTATGATCAACCAGACACAAAACGGAGTCTGTTAACAATGGATTATCACAAGACGTCTTTAGATCTACAAACAGTCTAAAGATCCCCGTCGAAACTTCGATCTAGTTTGAGTGAATCTTATATCAGATGAGAAGATTCTCAAGCATAAACAAACTAGGTGGAATCAAAGTTCAACCACCGTTAGTCAATCAAATCAATCGAAAACTAATAATAAATTGCAATTATCTAGTTTTCCACCAACGGTACTTGTAGAGCTTTCCAGTCCCAAAGAAGCCTTTAAAACGAGTGGTCGTAAGAGATTTCGTCTAATTAGGGTACTTTCCTCTCCGGATAGACGGCTCCACCAGTAACAACACAACTAGGTAGTTTTGCTGGCTCTGAGGATTAGTTTGCTTGAAATTCAAACTTCAATATTTATAGAATAAGGAAGTTTGGACACCAAGGAATTTCCAAAACCAAAAATATTCTCAAGATATGAAATATATTTCAAAATTCGGTTTTCATAATTCCTGGAAATTCTCTGTCCAAATATTGACCGAAATCTCTGTAGAAAATCTTCAATTAATAAATGCACATTACCAATTTTTATTTTCTAAAGATACGCATTTTAATTGCTGGAAATTAAAAGAATATAAAACTAAAAACCTTAATTAAAAGATTCTCAATTTATTTCGATCCGGGATTCTTTCCTTTAGCTATTAAGGAATATTTTTGAACAATAAAAGATAAAATTTACTGCACATGTTCAAAGTATGTCGACATCTTTACTTTGTAAATCCTTTTTCATATTTACAATCTTGGAACCGATTTTCCACACTTCCAAACAAGTTTAGAATTGATTCATCTGATTTCCAAGAACTATGTGATTGATCAAAAACATTCAATTACCATTCATGGGTTTAACGGTTCTACCAAAACAAGTTTCGGTTCTACCTCCATGTGGGTACTAGGATCGGTCACACTAGTTACCAAAAGTTGGTTGACTAGGTACTAGGATCGGTTACCACATATATATGGTATAAACTTGTATTCGGCTGCACAAGTTATAGGATTGGTCATACCAATTACTAAAACTTGTTAACCTACTACAAGGATCGATTACACATCTTGTGATTAGTCCCAACCAAGTTCTAGGATCGGTTACCCAATGACTAGGAATGGTCACATTAATTACAAATATCGATCATACCATCTCAGGTGATTACTTAAGATCGGTTTCACTAATAAAAGTCATACCAATACAAAAGTCAGGCCTTGTGAATAGTTTTACCAAGATACATAAACAAGTTATGAGCGGTTATACTAAAGACACATATTGGTAATCCAAAGATTTGCAATGAATAACAATTCCAATAAGCCTAGCGATTTCCCTTTCGATTCATAAAACAAGTTTATGAATTGTTCTTCCTTTAAACGAATGCAAAAAATTATTTCCTAGGACGAAATCTTCACCCATACCCATACCCATACACATAATCACAATAGCATTCATATGATTATGTCGATGTCTTATATACAAAGTTCAAAAGATAGACGTTATACTTCGTATTGTAATTCCTTAATACTATGCCTAACTAGAGTATAATCATTCACAGCTTCGCAGTTATGTTTTCAATATGCACGACTTGAAAGATACGTTTGGAATGAAACAGTTCAAGTCAACTATTACTAGCCTCAAGTGGAAGGATAATGTCGTCGTTGTAGCTCTTTACTTCTTCACATTCTTCAAGTCTTCACGTAATACTTGTAAGTCTCATATCCTAGTAACTTTCTAGCTAACCTATACGAAGTTGACTCTAGTAAATAATCAAGCGACTCTTTAAATGAGTTTTGATTCACTAAAATATGACAACCAAACTTGACATACCAACACTTGGTGGGTTCAACCGAGCTATGCTCTAACAATCTCCCCCTTTGTCAATTTTAGTGAAAAAACTCTTACATCATATGGATAAACAAATTACAAGAATTCATTACACATACGCTTGATTCCCAAGTTTCAATAACACAATAACCTGTATACATTCAATCCATAAATGTCGTTGTTGACATTATAATAACAAAGCTAATACTCCCCCTAAAGGTAAGGTAGGTAGATTTTCAATCCGCATGTCTTTGTTATTCCCTTTGTAGTCCATATAACTACAAGTATCAATATGATATGTTACTCCCCCTTAGTCTATGCTTTACTCTTTCGTTAGATATAACGTTTAAGCACCATTGTCCTTTCCTTAGTGATACCAAATCACTTGTTGTTTACTCCATATATTTTTACCCCTTTTTGTCACAAAATGACAAAGGTACGAGCAAATAAAAGACAAACCGAAAGGATCTTACAAATCTCAAAAGACTTGCAACCTATAAGAGTTAAGCACGAGGGTTCCACACACCATTTTAGATAACCAATATTAAAACCGAAACTAAAACGTAATTTTGTTTTGATATGTTACCAAGGAAACAATTGCCCGAAGCAATTTTTCCTAATAGTTTAGCAAAACAAAAATCGAATAAGCACCTTAGTTCTTTTGCTAAATCGATTGCACAAATACAATCGCTTATTCGATAAGACCAAAATAAAGATTAGAATTAAGTCTATTTTTCTCATCAGGTTCTAATTATTCAAATAATAACTTAGACCTTTCACTTTTATACAAGACAAGTACTAGGTTAGTTAACTAGCATTTCTTGTTAAGGCATTCGATTAGACTTGAATAACCGAAACCTCCACTTTGATAAGTCTAACTAAGATCAGAAATAACTTAGTTTCTCTTATCCGGAATCGAATTGGACTAAACAATTCATCCTGAAAACCCATTTTTGT
Source organism: Papaver somniferum (assembly GCF_003573695.1). Taxonomy (NCBI): domain Eukaryota; kingdom Viridiplantae; phylum Streptophyta; class Magnoliopsida; order Ranunculales; family Papaveraceae; genus Papaver; species Papaver somniferum. The sequence goes on along the minus strand of NW_020621936.1, from coordinate 1,312,738 downwards.
TAAGCCATAAACAATTCATACAAACCAAATAAATCAACTTGCATAATTATTTACCTCAACCGAAGCAATTTAAACAAACATAGACATTAAAGTACCTCAATTGCACCGGAATTTTGTAAGCCTAAACAATTGATACCAAACAATAAAGCAAGATAACAATAGTTTTTCTTAACCGGAGACAATTGAATCACACACACATCCATACACAAATAATGGAATAAACATCAATTGTACCGAAATTTTGTTAAGCAAAAGCAATAAATATATGCAATAAAATCAGGCTTTTCTTAAACAGGAAAACAATTAACTAACAAATTCGTTACCTCAAGTTCCACATCCTCTTCTCCCCAGAAAGATATGTCATTAAGCGCAAGTTCACATTAGAACTCTCCCTCGTTGTGTTGTCATCCTCTCGCCAAAACAAAATAACAACAACAAGGACCAACCTTTACCAGAGAAAGGTTGAAAACCGGTTTTAACTAATGCGATGCAAAAGTTGAAACCCCGAAACACATATGCTTTTATGTTGAACCAAAAGATTCAACATATTGTGACTTTTTCACATATTAGTTTCAACCGGAACCCCTTATGATCCTTTGATAAAGCCTACCAACATGGGCTAGAACTTAATCACGCTTAATCAAAAAGTCACCCTAACCATAAGGGTTCACACAATATGAGATCGAATATCAAGGTTATGAAAACCGAAATCAAACATCCCATAAACATACATAGCAATAATATAAAGCATTCAAGCACATGCTATGTAATCGAAAAATTATAAACTAATAATTTTATTCATAAATAAGAGATAGTTTTATTCATGATAGACCTTATACAATTATTGAAAGAAATCAAAAACTGATGTCTATTTTTCTTGATTAAGAATTATAACATGTATCTTAATCTCTCGTGGTGCTCTTGTTGTGTACTGAAGTTTCCCCAGTACTCAAACTTTTGAAGCATGTCTTGTAAGACATGTCCGCAACCACTTTTTGTTTTTCGAGTTCTTCAACTTGTAGTTTCAAGTCTGCAAGCTCACTTTTTGTCTCTTTTATCTTATTTTTTAGTCCATCTCGATCTTGAACCAAAGTAAAAATATTTCCAATGAGTTCTTCAAACCCATGCATAACTTCACACATACCATTTGTGGGAAACCACTTAGTAAGGTCAGAATTATTGAAAGAAAAAAGACATGACTCTTCTTGAGATCTATCATAGTTATGATCAGATACGATTCTTGGGACCTTCTTCCTGATTCTTCGTTTTGAAACGAATCCTTGACAGTTTCTCGCCTTTCGTGCTTCCCTTTTATTACTCCTTGTAACACTGCGAGTTATAGAAGATATCCTTAACCGAAACTTTTACCAAGAGAAGACAATATGCCTAAGAGAAGGTTTTTCTTATTTTTGATAAGAATATATTTAGTTCAGAAAAGCAGGGTTTCCGAAACGACACAAAATATTTTTCGAACTTCTCTTTTTATTGAAAGGGATATATTCTTTAAATATCTCTTATTACTGAAAATAGAAGCTACCATGAACATGTGCCCTTGATTTTATGTGCTTTTCCCATCCAAGGTTATGAGCACGAATAGGAAGGGTTTGCACAATCTCCACACAACTAGGTTGTATCGGAGTAAGCTTTTTCTAGCTTACATCGAATATCAGAAACATAGTTCATGTTTCTGTTTGGGAATTTCTGCCCTGAATATTTTCTCTCAGATTAATGATTTTTTCTTACACTAGAGATATGATCACGTGGAGAAGATGTACTGATGTGAGAATTTTCAGAGATAGATAAATCTCTCTTAATTCTATCGATCCGATTTTCATAAGATTTTCTCATTCTAACGATTTCCTTATGATGCAGATCAACATGCTTATCTGAAACAATTATCGGAAATTCATGATTGTTTCCATTGGCAGAGATTCTCTGTTTTCCTTTCTTCTGGAGTTGTTGTTCATCAAAACAAGAATTGTTTCGATATGGGTGAGGAGGAACCTTTTTCGATAAACGATTATCAACTCTTACTTCTGATTTTTTTGAGTTGACTTTATTGAGATGAGGTAAAATTCGTCTTTCTACTGAGGAATAATCGTTCAGTTTTTTAAGACAAGAAACTTCCTTCAATATTTTTACCATCGTATTTTGAAGAAGTATGAGTTTCCTATCAAGTGACTGAAAGTTGTATTCCTTAAGATCACTAACACGGAATCGGTTCAAAGTTTCCTTTAGACAAGATTTCGTCTGATCATCAGTAGATATAGCTGGTTTCTCATCCTCTTCCGACTTGATGTAGTTAGGAAAACTACCATCATCATGATCTGTTTCAGATGTGATCAAACAAGTTTTGTTATCACAATCTCTCAAAATCGAGCAAGGACCCTTGATTTCTTCATTAGAAGAAATTACAACAGAATCATTAGTCAGAGTCATGGGATGTGTTATCTTTAGTAAGAGATTTACAAATAACTTCTAATTTTATAGTGAGATCCATATTCTCTTTGGATAGAATATTCAGTTGAATGTCTTTATCTCTGATCTCATTTTTAAGAAGATTTGACTTTGTCTTTAATATTAGCACTTTTGGAGATAGAGATTTTATAGGCTTTAGGAGTTTTACCAACTCTTTATCAGCATCTTCTTTTCCATCAGAGAACGACTCAGATGTACACTTGATCTTCGCAACTCCTGGATCGTGGGTCAACGAATTGGTAACATCTTCAACTTTTGAATATTCATACTCTTGCATAACTTTAACTGAATCAGACATAGATTCAATTCTTATAGGTTGGATCGCACCAAACACATATTGTTAGATCTTTTCGTGTTTGCCTGCTCTGACACCAATGGAAAAGACGAGGGTACCCAAATATACCACAATCTTTTATTTTGATCACAACCTATACAAGATCCACTTTGTATAAACCTCTTGGAGATACAATCACTCAAGGAATATTTCAACACAGTGTCCACTTGAAATAGGGTTAGTCCGGACTGGCCTAACATGTGAATAAATATCAAAGTCAAGTGGAGAAATCCAATACACTTTGTATGATAGTCTATGGATATGAAATCGAGACAATATAACAACAAAGTGATCACTTGATAAAAGGTATGGAAATAACTAAAACCAATGAGATCAATATCAAGTGCCATGTTAACGTACAAAGTGCAATTTATTCTAATTATAATAAAACAATTATAATGCGGGAACTAAAAGTAAACGGCACAACAAGATTTTGTTAACGAAGAAACCGCAAAGGCAGAAAAACCCCGAGACCTTGTCCATAATTGAATACTCTCAGGATTAAGCTGTTATACAAAATCTAAACCAACTTCGTATAGTTGATACCAAGCTACTAAACCTATAGTTCACCTAGTTCCGTCTGTATCTGTAAGAGCAATGCTCCGCCGATCGAACTAGCAAGCGTTGCTATCTCAAGCTTGTTATCAAGTTTAGTTGCCAAAACTATAAGTCTTGATTTCTAGTCTACTCGTAGCTAAGTCTCGGCCTAGGATAAAAAGTGTAGTTGAGCTCTAGACTCCATGGCGATCATCATACAAAGACGAAGAACTACTCAAGGAACTGGCGGAACTTCATCGACTAAAAGGTATGTAGAGATTTGAACTTATCTATCGATCAAAATTCTATCTACTCTATCTCTTATCTTGAGACAAAGGTCGTATTGCTATACAGACTATGACTATACACATTTGCTATTTTGAGCCGAGTTTATCTCTCCTATCTATTTCTCGAAATATGTGTTGGTAAGCTTTCGCTTTGGCCAAGTTTATCTTTACTAGTGACGAAAGTCATATTAGTTTCAATTACTTGAAAATCGCTTTGACGAGAAATAGCTTGTGAACAACAACTATATAACGTCCTCTAAGAATGTTTCAATGATTGAAATGAGAGTTTAGAATATAACCTTGAAAGGATATAAACATTGTTTGATAACTCATACGTGTGTAAGTCTTATTCCTTGAACCAAAGTATACGTACTTTGCTGCTCAGGAAAACCGGAACTGAAGTCCGCGAACCAGTACATGTACTGTCGGAAGTTCACATCCCGTGAATTTCTGCTGGATTTTGTGAACTAAAAACAAACTTATTCCGGGTACTTAAGTCCGCATACCAGTATGCGTACTTAAGTGGGTTAGTTTCTAAAAACGATTATTCGTGAACTTAAACTTATATAAACTAAGGAATGCATACTTGCAAACCGTGGATATAAAGTTCATGAATTGATTCGAGTGAATCAAATCGTTTTTGCTTCGATTGTGTCTTATATACTTCTATGAGATCTAAGCAATTGAACAACTCTCTAACTAGTTCTCTTGAGTCATTTGAACTAGTTATGGTTAAGATGAATATGTTTGATATGAAAGTGCTCATATGGATAATCATTTGGTTAACTACTGTTGAACCAACTAAGTTTACATGTTTAGGTACGGTTACGCAAACCTAAATAAACGTGCATTTTATTTGTGTGTAACAAGCTAAGTTCGATCTAACAGTTGAAAGATATTAGCTTGAATCTAATCAGTTTTTCATCTAATGGTGAATATTGAATGCTTTGTTACCAAGGTAACTTAGATAACCCTTATTTGAAAGACTACAAAGGAGAACTCTAGCAACTGGGAAACCTAATCCCCACACCTTCTGTGTCATACTAGTTGTATTAGCTAGAGTCGATTCTCCTTTAACCTTAGGTTTCTATCGAGACCCTGTAGGTTAACGACTTGAAGACTTCATTGGGATTGTGAGGCTAGACCAAACTATTTTCTCTGTAGTTGCGTGATCTGATCTTGCTCTTTCTATAGTGTTTGAGTACAATCGTAAGATTGGCTTGAGATTAATTTCTCCGACAGGTAAGATATAAAAGAAGTCACAAACATCTTCGTCTCATCGTTTGTGATTCCGAAATATCTTCTTTCGCTAGTCGATTAAGATTATTGTGAGGTTATTGATAATTCTAGGATGTTCTTCGGGAATATAAATCCGGGTTATCAATTGGTTCCTGTTCACCTTGAGTTATCAAAAGACGGAAAAAAAAACTCGTAGGTATTTCTGTAGGAGACATATTTATCTATTACCGTTGACTTTTTTGTGTGATACATATTTGTTTATTAAAGTCTTCGACTTTGGGTCGTAGGAACTCTTAGTTGTGGGTGAGATCAGCTAAGGGAATCAAGTGCGTAGTATCCTGCTGGGATCTGAGTCGTAAGGAGCGCAACTGTACCTTGGATCAGTATGAGATTGATTGGGGTTCAATTACAGTCCAGAACGAAGTTAGTTTGTAGTAGGCTAGTGTATGTAGCGGCTTAATACAGTGTGTGTTCAATCTAGACTAGGTCCCGGGGTTTTTCTCCATTTGCGGTTTCCTCGTTAAAAAAACTTCTGGTGTATATGTTATTTCTTTTTTGCATTATATTTGATTATATAATTGAAATATCACAGGTTATGCGTTTGAATCGATCAATTGGGAAATCCAATCTTTGGTTGTTGATGAAATTGATTGATCCTTGAATATTGGTCTTTGGTACCGTTCAAGTGATTTCTCTTGTATTCAATTAGACTTGCAGATTTCTATTTGCTTGAGTAAGTATTGAATCGAGAAATTGAGATATAACTCTTTGATATGCTTTCATTAAGATTGAGTATGACTGTCTAGTTGATTCTCTTAAAAGTATATTGGAGTTTGTACATACAAATTGCTAAGCGAATATTGGGTGTGGTTGTTAGACCCCCGCCTTTTCAATTGGTATCAGAGCAGGCAAACACGTTTAAATACCTTATAAGTATGTGTTTGTAACGATCTGACTCTATGGACGATAAGAATATCTCAGATAATGCAACATCAGCTCAGAGTCACACTTGTGAGTTTCAAAATCCTGAAGTTTCCAAGAAAAACCCTGTTTCTGGTCCTTTGACTGAATCTGCATTTAACTGGGAAAAATCTCTTGATGAACAGTTGGATGATCTTTCAGATGACAGTGATTCAGAAGAAGGACAAAGTATTGATGAGGAAGTCTCTCAATATATCAAGCTTTTTGACCATGCTTTGAAAGAAAAGAAGTCAACTACTTGCTTGAGTAAATACATGGCACCTCTCTGTCAAGAAAACAAATAACTGAGAAAACTCTTTAAAGGTTATGATTGTGGATATAAACTTTTACAATCTATCGTTAAAGATCGAGAAAAAGAAGTACGCTAAAAAAAGGTCCGAGTGTGACAAACTCCTTCAAAATCTCTTTTTGTTGAAAGAAAGACTTGCAGAATCTGAAGCAAGATATGGCTCTCAACAAAAATGTTTTAATGACTGAGTACTCAGTCTCCTCGCCAGAGAAAAATCGTTGGAGATTGATCTCGTTGCTTCTCTTAATAAGGTAAAATCACTAGAAGAAAATCTGAAAAGATTTAATTCTAGCTCTACAAAATTTTCTTCTATGCTTGGAGCATGTAAAGAACATCGGGCTATAAGGGAATAGACGTTCCAAGTACTGGTAAGATTAATTTTTTTCATGCTAATGAAAACTCTTCATGTGACAAAATTTTTCAAGCAGCCGACAGTCTTAGGAACAAGGATTGTACTCCTTCAAGATTAACTCGCATGAGAACAGTCAAGAACAAATCCTTTAACTACTATTATTGGCGGAACTAAAGGACATCTTGAACGAAGATGTTGTTTTCGACTGAGGAATGAGAAATTTCACAAAATTCTTGCATGGATGTCTAAAGAAGTAATTAAACTTGTCTCTCATATTGCTGGAGTAAAAGGCAGTGTCTGCAATCAAGAGAAATGTTCTGATGAGTCATTTCTAGATTATGATTTTGAGACAAAAAAATTCCTACAATTGTAGAAGGAAGAATGTCAGGTGGACAACTGACTCTTTAAATTACTCTGAGAAGAGAAAAAGACATAGGAGAAAGAAAGAAAAGCCAAATTCCTTATCTCCTTCTAAAGGAGACAGTAAACCCGAGGTGTCTGCTCCAGATTTCATTCATATCAATAATCGAGTCTCGGAGCTCAAGATCAGCATAAAAAGACTCAAGCTGAGCATAAAAAAGGAAAGGAAAGCAGCAGGTTCAAGTATTCCTTGTTCCCCTCTGGTTAAATCTCTTTATACTAATCCTAATGATTTTTTCTAAAAATCTTCAAGAAGGAAAGAGAGAAGAAGTCAATCTTCTTGATGAGCAAAAAGCTCATCAAAATACAACATGACTACTCAATGTAGCATCCTTCTTGTAATATGGAAGGATGCTTATAATTCTCAAGAAACCTGTGTGTCTTGAGAAAGTAGTTGTTGTTATATTTCATTCTGTTTATGAAACGATGATCATTAAACTGTTGAGCCTTGCTCCAGTACTTTACATGATGTAATGTTTTTTGATCGTTCACTCCTGAGAATAATTTCTCGTCGATTGCCTTGATTTTCAACAATTCTCTTATGTTCCCTTGAACTAAGAAGGCCATTCTTTGTTTAGAATGAATCTTGAGTTTTTCAAGACCTCTTCTAAATTTAGCTCCATTATTCTTTTGGTCTCGTACCAAGGTTGTAACCATAAGTGCATGTACACCTGACCCACGCGGAATGTATACGAGTATCCCTAGGGTTTCCTAAGAAACACTCATATATATATATATGTATGTATATGTATCATGCTCAGTTTTGGTACATACACGTTCCGTAACGTCAAAAGGTTCACTTGATTTCTGTGTGTACAATGGATGGATGCAACAAGGAAGACAATGTTGAGAAGAGCAATCCTATCGAATTTCATGAGAACCCTGTTCTCATAACCTGCTATCATGCTGTTGATCATGAAAACGAACTACCAGTTCAGATGTCATCACAACTGGTCGGAAATCTTCTTCGAGGTTTTGAGGTCGTACGTGAACAACTTGGAATTGCAACAGGGAATATTGATTTTCTGAAAAACGAACTGAAGAAAGTAACTGATGAACTTGTTCGTGTTCAATCTTTGGTTGCTGGCTATGCTTAATGTGTTTTCCGAATCATGTTCTCTAAGAGTTGATTTGATTTTATCGAGGAAATTTTCTTATGAGGATTTTATTCTTGTTTTTTAAGAAGAATAACTAGAGTTTGGAATATCTATTATTGTGATTACACATAGCTATGTACAACGTTTTCATCTTCATTGTTTTTAGGTTTATTTGTTTAAATTCTAAAATTGTTTGGAAGATGATTTTTGCAGTATTAATCTTTATGGTTTTATATATTGCAATGTGTTATGGGATATATGTGTTTGCGTCCGTGAACTATGATTGTCCCATACTTTGTCAAAAGTTAAGTCTTTCACATGTCGATATGCAAGTGTTGATAAAAGAATGAATGAACTTTTGACGTTACGAAAGTTTTTAAGCCTATTGTATGTCATTATGCAAATATTGATGGAAGATAGGATGAACTTTTTTTACGAGGTTTAAGTCTATTATATGTCATTGTGCAAATAGTGATAGAAAATAAAATGAATCCTTGTCTATTCTGCAGTATTGATCTTCCCTGATCCATATTTTTATGTATATACTGTGTGTCTCCATAAATTCTCTTATGTTGAGCATTTCCGATTAAATTAATCATGGGTTTTCTTGTGGTTAATTTGATTGAGTATTTTGGATTCAAATTCATATTCGTATGTGATTTGTTATGTCCAAGGAAATCCTTCTTTTCTTGTGAAAGTAAGGTCGCTCTTGTTGTTCTTTCGGGAATGACATTTTATATGGGAGAGTTCTTAATTGAACTTGTGCTTAATTACCAAATCTTTGTGGGGAGTGCAGTTGTGGAATATTATAGGGGTTATCTTGTATCTTTATGAACTCCTTGATGAATGCATTTAGCTTCGGCTATATGATGGCATCTAAAAAGTTGATATGTGCTTTCTTTTGGTCATGAAATGTCTCTATGGAAATTTCATTAGGATCCCACTAGTTTTCATACCTTTGCCAATTTTATTGACAAAAAGAGGGAGAATTAATGTGTAATTCACACTACAAATACATATGGTTTTCGGATAATTATGTAAGGGGGAGTGGTTTCCATGTGAGATGGAGTATTGACTAAGGGGGAGTGATACATATCAACATAGTATTATTGTCGAAGTTGTGATATGATCGAACTTTGATGTTGTGTAATAATACTATGACACTGTGTAACAATGATTGAGAACTCTTGTTGTCTCATTGTTATAGCTACGGATTTTCAACAACGATGATGCTAAACTACCTTTGGAATCATTGGAGTACTTGGAAGTGACGAAGATTTCGAGTAATGTTGAAGAACCAAGGAGATCATGCATGTGGAAGGGAAGCTACAAAAGTTTATTTATTTATTTTGTATTCCATATGTATTGATAGTTTTGTCACTAAAATTGACAAAGGGGGAGATTGTTAGAGCACTTCTCGGTCGAACTCGCAAGCGTTGCTATCTCAAGCTTGTTGTCAAGTTTAGTTGCCAAAACTATAAGTCTTGATTTCTAGTCTACTCATAGCTAAGTCTCGGACTAGAATAGAAAGTATAGTTGAGCTCTAGACTCCATGGCGATCATCATACAAAGACGAAGAACTACTCAAGGAACTGGTGGAACTTCATCGACTAAAAGGTATGTGGAGACTTGATCTTATCTATCACTCAAAAGTCTATCTACTCTATCTCCTATCTTGAGACAAAAGTCGTATTGCTATATAGACTATGATTATACACATTTGCTATTTCGAGCCGAGTTTATCTCGCCTATCTATTTCTCGAAATATGTGTTGGTAAGCTTTCGCTTTGGCCAAGTTCATCTTTACTAGTGACGAAAGTCATATTAGTTACAATTACTTGAAAACCGCTTTGACGAAAAATAACTTGTGAACAACAAATATATAACGTCCTCTAAGAATGTTTCAATGATTGAAATGAGAGTTTAGAATATAACCTTGAAAGGATATAAATATTGTGTGATAACTCATACGTGTGTAAGTCCTTATTCCTTGAACCAAAGTATTACTTTGCTGCTCAGGAAAACCGGAACTGAAGTCCGCGTACCAGTACGCGCACTGTTGGAAGTTCACATCCCATGAATTTCTGCTGGAGTTTGTGAACTGAAAACAAACTTATTCCGGGTACTTAAGTCCGCGTACCAGTATGCGTACTTAAGTGGGTTAGTTTCTAAAAACGATTATTCGTGAACTTAAACTTATATAAACTAAGGAATGCATACTTGCAAACCGTGGCTATAAATTTCATGAATTGATTCGAGTGAATTAAATCGATTTTGCTTTGATTGTGTCTTATATACTTCTATGAGATCTAAGCAATTGAACAACTCTCTAACTAGTTCTCTTGAGTCATTTAAATTAGTTATCGTTAAGATGAATATGGTTGATATGGAAGTGATCATATGGATAACCATTTGGTTAACTACTGTTGAACCAACTAAGTGTACATATTTAGGTACAGTTACGTAAACCTAAATAAACGTGCATTTCATTTGTGTGTAACAAGCTAAGTTCGATCTAACGATTGAAATATTTTAGCTTGAATCTAATCAGGTTTTCGTCTAACGGTGGTGAATATTGAATGATTTGTTACCAAGGTAACTTAGATTGCAAACCCTAATTTGAAAGACTATAAAAAAGGAGAACTCTAGCAACTGGGAAACCTAATCCCCATACCTTCTGTGTGATACTAGTTGTATTAGCTAGATTTGATTCCCCTTTAACCTTAGGATTCTATCGAGACTCTGTAGGTTAATGACTTGAAGACTTCATTAGGATTGAGAAGCCAGACCCAACTATTTTCTCTGTAGTTGCGTGATCTGATCTTGCTGTTTCTATCGTGTTTGAGTACAATCGTAAGATTAGCTTGAGATTAATTTCTCCGATAGGCAAGATATAAAAGAAGTCACAAACATATTCGTCTCATCGTTTGTGATTATGCAATATCTTCTTTCGCTAGTCGATTGAGATTATTGTGAGGTGATTGATAATTCTAGGTTGTTCTTCGGGAATATAAGTACGGGTTATCAATTGGATCTTGTTCACCTTGATTTATCAAAATACGGAACAAAAACTTGTAGGTATATCTGCGGGAGACAGATTTATCTATTACCGTACACTTTTCTGTGTGATACAGATTTGTTTATTAAAGTCTTCGACTTTGGGTCGTAGAAACTCTTAGTTGTGGGTGAGATCATCTAAGGGAATCAAGTGCGTAGTATCCTGCTGGGATCAGAGACGTAAAGAGCGCAACTGTACCTTGGATCAGTGTGAAAATTATTGTGGTTCAACTACAGTCCAGACCGAAGTTAGTTTGTACTATCCTAGTGTTTGTAGCGGCTTAATACAGTGTGTGTTCAATCTGTACTAGGTCCCGGGGTTTTTTTTGCATTTGCGGTTTCCTCGTTAATAAAAATTCTGGTGTATGTGTTGTTTCTTTTCCGTATTATATTTGGTTATATAATTGAAATATCACAGGTTGTACGTTGAATTGATCGATTGGGAAATCCAACCTTTGGTTGTTGATTGAAATTGATTGATCCTTGAACATTGGTCTTTGGTACCGTTCAAGTGATTTCTCTTGTATTCAATTGGACTCGCAGATTTCTATTTGCTTGAGTAAGTATTGAATCGAGAAAGTGAGATATAACTCTTTGAGATACTTTCATTAAGATTGAGTATGACTGTCTAGTTGATTCTCTTAAAGGTATATTGGAGTTTGTCCATACAGATTGCTAAGCGAAATATTGGGTGTGGTTGTTAGACCCCCGCTTTTTCAGTATCCCTGCGCCTCCAACTTGCAATAAGTCACGCACTTGGAACAATGCCTTTGGTTCGTATTCCAAACAGTAAAGGAACAACAAATCTGTTCGGTAACAACTCTTTTCAAACAAGTGATATGAGTTTGACAAAAGGCTCTTCCGTTTATCCCAATAAACTCCTTTGTCAGGTTCTTAGATCTATCTCAATACAACTACCAAATTAATTGTATATATTTTGCAATCAATACTTCTTAGTCACAAAGACAATATATTGATGTCGATCTACTCAACTAATCAATCAATATTATCACAAAGATAAACCGATTATAGTTGTATCCCCAGCCGATCATGTTTTGTGCATACCAAAGATTATGAACTCAAACAAGAAATCTTCTTTGTCTTCAAATCTTCTTAGATCTTCAATAAACACCTATACAATTAACTTGAATATCTAGTGATCAATCACACACAGAACGAAGTCTGTTAACAATGGATTATCACAAGACGTCTTTAGATCTACAAAAAGTATAAAGATCCCCGTCGAAACTTCGATCTAGTTTGAGTGAATCTTATATCAGTAGAGAAGATTCTCAAGCATAAACAAACTAGGTGCAATCAAAGTTCAACCATCGTTAGTCAATCAAATCATCGAAAACTAATATCAAACTGCAATTATCTAGTTTCCCACCAACGGTACTCGTAAAGCTTCCCAATCCCAAAGAAGTCTTTAAAACGAGCGATCGTAAGAGATTTCGCCTAATTAAGGTACTTTCCTCTTCGAATAGACGGCTCCAACAGTAACAACACAACTAGGTAGTTTTGCTGGCTCTGAGGATTAGTTTGCTTGAAATGCAAACTTCAATATTTATAGACCAAAGAAGGTTGGACACCAAGGAATTTCCAAAACCGAAAATATTCTCAAGATATGCAATATATTTCCAAATTCGGTTTTCATAATTCCTGGAAATGCTTTGTCCAAATATTGACCGAAATCTCAGTAGAAAATCTCCAATTAGTAAATGCACATTACCAATTTTTATTTCCTAAAGATATGCATTTTAATTGCTGGAAATTAAAAGCATATAAAACTAAAAACCTTAATTAAAAGATTCTCAACTTGTTTCGATCCGGAATTCTTTCCTTTAGCTATTAAGGAATATCTTTGAACAATAAATGATAAGAGTTAGTGCATATGTTCAAAGTATGTCGACATCTTTACTTTGTAAATCCTTTTTCATATTTACAATTTTGGAACTAATTTGCCACACTTCCAAACAAGTTTAGAATTGGTTCATCTGATTTCCAAGAACTATGTGATAAATCAAAACGTTCAATCACCATTCATGGGTTTAACGGTTCTACCAAAACAAGTTTCGGTTCTACCTCCATGTGGGTACTAGGATCGGTCACACTAGTTACCAGAAGTTGGTTGACTAGGTACTAGGATCGATTAACACATATATATGGTATAAACTTGTATTCCGTTGCACAAATTATAAGATCGGTCACACCAATTACTAAAACTTGTTAACCTACTAAAAATATATGAAAATGCGGGGGTCTAACAACCACACCCAACAATTCGTTTGGAAATCTGAGAGGACTTCCTCTAATACACTTTCTAGAGAATCAACTAGACAGTCTGACTCAATCTAGAATAAAGTATATCAAAGAGTTTAATATCTCTAACTCTTAATTCAATCCGAAATCAACAAATAGAAATCTGCAAGCCCAATTGAATAAAAGAGAATTACTTGAATGGTACCAAAGACCAATATTCAAGTGTCAATCAATGTAAATCAACAACCAAAGGTTGGATATTCTAATAGATTTATCTTAACACACAACCTGTGATATTTCAATTATATAACAAAATATAATGCGGAAAAGAAATAAAACAGACACCAGAATTTTGTTAACGAGGAACCGCAAATGCAGAAAAACCCCGGGACCTAGTCCAGTTTGAATCGTATTAAGCCGCTACAGACAATATCCTAATACCAATTAACTTCGGACTGGACTGTAGTTGAACCCTAATCAATCTCACACTGATTTAAGGTACAGTTGCGCTCCTTATGTCTCTGATCCCAGCACGATACTACGCACTTGATTCCCTTAGCTGATCTCACCCACAACTAAGAGTTGCTACGACCCAAAGTCGAAGACTTGATAAACAAATCTGTATCACACATAAAAGTCTATAGGATTGAATAAACATGTCTCCAACATAAATACCCAAGAGTTTTTGTTCCGTCTTTTGATAAATCAAGGTGAACAGGAACCAATTGATAAACTGGACCTATATTCCCGAAGAACAATCTAGTATTATCAATCACCTCACAATAAACTTAATCGACTACCGAAACAAGTTATTGTGGAATCACAAATGATGAGACGAAGGTGTTTATGACTACTTTTCTATCTTGCCTATCGGAGATATAAATCTCAGGCCAATTTTACAATTGCACTCAATCACGATAGAAACAACAAGATCCACAAAGAGAATAGTTGGGTCTGGATTCACAATCCCAATGAAGTCTTCAAGTCGTTAACCTACAGGGTCTCGAGAAGAAACCTAAGGTTAAAGGAGAATCGACTCTAGTTATGCAACTAGTAACACACATGAGGTGTGGGGATTAGGTTTCCCAGTTTCTAGAGTTCTCCTTTATATTTTTTTCAAATCAGGGTTTGCAATCCAAGTTACCTTGGTAAGAAAGCATTCAATATTCACCGTTAGATGAAAAACCTGATTCAACAAAGCTAATATCTTTCAACCGTTAGATCGAACTTAGCTTGTTACACACAAATGAAACGTACCCTCATTTAGGTTTATGTAACCGTACCCAAACGTGTACACCATGTTGGTTCACGAATAGTTAACCGAAGTTAGCCATATGATTACTCTCATATCAACCTTATTCATCTTAACCATAACTAGTTCAAATGACTCAAATGAAACTAGTTAAAGAGTTGTTCAATTGCTATATTTTCATGAATTTATACTAGAACACAATTGAAGCAAAATCGATTTGATTCACTCGATCAATACATGAACATTATTGCCACGGTGTGCAAATATTGCATTCCTTATTAATAAATGCTTAAGTTCGTGTACACTACCGATTTTAGAAGGTAACCACTTAAGTACACGTACTTAAGTTACCAGTTTTTTGAGTTTGGTTTTTCAAAACTCAGCAGAAATTCACGGACGTGAACTTTCCGCCAGTACGCATACTTAGGTAACTGAATAAGTTGGTTTTGAAAATCCAACATCAGCAGAAATTCACGGACGTGAACTTTTGCCAGCATGCGTACGGGTACGCATACTTATCCAGTCTCCTTCAACCATTTTGTATACACACAGGTATGCATATTTTAGGTTCCCGGTTTTGGACTTATACACAAATGTACGAACACGCTCCATGTTTATATCCAAAGAAGGTTACACGATTCTAAACTCTTTATTTCAATCATTTAAACATTCTTCTATAATGACAATAGCCGTTTTCACACATTATTAGCATCAAAGCAATTCTCAAGATATTGGAATAATCATTATCGAAACATTTCAAGTCTTACAACAAATGATTATATCACACAAACCATGTAAGATGTTACTCGGCGTTTTTCTCTTGATATAAGATGAACTTGGTCGAAGCGAAAGCTTACCAACACATATTTCGAGAAATATGTAAGCGAGAGATACTCAGATCGAAATCTCAAATGTGTATATAAAAAACTATATCATAATACGAATTATGTCTCAATATAGGAGATAAAGTAGAAATATATTTTCCAAGTGATAGATGAGTTTAAGTCTCCACGTACCTTTTGTCGATGAAGTTCCACAAGCTCTCCTTAGTAGATCTTCGTCTTCAAGTGATAAACGTTGTGAAGTATAAGCTCAACTACACAAACTATGTCATAGTCCGAGACATCTATAAATAGGCAAGAAATCAATACTTTTAGTTTTTATCACTAACATTGACAAACATGCTTGAGATAGCAACGGATGCGAATTCGACCGAGCAGTGCTCTAACAATCTCCCCTATGTCGATATTAGTGACAAAACTATCAATACATATGGATTACAAAATAAATAAAAATTGTAGCTTCTCATCCAAATGCATGATCTCCTTGGCATCTTCAACATGACTCGAAATCTTCGTCACTTCCAAGTACTCCAATGATTCCAAAGGTTGTAAGTTTAGCACCATCGTTAGTTGAAGATACATAGTGATAACAATGAGAAAACAAATGCTCTCAATCATTGTTATACGGTGTCATAGTATTATTACATAGCATCAAAGTTCAATTGTATCACAATTTTGACAATAACACTATGGTGATATCAATACTTCATCTCAACATGAAAACCACACCCCTTACATAATAGTCCGTAAAGGATATGTATTTGTAGTATCACAATACACATTAATTCTCCCCTTTTTGTCAATATAAATTGGAAGAGGTATGAAAACTAGTGGAATCCTCATGAAATTTTCATATAGATACTTCATGACCAAAAGAGAATACCATATCAACTTATTTAGATGCCATCATAAAGCCGAAGCTAAATACATTCATCAAGGAGTTTATAAAGATACAAGATAACCCCTATAATATTCCACATCCGCACTCCCCACAAAGATTTGGCAATTAAGCACAAGTTCAAAAAGAACTCTCCCCCATAAAATGTCATTCCCGAAAGAACAACAAAGGCGACCTTACTTTCACAAGAAAAGAAGAATTTCTTTGGACATAACCAAATCACATGAAAATATGAATTTGAATCCAAAGTATTCAATTGAATTAACCACAAAAGAATCCATGATTGATCCAATCGAAATGCACAACTACATTAACCACAAGAAAACCCATGATTAATTCAATCGGAAATTACACAACTAAATTAACCACAAGAAAGTGATAAATTCAATTGGTCATGCTCGTCATAAGAGAACTTACGGAGCAACAACTAAACTGACCACAAGAGAATGATCAATTCAATTGGTCATGCTCAAACATAATAAAACTTATGGAGCAACACAGTATATGCACAAAAATGTGGATCGTAGATTGACCAATACTGCGGAATAGACAAGGATTCATTCTATTTTTCATCACTATTTTCACAATGACATGTAATAGACTTAATCCTTGTAAACAAAAGTTTTATCCTTTCTTCCATCAAAATAATGGCATAAAAGGCTTTAACTTTTATAATTTCAAAAGTTCATTCTATCTTCTATCAATACTTTCATACCGACATAATAGAGATAACTTTTGAACAAGTATGGGACAGTCACGGGTTCACGGACGTAAACAACATATCCCATAACAATTTGTAATATATTAAATCATGAATATTAAAATGGCAAAAATCATCTTCCTGTTATAGGGAATATGGCCCATGGATGTGCGGTCCATTAGATGAATAGGTCTTCCCTTTCATGTATATAAGAGAACATTATATGTATGTAATAGTTTGATGCCTCTTTATCAATATCAAGTTCTTCTCATTCTCTATCTCTTACTTTTCCCTATTATTTCCACTGCAAAACATTATCATGCACGAGCTCAACCACTAAATTTTTTTTTCTTATTCTTTTTGGGTTATTATCAAATCACTGAAGGAAGCGCTACTTTTAGTTGGATCCGTAATTCTGATTTTTTTTTCTCAATCAAGCAATAAGTTGAGGTATACCTAAACTTTTTATCATTTTCTTATCAATTAGCATGTTATCTTGTCTTCCATGTTCTCATGTTGTATGTATGTAAATTGTTTTTCTTTCTTCACATGTATATTTGTATCACATGCGTCGATCATGTTCTGATTGATTGAATGAATTTTTTAATTTATGATTGCGTATATTGTATATATATATATTATTCTAATGATCCGTCCATGTACTAATCTATGATCTACCCATATATATATTATTCTAATGTTTGTTGTGAGATGTTTGTTTGTTGTACACAATCTGTTTGTTCCTATTCGTTTCTCGAGATTATTATGATTATTATAATATAATATTGTATTGTTTGTTGTTCAATCAACTGTGTAACATGTTTAAATCTGTTTATTCCTATTCGTTACAACTGTATGCCTGATGTAGTGTAAATTTAATATTTTCATATGTTGTTATGTCATCATATGTTATTAAATGTTTTCAGCTACCATCAAATAGAAAATTTTGGACTGTTTCGTTTTTCTGTTTATTCTTTTTTGCTTGGTGATCTTCACATTTTTTATTTTATAAGAGTTTTTTTATTATTTATGTCGAAGAGTTGTATATCCTTTTTCAACCACTGATTTATTTTAATTTTTGAAAAGTTTCTGATCATGATTGTATGTACTGCATGTGTACTGTGTGTGTGTGATTGTCTTGATTGATTTGAAAAGTAATAATAAAATAATTAACATTATTCTTAAGTTCTTTGTGAATGTAACACCTGTTTTAGTTATTTGTTTAATTAGTTGTAACGTCTGCTTTTATTATTTTTTTAATTAGTCGCAACGTTTTTAATTAGTTATAACGTCTATTTTAATTATTTGTTTAATCATCTGTAACGTCTGCTTTTATTATTTGTTTAATTAGTTGCAACGTTTGTTTTTATTATTTGTTTAATTAGTTGTAACGTCTGCTTTTATTATTTGTTTAATTAATTATAACGTCCGTTTTTATTGAATGTTCATTCATTTTGTTTGTATTAAATCAATAAATAAATTGTAACTTATGCACCATTCCATGTTCCGTGTTATTTTTCACATTTTTTTTTTGTAATGTCTGCACTATTAAAATGTTATGACGTTATTGTTGGCAATTGACTAAGTATTGTTAATCATTAACGGGGTTATTATCATTGGTTGGTTATTGACTATCAACTTTGACTGTTAACTGAATTATGATTATTGGCTGGATTTCTGACTTAACCGATTGACCTTTAGAACCATCAAGAAATTTGGTCTCTAAAAATCCATTTTGACCATAAAGAAATTTGGTTTGGGGATTATTATACTGGAATTATTTATTTTAATGTCTTTTATTTTGGCACTTTACGGTTGGTCCCAACTCGACTCAAAAATAACATATTGGATCCAAAAGTACTCGAGAACCATTATTATGTTTTTTGATGTGGAAATCATTTTTTTTGTGAGAAGTGAATATATTCCTTCATAAAACCTTCTGCCAATGAAAAAGCACCTTCTAGGTGGAGCTAAATATACCTTATGTTTCTAAGCACATGCATTCCAATTTTTGTGGAAGCACTTACAAAGGGCGATATGAGTCGGAAATTATTTTTTTTCCATTTTTCTACTTCATTCATGGTACTAACAAACCAGTCTATATTGAAGTATGCCAACAAGAGATTCAATATCTTCAATAATATATTAAACCTAAAGTAAGTGGTTGACATGCGAAGTGAGATTCTTTTGTCTTGTTGAGATAAAGAAATTTCTAAAACTAAGCTAATCGTAGAAACATTGAAAATGAAAAACCCCAAAGTAATGAGGGTTAGGCATACTGACTCATGTGAAGCATGTGAAAACGAACATATACATATATGAGAGAAATATGTATTATTATCCCATGTAGTAATAACACCAAAGTACAGGTATCAACCGAACATGATATCAAGATAAGATGTTATTCTAGCTCACATCAAAAGGAAAGAGTTGGGAATGAATATTTCTACTGGTATCAATGCGGGTACCATAGTAACAATCGATTTTCAGAGGGAGGTCATACTTTAAACATCAAATTTATTGGCAAGAAGAACTATGCTTAGCCAATTGACTATCTTATTCAGTTGAACTTTATACATTGTCTGCACTTATGGAATTAAAAGTACATCATTTCCAAGAGACATTAACTTTCTAATACACTTGAGATATATTTGGATGAAAATATATATCATCCCCTCTGAAACGTAACATATATTTAGTCTAAAATACTTGAGTTAAATCCCACTTTTGTTACGAATAAGGACACACCACTTATTAAATCTCTCAAGATTCAACGTCTAACTGATAGTGGTTTTTCTCCCACTAATTTAAGGAATATACACTAGTTTTTGAACTTATTCTTTGTAATGTGGCTACGATATTGGATCATCGAGCGAAGCAATGCTCAAATTTTGTTTCCAAGATGGAACAAAGATTAAAAGTCACAAAAGCTCTATATGTACCGAGAGCTAATCACATTGTTAAATTTCAAAGATACCCATGCAAGTGGATATCATATGGAAACTCACAATGATGAGAATGCAATTGATTGCATCTTTTATAGTCTCTAATATATTTGGAAGGAAATATATCTTAGAGAAACTAATGAGTCAATCTAGTGAAATGTAAATCACTATAATATTTGGATTATTAAATCCATATTGACTCCAACGATGAAATGTTGGGAATTGATTCATACAAGCTTTGACATAACCATAAAGGCACTTTGCTTGTGACATGATGTTTCATTTTGAAAGGAATCATACGTACATCACTGTGACTGAGTGGACGAGATAATGTGAAAAAGATTGACAGAATGCGAAGTGACGACATATCTCCCAATAAGTGTTTTCTAAAGTACTAGATGCACAACCCCCTTCTCATTATGCTTTTAGGTAAGAAAGCATATCACTCATCTTTCAAAGTCTTCAGTAAAACAGGATCGAGACCATCCTAAGATGCAAATGGTAAATATTAAAAGAAAACAAGGTGAAATTTAGAAAAATATAATGCGGACCATTAAAGTGACTTATGGCTCTGGTGAATGTTTTGACATTTTGGACTAATTATAGTTCCCAAGAAATTTGCGTTTGGAAAACTACTAGCACATATTTTACATGTAAGGACTCACCACCCCTTGTATTAGCTAGAGAGTATACATCAAAAGGACTTGATGGTTACTCCATGTTTAATAGGATCAATGTAGATCATCCTATACCCCATGGTCTCGCAAAGGCTATCATCAAATGTTACAGATGGTGCCTAAGGCATGGTTATGCGTACAAACCTACCTTTAACTGCTTGGGGAATATGCAATATTACATGCATCTTTACTTAATTCGTTTTAGAACCCAATGTTAGTCAACCTTTTTTGCGTACCAGTTGGTAACTGGATTTAAGCCTGACATTCGTGTTCTTACGCATTTTTGGTTGCACTATATATGTGTCATTACGACTCCACATCGTACTATGATGGGTCTTCAAAACTGTTAAGTAATTATGTTGGAAATGAGTTCCCAATAATTATCCGCATTTTAAACCTTTTTGGCGGGAGATCTCTTACCGCTAGATTTGCGGGTTGTCATTTTAATGAGACAGTTTTCCCGTCGTTAGGGGGAGATAAGAAAAAGTATTTTCTAAGGGAACGACAGGAATTGTCGTGGTGTGTTCCCACTGTGTCTCATATTGATTCTTGTACTCCACAAATGTAAATGTGAAGTGACAAAGAATAATCGATTTCAGAAAGTGCACTGATATCGACAATGTGACAAGATTACACTTACCATCTGCAAATGTTCCTGCAAGGTTAGAAATCCTCAATATGGGGTACACCATAGACTAGGGTGTTGTAACTACTACACTTGGTGGAAGTGTAGTTAAGGCTGTGGCTCCACAAACGAAGATGGAGAGACCACCAGGTTCGATCAATACTCACCTAGAAAGGAAGTAGATGAATAAGGCGCAACCTAATTTGTATCATTAATGAAATCATCTCATTTGATTGTCTTTGACTATTTCCATGAATCAATACTGGAGGACGCTCCGAAGTTTAATGATTCCAGAGAACAATGAAATCCTAAAGGATTATAAGAACACACACGAGTCAATGGAAATATCCTGCGAACATATTAATGATTATTTTTATATATAGTTGCTCAATAAAATAGAGCACGACGAGATCGAACCATGATTCTTATTGCTTAATGTCAGCGAAGAGCATATTTGGCCTATATAATCTAGGTAGAACTTGGTTCTTTGACAAATATACAGGTATTTGGTGTGGTAGTGCTGACCAACCAAGTGTAAATCCTATTGGACATACATGATTATTTTGTCACGAAGCATAATGAGAGGAAAGTAGTCTTAAAGTATAAAACTCGCCTTATGGCGCGAGGTTTCTCACAAAGCCCAGGAATTGTTCTCTTGTAATGAACTTTATAGTGTTCCGCTACTTAGTTAGCTTGGTAATTTCAAAAGGACTTGAAATGCATCATATGTATGTGGTTGTTACGTATCTCTGAAAGAATCAAGAGATAGAAGATATTTACAAAAGTACTTGATAGCCTTTTGTTGCCCAAATTAAGTGACTCTAACCACATAGTGCGTTTACAGTTAGATATAACGCTCACTTATAGATTGAAGCAATCAGGCGGATGTGGTATACCCGTCTAAGTGACTATTTGATTTGGAGGGGATAAACAAGTAAGTTATTTTTCCTTGCGTATTCACAAGAAAGTTCCTGATTTGGAATTGTAGCTATCTATGTCGATGGTACAGACATGATGGGTACTCTTGATGTAATAAGAGACCTTAAAAGCTATTTGAAATCCGAATTTGAGATGAAAAGTCTGGGGAAAGCTCGACCGAATACTGAGCTTGTGGTATATTATTCCACCAGTTTGCATATGTATAAAGTTGTCAGGAAATTTAACAAAGACATGCATCCTGATAGCACTCCCATGATTAGTCGAGGTTCAAATGTAAGTAAGAGAGCATTTCGTCTAAAGGAAGATGACGAAGATGTGTTGGGAGATGAAATTCCCATATCTAAGTACAATAGACGCATTTTTGTACTTAGTATAATAATGTACTCGATTAAATTTTACATCCTCAAGGAACTTGTTAGCTAGATATAGCTCAGCGCCAACGCAACGTCATTGGAATGGTATAGTGAATGTCATGTACTCAAAAGTAACCATTGACATAAAAAAAAATCCCTACAAGGACATAAAAATGAATGCTAATGAAAGTGCAATCCAAAAGCTGTTGATTATGAAGGAACAATAATATCTTCTCCAAAGAAAGTAATCAGGGGGAGATATGATAGATTATTTTCTAAGTCATTATCGATATTCAGTTTCGAAAACTACATGACTAAAGAAACTGTCTGGAACAACTCTGAAAGTAATCAGAAGGAGATGTCGACATCAGGGGGAGGATCCAAGGATATGATGTCGACATATTTTACTTCGAAATTGAAGTTGTGTTGTACTCTTTTTCCCTTCGATCGAGAATAGTTTTCCCAAAGGGTTTTGTTACTCGACAAGGTTTTTAGCGAGACAACACTAAAAACATCAAGTATGTTGAACGTTGAAGACATTACGATCGCGTTGATATTACTGAAAATATCTTAATCAAAGAAATGAAACGCGATATTCTCTTAAGCAACAAACTTCCAGAATCAACAACAGGGTCTTATAAACATTCAAGTCACCAAAGTAAAGTGTGATAAACTCCTTTTGACTGCATTAGACTAATGAAAATCGTCTGACATCAGGGGGAGCATCTAATGGTGTGTTGAACTATTTTCGTTCACCGAGGTTGCTTTTTCCCACAGGGTTTTAATACTCGGCAAGGTTTTTAATGATACAACAACAAACACCAGGAAGTAATTTGCTAACTAAGTCTATTGTCTTCCCCACAAGGATTTTGTGCCTTATGAGTTATGAAGCAACTAATCAACTTCAACAGAGCAAAGTGATCATCTACAATGGATCACCTTTACTTACATCTGTCACGTTGTACTCTTTTCCCTTTGTCAAGGTTTTGTCCCACTAGGTTTTCCCTTGTCAAGGTTTTAATGAGGCAACGTATATGCATCCAACTATGTTCTAAGTTTTCTTAATATTGTACTCTTTCTTTATTTCAGGTTTTGCCCCTCTGAATTCTCCTAAAGAAGTTTTAACGAGGCAATTAACTTAGACATGTCGGTCTTTGAAGATCGTATTGCATGTGATGAACTACATGTAAAGTACGAGACAACATGTGAAGTACTACATGTGAAGAGTTGTAATAAGGTTTTGTCCCATTGGGTTTTTCCCTTGTCAAGGTTTTAGTGAGGCAACTGATTTCAACACAAGTCATCAAGGAGAGAACAACATTTGAAGAACTACATTTAAAGAACTATATGTGAAACACTATGTATAAAGCTTTGTTATTGAACCGCACAAGGGGGAGTGTTATAGAGCCTATGGCCCATGGATGTGCGGTCCATTAGATGAATAGGTCTTCCCTTTCATGTATATAATAGAATATTATATATATGTAATAGTTTGATGCCTCTTTATCAATATCAAGTTCTTCTCCTTCTCTATCTCTTACTTTTCCCTATTATTTTCACTGCAAAACTTCCAAATAAATTAGAGTTTAAATAAATAAATCTAAAAATATTGAAGATGAAAATCGTTGGACATAGCTATGTGCACTCATAATAATGGCTATTTCAAACCCTAGTTATTCTTTTAAAAAACACAAGAAATAAATTCTCATACGAAGATTTACTAGACAAATAAATCAAAGAGAAAAACAACTCAGAGCCAATCAGTGAAGCACCAAAGACTAGACATCATCTTCATCATCGGAGACTATAAGAGTGGCTTGCATCCTATCCATGTCATCTTTGATTTCCGAAAACTTGGTATCAATCACAAGTAATTGTTCTTGGACACACCTTACCTTGGCACTTATCTTATCAACACCCTTAAGAATTTGATGAAGAAGATTCATGGAGGAAGAATCACATGAGCCATCAAGGTTGTCACATCTTTGTCTCTTGCAAGCATTCTCCTTCATACGTTTTAAAGTACATGGACGAACGAGTTTGGGAGTTCCAACAGAGTTTCCAATCGGAGCAATGGAAAAGTTGCGACAAATTTTCTCAATCAAGCAAGGATAGCCTAACTTCTTGTTGGGAGAAGTCATTGATAACATTTGATGAATGATAAACCCACAAATGTCAGGAGTTGGAGTCCCCAACTTAAGGAAATATACCAACTCCGCAAACTCACGACTCCAACGAGAATTCTCAATCGTGGAGGGACAAAAATTAGATATGCCAAGTAGTACAGATTTTATATGACCAAAATGAATGATTAAATGAAACCCAGTTATATCCGCAAGTGCACAGGTCAATAGTAATATAGATACCAAATGCGGTTCGTTCCCACAGGGAGTGTGAAACACTCAACCAACTAATATCAAGAATCAATTAATTAACAAAGATGATTTTTTTGAGAGGTTTCAGAAATTCAGACAAAAATGAAATAACAAATAATTTTAACGAAAAACAGAATGATATAAGGTTGTTAGGATTTTCGGTTTCCACCAATTAATTATGCAAACTCTACTAATCTTTAAAAATTTATTCCATGCATTTTCAAATACTGTTTCTCCGCTCTAGTTTTCTTCGCTTCATGGGTAGTGATTCTAAAGCATTACCTATCAATCCTTGCATACCACGTCTAGGGATTTAACCGAAGCACGCAATATCAATTCAAAAGCATAAATAATCTAGAAAATCACATCAACAATAGAATACCAAGCCAAATAAAGAAAAACTACTAATCAATCAACTCATTATTAAGCATATAAATGTAGAGTTTTCATAACAAAATTGGGTTCTACCTAAACCCTAACATGAATCTAGCTAGACATGACTTTCTCAAAAGCCATAAACATTTTCAAATCAAACTCTAGCTAATCAAAATAAAAAGGGAGAAAATGAAACTTCAAACCCTAGACAGCCTTTGCTGCTCCCGTCGGCTCCCAGCCGCAGCCTCCTCTCCTTCTTCTTATCTCGACTTCCACTTATATAACTTACCGTGGGAAATAAAACCTAGACCCATCAGAAAGTACCCAGGCCCAGTCCAATAGCTCACAAATCAAACCACACTTCAATTCCATGTACGATCATAATCATGCTCTCCTGTCCCTTGAGCCTTTTCCTCCACCGGACGTTCAACAATCAACGCAAGCCTCTTATCTGCTCCATCGAACCATCAGTGAATGAGTGATCAATATTCAGACCATTCCAAATTCAGACCTCATTGCCAACTCCGTTCTTCTCTGACCTAAGTGACCTTCCAACTTCAGCTCCATCGATCACAAAAGCAAATCCATCTTTTGTCCGTATAAATCTCGACTCTCTGCGAATCTCAATCCCCAACATCGATTCAGCCAAAAAAAACCCACATCACAAGCATCTGGTCTCGCTGCCATGGCAGCGACAACAACTCTTTCTTCTTCCATCACAATCGATGCCTTGAATCCCACATCACCAGCTCAGTTACATCCAAGCTTTTTTGTCGATCACCGTTCAGTCAACCCAGCACTGCCATCGTCAGCCAACACCGTTCTTCTTAGCTTCTTCCTTCCATCTCGGCCACAACACTAATACAGAGTCCACCTCAGGCGAGCAAAACCACACATACAATCAATATCGAACAGAGCCTCGAGCTACCAACTTCTTCCACCGATCAGAACCAGCTCAACCCCTCGTATCTCCAAGACCCAGTCTGTCATCGGCTTCGAAATCCAGGCCACGTCCAAGCTCTTTCCAGAACACCTTGCTTCACCGGAAACAACAGCTAGTCCTAACTCACCACGATCAATAGCATAGTACACTAACTTGTTGACTGCCAACCTAAAACCCCCAAATCTGCTCGTTGTTGCATTGATGTTTCTCAATGACCTGCTCGAGAATAACTCACAGTGAAACCACCACTTCGTTAAGATCACCATCTCCTTCATAATCACCACAATCTACCGGCCAAACCCACAACACCACTGCAGAAGACTCTTTACTGCCAACTGCCCATTTCAAATCTCAGTACAGAATCCATCTTGTATTGCTCATACTTCCATCGTAGGTACAAACTCCACTTTTCTTCGCCACTGGAGAATACCCATTGAACTCATGGTTGCAAGCATCAGTTTCTCAGCATAAACACCATCACTACTCAGCCGACCGGAAGCTTCACTCCATCTCCAAATTGCAACTGACGTCTCAATTAAACCCAACTTCAAACCATGTTTCAACTGATGCCAAAACCACCAAGATAGAACTCGATTTTAGGCTATGCAATTTCTCCCTGAACTTCAGCTACGACCTTTTCTCTGTCTATTCCAAATCGTCACCCACTGATCTCAACAGGACCATCTGAACACCATGGCAGTCATAAATTCGGCCAACGTATGCACATAATCACTCTACATTATTTCTTCTTCGTCACAGCTCCTCAACCAAGCTCCTAACTGGCAAACATGCCCCATACACAATTAAGAAACACATGAACCAAATCTGATCTTCTTTCAGGCCTTTTCACGAATATTTGAAGTGCAGTTTCAGTGTGTCCTCCGGTGTACTTCAGGTGGTTGTATGAGGTTCCTCCTATAGCTCATTTGACCTACAATTGCGAGATTCATTCACACCACACATTCATAAACATTTTCAGACCCTGAACAATACCAACTCTTGGACGTAGATCACCATACACCACCGGCAAGTGAGTACTCGATGTTGTTCTGTTGGCACATAATTCAGGTCACAAACAACCCATATCTTCGCTGATTTTGCTTGGATCTCCGATTCTATGAGAACCCAATCTTTCACGACTTTGTACCCATCATTCTCTGCCATACCAGCCTCTTAACAGCTCTTGAATCTCGCCCCTCTGCAACTTTGAGGCACGAACAATCATCACTGCCTGTAATTGTATATGCTATCGAGAACAATCGGTACAGCTGCTGCTTGGAGAAGTGAAACTCTCTTCTGCCTTGAAAGACAAGAGTATGCTTTCGCATTCCACTAAGAAAATGAGATAGAGTTGAGGAGCTGGACGTCTCCCATTTCTTAGGTTTTTCACCCTTTAGTGGACCACACGTGCTCCAAGAGTACACAAAAGAATTTTGTTCCCTGCATTGGTTTCTGCCGCGATATATAAGTACAGCTGATAAATAGAATTACCAGGCCAGCCACATCTGGTCCTTTCGGCAAACGCCATTTAATTGTTCATCTAACCGCTTATTTTTTCTACCATCATGTTTGCTTGTACTTTGTATAAAAGCACTAAAATAGTGTCATTACCTAAATTATCGAGTCCTAACTAATATAAATATGGGTATAGAATGTAGCACTTACATGTTTATCAACACCCCCACACTTATATTTTGCTAGTCCTCGAGCAAAACAAAGAATTGACCCGCTACACAGCTGGTCATAAAATGAAAATTTGAAATACCATACACAAGACCCGCTACACAGCTGGTCATAAGAAATACCCTATAAAAGACCCGCTACACAGCTGGTCATAACCCTAAAAAGATAATGATAATTTTTTTTTAAGACCTGCTACACAGCTGATCATCTTTTTTTTTTTTTAAATTCCTAACGAAAGTGCCACACCCCCATACTTAAACATTACATTGTCCTCAATGTAATTGAGTCATCCAACGTAAAAATTAAGATGAGAGATTTAAAAAAAAATATATAAAAAAAATAAAAGATAGAGTAAAGGGAACAAATATGATGGGTTGACTCCCATGATGCGAAATGTAATTGTTTCCCTATTTTCCAGTATAATATGACCTTTTTGATCCCGTATTGCCATAGGGTAAGGTATGTTCGGACGGGGTTTTAATCCGCCCTGGTGGTGAGCATGCCACCTCAAACGACCATGAGTGCTGCGGCCATCATAGCCCGCCGGCGTGGCCTGACCGCCTCAGCGTCCTTGGTGGGACCAAGGAGAACACTCTTCGGCTCAACCTGCCGATTGATTAGATCGGCTTTCCCGTCTCGTTGTAATAATCCGTCTCGTGTTTAAGCAATGATCTGTCTCGATTTTTAGACCGTATGCAATTGTTAAGTCTATTCCACTTCCCCGATGACGCCCCTACAAAATACATCCCGCCTAACTGATGATGTCCAATCCGGAATAGCGGGCCCGGGAATGGCCAGCAGGCGGCTGTTCGAGTCGGACTGGTCATCATCAGTTGTCGACTAGTCGTTTTCATTATCGGGGACAAGTTGTCGACTAGTCGTTTTCCAGTAGCACGTTCTCAAACAAGGTGAGGTTGGTACCCCAAAGTACGCTGAAAATCATATATATAGAGTCTGAAAAGTTTGGGATCAACCCAACTAATCAGTTTTGCTGAAAAGATGATCCTGCAGTCATGATGATTAGTACCCAGAGAGCAAAAACTGAACTCAGTCTTATTCGTAACACAATTTGAACCTTCCCCATCATATGTGGTTATCTGAAGTAAATATGATTCATGGATAACGAGTAAAGATTGTTTAGAGAATTCAACAGTCATTGTACACTCTAAATCTGGTTTTAAGTCTGACGAAATAATTTCTGCGGCTGATATGGGTTTAAATTCACCGGTATCAATATGTTGAACATTCACAAAAGCTTTTAGAAGATCACTAGATGGATCCGAGAAACAAGAGCTCAACGGAACAATGATATCGTG
The DNA here is from genome assembly GCF_003573695.1 of Papaver somniferum. NCBI lineage: Eukaryota > Viridiplantae > Streptophyta > Magnoliopsida > Ranunculales > Papaveraceae > Papaver > Papaver somniferum. The sequence goes on along the minus strand of NW_020621936.1, from coordinate 1,283,482 downwards.
ACTAATTGGCCCATTATCATCTGCAACGGTTTCATTATTAAGGGTCAAGGTCGGAGCTTTCTCAACTAGTGGAACTAGTCGAGACTCAGCAAAAATTAGAGGTTCTAGTTTGGTCTTCCATTTATTAGTGTCCAGCAGCGGTGTGGAGTCTAACAAAGCATTGACTTCATAAATGACACTATCATCATCAAAATAATACCCAAAACGAGCTAAGCAAACCTCTAATGGATCCTCCAACTGGCTCTTGCAAAAGCTTTGCGAGTGCATAGTTACTTTCTTTTCACGCGCAACACTTCAGGCTAAGGTACCTAAAAAAAATCAAACAAACTACGTAAAAAGGAACAGAAGAAAATCTAAAAGAAAAAACAAAAATATCTTATGTACAAAAAAAATAAAATAAAATAATCTATATACAAAAATTGGTATCAACTAGAGAGTATTTTGCAACAACTCCCCGGCAGCGGCGCCAAAAACTTGGTACAAATTTTATATAACCAAAATGAATGATTAAATGAAACCCAGTTATATCCGCAAGCGCACAGGTCAATAGTAATATAGATAGCAAATGCGGTTCGTTCCCACAAGGAGTGTGAAATACTCAACCAACTAATATCAAGAATCAACTAATTAACAAAGATGATTTTTTTGAGAGGTTTCAGAAATTCAGACAAAAATGAAATAATAAATAATTTTAACGAAAAACATAATGATCGAAGGTTGTTAGGATTTTCGGTTTCCACCAATTAATTATGCAAACTCTACTAATCTTTAAAAATCTATTCCATGCATTTTCAAATATTGTTTCTCCGCTCTAGTTTTCTTCGCTTCATGGGTAGTCACTCTAAAGCATTACCTATCAATCCTTGCATACCACGTCTAGGGATTTAACCGAAGCACGCAATATCAATTCAAAAGCATAAATAATCTAGAAAATCACACCAACAATAGAATACCAAGCCAAATGAAGAAAAACTACTAATCAATCAACTCATTATTAAGCATATAAAGAGTTTTCATAACAAAATTGGGTTTTACCTAAATCCTAACATGAATCTAGCTAGACATGGCTTTCTCAAAAGCCATAAACATTTTCAAATCAAACTCTAGCTAATCAAAATCAAAAGGGAGAAAATGAAACTCCAAACCCTAGACAGCCTTTACCGTGGGAAATAAAACCTAGACCCATCTGAAATTTCCCAGGCCCAGTCCAATAGCTCACAAATCAAACCACACTTCAATTCCATGTACGATCAAAATCAAACCACACTTCAATTCCATGTACGATCATAATCATGCTCTCCTGTCCCTTGAGCCTTTTCCTCCACCGGACAAACAACAATCAACGCCAGCCTCTTATCTGCTCCATCGAACCATCAGTGAATGAGTGATCAGTATTCAGACCATTCCAAATTCAGACCTCATTGCCAACTCCGTTCTTCTCTGACCTAAGTGACCTTCCAACTTCAGCTCCATCGATCACAAAAGCAAATCCATCTTCTGTCCGTATAAATCTCGACTCTCTGCGAATCTCAATCCCCAACATCGATTCAGCCAAAAAAAAACCACATCACAAGCATCTGGTCTCGCTGTCATGGCAGCAACAACAACTCTTTCTTCTTCAATCACAATCGATGCCTTGAATCACCAGCTCAGTTACGTCCAAGCTTTTGTTGTCGATCACCGTTCAGTCAACCCAGCACTGCCATCGTCAGCCAACATCGTTCTTCTTAGCTTCTTCCTTCCATCTCGGCCACAACACCAATACAGAGTCCACCTCAGGCGAGAAAAACCACACATACGATCAATATCGAACAGAGCCTCGAGCTACCAACTTCTTCCACCGATCAGAACCAGCTCAACCACTCGTATCTCCAAGACCCAGTTTGTCATCGGCTTCGAAATCCAGGCCACGTCCAAGCTCTTTCCAGAACACCTTGCTTCACCGGAAACAGCAGCTAGTCCCAACTCACCTCGATCAACAACATAGTACATTAACTTGTTGACTGCCAAACTAAAACCCCCAAATCTGCTCGCTGTTGCCGTAATGTTTCTCAATGACCTTCTCGAGAATAACTCACAGTGAAACCACCACTTCGTTAAGATCACCATCTGCATCACCATCTCCTTCATAATCACCACAATCTACCGGCCAAACCCACAACACCACTGCAAAAGACTCTTTACTTCCAACTGCCCATTTCAAATCTCAGTACAGAATCCATCTTGTATTGCTCATACTTCCATCATAGGTACAAACTCCACTTTTCTTCGCCACTAGAAATACCCATTGAACTCATGGTTGCAAGCATCAGTTTCTCAGCATAAACACCATCACTACTCAGTCGATCGGAAGCTTCACTCCATCTCCAAATTGCAACTGACGTCTCAATTAAACCCAACTTCAAACCATGTTTCAACTGATGCCAAAACCACCAAGATAGAACTCGATTTCAGGCTATGCAATTTCTCCCTGAACTTCAGCTACGACCTTTTCTCTGTTTATTCCAAATCGTCACCCACTGATCTCAACAGGACCATCTGAACACCATGGCAGTCATAAATTCGGCCAACGTATGCACATAATCACTCTGCATTATTTCTTCTTCGTCACAACTCCTCAACCAAGCTCCTAACTGGCAAACATTCCCCATACACAATTAAGAAACACATGAACCAAATCTGATCTTCTTTCAGGCCTTTTCACGAATATTTGAAGTGCAGTTTCAGTGTGTCCTCCGGTGTACTTCAGCTGGTTGTATAAGGTTCCTCCTATAGCTCATTTGACCTACAATTGCGAGATTCATTCACACCACACATTCATAAACATTTTCAGACCCTGAACAATACCAACTCTTGGACGTAGGTCACCATACACCACCGGCAAGTGAGTACTAGATGCTATTCTGTTGGCACATAATTCAGGTCACAAACAACCCATATCTTCGCTGATTTTGCTTGGATCTCCGATTCTATGAGAACCCAATCTTTCACGACTTTGTACCCATCATTCTCTGCCATACCAGCCTCTTAACAGCTCTTGAATCTCTCCCCTCTGCAACTTTGAGGCACGAACAATCATCACTGCCTGTAATTGTATCTGCCATCGAGAACAATCGGTACAGCTGCTGCTTGGAGAAGTGAAACTCTCTTCTGCCTTGAAAGACAAGAGTATGCTTTCGCATTCCACTAAGAAAATGAGATAGAGTTGAGGAGCTGGACGTCTCCCATTTCTTAGGTTTTTCACCCTTTAGTGGACCACACGTGCTCCAAGAGTACACAAAAGAATTTTGTTCCCTGCATTGGTTTCTGCAGTGATATATAAGTACTGCTGATAAATAGAATTACCAGGCCAGCCACATCTGGTCCTTTCGGCAAACGCCATTTAATTGTTCATCTAACAGCTTATTCTTTCGATCATCATGTTTGCTTGTACTTTCTATAAAAGCACTAAAATAGTGTCATTAGCTAATCGAGTCCTAACTAATATAAATATGGGTATAGAATGTATCACTTACGTGCTTATCACCAAGTTTTCCAAAGGACATCAAGGGAAGACTGAGATTATTAGTAGGAAATTTTCCCATATTCCAATCAACACTCTTACCAAAAAGACCAATCGAAATGGTTTCATATGATGGTCTTTCATTATTTGGTCTAGGAAGACGAAAATTACCCAATAGAATTTTGGTAATCTTTGAAATCAACTCTCTATTGACAAGAATTCTTTTTCTTTTAACCATGGTCTTGAATCCATGTCTTCATTATTAACATCATAGATGTTAGTATAGAAAATTCTTGTAAGAGTGTCAAAGCCTTCACCAAAACCATTAAAGATGTTTCCAAGATTGAATTTTTCAAAACATATCAAATCCTCTTTATGCCCACTAGTAAAATCCAACTTATTTTCTAGAATAAACCCATTGGATGAAAATTGTAGTTGCAGGAAACCCTACACTACACCACTCATATGATTTCATTGATGATCAGCTCATTTTTAGGTTTTCACTCTTAATTTTATTGATTAATTTTTGAATGTTCTTACAAGAAAGATAAAGAAGTCAAGAATGATCTCTGCTCTGAACTTTCTCTCTCTTATTTACTTGTTTCTTACTCAAAAAAATCTCTCTCTCTTTACAACTCGAACGACTATTTATAGGGAAATACATAGTGGATGACAGCTAATCTGTCCTTTATTTTCGGATATGGCTTGCGACATTCTCGCAACCTTACAAATGTTAATTTCGCAAGTTCTCTAATTTTCGCAGGACCATCACATCTTTCTCATGATCCTAGCTGACGTCATTTGTTATATTCTTCCTGAAATTGTTCTGCGACGTTATTGTGCTGTGCTATTGATAATGTCGCTAAGACATTATTGTTGCGAGATTCTGATCCTACATCTTGCCTCTTCTCATATCTTCTCTGCAAAGTAGAGAATGATGTGAGAAATGCCGCAGGTGCTTATCTTTTCATATTCCACATTTATCACACGTACTCTCTCTTCCATTTATTTCTTGACACGTCTTCTGTAACCGCTACTTTTCAACCGCTCACGTCTCTTCGTCTTAGTGGTGTTTATTTCTTCGAGTAAAAAATCTTCTTTATATATTCTTCTTCCCCCCCCCCTTTTCCACTTTTCTTTTACCTTTTCTTCTATTTTTATTCTCTCCTCTCTGCAACTCTGTTATTCTTCTGCAAATTCTGCTGCTGTAATTTTTTCTTCCTTCAATCCTTTTATTTTACATACATTCTCATACTCTATATTCAAACATGGCTCTAAGTGGTCTTAGATATGAGAAGAACTTACAAGATGTTCAAAAAGATCTTGCTGATAAAGGTTTTATACTCTCCACTATTCCTGGTGAGAATGCCAAATCAATTCTTTCTGTCAAACTTTTCTCTGATCAATATTGTGATGATCAATCAATCATAATATCGCTAGGTCAGATTCTCGCAGGTCTCCCTATTCCTCTTTATAACCCAGATCTTCCTTTATTTTATGAAATTCTCGCTCATTCGGGATTTTCGCGAGCCATCTTCCAACTAAGTGGGGACTGCATCCGTCTGATGCTAGAGTTCGCTAATCGTGGTGCTGGTAGAGGATCTCTTTACTCCAAAGAACTTAGGGATCCAAAATTCGCAAACTTAGAGATAGTTGCTGAGAAGTATACAATGGAGAATTTCTTTGAGAACTACGAACTTATCTCCATGAAGAAAGAGAATAATCGCTGGGTGATGAGTGCCAAATATTGTATATATTTATCCCTTTTTGTTGACATTTAACTCATCTTTTGCGCAGTAATTCTACATTTTATCCCATATTCTGTATTTTCATTGTTTTCAAGAATAAATATTTTTCTTACTTAATTTTGCATTTTTAGGTAATAAATAAAGTTTGGATGAATTGCGGAGCGAAAAGAGAAGACAAGTAGTGAAAAGACGGGAGGAATTACACAAGGAAGCCGCGAAGAATGTCGTGCACAAGACCAAAAGGCTAGAAGTGGGCTTGAAGAGGAAGAATTGTTCTTAAAGAAGACATGGGCCTGGCATACCCAAGGCCCAAAACCCTCACCCAAACCCATTTTCTATATCCAAGCCCGTCTCGGATTTCAGCCGTCAGATCGAAGCATTTCAGCATCCTACGGTCGCTCCTATGCCTGTGCATCAAATCCCGATGATTCCGCTAAACACTACAACACCTAACCTAATCTCGCACCGTAGACTTCGTTGTATTTTACATCCTACGGTCGCTACAAGCTGCTTCTTTCTTAGCCGTCTGATCCACCTACCATCTCCATCATTACCCGACACGACCCATCCCCCTAATTCGAAGCGCTTTAACCTCTCTCACCAACTGACCTAGGTGAGGGTTGATAAAACACCTCAAATTAGGGAGCAATTGTAGCGATTGGGAGCAGGAGAAGAACCGAGAGAGGCAGAGAAGACATGGGGCGACGTCAATTCAAAGTTTTGGTGAGTAAATTTCGGAGATTGAAAACCCTAATTTCAATTCTAGGGTTTCGGAAAAATTGGGTATTTGGTGATATAAATAGGGGGTGATGTAGAGGGGTAGAGGGGGATGATCTCTGGACTAGCCAGAAAAACATTTTGTTCTGTTTTATTTCACAATTTCAATTTCAGTTATTGCATGACAGTTGATAGTGAATGTTATATGATGTTTTGATATTTATCTTGAATGTTGAGAATGTTGTTTCAATTAGCATATGGGATGAATGTTGATGATGTTAACATGTTCTTCATGAACTAAATTACTGCAGCTAAGGCTCAGATGAAGCCTTAGTGCATTGTTGGATGATGAATTGCTAGGTTAGAGCCTTAATGCTTGTTTTTCTTGTGCAATGGGAGAGATTAGTGCTCATCTGTGTGCTTGTGATTGATTGTACTGTCAAAAGACAGTCAATGCTAGGAGCACATTAGTTGAGCAAGCTAATTTTCTTTCCATTCCATTTGTATGCTTAGGGTCTTAATTTCAACCTAGAACTACATTGTTTGTCTAGGACACCAAGGTGGATTCTAAGCCCTTAGCTTAGCCACAATTCCTTTCTTCAGTCACTTGCAATTCCAGCTCTGCTTTTATTCACTGCTTAGTTACTTTCCTTTACTGTTTTGCTTAGTTCTTGCATTTTGAAGCCTATTGTGCACTGAATTCAGTGCACAATCTCACCCCTGCCCTTGGCTTACAGCCTTGGTTCCTTGCTGTTGTTATTTTATATCATCTGCCATCTAATCCTTGCTGTGCTGCCATCTTGTGTTAACTGTTTTAGTTCTTTGTATCTGCCTTCATCCATCACTGCTCACTGCCATATTGTTTGCTTCCTTCATTGACAGCTTAGGTTAAACTTTTAAGCACTCCTACTCCCTGTGGACTGATCCCTTTCTTATCCCTATATTATAAAACTTGACCTTGTATACTTGCAAGTTTAGTGTGCAACCCCATTTCCACACCAAGTTTTTGGCGCCGCTGCCGGGGAGTGGTGCTGTGTGTTAAATTTCTTTTCCTTTGCTGTCTTTCATCTACTACTGCATAATCTGCTGAAAGTGCATCTTACCTTGCTGTGCTTGAAGCTGTCTCCTGATATCATTGCACTCTTGTTCACTTGCAGGTACCACTGAGTTGCTGCTGCTGTTGCTGCTGCTGCTGAGTTGTTGCAGAGCTGTGTTGCTAGGCCACCTGAGCTGCTGCTGCTGCTGCTGCTGCTGTTGCTGCTGCTAAGCCAAAGCCTGCTGCTGCCAAGCCTGCTGCCAAGCCAAAGCAACTGGGCTGCTACCTGCTGCTGCTGGGGCTCTGCCTTCTTTTGTTGCTGGGCTCGTGGTCTTCTGTGAGCTGGGCTTCGTTGTTGTTGCTTCTGCTGGGCTCTGTTCCACCTGTTGTTGCTGGGCTTGAGCGTGAGCTGCTTAGGACGATCCCAAAGCCCAACTGGGCTGTGCAACTAAAGGGAACAAAAGCCTAACTGGGCTTCCCTCCTTAACCAAGTAAGCCTAAACCATGAGTAACCCACTTGGGCCCCATTAAATATTCAATTTGGGTATGTAATAATTAATTTATTTTTAATTTGGGCTTGTAATAATTATTTTTATTTTTATTTTCTTTTTCTTTTATTTTCTTTTATTTTTCTTTTATGGGCTTGTAATCATTATTATTGTTTTTATTTTCTTTTATGAGTTGTGCTAATTTATGCTAGGTTTAGTTCAAAAAATTTTCCAAAGCCCAACTTTAAACCAAAAACCAAAATCCCTTGTTAGTCCAACACCCATTCAAAACCAAATCTTCATAACCCTTGTGGGCCAAATTGTTTCCGATTGCTCTGTCTGACCAACATGTTAGTTAAGGTACCTACTAGGACATGATTGTGACCTACAGAGACCAAACAAACAGACTTGTTAGAATTAACCCAGACGAACCTATCGAAATTCTAAGTTCTGAGGGAGACAGTCCAGATCAACCAGAAACAATGGGAGAACCCCGTACCCTCAAGGATTATATGTACCCAACTAGAGCCAGTCAACCTTCTTGTATTGTGCTACCCGAGGCTAATGGCCATTATGAGATGAAATCAAGCACAATACAGATGCTTCCTATTTTTAGAGGTGTTGAGAATGAAAACCCGTACCACCACGTGAGAGAATTCGAGGAAATTTGTGGAACTCTGCGTTTCACTCAAATGTCCGACGAAACCCTAAAGTTAAGGCTCTTTCCTTTCTCCCTAAAAGATAAAGCAAAGGCCTGGCTTTATGCTTTACAGCCTCAATCCATCATGACATGGGATGACCTCATAAAGGAGTTTTTTAAAAAGTTTTTCCCGAACCACAAGACTGCGACAATTCGTCAAAGTCTGAATAGCTTTGTGCAATTAGAAGGTGAGACCTTAGCTAGATACTTGGAGAGATTCAATGAATTATTGCTCCAATGTCCCCATCATGGTTTTGAAAAATGGAGACTTGTGCAAATTCTGTATGAAGGTCTAGATGTGTCCACCCGAACAACAGTTGAGTCGATGTGTAATGGTCTATTCGTAGACAAAACTGCTGACGCGTCTTGGGACTTCTTGATTGAAGTAGCTGAAAAGACGCAACAGTGGGAATCCATCCGTGAACCCAGAAAGACTACATCCGAAGCGAAGGCTTTTAGGATTGAAGCAGATTTCGAGGGACGAGAAAACATGGCATCAATAGTTAGGAGATTAGAAGAGTTAGAACTACATAAAAATTCAAAACCTTCCACCACTACTCTCCGAGAACATGTCGCTTCGTCTGTTTGTGCGCTTGTAACGATCCCAACCATCAATTCCAAAATTGTCCCGATTTGCTTGCAGTCCAGGAATCTAGGCTTGAACAGGCACATGCCATGTTTCAAAAACCAGACATAACCCTTATTCACAGACCTACAATCCAGGATGGAGAAACCACCCTAACTTTTCATGGTCCAAAGGCCCCACTCAGGGAGGACCATCTCAACCCAATCAGAGCTATCAAAACAATCAGGGATATCAGAACAATCAAGGTTATCAACACCCGAGAAACCCTCAACAACAATCAAACTCTCAACAAAATCATATCCTCAACACAATACCGACAAGAGATTATCCACCCTAGAGGAAATGTTCCAGAGTTTGATGCAAAGTCAGAAAAATCTAGATCAAAAGATGGATCAAATGTGTGAGAGAAAAGGGTAAACTTCCGAGCCAACCCCAACAAAATCCAAAGAGGATATTTCAAACAGGCACAACATCCTGCACTGAAACCTCACCCGATCAAGTCCATGCCATTACCACCCTCCGAAGTGGTAAAGTCATCGAGAACAACGTGGGCGAACCTAATGAATCTGATACAAATTCCACGCTGTCTCCACAACCCCAGAAAACCAAAGAATCTGAGCAAGTTGGAAAATCTGACAATTCTACTGCTGTGAATGTCCCTTTGCCAACTCATTCTCCTGTTGCCCCATTTCCTCAAAGATTGATCTATCAACAAAAAGTACCCATTACAATGAGATGTTAGATCTGTTCAAGAGAGTCAACATCAACATTCCTTTTCTTGAAGCAATCAAGCAAATCCCTGCTTATGCCAAATTCCTCAAAGACTTGTGTACTCAAAAGCGCAAGCTCAATGTGCAAACGTGCTTCTTAGCTGAGCAGGTGAGTTCCATCATTCTGAACAAAACTCCACCCAAGTTTAGGGATCCAGGATGTCCAACAATTTCTTGCACTATAGGAGAACACACGGTCAATAAAGCGTTATTAGACCTAGGTGCAAGTGTTAACCTACTGCCATATTCTGTTTATGAGCAGTTAGGTCTTGGGGAGTTGAAACCAACATCTATCACTCTACAACTGGCAGACCGATCTGTCAAGATTCCTCGTGGAGTGGTCGAAGACGTTTTGATCAAGGTTGACAAATTCTATTTTCCCGTAGACTTCATTGTCTTAGACACTCAACCTGTACAAAACCCAGACTGTCACATTCCTGTCATCTTAGGACGTCCTTTCTTGGCTACGTCCAACGCGATCATTAATTGTCGTAATGGAGTGTTGAAACTGTCTTTTGGTAACATGACGGTAGAATTGAATGTGTTCGATATTAGTCAACAACCTGTGAATCTTGATGATGATGATGTGCATGAAGTTAATATGATTGAAGGATTAATGCAAGATTCGTTGACTAACATTCTATCCGTCGACCCCTTTCAAGCATGTATGGAGAACTTTAACTCAGATTCCTATGATGATGCATACTGTAGTGACGTCCTATCTCTGCTCGAATCTGTACCTCAAATGGACGTCACTGAAAGGAAATATGAAGTGGAACCACCCTTACTCTCTGATTCCAAGCTATTCCATCCATTGTTGAGCCACCCAAGCTTGAATTGAAAACATTGCCTAGTACGTTGAAGTACGCATTCCTAGGTTCTTCTGATACTTTACCTGTCATTATTTCATCATGTTTAGACACGGAACAGGAAAGTAAGCTTTTAGAAGTACTTAAGGAACACAAAGAGGCCTTAGGATGGACCATCTCAGATCTCAAAGGAATTAGTCCCACCATTTGCATGCACCACATTAACCTTGAAGAGAATGCCAAACCATCTAGGGAAATGCAAAGGAGACTTAATCCTAACATGAGAGATGTAGTCAAAGGAGAGATCCTGAAACTACTTGATGCGGGTATCATATACCCATACCTGATAGCAAATGGGTTAGTCCCATTCAAGTTGTGCCTAAGAAGTCAGGCATTACTGTAGTTCAGAACGACAAGAATGAATTAGTCCCTACTCGTACAACCACAGGATGGCGAGTATGCATCGACTACAAGGAAGTTGAACACAGTAACAAGGAAGGATCACTTCCCGCTCCCTTTCATTGACCAAATGCTAGAACGTGTGTCTGGACACAGTCACTACTGTTTTCTAGATGGCTTTTCCGGTTATAACCAAATTCACATTGCTCCGGAAGATCAGGAAAAAACTACATTCACGTGTCCATTTGGGACGTTTGCTTATAGACGTATGCCCTTCGGGTTGTGTAATGCACCTGCTACTTTTCAGCGTTGCATGATGAGCATTTTTTCTGACATGATAGATAGTTTTCTCGAGATCTTTATGGATGATTTCTCTGTTTTTGGTTCCTCGTTTGACGAATGTTTGAAGCATCTTGCCCTCGTGATATCCAGATGTAAAGAAAAGAACCTTGTTCTAAATTGGGAAAAATGCCATTTTATGGTGAATTCAGGAATAGTTCTAGGACACATCATCCAGAAAAAGGAATTGAAGTGGATAAAGCTAAAGTTGACCTCATTCAACATCTACCACAACCTCGCTCTGTGAAGGAGATCAGATCATTTCTAGGTCATGCTGGTTTTTACCGGCGATTCATCAAAGATTTCAGCAAAATCTCCAGACCTCTGTGCAGTCTTCTCTCCAAAGATGTTGCCTTCAATTTCGATGCTGCTTGTGTGAAGGCATGGGAGGAATTAAAAACCCTTCTCACCACCGCTCCTATAGTCCGACCACCCGATTGGAAGCTTCCGTTCGAACTTATGTGTGATGCCTCTGATTATGCTGTTGGTGCTGTTTTAGGACAGCGTGTTGATAGACTACCATATGTGATATACTATGCTAGCAAAACCCTTAATGATGCCCAACTCAATTATTCAACTACCGAGAAGGAATTGCTTGCCGTCGTTTTCGCATTAGACAAGTTTAGATCTTATCTGATAGGGTCTAAGATCATCATATACACAGACCATGCGGCTTTGAAGTATCTTCTTTCCAAGAAGGATGCTAAAGCTCGCCTTATTCGATGGATACTCTTATTACAGGAATTCGATCTCGAAATCCGTGATAAGAAAGGTTGTGAGAATGTGGTTGCTGATCATTTGTCTAGATTAACTTTAGAGTCTATTGATGAATTTGAGCTGATTAGAGAATCATTCCCAGATGAACAGCTGATGTCTATCTCAGACCTTCCTTGGTTTGCTGATATTGTTAACTACCTCGCTACAGGTAGGATGCCCTCACGTTGGTCGAGACAAGACCGCTCTAAATTCCTGGCTGAAGTTAAACATTTCCTTTGGGATGACCCATATTTGTTTAAGTACTGCCCAGACCAAATCATTAGGAGATGTGTCCCCAACACTGAACAGAAAGATGTGATATCTTTCTGTCATGACCAAGCATGTGGAGGCCATTTCAGTGCCAAGAAAACCGCTGCAAAGATCTTGCAGTGTGGATTCTATTGGCCATCATTGTTCAAGGATTGCCATGATTATTGTGTTGCTTGTGAACGCTGTCAAAAGCTAGGAAGCATTTCGAGGAGAAACATGATGCCATTGAACCCCATTTTGATTGTGGAGATTTTGATGTTTGTTTGGGGGATCGACTTCATGGGTCCATTCCCATTCTGACAGATTGTACATCCTAGTCGCAGTTGATTACGTTTCTAAGTGGGTAGAAGCCATAGCAACCAGAACAAATGACCACAAGGTGGTACTTTCATTTCTAAAAGAGAAAACATATTTTCACGTTTTGGTACCCCTAGAGCTATCATCAGTGACGGTGGTTCACATTTCGAACAAGTACTTTGAGTCTTTAGTACGCAAGTATGGCATAACTCACAAGGTTGCTACTCCGTACCACCCTCAGACAGTGGACAAGTGGAAGTTTCTAATAGGGAAATTAAGCACATTCTAAAAAGACGGTTAACCCGTCTAGGAAAGATTGGTCATTAAGATTGAATGATGCTTTGTGGGCCTATAGAACAGCTTATAAGACACCAATTGGCATGTCCCCCTATCGTCTAGTGTATGGAAAGCCGTGCCATCTACCTGTGGAATTAGAACATCGAGCTTGGGCAAAAGCAACTGAACTTTCTCTGGACGAAGCTGGAATTCAAAGGAAACTTCAACTCAACGAGTTGGAAGAATTGAGAAATGAGGCTTATGACAGTGCCAAGTTATATAAGCAGAAGATGAAGATGTTTCATGACAAGCGTATTCTACGCAAATCCTTCACTCCTGGTCAGAAAGTCTTGCTGTATGACTCCCGATTACATCTTTTTCCAGGAAAACTGCGTTCCAGATGGAAGGGTCCGTACCTAGTACGCACAGTTTTTCCTCATGGAGCTGTAGAGCTGGAGGATGTCCAACAAGAACGTTTTCAAAGTCAACGGGCAGAGATTAAACCATTCCTTGAGCCATTTCCACCCGACATTGAAACAACCAACCTGGAGGACCCGGTCTATGTGGACTAAACTGGTCCCTCTTTCCCTAAATAACCAAAAAGTTTTCCAAATCTTTCCCTAAAAACCAAAATTTTTTTTTCCCATCAAAACCAAATGTCTCCCAACAAAACCAAATTTTTCCAAAAAGTCCAATCCCATTAAAAACCAAATTTTCTTGTAGATAATGTGTTAGTTAAATTTCCTTTTGTATATATTTTGTGCTCATCCATTGTCCTAATATGATGGATTTTTGCCTTGAATAACGGAGTTTTAATCGAGCTTTCGCCGTACAATCGGGTATTCTCTCTCCTTTTACTCTACTCAGCATGTTCCTCTTCATATTGTTTATAATTTTTCCATATTTTGAAACATTGAGGACAATGTTTAGTTTAGGTTTGGGGGTATAAGTAGATACTGATAATATGCCATAATTGAAAACGAACTCCATCTTTTTGAAAAAAAAAAAAAAAAAAAAAAAAAAAAAAAAAAAAAAAAAAAAATCAAGTATTTATCAATTCATCATCTCTTGTTCCAAAAATAAAAAGAGAATAGTCAATGTAAATAAGAGTCATGTAAATAGTCATTTTGTTGTTTCATTGTAATAAGCAAGGAGGGTGTATGCCATTGATGTACAACGCGAGTAATTGTGAAATACCTCCAACTCATTCACAATTCTCGTAAAGTCCGGACAGCTAGCTAGATTTCGACCTTGGTTCTTAGCCTGAGAAACTATCTCTTGGTGATTAGTAGTCATAACTTCAGATCTTTCTTTACACATGTGTAGATACACTTTACACTCTTATCACATGTCTTTATTTGTTATCAGTGCTAGGATTGTGCCTTCGATAGCTAGATTGACATCTCCATTTTGCTGTGAGCTTAACTGACTTGCACATGTCACATTTGATGGAATCTGAGCTTATATTTTGACCTAGAACTTTGTAGGTACGTTCTAAGCAAACCTTCACGAGACTTAACTCGTCCACTAGGGACACTTAGTGGTTTAAAAGGCTTAGTGCATACGCTAAATGCATTGAGAGACCAGCGACAGTGGTATAGGTAGGATTTCCTTAGTTTTGTTTTACTTGAGGACAAGTAAAAATTGGGGTTTGGGGGTATTTGATGAGTGCCAAATATTGTATATATTATCCTTTTTGTTGACATTTAACTCATCTTTTGCGCAGTAATTCTACATTTTATCCCATATTCTGTATTTTCATTGTTTTCAAGAATAAATATTTTTCTTACTTAATTTTGCATTTTTAGGTAATAAATAAAGTTTGGATGAATTGCGGAGCGAAAAGAGAAGAAAAGTAGTGAAAAGACGGGAGGAATTACACAAGGAAGCCGCGAAGAATGTCGTGCACAAGACCAAAAGGCTAGAAGTGGGCTTGAAGAGGAAGAATTGTTCTTAAAGAAGACATGGGCCTGGCATACCCAAGGCCCAAAACCCTCACCCAAACCCATTTTCTATATCCAAGCCCGTCTCGGATTTCAGCCGTCAGATCGAAGCATTTCAGCATCCTACGGTCGCTCCTATGCCTGTGCATCAAATCCGATGATTCCGCTAAACACTACAACACCTAACCTAATCTCGCACCATAGACTTCGTTGTATTTAAATCTACGTCGCTACAAAGCTGCTTTCTTAGCCGTCCGATCCACCTACCATCTCCATCATTACCCGACACGACCCATCCCCCTAATTCGAAGCGCTTTAACCTCTCTCACCAACTGACCTAGGTGAGGGTTGATAAAACACCTCAAATTAGGGAGCAATTGTAGCGATTGGGAGCAGGAGAAGAACCGAGAGAGGCAAAGAAGACATGGGGCGACGTCAATTCAAAGTTTTGGTGAGTAAATTTCGGAGATTGAAAACCCTAATTTCAATTCTAGGGTTTCGGAAAAATTGGGTATTTGGTGATATAAATAGGGGGTGATGTAGAGGGGTAGAGGGGGATGATCTCTGGACTAGCCAAAAAAACATTTTGTTCTGTTTTATTTCACAATTTCAATTTCAGTTATTGCATGACAGTTGATAGTGAATGTTATATGATATTTTGATATTTATCTTGAATGTTGAGAATGTTGTTTCAATTAGCATATGGGATGAATGTTGATGCTGTTAACATGTTCTTCATGAACTAAATTACTGCAGCTAAGGCTCAGATGAAGCCTTAGTGCATTGTTGGATGATGAATTGCTAGGTTAGAGCCTTAATGCTTGTTTTTCTTGTGCAATGGGAGAGATTAGTGCTCATCTGTGTGCTTGTGATTGATTGTACTGTCAAAAGACAGTCAATGCTAGGAGCACATTAGTTGAGCAAGCTAATTTTCTTTCCATTCCATTTGTATGCTTAGGGTCTTAATTTCAACCTAGAACTACATTGTTTGGCTAGGACACCAAGGTGGATTCTAAGCCCTTAGCTTAGCCACAATTCCTTTCTTCAGTCACTTGCAATTCCAGCTCTGCTTTTATTCACTGCTTAGTTACTTTCCTTTACTGTTTTGCTTAGTTCTTGCATTTTGAAGCCTATTGTGCACTGAAATCAGTTCACAATCTCACCCCTGCCCTTGGCTTACAGCCTTGGTTCCTTGCTGTTGTTATTTTATATCATCTGCCATCTAATCCTTGCTGTGCTGCCATCTTGTGTTAACTGTTTTAGTTCTTTGTATCTGCCTTCATCCATCACTGCTCACTGCCATATTGTTTGCTTCCTTCATTGACACCTTAGGTTAAACTTTTAAGCACTCCTACTCCCTGTGGACTGATCCCTTTCTTATCCCTATATTATAAAACTTGACCTTGTATACTTGCAAGTTTAGTGTGCAACCCCATTTCCACACCACTGGGGTATTCGATTAAAAAGGAAAGATAATATTGATGAGGCCAAAATTCTTATGCAAGATATTGACTGGCATTCTGGTAAAAACACAACTCCTCGCCAATCCAAAGATGATAAATGGTGTGTTTTTACTTTAATGTTAAAGGGACCCTACATTGCTGGATCAAACGTTCTTCCTGCGAATCTCGCTGCATATCAACCTTGGGTTTTCTCTTGGCCCGAGAAGGAGAAAGAGGTATGTTTCTCCCCTTTAACTCATTTTATATTTCTTTATTGATTTTTACTATTATTTTCGCTAACTCTTGCGACATTCCGCAGATCCAAAAATTGAAGGATACTTATAATAGGACTGGGAAATCTAGTACTCCGTTAGCTCTTCGCTCATACACAGATGAGGTAAGAAATTTTCTCTTATGACTTTAAATAGTACTGTTACTTTCATGCTTCCATTTCTTATTTCTATCTGTGTGTGAAGGTTATTGCTGAAGTAGAACAATCTACTGATACTGCGAAGATTGGTGATAAAGGTAAAGGTGCTCTTCGCAGGGAAAAATCAACTGGTCCTCTTCCAAAGAAAAGAAAAGTTCGTTCTCCTTATCCTTCAAATGTTCCTTCTACCGAAAATTTCGAAAGTGACAAGGGTGATGAGGATAACAATGATCTTGCTGCAACTGAAAATTCTCCACCTGAATCTTCTATGGCTAAGCTTTCTGGCCTCTTTTCTGATTCTCTACAAGGGATGGGAGATAGACAATTCGCAAATACCTGCAAAGCTCTCGCTACCCTTTGTGATGTCCCTTTTCTAGATGGTGATAGCTCTCTTCGTGGAGTTTCTAGATCAGTGACTCCCGACTTCTTGCATTCTCTCAATAGTCTGGTATATTTTTATCCTTTTACTTCTTCATTGTTATAACTCAAGATATATTTCTGTATTAATATTTTTTATATCTTTTTGCAGGATGGAAAATCTTCTTTTGCTGTTGCCTCAGATCTAGATAGAAGACGCGAAAATCTTGAAAAGAAGAATCTTCAATTTCACAAGAAGAATGAAGAATTGGAAGATGAAGTTAAAGGTCTTCGCGAGAAAAATAGACAATTAGAAATTGATTCTTCCTCGTATAAGAACAAAATTTCTAGTCTTCAACAAGCTAATAATCAGCTTTACGGTATGCTACTTTTCTCTTTTCTCTTTATTCATTCATCCTGTTGTTTTATCTTATTTACATGATCCTTTTTGCAGACATTTATGGTCTTTATGATGAAGCTACCCTTCTCCGCTCATTTCCTAATTCCTTGGATAATGATACCCTTCTTGAACATCTTAACAATTCCTTAAATAGCTTCTCAAATGATAGAATTTCATCTCTTTCTCTAAGTGAACTTAGATCGAAATTTCGCCTCTTAGAAATTGATCATAGATCCAGTTTAGGCTTGGCCAACAGATTTAAGCGTTTCCTTATTAATTCCAAAGAGAAAACCAATGAGTTAAGAACCAAAATTAGCGGTCTCATAGATGATAAGGATCGTATCTCTGATCAAGGTGCCAAAGATTTGGCGAAATTCCAAGAGGCTCTCCTTGAAGTTCAACTTGAGCGAGATGAAGCTAACCGCAAGAATATTGAACTTTGCGAAAGGGAAAATCAAATTCGTTCTCGTCTTCTCATAAGTAGTGAGGATGAATTTTTCTGGGCTGCGAAAATTTTAGATGATGCTAGAAAAGATTTAGTCGTAAATGTTAGTCTCCAAGTTGAACATACAGCCTTGATTATAGATATGATTTCTGACAGAGAAGGTTGCTAATTGCTCTTCTTTACTAATCTTTTGCTTCTTATGAATTTTCATCAAGTTAATAATTGATTGTCTTTTGTTCGCAGATTCTGAAAAATAAATATCGTGAAAAGATTGAAGAACTTGAAGCTGAAAAGGAGGAACTCGCAAAGAATCTTTCTTCTCGCAACGACAAGTATTCTAGATTAAAGAATCAAATCAAGATCACCGTTGCGAATTTTAAAAATGACGCTATGCATTTTCGTAATCAAACCATCCAAATGGTTTGTGATGATCATAATATCCCACATTCTGATTATCCTTGTCTTTTAGAAGAAATCCCACAGAATACTCTCAGTTTGATTATCTCTGATAGTGAAGCTGACGATGAAGAATCTGATAGTGAAGCTGACGATGAAGAATCTGATAGTGACGGAAATTCTGATGGTGATGAAGATTCTGATGCAGATAAAGAAGGAAAAAAGTCTGATAAAGATAATGAAGGATTAACCAAGAAATAGCCTTTACTTCTTTCTTTGATTCTTTGTAACACTTGTACATTTATTTCTTATTTGTGTATATTTGTGTTTCTTTCATTTTGACCTGCGTAGATTAAAACAATTCTTCTTTGCAATACAGTTAATCAATATAATCATTAATTTTTGAATTTTTGAGTAAATCTCTCATATGGAGACAAATAACATTTTCTAATTTCATGCATTCCCATACTTGCCTCTGTTATTTGAATCCAAATGAGAGATTTCATAAAAAAATTCTTATTGTATAATTTCGCAACCTTTTGCGAAGTGAATATTGTTTCTTTTCAAAATCTCATCCCTGTGTGGTCTTATTTTGCCTTCCTAATTAAAGGTCTTATTATGCCACCTCTTGTCATTGCGACAAAATCGCAGGACGTCCTTGCACTTTCATGCAAAAACCCATTGATCTTGCCTTAACTTTTTCTTTTGTATTATGGCCTCTCCAGGAATGTTGCGACAATATGACAGGCCTAAATATTCTTGCGAAAATAAAGCCCCATGACATTGCCGTCTTGCGACGAAATCGCAGGACGTCTTCGCACTTTCATGCGAAAACCCATTGATCTCGTCTTATCTTTTTCTTTTGTATTATTGCCTCTTCAGGATTGTTGCACAAATATGAAAAGCCTTAATATCCTTGCGAATAAAAAGTCTCATGACATTTGCGTCTTAAGACACTTATCAGCTCCCTAATGGAGGGTGCCACCCTTATCTCCCCCCTGGTTACCCCTTCAAGGAGACGTACTTCTACCATACAAGGTTAGATCCTCCCATCCAGTCTTAACAACAACCAGTTGTTTTCGCAGCCTCTTATCCCTTTTACCTATAGGGTTTATGGTTACGAGACTGCACCCTAAGTGGGGTTTTCTTCGGGCCGAGTGCAGTATAAGCCAAGACTTGTCAAGAATGGCAAGGACGCTTCAAACCCCCCAGACACTCTTGACTCAACCGTGTACCTCGGCGCCTTGATCAGATTCTGCACTCCTTGGGAGAGCCCTTATTACCTTAGTCGCCCAACCTAAGTCATATGCTTAAGCTAAGAATCCAAGGTGTCTCTCCCGTATGGGCTTCATTGACCCCAAATCTCCATGACTCAGGTTCCGGGTGTGGTGTAGCCTTTCCCTGAGCCATGCAACAGGTACCCCCTTATATGACATACTTTAGGTCTTACATTTGCCTCTTGCGAAATTGTATTCGCGAACTAGGGTGTACGCCATAAAGGTTCGCCTCTTTCTCTTTTGTCATTCTTCTCTGATTATTTTCTGTAAAATTCATTATCTCTGCGAGAATCTCGCAAATCATTATATTATATCTGAATTTCGCAATCTCAACTTTGTTGTTCAATCAAATGTATTTTTGAGAATTTTATTTATTGCGAGAGTGTCGCAACAACTTAATCATTCATACATTTCTTGTTTTTATTACCTTTGCCATCCTCTGCTTCTTTATTATTTTCTGCTACTGCTTCTTTGGTAGTGGTATGTTCATCTTTTATTCTGAGCTAGCATTAATTTCGCAACATCTCTTCTCTTTCTTTCGATTGTATCCACCATCAACCTCTCACTTCTTTGTATATCTTTGATTTTGTGTCGCCAGTTTTCCTTCTTGTTTGCTCTTCCTTCGCAAGATTCTATCTCAGTTTCGTAACATCTCTTTCCTTCAACCCAATCTCCCTTTATGATTCCTACACCATTGGGGTGAGGGAATTTGATGCATTGGTGGAAAGTTGAAGCTACACCTAGAATCCCATGTAGCCAAGGTCGACCAATTAACGCATTGTAGGGTGATTCTACATCAACGACAAGAAGATTTCAGAAGATATTCCCTTCAATGGAATTGCATAGTAACCTCCCCTTTAGGCTTGTTAGCAGTACCATTAAAACCATATATCTTATATGTTGATGGTATAAGATCATCATCTCTTCCACCCATGGTTTTATAAGTATGATAAAATAAGATGTTCACAGAGCTTCCAGTATCGACTAGAATTCTATTGATTGCCCATGAATCTTCAGCTTCATCATCCTCATCTTCTTTGGTTTTGGATTAATTTCTAATTTTATTACCAATGGATTGTCATGCACCTCTTCTCCTTCGGGAATTTCTTCTGCAGTAAAAGAAATGATCTGTTTCTGCCATTCCTCTAGTGGCGAGATTTTCGCAATATTCATAATCTTCCATATTATCTCTTGCGAACACTCTACTCAAAACATTATCATGAAAATCTTCAATTGTCTTATATGAATGTACGATAGAGTGACAGAATAGATTTTTTGCTTTTGCACCAACTTCTATGAAGAATGTTTCTTTCTTTTTCATCGTATTCACTTTGTGATGTTCTGGTGGTGGTGGTAATGGTTGAGATTGTGGATGCCCTACCAGAAAGTCGTTTAGTTTTCCTTGATCTATCATTCTCAAAATAATTCTTTTACATTTCTGCAATCATTTGTGGTATGTCCATGAAAATGATGATAAGAACAAAATTCATGACTTCTGTGGTTTGGAGGTGGTTCCGTTCCCATGTTCCATGGTGTTGGTATATTTCCATCAAATTATAGCTTCCCATATCTTCTCCACACTTGCATTTAGAGGTGGCATCTTGATTTCTTCCCATATTACCTTGTGACCTCCTTGTCCTTATTAAGTTTGGTCTTTGACCTCCATAAGTTTCTTGCGGTTGATCGAGTCTTTGAATCTTGTTATTTCCTCCACGATTGTAGAAATTTCTTTTCTCTCATACTCTTCTTGATCTCGGCTCCCCATAGCTACCAATTTCTGCTGATTGTTACTTGTCACCTTCTTGTTGTACTTGCGAAGTATTCGCCACTGTGTTTATTAGCTTGGGTAATAAGCTTGCATTCGCTGTTTGTGAGCTGGTGTTCGCAACTGGATATGATTCCATTTCATTTTTCTTTCCTCTAGAGCAATGTATTCTTCTTGAAGTTCTCGCAATTCAGTCATTGTAATCGTATTCTTGACTCTGAAAATTTGGACATACAATAGGTTTGTTGCAAACATAGCATTGATAAATGATAATATGAGATATCTCTCATCTACACGGGCCATTTCGCTACACATAGTTCTCCATCTTTTAGTCAAGTGTTTCAAACTTTCGCCAATCCTTTGTTTTAATCCAAACACATCTTCTATACCAGGTCGTGAGGAATTATTACTTATATATGCTCCCAAGAATGTGGTCTGCAAATGATTGAAGGAGGTTATTGTATTCTTTGGTAAACCTTCAAACCATTTTAACGCTTCTCCTGTTAAGCTGGATGCGAAATATTTGCACAATACCGCATCATGATTTTCCCATTGTAACATGCACCTCACATAGCTTTAATGTGCTGAATTGCACAAGTTGTTCCATCAAAAATGCTGGTTAATGCGGGCAAATTGCATTTCGGTGGTATTCCTCCTAATTGTACTTCCCTTGTAAATGGAGTTTTCGCAGCTTCTTCTATTGCTTCATCCAATTGTCTTCTACCTACTTCTCCTCTGTTATTTAGCATTCCTCTCATTTCTTCTAATTCTTTCAAGATTTGTTTATTTACACCTGAATCTTGATCCATTGGTCTCTTTAATTTTGTCTCTTCTTCTGCGTTCACGTCTATCTTCTCTTGCGAAATTTTGCATCTTCTTCATTATCCTCATCTCGTCTTCTTCTGCGATTCTCTTCCTCATCTCTATCTTGAATTCGCAAATGATGATGTCTTTCATTTTCCCCTCCATTTTTGTTCATTTCTTATCAATTCAATTCGCTGTCTTTCAGCCATTCTTTACTCTATCATACTCCTCATTGAGATTATCATTATTCCGGTTTTGTGTACGCCTTCTTTCTCGATTGTCATGATTGTTCTGGCGAATTGTCTCCTGAAGCTCTTGTTCTTCCATTTCCGCTCTCA
The DNA here is from genome assembly GCF_003573695.1 of Papaver somniferum. Classification (NCBI taxonomy): domain Eukaryota; kingdom Viridiplantae; phylum Streptophyta; class Magnoliopsida; order Ranunculales; family Papaveraceae; genus Papaver; species Papaver somniferum. The sequence goes on along the minus strand of NW_020621936.1, from coordinate 1,261,192 downwards.
ATCTTTCACGTTCGCAGATTAAACGTGCTTGTTCAGCATATGTCTTTCAATTTCTTCTTCAATTGTCTGTTGATTTCTTTGAGTTTCTCTCACATGTAAAATTCTTCTTCCTTCCTCTTGATTTCCTTCGCCATCTTGGTTATTTTGTCCTGATTTTGTCCGTTCTCTTGATTTCCTCCAATTTCCCATCATCAAAAGTTTCATTTTGTGGAATGTAACGATCATCAGTTCTTTCTCTATTTTCGCGATATTCTTCATTAGGATTTGATATTTCTTCTTGAATTTTTCCAGCATTGATTGTGGGTGAATTTCGCCTCATTTCTCTTCTAGTCGATCTTGAATATGATTTTGTAATACTTCTCGATATTCTATTATGTAGTCTTATATTCTCCATCCTTAATTCGTGATTTTGCCTTGTTAAATTTGCACGTTCTTCTGCTTCAGCTCTTCTTTCTTCATGTATTCTTCGTCTCAATGCTTCTAACGCTCCAATTTCCTCACCTCCATGAATTATTCTTTCATATGCTTCTTGATTTCTCTCTTCCTGTCTATAATTTCTGTTTTGTTGCTCTTCTTCTATTTCTTCTGCTGAATTTGATCGCCAAATGTGTATACTCACCCTGTCATAATCTGTATTCCTCTCTTGAACTAGTGTTTGTTGAATTGGCGGTTGAATTTGATTTTCTCTTTTATTTCTCATTCTAGTAGATTCTCTCATTTCACTTCTTTCTCTTCCAGCAATTCTTTTGCTTCTTCTAATAGTAGTCGGTTGTTCGGATATATTTCTTCTTCTAGCCATTTCTTCAATGTTAACAATATTGCAAGAAATTATGAAAACTTCTTAATCAATCACTTTAAATTTTCACGAATCTCAATATCAATCTTTAGCTTTTTCTAGAATAATCTTCAACTCCTCCCTGTTTCTAACGCCATTATGTAGTTGCAGGAAATCCTACACTACACCACTCATATGATTTCATTGATGATCAACTCATTTTTAGGTTTTCACTCTTAATTTTATTAATTAATTTTTGAATGTTCTTACAAGAAAGATAAAGAAGTCAAGAATGATCTCTGCTATGAACTTTCTCTCTCCTATTTACTTGTTTCTTACTCAAAAAAGATATCTCTCTCTTTACAACTCGAACGACTATTTATAGGGAAATACATAGTGGATGACAGCTAATTTGTCCTTTATTTTCGGATATGGCTTGCGACATTCTTGCAACCTTACAAATGTTAATTTCGCAAGTTCTCTAATTTTCGCAGGACCATCACATTTTTCTCATGATCCTAGCTGACGTCATTTGTTATATTCTTCCTGAAATTATTCTGCGACGCTATTGTGTTGTGCTATTGATAATTTCGCTAAGACATTATTGTTGCGAGATTCTGATCCTACAAAAATCTTTTCAAAAACTTTCTCATAAGAATCATCAACAAATCTAATTCTAATTGAATTTTGGTCTATGGGTAAGTTCATACTAGAAGAAGATGAAGAACCCAAAGTTTTTGAAACCTCTTTTGGAACCTTGAAATTCTTCATGGGAACTAGGAATTGGGAAAGAGGAGAGTAGAAGAAACTTACTTGATACATCTCTTGAAAGTACTTTTACTTTATTGATCTCCAAAGAAGATTAATGGAGCAAATACATGAACCCTAGAATAGTTCACGTACGCGGACAAGGAGAGGGGTGAAAGAAAGGTACGTGTACCAAGCTTCTTATAAACCCAAACTTGGGCTTGGACCCGTTCATGAACCGCGACCCACAAGAGGAAGGTGGGATTTCTTAAAACATTCCACGACCAAGGTTCGTACACTGATAATATCAGAACAATGCAGTAAAAACATAGTAGAGAGGTTACCATGCTTTTACTTTGTTACCAAGGTCACTTAGATTTCAAACCCTTGTTTGAAAGACTATATAAAGGAGAACTCTAGCAACTGGGAAACCTAATCCCCACACCTTTTGTGTGATACTAGTTATATTAGCTAGAGTCGATTCTCCTTTAACCTTAGGTTTCTATCGAGACCATGTAGGTTAACGACTTGAAGACTTCATTGGGATTGTGGTTGCGTGATCTGATCTTGATGTTTCTATCGTGTTTGAGTACAATCGTAAGATTGGCTTGAGATTAATTTCTCCGACAGGCAAGATGTAAAAGAAGTCACAAACATCTTCGTCTCATCGTTTGTGATTCCGCAATATCTTCTTTCGCTAGTCGATTAAGATTATTATGAGGTGATTGATAATTCTAGGTTGTTCTTCGGGAATATAAGTCCGGGTATTCAATTGGTTCCTGTTCACCTTGATTTATCAAAAGACGGAACAAAAACTCGTAGGTATTTCTGTGGGAGACAAATTTGACATGTACAAAACTTTTCTCAGAACAATTCTTCTTCTCAAAGGAATTGAGTTTTTCGAAGAATTTAAAAACGTTCTCAAACGCTCTAAATAGATCTTTGTCAATTGATCCATTACGATAGTATTCCTCATAAAGATTAAGAGTTAATCTAGTGAGATTCCATATCTTTGAGCGTTGACCACGTTTTTCCAAGAGACTCTTCTTAGAAGAACTTTTAGTTTTACCTTTAGATTGTTCCTTATCATCTAAGCTTTCCAAGGACTTAGATGAAACGATATTATCACATGAGACCAATGGTCTAATAAATAATATGTGAACAATCTTTCCGAAATTCTGGCGTGCGTTATAGATGCCAAGAGCAAGTTTCCTAGTGGAGTTTCCCATAGGGACATATTTTAGGAAACAATCAAACACAAACTTATTAGGTTTATAGTGTTTGCCTGCTCTGATACCAATTGAAAATGCAGGGGTCTAACAACCACACCCAAAAATTCGTTTGGAAATATGAGAGGACTTACTCCAATACACTTTCTAGAGAATCAACTAGACATGCAGACTCAATCTAGAATAAAGTATATCAAAGAGTTTAATATCTCTAACTCTTAATTCAATCCGCAATCAGCAAAGAGAAATCTGCGAGCCCGATTGAATATAATAGAATTACTTGAACGGTACCAAAGACCAATGTTCAAGTGTCAATCAATGTAAATCAACAACCAAAGGTTGGATATTCTAATTGATTGATCTTAACTCACAACCTATGATATTTCAATTATATAACAATATATAATGCGGAAAAGAAATAACATAGACACCAGAATTTTGTTAACGAGGAAACTGCAAATGCAGAAAACCCCCGGGACCTAGTCCAGTTTGAACACCACACTATATTAAGCCTCTACAGACACTAGCCTGCTACCAATTAACTCCTGACTGGACTGTAGTTGAACCCTAATCAATCTCACATTGATGCAAGGTACATTTGCGCTCCTTATGTCTCTGATCCCAGCAGAATACTACGCACTTGATTCCCTTAGCTGATCTCACCCACAACTAAGAGTTTCTACGATCCAAAGTCGAAGACTTGATAAATAAATATGTATTACACAGAAAAATCTATAGGATTGAAGAAATCTGTCTCTCACATAAATACCCAAGAGTTTTGTTCCGTCTTTTGATAAATCAAGGTGAACAGTAACCAATTGATAAACCAGACTTATATTCCCGAAGAACAACCTAGTATTATCAATCACCTCACAATAAACTTAATCGACTAGCGAAACAAGTTATTGTGGAATCACAAATGATAAGACGAAGGTGTTTATGACTACTTTTCTATCTTTCCTACCGGAGATATAAATCTCAAGCCAATTATACAATTGTACTCAATCACGATAGAAACAGCAATATCAGATCACGCAACTACAACGAGAATAGTTGGGTCTGGCTTCACAATCCCAATGAAGTCTTCAAGTCGTTAACCTACAGGGTTTCGAGAAGAAACCTAAGGTTAAAGGAGAATCAACTCTATTTATGCAACTAGTAACACACATGAGGTGTGGGGATTAGGTTTCCCAATTGCTAGAGTTCTCCTTTATATAGTTTTCAAAACAGGGTTTGCAATCCAAGTTACCTTGGTAACAAAGCATTCAATATTCACCGTTAGATGAAAAACCTGATTCAAACAAGCTAATATCTTTCAACTGTTAAATCGAACTTAGCTTGTTACACACAAATGAAATGTACCCTCATTTAGGTTTATGTAACCGTACCCAAACGTGTACACCATGTTGGTTCACAAATAGTTAACCGAGGTTAGCCTTATGATTACTCTCATATCAACCTTATTCATCTTAACCATAACTAGTTCAAATGACTCAAATGAAACTAGTTAAAGAGTTGTTCAATTGTTATATTCTCATGGATTTATACAAGAACACAATTGAAGAAAAATCGGTTTGATTCACTCGAATCAATGCATGAACATTATAGCCACGGTTTGCAAAGATTGCATTCCTTATTAATAAATGTTTAAGTTCATGTACACTACCGATTTTAGAAGGTAACCACTTAAGTACGCGTACTTAGGTAACTGAATAAGTTGGTTTTGAAAATCCAACATCAGCAGAAATTCACGGACGCAAACTTCCGCCAATTATCCAGTCTCCATTTTGTATACACACAAGTATGCATACTTTAGGTTCCTGGTTTTGGACTTATACACAAATGTGCGAACACACTCTATGCTTATATCCAAAGAAGGTTACACGATTCTAAACTCTTTATTTCAATCATTGAAACATTCTTCTATAATGACAATAGCCGTTTTCACACACTATTAACATCAAAGCAATTTTCAAGATATTGAAATAATCATTATCGAAACATTCCAAGTCTTACACCAAATGATTGTATCACACAAACCATGTAAGATGTTACTCGGAAATTTTCTCATGATATAAGATGAACTTGGTCGAAGCGAAATCTTACCAACACATATTTCGAGAAATATGTAAGCGAGTATACTCATCTCGAAATCTCAAATGTGTATATAGAAAACTATATCGTAATACAACTTATGTATCAATATAGGAGATAAAGTACAAATAGACTTTCCAAGTGATAGATGAGTTTAAATCTCCACATACCTTTTGTCGATGAAGTTCCACAAGCTATCCTTAGTAGATCTTCGTCTTCAAGTGATAAAGCTGTGAAGTATAAGCTCAACTACACAAACCATGTCCTAGTCCGAGACATCTATAAATAGGATAGAAATCAAAACTTATAGTTTTGATCACTAACATTGACAAACATGCTTGAGATAGCAAAGCATGCGAGTTCGACCGAGCAGTGCTCTAACATGATCGATTACACATCTTGTGATTAGTCCCAACCAAGTTCTAGGATCGGTCATCCAATGACTAGGAATGGTCACACTAATTACAAATATCGATCATACCATCTTAGGTGATTACTTAAGATCCGTTTCACTAATAAAAGTCATACCAATACAAAAGTCAGGTCGTGTGAATAGTTTTACCAAGATACATAAACAAGTTATGAGCGGTTATACTAAACACACATATTGGTTATCCAAAGATTTGGAATGAATAACAATACCAATAAGCCTAGCGATTTCCCTTTCGATTCATAAAACAAGTTTATGAATTGTACTTCCTTTAAACGAATGTAAAACATTGTTTCCTAGGACGAAATCTTCACTCATACCCATACACATAATCACAATAACATTCATATGATTATGTCGATGTCTTATATACGAAGTTCAAAAGATAGACGTTATACTTCGTATTGTAATTCCTTAATACTATGTTTAACTAGAGTATAATCATTCACAGCTTCACAATTATGTTTTCAATATGCACGACTTGAAAGATACCTTAGGAGTGAAACAGTTCAAGTCAAATATTACTAACCTCAAGTGGAAGGATGATGTCGTCGTTGTATCTCTTTACTTCTTCACATTCTTCAAGTCTTCACGTAATACTTGTAAGTCTCATATCCTAGTAACTTTCTAGCTAACCTATACGAAGTTGAATCTAGTAAATAATCAAGCGACTCTTTAAATGAGTTTTGATTCACTAAAATATGACAACCAAACTTGACATACCAACGCTTGGTAGGTTCAACCGAGCTATGCTCTAACAAAATAAAAAAAAACAGAACTTGACATTTAAAAGGGTTTCTTATATGATCTTCCTAAAAAGGCTTTGACAAAATATTGTCATGCTTTATTGATCTACAAACTCCACTAAATGACTCAAAAGAGGGATGCTAATCTCTTATGTCATATTTCAGAAGAAGCAGCAATATGAGACAAAGATGTAGTGAAGTGGGTGTTTTAGGCAGAGGATAACGTCCATGTTCACGGGACCCTTTGAAGAGAATCCTCCCTGATCTCAGGTTCTTGATGCCAAAGTCGGTGGAGGTAAAGGTTAGATAACATGAATTGTCTTTGGTAAATTGGTTAAATTATGTTTGGAAGGCACATCCGGAGGTATATTGTTATCCGATACCACGACTTGCAAATAGTTAACACATACCACGAGCTTTCCAATATACCCGAGCTGGATACTATCTAATTAACCAATTCCGGATGTATCCCAAAAATTGTCTCACTCATGTCGCGTTTGGATGGGCCATATAAATAGGAAAAATGTACTCTGGATACCATACCATTTCTCTCTCTTGATATATGCAGCAAGTATCTCCCTTCGTCGCCTTCAAACCCTAGTTCATTTGGTGCAAAATATACCCACACTAGTGCTTTCGCCATCAAATTCATTAAAAGTGAGCTAAATTCAATCCCTACCTTCACCGTAACTCGAATGATTTCAATGAATTTGGGTGTTTTCCTAACTTTTGCTTTTATTGTGGCCAGGGTTTTGGGCTTTCGGCACTGGTAAAAGCTTCATAACTGGTAAACTCTTCTTCATTAAACTTATTGATACTCAGTAAATTGGTTCCATGGGTATCTAATAGTTTTTTCAATTCTGAAAATAATAAATTACTACATAGTCATGTTGGTGATATGCAAAATCATATGCATCCTGCTTATACTTAATTATTTGTTTATTTTACAATTAGAGACCCAATTAGGATATGTAATTAAGGTTTTATCGCTGAATTTAATTTGTCAAGACCATGGTTTAGTTCAACATCTTTAAAAAATATAATTGTTTCGGATACCGACCCTATAAAACCATATATCTTAAATACAGATTTTTAGTCCTTTAACACCTTTGGGATTAAGAATCAGCGGATGTAGAATTCTTTGCAAACTTAAGTATGTGTAGTTCTTCTTTCTCGAAACCCACTGAAATTATGAACCTGATTTGTTATATATCAACAGTTGAGTGAATTGTTGTGATGGTAAATTGATTGTTTGTCCATGGTGTTAGGGAAAGATGTCTGCTACTACAACGGGAGGTTCAGCGGATACTGACCTCCAAGATGATGTCAATTCCAAAGAATCTTTGGAGACAGCTTTTGCATCTGTTGAATCGTCGGAATGTAATTCATCGGGAACCGAACCATAGTATGTTTGTTTCATTCGCTCTCATAAAGTATTTTCTTGCATAGTATTGTTTAGAGATAATATTTCAAGAGAGAAGATCCGTTAGTTGGTAATATGTTCTTCTTATAGTGCTCTATGATACTGCCAAAGGCACCGGTAATGAATTACCTAATAACACCACCATCTACCACTTGGTAAATTTTGTAGATGGTGAGCTTGCCATTTGGAGATGCAGTAATTTTTAATAGTAATGTAGATGATTGTAAGATGAACATATTACCAAAAGTTAGTTTTAGTCTTTTAGATTCATTAGTATTTGTATTTTATAACTACATTGGTGTTGAAATTGTTAGATGGTTTGAGAATAACCATGTCAAAGAATCCTCCTCCCTTCAAAATATTGTAGTTGCTGCATATCCTTGGAAGAAACTGACTTGAAGCATCTCATGTGTATAGCAAGTTTGTTCACCCACAAAAGTATCGGGATAACTACCCGAAATCAACAAATCACGCAGCTATGAATGTTATTTCCACGATCAAGGGTCGTTTGAGCGAAAAGTCTTACGCAGTATTTGCTTCAACGGTTGTTGGCCACTTCCTGGATATGCCTGTAACCCATAACAGCAGTACAATTTTGCATTATCTACTCTCACGGAAAATTGTGAGACAAGATGATGGTGATCCATTTTGTATGAACTTTGGGGTTGGAGGGCATATATTGAGGTTTGGGATGAAATAATTTGCACTTTCTACGGGACTTAACTTCAAGTTGACAGCGGCAACAAAGGAAGATCTAGATAACCCACTCCCTAAATGTTTCGCGGATTCACCAATCATGAAAACTCATTTCCCTGGGGAAAAAAGGGTAATAATAAGCAAACTCCGGAAGCGATTCGAGAAAGGAGATTTGACCACCTGCACTGACGATGAGAATGCTAAGTTGGCGCTTCTCTTTTTTGTGCACGTTTTGCTTTTGGGCTGTCAGGCGAGAGATGTAGTAAACAAATAATATTTCCATTTGGTGGACAACTTGAATAACTTCAACAAGTTCCCATGGGGTCATGTTAGTCTTAGAAAAACCATCCGCAACTTTCGATCAACTCTGGTTGTGAAGGATGGAAATCAAACTAAGAAATCCAGTGTTGTCAAGAAAGATAGGGAACCAAAGAATAGTGGTCGGTTGGGCTTTCCGGTTCATTACAGGGTGTCTGGACTGTCACACACTCTGACAGTAAGTTCACATATTCTGTTTAAATGGTCTTATTCATCTTGTATACTTGGGTGGTTTATAGTTTGTACAATTAAAGTTCTAACTATTGCTGTTATTTCAGGCTTGGGCCTTGGCAAGTATTCCTGCAATTAGGGGTTTATGTGGACGGGTTGTGACGAAGCATACTTGCGGTCGGTGGTGCACTGCCATGGAACGTGTATCCTACACAAACGAACCGAGATACACTGAACTTGTATCCTTGAGACAAGGGATAATAGTGGATTGTGATGAGTACGAGCTGTACAATGGCGACTCCCTTAGATTTCTTGGAATAGTGGATGATAAGGAGGTGTTGGAGGATACTGTGGAGCTGTCTGATGTTCCAAAAGAATCTAGCAAGGTATATGAATCCTCTTGGTCGGGAATGACCAAGGAATTTACGTGGGAGGTTGGCATAGGACATGGGTCAGATACTTTATACACTCTTACGGAGTCCCAGCTAACAAATATGATTACTATTTTCTTACGAGAGAAGTTGGCTCCAGCCAGCGTTAGTTATGTGGATAAAAACACCGCAGCGGGGGAGACATCGTGTGATGGAGATCGGGGTAACACAGCAGCGGCTTCCACACATATGGACTTAGTCATGAATACTGAAGTACGTACTCCAGATGATGACGGTAAAGGGATGGAAGAAAAAGAAGAAGAAGAAACCGATGTAGGTCTCTATCCAAACGCTAAAGTTGCGTTTCCCATGGCCTCTGAAAACGAAACCATTGATGTGCCTAGTGAGGAGGATTATAAAGGAGATGAAACACCTAATTCTCCAGTGGGTGTGGATGTAGAAACATCTAAATCCCTTGACGCACCCAACTTAAAGAGGCGTAGAATCGTAAAGGCGGGACCTCAGATCTCATCACTGTATGAAAGCATCACTTACAAAAAAATTTCTAAAAATGACTATGCTGGGAAAAATATTGAGGATCCAGGTATCTCAGAGAACTGTAAAAGGAATCTGAACATTTACATATGGACAAGGAAAGTGTCTATCGCTTATTTATCGTATTTAACTCGAACGTCATTGTCTCATGATCGTTAAAATGCGCAGGGAAAATGTGGATCCAAAGGAAACCAAGAAGGCAAACGACCCACGTCCTAAGAAATATTCGGTGGAGGAGATTGAAGAGACGGAAGAAAGTTTAAAATGGTATGAATATGTCAAGTTATTAGGAGGAACATCACAACCACAGTCCGACTGGTTATCAGATACTATAAGTAGATTGTTTTATTATAGTTTATGTTCATGTTATTTTATGAATTTACTCGTCAGCTTATCTATTTTGACACTTATTGCAGATTGTTAATTGTGTATTGCACTCGATGCACAAATACCCTGGATTCACGAAGAAAACTCGGTGGACCACAGTTGGTAGTTACTTCGTTGTGAGTATTATATGAAAACTATGAAACTTATCACATTTTCACTATAAACATCGCTGCGGTTTCTCACGTTCTATTAAACATCGTCCTGAAAAACAGCGACACGCTAGAGATCAAACACTAAGATCCAAGACCAAAGAAAAGCAACAATTATATTATACAAAATTGCATATGGCGTGGAAATATGGCATTGATGGTAAACCATGGTTCGAGGTTGATGTGGGTTACGCTCCGGTGCTGGTGAACAACAATCATTGGGTAGCAATTGAAATCCTCTTGAGGACACAGAATATCTGTATTTACGATTCCCTATACAATCATCAAAAGCATAAAAGATCCACCAGGACAGCAGGGAACCCATCCTAGGTCACCGCTATCTGAGATGTTATGAGGACAATCCTAGAGAATGAAGAATGGAATTGCGACTGCGCAGACTTCGATCAAGTCGTCCCTAAACAAAGCTCGAGGTTAATTCTTTGAGAACTCGTTAGATTGGCGTTCAACATCCTAGATGGTGCAATTGGTAATCTAAAATTTACACTTCTATTTTTATTGGTTTAGTTCCGGTGATTGCGGAGTGTATGCATTGTGCTTCATCCTGTGTTTGATAAAGGGAGTTTCTCTAGACCGATTGCAAGACAGAGATATTATCAAGGCTTATCGTAGGAGGTTTGTTGTTCAATTATACAACGATACAAGTATCGAGGTAAGTGCATGTACAAGTGAATAACAAAACATTTATAGTTTATATACAACTGTGACGCTGATGATACCACTTCACCAATTTTTTTGGTGCAGGATTGTATTCCGTGAATCGGGTGGAAATGTTAGAAGCAAACTTTTGTAAGTTTGCAAAAAAAAATAATTAAGGTTTGGGAGTGCAAATTACTAAGACATAATAGTCGTTTCAACTTCACATTTTTGGATGAACAAAATCGCTTATTATTGCTAACTTTTTGCTCTCAAATCTTAAATACATGTTCTTGTAAATAATTTCCTATAAACTTCGCATTATTAATGCAATGTGAAGTAAACTTTCTCATTTAAAAGAATCTTTAGATATAGTAACGTGTCATTAGATATTTCTGGGCTGGGGCTATACTCTTTGCAATGCTTTATCATAAAAAGAAAAGCAACCATTCCACCTTTGGTAATGCGAGGACTGTTGGTGTACCTTTGCTAAAAGATGAAATCTAATCGGAGCCATGAATCATGACCAAGATGGTGTTTTGACACTTTTTAAAATGTACGCCTGTGTACTACCATTGAAACCATGAAAGGTTTAAGCTTACTCAAGTATATATGCCATCTGTGGGAGTCCAACCCACAACTACATGTTTGAGAAAATCCATGTGCTCTGCCATTTGAGCTAAGACAACAAGTATCATTGTCTAATAATATGATTGGGATTTAATACAATCACTCTGAAGCGCAAATGATTCATGGGCATAAGGAGATAGTAAGAAGAAAATTTACCTTTAGCTTACTTATAACATGTAAGGAGGCATATAGAAACCAAAGTCATGAACAACCTTTCACAAAGTAGAGTGCAGAGCTCATGAAAACTAATAAACCCCATTGAGAGACCATGTATAACCATGCAAACCTTCAACAATTTAGACCCGGTCAAACAAGTAACAACATATCAAAAAATTATCTTTTTTATTACTAAACCAAAATATAAACAAAAATCATAAGTTAAAGTTTCTCATAGATGTTGAAGTACTGGTATTTTAGGCAGATAATCATCTATGTAATGACAACGGGTGTTCTAGGATACTCACAAAAAATGACTTAGCATCAATTACCAAACATGTCTAGTTAAGACTTAGCTACAAAAAGATTAGGTTTACGTTTGGTTTTGATGTTAGAGGTGCCTGATTTTTGAACCTAAAATGTTGCTTTTCTATTGTTACGGATTCACAAAGAATACCGATCCATAAACCAACATAAGTGTCTGTTTTACAAGTATTTCGTTAGTTTTGAACTAAGAAGATATTGCGATGTAGGTGTCACTTGATGGCCGGAACATGGGAGAATTCGGAGAATGAAGAGAAAAGCAAGAAGATGCTGGCGCGGGTGGTTGCTTTTGCGGCCCTGTGTATTAACAGCATGCTCGTATGCTGATAGAGGGACCAAAAGTTCTTGCATGCAACATTTATAATATAATTCCATATAGTATACAACAAAGACGTTATTTATTACACTGTTCCACAATTTTATAATAAATACGTTATTGATTACACTGTGTTTCACCATTTTTATAAAGTTTGTGTGTGGAAACTTATTTTTTCACCTATGTTAGGTGAAGATTTGTATTTCCACATTTACTCTAGCAATATAATTTATAGAGGTTAAAAATCTTCAGAACAAAGTCAAAGACTAGCAGTGTATACTAGTTATGTATAATTACACCTGGAGAGGCAAGGAAAACACACTAGGGAATTATTGTAAAGAAAAGAGATTAGGGGATTTGATGTGTAAACCAAAAAAGAATGAGTGATTTTAGAGAAAAAAATTGATGGTGTTTTTTTAAGTGTTAGAGAACTGATCGGTCGAACTCGCATGCGTTGCTATCTCAAGCATGTTTGTCAAGTTTAGTTGTCAAAACTATATGTCTTGATTTCTAGACTACTTATAACTAAGTCTCGGTTTATGACAGATTAGTGTAGTTGAGCTCCAGACTCCATGGCGATTATCTTACGAAGACGAAGAACTACTCGAGGAACCAGTGGAACTTCATCCGACTAAAAGGTATATGGAGACTTGAACTTATCTATCACTCAAAAGTCTATCTCTCTATCTCCTACTCTTGAGACAAAGTCGTATAAGTATGATAATTTTCATACATACATATTTGCTATTTTGAGCCGAGTTTACTCGACTATATTTTTCTCGAAATACGTGTTGGTAAGCTTTCGCTTTAACCACTTTTCATCTTTATCCGTGACGAAAGTCATGATGACATCTCAATCTTGAAAATAGCTTTGATGACGATCTCGTGAATAACGATTGTTATAACATTATAGAAGAATGTTTCAATGATTGAAATGTAGAGTTGAGATTATGTAACCAACTATGGATATAAGCATGTATAGTGTGTTCGCACATTAGTGCATAAATCCATGTGCCGGAAACCAATTGTTTGCACTTGTTCATGCGACTTTGGTAAAGGAGACGGTTTGGGTACGCGTACGGGGAAGTTTTCTAACCGAAAACTTCTGCTGGAGTTTGTAGTTTACAAACTGGAAAACCAGTCACCTTAGGTACGCGTACTCACGGAAGTTTTCGAACCTAAAATTTCTGCTGAGTTTCCAAACTCAAATCTGGTATCTAAGGTACACGTACCCATACGCGTACCCAAGCTGGTTATTTCTCAAATCGGAAGTTCATGAACTTAAAACAATAAATCAATAAGGAATGCAATCTTTGCAAACCATCGCTATATTGTTCATGAATTGATTCAAGTGAATCAAACCGATTTTGTTTCAATTGTTTCTATGAATAAAGATCTAAGCAATTTAACAACTCTATCAACTAGTTCTTATGAGTCATTTGAACTAGTTATGAGAAAGATGAATATGGTTGATATGAAAGTACTCATATGGCTAACCTCGGTTAACTATTTGTGAACCAACCAAGTGTACACGTTTAGGTAAGATTACTCAAACCTAAATGAAACACATTTCATTTGTGTATGACAATCTAAGTTTCGATCTAACAGTTGAAAGATATTAGCTTGGAGAAATCAGGTTTTTCATCTAACGGTGAATATTGAATGCTTTGTTACCAAGGTAACTTAGATTGCAAAACCTGATTTGAAAACTATATAAAGGAGACATCTAGAAACTGGAAAATCTAATCCCCACGCCTCATGTGTGATACTACCTCCTTCTCTAAAAGATAGGCAGGTTTGTGTGTAAAATTACACACAAACCTGCCTATCTTTTAGAGACGGAGGGAGTACTAGTTAGTTTGCTATAGTCGACTCTCCTTTAACCTTAGGTTTCTTCCCGAGACCTCTGTAGGTTAACGACTGAAAGACTTCATTGGGATTGTGAAGCCAAACGAAACTACTTCTCTTGTAGTTGAGCGATCTGATCTTGCCATTTTCTATCGTACGAGTTCAATTGAATAATTGACTTGAGATTATATCTCCGATAGGGCAAGGTAAAAAGAAATCACAAACATCTTCGTCTCATCGTTTGTGATTCCGCAACATCTTGTTTTGCTACCATACGATTAAGATTGTTGTGAGGTGATTGATAATACTAGGCTGTTCTTCGGGAATATAAGTACGGATTATCAATTAGTTCCTTTTCACCTTGATTTATCAAAATACGGAACAAAAACTCTTAGTCTATCTGTGGGAGACATATTTACATATCATATACTTTTCTGTGTGATACATATTTGTTTATTAAAGTCTTCGACTTTGGGTCGTAGCAACTCTTGGTTGTGGGTGAGATCAGCTAAGGGAATCAAGTGCGTAGTATCCTGCTGGGATCAAGACGTAAGGAGCGCCACTGTACCTTGAATCAGTATAAGATTGATTAGGGTTCAACTACAGTCCAGACCGAAGTTAGTTTGTAGTAGGCTGGTGTCTGTAGCGGCTTAATACAGTGTGGTGTTCAATCTGGACTAGGTCCCGGGGTTTTTCTGCATTTGCGGTTTCCTCGTTAACAAAATTTTTGGTGTCTGTGTTATTTCTATTCCGCATTATATTTCGTTATATAATTGAAATATCATAGGTTGTGCGTTAAGATCAATCAATTAGAATATTCAACCTTTGGTTGTTGACTTAAATTGATTGACACTTGGATATTGGTCTTTGGTACCATCCAAGTCATTATCCTTGTATTTGATAAAGACTCGCAGATTTCTATTTTCTTGAGTAAAGATCAAATCAAGTGAGAGAGATATTAACTCCTCGATATACTTTTCTCTAGATTGAGTCTGACTGTCTAGTTTATTCTCTAAAAAGTATATTGGATTTAGTCCATACATATTGCTAATTGAAATATTGGGTGTGGTTGTTATACCCCCGCTTTTTCATTAAGAGCCGAGATGATTTTACTCGTCTTGGGGTCTCACCTGTCGCACAATGACTAGGATTTGGTCGTAATATAAGTAAGCCATCAATTGTGCGACAGTTAAAATTCCAAGTCGAGTAAAATAATCTCGGCTCTTAAAAAAATACCATCAATTTTGAGATACTTGAGCGATATGTGAAACTCGAGCCGAGTAAAATCACCAGGCTCTTAAAATAATATCATCAATTTTGAGATACATGTGCGACCTTTGTGATACACACAAGCCATATAAGCCCCGCAACCTTTGTGCTACACTTTAAAATGCTATTATTTTTAAGTCGTGGTAGTTGGAAGCAAATTTTTTTTTTTTAAGGTTTGGGAGTGTAAAGTCACAAAATTCATTCAAGGCTCCCAATTATAGTTAGGAGGGTGGATATAGTGGTTGGGTGTTTATGTGGGAAACGGATGTACAAATATAGTTAGAAGCAAACTTTCTTCTGTGAGCTTAGTTTCTTGCTCGAAAAGGTCCTTTTTTCTTGGTGTCTTTCGCAATTTATTTATTTTGTCATGGTTGAATATCCGTGCAGGTTTATTTTTCTTGTGGTATGAAGTCTTTTTTTCCTGTTTCTCATGGTGTCTACAGGATTCAATGACTTCCGTTGGCTCTCGGTTTCTTCTTGGTAGCCGTTTAATCTAGTGGTGGCAATATTATTGGCAGTAGTGCAGCATGTTGGAACGATGGGGGTTGGATGATGACGGGTTAGCCTCAGAACAACAGGTTCGCTCTTGGAGAAATATTTCTTCACCCTTTGAACACACTTTCCGTAAAGAGAATGGCATTCCGTGTTATGGTCTTCAACCGATATTTTATGATTCATGTATTGTAACCTATTGACCTGTACTTAATTCCGGCAACATGTGACATATCATCCATCACTATTAATGATGAAAGATTATCAAAGAAATTACAAGCATTTAGGATTTTCTTAGTGTAGAATGCTACAAGGAGACACGAGTAAAGCTTATACAGACATCCAATACACTTATTGTCCAATGGTCGCGTCCTTGATGAGGAGGCGTCATTTGAAAAAGTAACGCATAGTTGTAGAATTTATACCAAAAACGGTTATAACTATATCCCATAATTTTGAAAAGAAGCAATTTGGCCGTTGCATATCGCCTTCAAAGCAATTGTCTTTATGTTTTTGCATATAAGAGAGCTCCAAATGACAAATTCTAATTGTTTGAAACACGAATTCAAAGTAAACAACAACAGTAGAAGAAACAACAAAATTAGCATCTTAATGTTACACCAGTAAGCTTCAACTTGTTCAGTTATAACAGTTTCCTAAGCGGTGACTTAATGAAACTTAAGAAGTCAAGGTTCTCGTACTTAATTAGGTTTGTGTCTTACATATTATTTTTTGGTCTAATCTAGATAAGTTTTCACCCGGGTCTATTAACGAAAATATCATATTGCGTAATATTAGTTAATGGATGCACAAGCCGAGTCTTATCAGAAAAAACCATGCTTGCTATTTGGTTCACAACAACTAACTCTCACCTGCAAAATCAAAACGCAGTGAGATAAATCAAAAACCAAGAATCAATAATCAACAATAAGAAAACAGCTCAAGAACCCAAAACTATATAAGAGAAATTTACCATAGAGGAAAATAAGGTTGCTGGTCATGGCCAACCTAAAGACAGTTTGATACTAGACTTCATGTACAAACAAAATGGGGATTGATTCGGAGACAAGTAAGATAGGTGCAAACTTTAATTCCCAGTTTATCGTGAATTTGATATTCAGAAGCATGTATGGGAAATTTATGAACCAAAATGCAAGAAAAGATAAAAAGAGAACAAAAAAGAATGTTGTATACCTGAAGAGGATAAATATAAGGAATTCAATCATAATGAATGAAGAAGACACGATGAGAAGGATGGTCTTAAAAAAATACCATCAAATATTAGAACCATGTGCGATATAGAGGTGATACCCAGGTCAGCAAGCTGAGTAAAATCATCTCGTCTCTTAATACTATACCATCAAATTTTATAACCTTGTGAGAACCTTGTGCGACTTAACATCTACAGGCCGAGTAAAATTATCTCGGCTCTTAATAAAGTACTATCAAGGTTCGTACAAGGTTCCCAAATTTGATGGTACTTTATTAAGAGCCGAGATGATTTTACTCGGCTTGGGGTCGTGGGTGTCACCTCTATGTCGCACATGGTTCTAATATTTGATGGTATTTTTTTAAGACCATCCTTCTCATCGTGTCTTCTTCATTTATTATGATTGAATTTCTTATATTTATCCTCTTCAGGTTTACAAGAAAAAGTTACATGTTTTTCAAATATATATGACTTGCTTTTCACGATACAAACCTCGAGACTCTAAATCTGGGAATGCCAAAAGATATGTTTTGCTCAACATCTGGAAGATTGGAATGTATATCAAATGTCAATACTCAGCAGTGTGAAACTAAACATGCATCTTTCCACCAATGATTACTCATGATATCTACCTCGAGACTCTAAATATAACATTCTTCCAAAAGATCTGCTTTGTTTCATATCTAGTATATCGCAATGTATGATGGAGGTCAATCCGAGCAGTGTGGACCAAAAATATTAGGTCTTTGTACAATATCTGGAAACTTCGGAATGTAGGACGGAGTTCAATACCAAATACTATGACCTAGACATGCTTCGTCGCGTCTATGATTACTCATAATATCTTCCTGATGACTCTAAATCTATGAATGTACCAAATATCTGCTTTGTACCATATCTAGCAGATCGGGATGTATGACGGAGTTCAATACCAAGCAGCGTGAACCTAAACATGCATGGACGCGTTTATAACTACTCACGATATATGTCTCGAGACTCTAATCTAGGAATACAGGAAAATATATATTTCGTCCCATATCTGGTAGAACAGAATGCATGACAGAGGTATCGAGCAGTGTGAACCTAAAAGTCAACAATATCGAGCAGTGTGAACCTAAACATGAATCATTCGGTATGTGATTACTCATAATATCTACCTCGAACCCCTAAATCTTTGGAATGTACCAAAAGATATGTTTTTCTCAATATCTGGAAGATCGAAATGTATATCGAATGTCAATACCGAGTAGTGTGAAACTAAACATGTATTGTTCGGTATATGATTACTCGTAATAACTTTCTCGATACTATATTTTTAATAGGTCAAGAACAATCTGCTTTGTCCAACATCAAATAAAGTGGAATGTATGACCCAGGTCCCGATACCGAGCAGTGTGAACATGAAAATGCCTAGTTTGGTGTATGTTACTCATAATATCTATCAGGGGACTATATATTTAGCAGTGTACCAAAAGATCTGCTTTGTCCCATGGGAAACTGAAACAAGATCAGATAACCATACATGATGATTTTTGCGATTGCACGTATTTTGGCTACTAATATCGAGGTTGATTGAAGTGGACTAAGGATTGAAAGAAGTCGTATTGAATGATTTTGGGAAAGTATGCATATTTATTTATAGTTTTATAAAGATACCAAAAGTTTACAATTATAACAAGGCGTAAGGAAAAAACAATCAACTTTAACTTTTGAAGCATTTTCTTAAGAATAAATGACTTCTTATAGGAGCATTACTGACTAGATAAACTATTTTGGTTTATATATATATATATATTCATGTGAAATTTAGTGACTATTCATTTATATTTTCACTGGCCTTTAAGGAGTAAATTCCTTTTAATTCATTAATGCATTTAACGAAGTTATTCATTTAGCCCCTTTGCCCAATAAGTTATTCATTTAGCCCCTTTATCCAAGTAGGAACAGAGACAAATGACGAGGTTATTCATTTGTCGAACATTCGTTTATCGAGGTTAGACTGTATCTCTTGTAAGAAAATTTAATTAAAATAATCGCTTATACGAAAATTTAATTAAGATAATGGTTAAATTGATGGACTTCATTGCGATTTTTTTTAAGGATTAACGGTTAAGGATTGCCTGAGATCCTTTTGTCCTATATGGATGAATCGTGTTAATAAGAGCCTATACCTACAAAGAGGAAAACTTAACGTGCACATCAATTATTACGAAAGTACGAAGTGATTAGCTAATATTGCACATGAAAATACAAAGTGACAGGTTTATTTTGCACATTCCAATCTGCTAATTAGTTGTGGAGCCCAGACTGATGCTCAACGCCCCAAGCACTTCACAACTGCTACTTCTTGCCACTGTACCCGAGCCAGCAGGTCCCGGATTACCTTCTGAGGCCCCATCACAGCAAATTAAAATTTCTTCACATTTCGGTGCCCTCCATAAACACTCCTTTGGGATGATAAGCTTCACAGTCCTACGTGCAACTCGAAAATACCGTAGAATTCGCAAATCATGGCATGTGTTGAACATGTGGCCTGTCATTCTCATCCATTCATAAATATAAATATTTACACTGATTCATAATCTTGGAAACGCAATCCAATTTTTGTTAGTCATGTATTTGACAAAAGATATAAATATCAAACAATTTTTGTTAGTCACGAGCCTAATTAAAACTCTTTTACTGGAAACCCTCTCTCACAAACTTACCGACCAAATCAATACTCTTTCATTACTACAACCATCTATTTTATCGATCAAAAAAAGATCAACCGTCCATGTCCTACCTATTGATTGAGCTGAATGAAGTGATGTCTGAAAATTGGAAAACTCTGATCTCCAATAACCCAAATCAATCTTGCCCGAAAACTAGATCCCATATCGTTATGTATGTGCGACCCAAAGTCTATGTTTTGTTGGGGGCGAATATGGAATGCTATTATGTTAAGTTGTGGTATTTTGTGTTTCGTTAACTTCTATTGTGGTACCAAACATCATTGGCCCTTGGTAAATTTGTGAACTGAAGTGAGATTGTGAGATGCATTTAGGACATGCAGAATGTTTTGTAATTGAAAGTTATGAGATGGAACAGATAAAGTACAAGATCCTTGATTAAGAGTGGACATACCTCCACCTTTAGCTGTAGTAACAATCTCATTACCAGAATCAGAAGTACAAGATGTATCCATATTACTAGCATCAGTTGTCAAGTCATTGGTAGCACTAGAATCCATATACCATGGATTTTCCTCAAAAATGTTTGTAGAAGCAAGCATATGGATTGAATATTTAAATGAGGTTATCGACATTGATAAGTAAAATTGATGCGATTCGAGCATTCACTAGCATCATGACCATATTTTTGACAAACCTGACAAATAGGTCGGTCACCAGATGTACATGTCAGAGGAGGAGGTCAAGAAGAAACTTTTCCAGCGGGAGATTGAAGAATACCACGACCAAAACCTCTTCCAGAGTTGGAATATACGTCCACCACCTTTAGGAGTAAAATGATGATATCCACGACCAAAACCTCTACCAGATCCACAAAAATTACATATATGTGCAGTAAAAGCTATACTAGGAGAATGAACATCCAAAGATTTGGATCTTTCAGTGATAACAGATTCCTCACTTAAGAGTAAGCTATGTAAGTCAATACTTGACAAAAGCGGATAACATATACGAATAGAGGTTGCAAAAGAAGCATAGTTCAAAGTAGATAAAGTTACCACAACTAATTCATCATCAGTAACTTTAGTACCAACAACGACAAGTTGGTCAAATAAAAGTTTGGTTTCACTGATAAGAGAAGAAAATTTTTTATCACCTTGTTTGATCGGTAGAAGTTTAGTTCTCGATTGGATTGAATGAGTAGAAGATACTCGAGCAAATATTTCTTCAATATTCTTTCAAAGCTCATGGGAAGAAGTAGACATAGTAAAGTAAAATAAGCAATCACAAAATCCGAAATTGTTGAGTGAAGCCACAAAAGAATAAATGCATCTTCATTCATCCCCTCAGAAAGAGGGGTTTCAAATCCATTGTTTTCATTTCGAATGTTTGTATATTAAATAGGACAAGGATAACTACCATCTAGAAACTTCATGATCTTAAACTTTCGAATCACCGGAAGCATTAGAGATTTCCAAGTCAACAAATTATCATCTTTGAGCTGATAGCAATAATACATGTGATTGATTCAAATGAATGAAGTCGGATTTTCCATTGTAGATGAAGAAAGTTCGTGAATCGTAGAATTATGTACAGAAGCAAAATCAAGAAATGAAATATGATGAAGCCACTCAAGAGACAGATTTGAGATACAAAAATTGAAGAATCAAGAAAGAATAAATTGATGATGTTGATTAGAGAATTACGAATTAGAGAAAAAACGTACGAAAAGTACAAAACTGTTATATAACAGACTTTATAGGCAATAGAAAACTGTTATAGATGACAGTCGATAACACACCGACAAATAACCAAAAAGGGCAGACGGTGATACAACTGTTCAAAAAATAGTAAAGGCACCAGGGAAATACTATAACCACCCTTTAGTGTTAACAGTTTCGTTTTTGTAATTTTTAAGGTGGTAGATAAATGGCGTTGCCGGAAAAAGTGAATATATGGAAATCAAGTGAAGATATCACACTTTATGCGTAGTTCGGTTAAATAAGTGTGGTTAAGTCTAGAACTAGAAAGTAACCTTCTATGAATCCTGAGTGTGGATGGTACCAATTGAACTGAAGTTTTATTCAACTCCTAAGCGATATGGGTGCACCTACTGAGAGTAAACACCATCTTTAGGATAGAGTACAACTCTGTAAAACTGGGTGGTTATGTACAGTGTACACTGCAATGATTGCGGAATGGTGACAATATAAAACTCCAGCAGTAAAACAAAAATAGTAAGAAATGTTGAAGAAAGAAATAATTAACTTATGGGAACTATAATATACCATTCAATTCCTTTTCCATTTTGGGGGAAAATAGCAGAAACGGTTTAAGCTTAAACGTTGCTAATGCTATTACATATCAATAACACTCCTTACTTGTATAGTACCACGTTAGCCTTCACTTATTTTGTTTCACATTCACCCTCGTGTTGAAGACCTCATAAATTTCTGAATCCTATCTGCTTGAATCCTCATGCGTTAAGAACCCCGTATAAATTTTTGAAACCTATCTGCAGTATCAAAGGAGACTGTAAATCAATTTCCCATAACCCATAGAATGAGTAGTAGGAAGTAAATGTAAAGAGTAATAGATGCAATATATATACATTCCCGATCCATTTATTTAATGCATATACATCACCATGCATATTATATGAAATGGAATAAAAATGAATATGAGCATTTTCACCATGCATGTATTTCGTGATTGTTTGACTTTTTGTTAAATAGTCTTATGCTTCTCCAACTAACAAACTCAATCCCATTGTGTTGAGTCTGATTAGCTATTTTAGTGTCCATGAATAGTAACTGACAGAAATATGAAGTCATTTTCAAAAGTTATTGGCTTTTCTTATTAAAAAAAGAAAATAAAAGACCAATGTACTTACAGAAATTTTCTTAGTCACTATAGAAGTTCTCGATTTGCACCGTTCCAAAGCGTCTATACTTATTATCAGAAAAGCATATAACATTGGGCTGTTTATGTATCAAATAAGTCACAAAAAATTTGTACCTTTTACTCCGCGCTACGTTCTTGTTGAGGGGGAAAAACAATTTGCTGGATTTTTGGGAAAATGAAGAGACGACTGAGCGGACGGGGACTCCTCAACCGAGCAAACTGCCTAACCTCAAACAGATGCACTGCACGGGAGTGAATTGAGTTTCGAGAGATCAATCTGTAGGATTCCGGCCTAAACCAAGACAATGGACGTTGCAGAATCAATTCGGTCACAAAGAGGGAAGAGGGTCTATCTGTAAGAGGGAAGCTGAGAAGTGTGTGAGATCAATGGTGATCAAGGATTGTGAATGTGTTGTAGGTTTTTGCAAGTGAATTGCTGGGTTCGAATAAGTTTGAATTCTGCTCAATTGAGAGTGATTGTTTAAATGAGAATTCTTGTGGTAATTCCCATATATCTGAGATTGTTAGCTTGTTCTGTTATCGCGAATTCAGAGACTTATTTATATTGCCAGAATGTAGACACATTGATCTCCAGTAAGTGTGACAGTTGCTTGAATGAAAGAGTGGGAAACTGGAAAATAGTGATTAAACCAGTTCCAGGTCGTGCATACTTGGTTGATTGTCCACCCACTACTTTGCTAACTTCCTCAACTGCTTGCACGACTTACTCACATTTCTCATCGTGGAAGAACACACGTGTCATAGGCCGCCAGGCCAAAACCCTAATTAATATCCCCCATGTGACGTGATTGATGTCTCACGAACGTGGAGTCTGCAAGGCAGACGTGTATTTAATTAGTCAATTGTTGACTTGACTAGATGATGAGTCTAAGTTTTGTTGAATCAAGCATGATTGACGGATGCTCTATGATACATGGATTGAATATGTCTGCTGGTACATATGTATAGTTTTCGAATGAATGTTGATAATTGAATCAACATGATAAATATTCATATAGCCTGAGAAAATATTGCTCGTCTGAGCGAATATTTCTCGCCTGAACGAATATTGCTCGATTAATGAATTATCAAACGTTGATAATTGAATAATATTATTAGTCCCATCTGAGAAAATATTGCTCATTTGATGGATTACTGAATATTCATAGTCTGAGCAAATATTGCTCATTTGAACGATTATTGGTAGCATGACCAAATAAAATATTAATTTAAAATATTGGAAGCTCGATCGAATATTATATAATTAATCAAAATGTTGATTGTTGGATCAACATAAATTTATTAGTACTTGAACTTGCTCACAATTATGATTTGCATAACATTCAATTCAAAACCCTAATTTTGATTGATTGTTGATCAATTGATGATTTTATGAAAATCAACCACGGAGTGAGAGAGAGACCGGCTTCATAAGAGGATGGTCGACCATGTAACGTCCAGGTGCTCGAGTGAGCATGCACCAATGTCATTTGTAGACTAGTTGGTGAAAAGATGATTAAATGTTGGTTTAATCATTTATGGAAATAGTGCTCGTCTCAGCATTAGAAAATAAAACCTCTAATTATGGAGAGATGATGGACCACCGACCAAGGGGTATGAAGCCGGACCTTGATGGTCGATTGAACAAGTTCCCAGTTGTTGGAAAGAGTTTGAACCCAATAAAGAGTAATTAGGTAAAAGTTGTTAAAGTGTGTGGGATCGGCTCCTTGCAAGTCTAAGGATCGACCTTGATCGGTCCATAGTGTTCGTGTCTCAATTCTGAAAATTTTGGTATTTCTGGTGCGCGTTCGAGCAAAATATTGGATTTTCAGAAGAGTTTGATCTTTGACTGAAACTCTCAATTTTTCTCGGGTGAGCAAGTAAAACTTTGCTCGTGCGACCAATATTTAAAAATATTAATATTTACGTGAGAAGCCTAGTCGGTCATGACCATTTGACTTTTTGGCCTTTGACTGTTTGAGCAATATTTGAGAAAATATGGAAAACCAAGGTTTTGCTCAAACGGAGGAGTTTCATGAGATGAAAGAAATAATAATAATAAAATAAGGGATCATAAGGTGTGGGACCGTATACGACTAGGGCATGGTCGGCCGACTAGTAGGCCCGTTCCCGTGACACCTTTCCTTATTTTTAATTATTTTCATCATGTGAAGGAAATATGGAGAAACTGAGAGTTTTGATCAAACGAGGGAGTTTGCTCAAATGAAGGAGTTTTCATGAGATTATGAAAAATAATAAAATATAATAAAATAAAAGGGAGAGGTGTGGGACCGTCCACGGCGGCATGACTGACTGGACGGAGGGCCCGGTTCCCTTAGGCGCCTTTTTATTATTTTATTATTATTATTTTTTTTCTTCCCTATTTTGCGTAGGTTTCCTCGTTCGTCCATATTTTTGAGTGATCTTTCGTGCGCTCGGGTGTTCGTTTGTGAATTATTTCTAAGTACACTTACACCTTTTTCTCGGGGCTTACTCGATGGTGGCGCAAATGCCTGATCAGTGAATATTTACTACTAACTCATGGATTTCAGCTAAGAATCAACCATGAAACATAGTAATCAAATAAATGATTATCTATTACTAATCCATGAAATCCAACTGAGGATTTTTCATGAAACGGAGTAATGAGATGAATAGATTTTCTTCTAGGAATTCAATTGATGAATGTTTGACACGCTATAATTAACCTATGAGTTGCAGAATCGAGATATCAGATAATGAAAGCATCATACTCGTTATGAGGGGGTGTATAGTCAAGGAACAAAAAATAGTGTGACGTCCTGAAGATGTTAGCGCTCTATACTAGCATGCAATATGTCTAGGAGACATCCAATCATTAAGAGATTCTATACACATTCTCTCTACATAGTCAGGGAACAACGGATAGTGTGACGTTCTGAAGGCGTTAGGCTCTATACTAGCATGCAATATGTATAGGAGATGCCCAATCATTTTCATTTTATATAGAGGTGATGATGAAATGTGTGGAGCATCGAAAACTCAGCTAAGAGGCTTTTCGAGAAACATATCCATCATAGCTCTGAGAGGATATTCCCTCAGTCAGAGATTGTGAAATAGTTCACGGATCATAAAATATGAGTTTCACATACATTTCTGAAGCCGGGTCAGAAACATGCAGTATCATGATTTTACGATTTTAGCCTTTTTCGAAAATCCACCATCAACATTAAGTCCCCTGCTTAATGAGGGACAATCATGTTCCGCAGTAAGCATTGGATGGTGATTTTCCAGTAGACGAGATAAGTAGTTAAACTTAGTCGTACAAGGAATTTCCAGAATCCCCGATTTGCTCCAATGATATCATGTACAAGCAAATGCTTGGATAAGGACTCTGGTGGTATGATAGAGTGTCATCACGTGAGCACGAAGAGATGAATCACCGTTGATACGGGCGGTCGGATGCCTAATTTTGGTCGGTTTAGTGTTTATGAGCCCAGGCCCAAAAAAGGAAATCCTTGTTTTAGGAACAGATGTTCGTTCGTTAGTTTAAGAAATAAACAATAATCCCTAGCATAAGAGAGATTTTTTTTAATAGACCTGCGTCTAATGATAAAATTTTTGTCTACAAGCTTTCACAAAAACCAAAATTTTATTTTTTAAAATATGTGAGATTTCACAAAAATAGGAAAACCCCTCATTAAGCTTGCTTTTAGAAACGGACGTCGGTCCGTCCGTTAGTTTGAGAAACGAACAATAATCCCTAGCATGAGAGAAAGATATGGTCTAATAGTAGTGATGAAAATTTTGTTTATGAGCTTTTATGAAAACAAAACTTTATTTTGAATATGCGGATTTTTCACAAAAAAACAAAAAAAGACTCTCGATTCATAGGCGAATGTTCGTTCGAGTGAAAAACATTATTTTTTTATTTACGTGAGTTATTCACGTCAAAATTTTTGTTAAAATCAAATTTTGATTTTTCGAATGATCGTTGAAAGTATGTCGAAACTTTCACAATTTGATAGTGGATGTTCATGTAGTAGAGAATTACGTGAGTCGTTCACGGTTTTATAAAAATCAAGTTTTGATTTTTTGAATAATGATTCTTTTTGCTCGTCTTTGCAGGTTTGAAGAGACGAGCAAGTTCTCGAAATTTTCATGTTATAATCACTACAGTTAGTGAAATTGTAAAAAGGTAAGGATTAAGTTGTTACCATTTTAACGCATATTGTTGCCAACTTGTTTTGACTCTGCACCTTCGGTAACAACTAATGGTGGCTCCCGGTGAAGACCATGTCTCCGACTCTTCTGGGAAATGCTCTAGAAATACTAAACCGAGGATGAAAGATTTGACAGATATTCATGAGAAGGTGGATCAACCTTTCATCAAGGCGAGAGAGTTGGTTCGTGGCATGCCTCTCAACCATCTAAGAGTGGTTCGTGCTAAAATATGAGAGTTCTTGAACTTTGTGGATGCAGAAACAAAACAGAGGCGTGACGAAATATCTCAGAGGAAAAGAGGTGAAGATGGAAAGCTCGCAGCTTATCAACAGAAACAGCGCCGAGTTCAGCAAGCAAGACTAGCAGTGGATGGAGTTCGATCTCATGATGATGGTGTAGCTTTCGATTCAGATGCATACGAGGTTGAGTCTTCCTGGAAATATATTGAGCATAAGATTAAGCCATATTCACCTGGCATGAGGTATGAACGGTTGGCCAAGGCTGATCTCCGAGCCGAATGTGAAGAAAATGAATATTTAGATGCAATGTATGATGATCCTGAAGACCAATTAGAAGAAGTTCTCGGTAAATATTCTGACAATGACTCAGAGGAAGAGCTTGAAGAAGATTCCATGGAGAATGATGATCGTGAAGACGATGATGAATCTAATGAATCTGATGATTAATCTTTCTTGCAATCTTCCTGAGTAGTTGATCATCTTTTTAATTTATTTCTATATATATTATCTTGACCATTTGAGCAACTTTGCCTCATCGATATTGGAATGAGATTTTTGAGTGATAATCCTTCCATCGATCCAGGACCCTGTTTGCTAATGTCCGCTTATCCATGCTCTGAAAATTATAATTGTACTGGAAGACCTTGAGATGATGAAGAAACGAACAACATTTGACTGAACGATCAATCTGAATTGGGAATGACCACGACCGTGTCTGGTCATGGTCTGCCAGTCCCCAGTATTTTGTTAAATCTCCTTTTCATTTCTCTTTCTTCTGGCAAGACCTAGATAGAGGACCCAGGTAGAAAAACTTGATATAAAAACCTAGGTGGTCGAAGTTGGAGGTACCTTGATGAAGGACTTAGGGGAAAGACCTGGTGGACATCGATCGATTGTGGAGGTTATGAATCCCGTTCAGGAATTCCCCCTTGCATGTTGTATGCTCTAGAAGCCGTAGGAACCTCATACGATATCGGAATTTGGTGCTTGACCCCAACTTTTGAAGCTACGAGACTGAGTTATCATATGAGAAAAGAATCACTCAATTTGGAGTTGTATAGGTCAGCCAACGAAGCATGCACATTTGTAATTTGTAATCTCGTACAAATTTTTCAGATTTCGTAGACCTGACGGTAAAGGCCATATCTTTCAGCTGGTATGTTCGATTGATGCTCCCTTTTGGTAGAGACATAGACGAACATATTTTGTCAAGGAAGCATTGTCTCATTCCTCACCCATTGGTACGTTTTTGTAAACCCATGGCCTGAAGTGTTTTGTATCTCATTTGTAGAGGTGATGAGAACATATTGTAGAAGACTTTGGCTTGTGCCCGTCCGTCGTGCAAGCTTTGGGAATACTTGTAAATACCCTCGATCTCATCAACACTATTGGACTAGTCAAGTGACGAATAAGCCGATAATAACTCGGTTAGTTTAACACGAACGTTAACTAATAGAAATTAATTTAACAACGATATAGATACGAAACTAGTACCGCTGGATAGATCTCGAAAAGTTACGCAGAATAGATTACTCGAACGTGTCAATCTGATACCGGATGAAGAAGATATCTTTGGATAAGTATGAAGGGAAAAATAATAATTTTGTCTTAGACCGTCTGGTTGCCCATGTCAATTTGATGGGTGCCTTTATCATTTGTCTTTGGCCTTATCACCAGGATCAATCGAGAAGAATTCATTATTATTCTCTTTCTTTGTCTCCTTTCTTTCTCTCTTCTCTGTTCTTCTTCTCCCGTTGGTTATCTGTGAGGTTCAATGAAGAAAATCAGTTGATGATGTAATGTAGATGATGAAGGTGATGACGTGGTGTTGTTAATTCAAGCAGTTGATTCAGAGTTACTAGGAGAGGTAAATCATAGATAATCATAATTAGGGTTCGTAGAGTGGATTGAAGTTCTGGAGATTTAGGAAATGATTATGGAGCTGTTGTTAGATTAAGAATCTTGGGTTGATGTTTAATTGTAGTTTTGAAGTTGATTCAGTGATGAATCGAAGAACTAGGGTTTCTCAGAAGATTGTCTAGAGTTTCGGTTGATGATGAATAAGATGGGATTAGAGATGGGTTTTGACAGATTGAATGAATTAGGGTTTAAGATGACGAATAATTAGAGTTTTCATATAATCATTGATGGTGTTGAAGTGTAGTGAGTTTTGGATGAACCGTGATGTGTTGCTAAACTGAATCAAGGTAAATAAGAATTTTATGGTATTGATTTGCAGATTCAGTTATTGAGAAGGACTCTAATTTCAGATTTGAGGTAATTGTCTTACCATGTAATTGTAGTAAGATTATTATTTGGTTGTTGTGGTTCAAGTCTATGTTGTTGTGGTCTTAATTTTGATTATATCATTTAAATGGTGAGGAACGATGATTATTGAGTCTCGGTTGGTGTTGCTAGAGATTGAGTTGAATTTGCAGGTGGAGAAGTGATATTGATACTTAGTTCTAAATTGATTGAAGTTATAAATGGGTGTTTATGATGTATGACAGGGGATTAATGTTGTATGCTTGGAAGATACATGTATTTGAGATATAGATGATTTGAGTTAGGAAGTTGTATGAACTGGTGTTCTCGTGTTCTTGTGATTGTTATGAGGTCAATGTGATGAACTGGACAAGAGAATTGGTGTTAGTGTATGGATTGTAGATAGGAAGAGGGATGACAGTTTTTATCATGGGCTGATGGAATTGATATTGCAGGTGGTAGTGGTTTTCCCAGTTACATGATATGAGAGAAGTTTATGATGGAGTGTTTTGTAATGGAAGTGGTTGTCTGTGTAAGTGATTGCAGTTTGTTGAGTTTGATAGAGATATTGGAAGTGGTTGTCTAGGGTCATATATGATCTTAGTTGAAGTTGTTGATTGATGCAGTGAGTGATATAAATGAAGCTTAGATGTATGGAGTATGAGTTATGTGTAAGGAATTGTAACTAGTGTTGATTTGATATAAAGAATTGGGTTTGCAGTTGGTGTTACTTTTGCTGCGGTGAGTCACAATGGATAGGTGCCTGTAGAAGTTGAATGAAATGGATTGCAAGTAATAGAACTGATAGTGCTGATAGGAAGTAAGTGTGGAATGAAGCTGCTTAGAGCTGCAATTGCAGGTAATCTTAGTTGAATGTTGTATTTGAGATATGAAGTTGTTTAAGATAAACATATTGTTATTTGAAATTATAGTTAAGAGTTTTGGTGTTGCACAATGTTTGTGCATTAGTGTTCTTTGTCCTGAGCAATGGCTCTGGCCTGTGCAAGAGTTTTGGCCTTGTGTCATTCAGCCTAGTCAGGGTCTGACTCTAGCTGACTTAGTCAATCTGACGGAGTTGAGTTAACCTGTTAACCAGTCTTAAATCGGTTTGACTCAGTGGACCTTGACTGAGTTATCTTCTTTGACCGAGTTGACCATTTGACCATGACATTGACCTTTGACTGAATGTTGACTGTTAGCTGACCCTTTGACTGTTATTGACCGTTAGTTGACTCCAGGTAGACCGGGCCTTGTGTTAATGGACTGGTTTAGTAGACTTTGGCTTAGAATTATTTTACTTAGTTTTATATTTTGGACCCCTTATGGTCTGAGTTGACCTTTGGCTTCTTCTACAAAGTTGTAGATATTCATATGACATATTTAATGGACTATGGAACCAACCTAATTGGATTAGTAAACTTAGATATACTAAAGTAAGAGAATAAAAAAGTTTAGAACCATAATTGAGCTTAGAATCATTAGATAGACTTGTATGATTCTTCCTTGAGCCATCTTGGATAGATTCTTAGAGTGCTTGTATGATTAACAGTTAGTATATTAACAACGATCGATTCAAAGAATGAACCAGTGGATTGTGGATCTCGAGGTAGGCATGGATTGTCATCAAAAGAGGTGGGAATACATTTAACTCTTTTAAAACCATTGTTGTTTCTTTTACAACGATTTATGTTTATAAACTCATGCATCGAATATTTGTGCATTCCATGTATTGTTTAGTTTGTATTATGAGTGTTATGTTGATTCTTTGTAATCTTTCCATGATTTGGAAAGGACTTGTATGTTTGAATGTAAATATGAATTTTTATGGGAAATAAGAATTTCCACCTGTGGTATATAGGATACGCTCCTTCACATTTATACCTAGAGCTTTTATGATATATTGGTCGGCAGTTTGCGAGTTCCGAATTGCACAACCATATTATACGTTGTTTGAAGAAGGAGTTTGTCCATATACATGTTTGTTTATTACTGTGACTTGGTCACTTTTTAATGTTTGGGAAAACAAGTACTGTTTTCCATGTCTTTCCATGATTTCTTGAAAGTTAAATGTTATATTCCTACTGGGCACCCCTTTTAGGGATGATGTGCTCACCCATTCCCACTTTCAGTTTCAGAGACAGATCAGAGTTGCGCAGCGAAAGCTTCGAGGAGTTGAGTCCGTTTGTTATATTACTTCTGCTATGGTTATTATGTTGTATATTCTATTTGCAAACAAAATGACTATTGTATATGTATCATTTGAAAGAAGTTCTTGTATATATATATTTCTGAGCGAGGCTAGTTTTGGGTTAAGTTTTATTGCAGATTTCTTAATCGAACGTTTAAGTAAATGATTTAGATTCTTAGTGTCTCTTTATTTAGTTAATCTCTTGGATTAGTCAGCTGCTAGCTTTGGGGGCGCTACAATACTTTTATGTTAACATTTTTTCATGTCTACACATCTTGATATGGATCATTAATGCTTGGAGAAGTATGGTCCATCAAGTAACACTTCAGAGAATGTATAGATTATGAACCCGGTCATGAGGATGTTGCTCATGAGACCATTGTTGATGCTGAGATCCCGATTGAATTTTTCCAGAAATTCTTGTTGATGCTGAGACCATAGACAGAGTTCCTACAGATATCCTTGTTGATGACGATACTATGGTCGAAGTTGTTCCAGAGACCGAAAAGGCTAGAACTATGATTATCGACATAGTTTTTGCTCCTCCATTCAATGAGACTTTATATGCACGAACTAGTTGGTGAGTTGAGCATTCCTAAGATGAAGGTATACTAGGATTTCAACCCAAATTCTCCTGAATATGACTTTACTGTGAAGTGGATTCGTCAGGGAATTGATGTTGTTGTGGCAGATAGCAGTGCCAGTCTCCATTATGAATGTGATCGGTGAGGAGAAAAAGTTCCTTGGTCATGCAAGGTTTGTGATGTAGAGAGGTTCCGTTGATGACGTTTTATGGCCTCACATCAGGTTGCAATGATTCGTAATGTGGAAACATTTATTAAAATTGATCTGAGTTGATCTTTCCAACAAGATCAAGTCCCCAAGTGCATCCCATAGGTGTTCATCTTTTTAGCAAAAAGATATATGTTGAAGGAGTTTACGCCATCCATGGAAGAATGATGTTGCATCTGCTTCAGAAAACTTGACATGGAGATAGTGAGGACTTATCGATCGTCTTGGTATTGAATTAGTGTGTCATCTTCGAGATATTTCTGCTGAAGTTAAAGGCGCCATCATCGAAGGTGTACTCTTTGATTGGGAGTACAATTTGAAGGCTTCTTAGATGCTTGAGCATTGAAGCGTCATATCCCTTAAGCGTCAAATGTATTAGGCTTGATCATCTCGGCCCCGAGTATCTTCTGTTGATTCAGCATTCTTCTTGCGGTGGGATTCCACACTTATGCATACATCAAAGCATTCTGATTTTGTGGCACATATAGACACTCATGCAAAGGTTACAGGGAATACCCAAGATCTTTGTCATGCTTGAACATCATCTCAGTAATGAATGACTCAGTGAGATGCTCGATTCAGAGAGGTGTGAGATTCAACCACTCGGTAAAATATTAATGTGGTTAAGCTACCCATTCATAACGTCTCACAATAGCAGAGTTGCTAGCAGAATTGAGTCCCCATGCTAGGATAACATGTGAGGAAATAGATGACCTATACATGGGAGGAATGAGACTTGCCTGATGAATGTCTATGCATCTTTTGCAGGTTCTTTTTTCAGCCTCGCCAAAGTTCGAAATTCCTCCAAGTGCCATGATGATGGGACGTCCACCAAATCTTCTGGATCAGAACTTTCATCGTTGAAGAGAGGTGCAACCAAAGGCTTTTTGTCAGTAACCATCTTTTCAGCGTGGATCGACGCTTTTCCGAGGATCGTGTCATATCTTAGATCTTCCTGATTATGTGAAACTTGGTCTCAGTTCAGGTTGAACCTATTTTCACCTTGAGAGTAAAGTAGACATAAGTGTCTCTGAGCGTTCCTTCATGGTCTCTGATTGAGAAGGGAGCATGAGTGGCTTCTTGTTGAGTGATTCCCGCGGCTCTAAGGGTTTTTAGGGAACAATATTGATAACGGTACCAGCATCGATCAACATTCTCCCAAATTCGTTTCCATTGAGATTCACTGTGGTAAGCAGTCCCCAGTCGTACATATCTTTGTCTATGGCTGGAGGATCAGGAAGTATTTCCGGAATGGACTTCCTGACATGATGTGATTCAGTGCTGCGAACATATCTCTTCCTTTGTGCCTTCGACAGATTGAGCAATTCACATATATGTTCGACGAAGGATTGAACTGCCTCTTTGATAGGTTTTTCAGAGAGAATGAAGGTCTTGATTTGGAGAGGGTCATGTGTACTCCTTCATGAAAAAGCGTGGGTCTAACAACCACACCCAATATTTCGCTTAGCAATCTGTATGGACAAACTCCAATATAATTCCTAGAGAATCAACTAGACAGTCAGACTCAATCAATGGAAATATATCCAAGAGTTGTATCTCCGTTTCACAATATAACCAGTAAATCAAACAGATAGAAATCCGTGAGCCTGATTATATGTAAAACAACTTGAACGATACCAAAGACCAATGTTCAAGTGTCAATTAATATGATCAACAACCAAAGGTTGGATTCTCTAATTGATTGAACTACGCATAACCTGTGATATTTCTATTATATAAAAATATAATGCGGAAAAGAAATAACACATACACCAAAAATTTTGTTAATGAGGAAACCTCAAATGCAGAAAAATCGCGGGACCTAGTCCATATTTGAACACCGCACTGTATTAAGCCGCTACAGACACTAGCCTACTCCAAGTTAACTTAGGACTTGAATGTAGTTGAGCCTTAATCAATCTCACACTGATTAAGGTACAGTTATTCTCCTTACGTCTGTGAATCCAGAAGGACTCTACGTACTTGATTCCCTTAGATGATCTCACCCACAACTAAGAGTTGCTACGACCTAAAGTCGAAGACTTGATAAACAAATCTGTCTCTCACAGAAAAGTCTATTGTATGGATAAATATGTCTCTCACAGATAAATATATGAGTTTTGTTCCGTCTTTTGATAAATCAAGGTGAATAGGAACCAATTGATATACCAGACTTATATTCCCAAAGAACAGCCTAGAAATATCAATCACCTCATAATAATCTTAATCGTATGGTAGCGAAACAAGATATTGTGGAATCAAAAACGATGAGACGAAGATGTTTGTGACTACTTTTTATCTTGCCTATCGGAGATTAAACCTCGAGCCAATCTTAGAGAAGATAGTACTCAATCACGATAAAGACAACAAGATCAGATCACACAACTATAAAGAAAATAGTTGGGTCTGGCTTCACAATCCCAATGAAGTCTTTAAGTTATTAACCTACAGGGTTTCGTGAAAAACCTAAGGTTAAAGGAGAATCGACTCTAGTCGCAACTAGTATCACACATGAGGTGTGGGGATTAGGTTTCCCAGTTGCTAGAGTTCTCCTTTATATAGTCTTCAAATCAGGGTTTGCAATCAATGTTACCTTTGTAACAAAGCATTCAATATTCACCGTTAAATGAAAACCTTATTAGACTCAAGCTAATATCTTCCAATCGTTAGATCGAACTTAGCTTGTTACACCCAAATAAAATGTAGCTTCATTTAGATATGAGTAACCGTACCTAAACGTGTACATCTTGTTGGCTCAACAATAGTTAAATGAAGTTATCCATATGAAAACTTTCATATCAACCTTATTCATCTTCACCATAACTAGTTCAAATGACTCAAATGAAACTAGTTCTAGAGTTGTTCAATTGTTTATATTCTCATAGAAGTATTCAAGACACAATTGAAGAAAAATCGATTTTGATTCACTTGAATCAAGTCATGAAAATTATAGACACGGTTTCCAAAAGATTGCATTTCTTATTATATAAATGTATTAGTTCATGAACAAACCTATTTTAGAACATCATCCACTTAGGTATGCGTACGGGTATGTGTAACTAAGTAGCCGGACCAAGTTTGGGTTTCGCCAGTACGCGAACTGGTACACATACCATCCAAACTCAGCAGAAATTCCCGGACCCGAACCTTACGCCAGTACGCATACCGGTTTGCATACCAGGTTCCCGGACTTTCTCAAAAACAACAAGTACGCATACGGGTATGCATACCATGGTTCCCAAACATGGATTACAGATACGCAAGTACACATACTATGCTTAGATCCATTTGTTCTAAACTCTATTTCAATCATTGAAACTTTCTTAGGGGATGGCAATAGTTGTTTTTACTAACTATTAGCATCAAAGCAATTTTTAAGTTATTGAAATAATCAACACGAAACATTCCGAGTCTACATCAAATGATTGTATCACACTAATCATGTAAGATGTTACCAGGCAATTTTCATATGATCATCTTTTGATTTTCGTCAATAGCATAAGTTGAACTTGGTTAAAGCGAAATCTTACCAACACATATTTCGAGAAATATGTAAGCGAGTTAAACTCAGCTTGAAATATCAAATGTGTATAATCGAAGTCTATATAGCTATACAACTTTTATCTCAAATAGAAGATACAATAGATACACTTTTGAGTGATAGATGAGTTCAAGTCTCCACATACATTTTTCTTATGAAGTTCCACAAGCTCCCCTTAGTAGTTCTTCGTCTTTAATCTATGAACGCCGTGAAGTCTAATGCTCTACTACACTTTCTATCCTAATCCGAGACTTAGCTATAAGTAGACTAGAAATCAAGACTTATAGTTTTGGCAACTAAACTTGACAACAAGCTTTAGATAGCAACGCTTGCGAGTTCGACCGAGCAGTGCTCTAACAATATCCCACTTTGTCAATTTTAGTGACAAAACTATCAATACATATGGAATACAAAATAAATAAACTTTGTATCTATCAATCCAAATGCTTGATTTCCTTGGTTCTTCAGCATTACTCGAAATCTTCGTCACTTCCAAGTACTCCAATGATTCTGAACGTGTTGAACTCATTATCATAGTTGTTGAAGATCCGTAGCTATAACAATGAAAAAACAGTTGCTCTCAATCATTGTTATACAGTGTCATAGTTTTATTACACAACATCAAAGTTCAATTGTATCACAACTTTGACAACAATACTATGGTGATATGTATCACTCCCCCTTAGTCAATACTTCATCTCACATGAAAACCACTCCCCCTTACATAATGATCCGTAAACCATATGTATTTGTAGTGTGAACTACACATTAATTCTCCCCCTTTTTGTCAATAAAAATTGGCAAAGGTACGAAAATTAGTGGGATCCTAATGAAATTTCCATAGAGATACTTCATGATCAAAAGAGAACAACATATCAACTTGTTTAGATGCCATCATATAGCCGAAGCTAAATGCATTCATCAAGGAGTTTATGAATATACAAGATAACTCCTACAATATTCCACAGCCGCACTCCCCACAAAGATTTGGCAATTAAGCACAAGTTCAATTAATAACTCTCCCCCATAAAATTTCATTCCCGAAAGAACAATGAGAGCGACCTTACTTTCACAAGAAAAGAAGGATTTCTTTGGACATTAACAAATCACATGAAACATGAATTTGTATCCAAAATTAAATTAACCACAAGAGAACCCATGATTAATTTAATCGTATATGCTTGCATAAGAGAACTTATGGAGCCGCACAGTATTTACACAAAGATGTGGATCAGGGAAGACCAATACTGCGGAATAGACAAAGATTCATTATATCTCTCATCACTATTTGCATAGAGACATATAATATATTTAATCTTTGTAAACAAAAGTTCATCCTATCTTCCATCAATATTTTCATAATGACATAATAGGCTTAACTTTTGTTTGTCAAAAGTTCATTCAATCTTTTATCAATATTTGCATAATGACATATAAAAGACTTAACTTTTGACATATATGGGACAACCATAGTTCACGGACACAAACACACATATCCCATAACAAGTTGCAATATATGAAACCATAAAGATTAATACTGCAAAATCATCTTCCAAATAAACTTTAGAATTTAAATAAATAAATCTAAAAACATTTCAAGATGAAAATCGTTGGAAATAGCTATGTGTACTCACAATAATAGCTATTCCAAGTCCTAGTTATCCTTCTTAAAACACAAGAATAAATTCTAATAAGAAGTTTCCTAGACAAAAATAAAAACAAAACAACTCTAAGACCAACACGACCGAACACACGTTAAAATCAGAGTTCGTGTACAAAATTTTCACGGGTTTCAAGACCTTCAAGCTTTTGACTGACAACATCGACAACCTCTTTGGAGAAGATATCCTCTTTAAGAAGATCCTTAACATGTGACTTCATGAGAACAAGGTCATAGTTAACCTTTTTCAACTCAGTTCGTAACACATCAAGATCCTTCATAGAGTTCCCAAGCTTCACTTTTGCTTTTCCGAGATCATTGAGAAAACCATGAACCACTTCAGCAGAGACCATCTCAGCCTTTTCTCAATCTTGATGGGAATATGCATAATAGTATGATGCGCCAGGATTGAGTTCATCAGCTTCAACAATGGTTCTTCTCTTCTTTATGACTAACTCAAAATAAACGACATCATCAATTAAGTCTTCTGGAAAATCCCAAGAACAAGGAGAAACATCCTTGTTAAACAAAAACCTGGAGTAAGAGTACTCACAAAAATGTTTTTGGTTTTTAAATAGTTTCTCAGGGAAACAGATTTTAGGGTTTCCAAAGTTGGTCTGTGACATGTAACAAGGGTACCCGTACGAACACATCCTAGACCCTAGCCGGAAAACAAGAAAACAATACATTGTTTTGCTACGTGGAAAATTTCACAATTCAACTCACTAAATTTTACATTCATACTGGAGAAAAATTTAGAGCATAAGCAATTTGGCATCACAAGAATTCAGAAAATTAAAAACTTGACAAAACCAAATACATACTTCTGCAAAGATGTTTGTGAATGATAATCCAGATAAGACCGATAAGAAAATAGCTAGAGAATCAGAAAACATTTTGCCATCAAGTATACCTGATAATATCTCACTCAACCAGAATTTTTTGTGAGTGAGTTTTCAACCTTGTGATCAATTACCACAAGTATGAGCCCTAAGCTCATTAAATGAATGTTGTTTTCGGTTAAACCTCTTTTTCTTAATATTTTGGGAAAACCGTTTCGATGTAAAAAGTTATCATAAGATTTACTATCATCAAAATACGATGCATAGTGTGGATTCTTACCTAAAGAATTTTGACTAGAGAGAGTTGACAACTTGTTGACGATCTCTTTATATCCTTCGATTATCACATTTAGATTATTTTCCAAAGCTCGATCTTTGCTTTCTTCTCCTGGTAATTTTTTCACATCAAGAACAACATTACATCCCTTTTTGATAGAAGAGCATCCTTGAGCTCTTCTTGAACGATTCGAGTTAAGGAGTTTGTTATGCTCTTGAGCATTTGAGGAACACAACGAACTGACTTTCCTGGCAGGATACACAGGGTAAGTACTAAAACCAATTGTCTTAGAGCATGGCTCGGTTGAACCCACCAAGTGTTGGTATGTCAAGTTTGGTTGTCATATTTTAGTGAATCAAACCTCATGCTAAGAGTCGCTTGATTATGTACTAGAGTCAACTTCGTATAGGTTAGCTTGAAAGTATTAGGATATGAGACATTACAAGTATTGAGAAGACTTGAAGATGTGAAGAAGCAAGGAGCTACAACGACAACAATCATCCTTCCACTTGAGGTTAGTGATATTTGACTTGAACTGTTTCATTCCCTAACATATATTTCAAGTCGTGCATATTGAAAACATAACTGCGAAGCATATTTTAACTCTAGATAGACATAGTATTAAGGAATACAATACGAGGTTTATTGCTTAACCATTAAACTTTGTAGATAAGACATCGCCATAATCATTTGAATGCTATTGTGATTATGTATGGGTATGAGGTGAGGATTTTATCCTAGGGAACAATGTTTACATGTGTTCTAACTAGGTAAGTTCATAAACTTGTTTGTGGACCGAAAAGGAAATTGCCAGGTGCTATTGGTTTTTTTATTCATTGCATTGCATCTCTTATGAACAACCAATATGTGTGATAGAGTATAACCGCTCACAACTTGTTGTGTTTGATGAGTGCCAAATAATGTATATATTTATCCCTTTTTGTTGGCATTTTAACTCATCTTTTATGCATTAATTCTACATTTTATCCCATATTCTGTATTTTCATTGTTTTCAAGAATAAATATTTTTATTAATTAATTTTGCATTTTTAGGTAATAAATAAAGTCTGGATGACTTGCGGAGCAAAAAGAGCAGAAAAGTAGTGAAAAGCCGGGAGAAATCACGCAAGGAAGCCGCGAAGAATGGTGCGCACAACCTCATTTTCTACACACAAAAACGCCTCCGTTCTCAGCCATCAGATCAGTTCTCAGAAGCATCCGACGGTCGCTCCTTCATAGAGCATCAAAATCTGAAGTCTCTGCCAAGCACCACAGCGCTGAAATTCCAAGCCTTCAGATTAGATGGTAGTTGAATCCAACGGTTGCTCCCTTGCTGTTCATCAAAGTTTGATATCTCCGCCTTACACTACAGCACCTAACCTAATCTAGCACCGTTCGTTTCGTTGTATCCCTTCATCCGACGGTCGCTCCTCGCTTGCCTCCGCATCACCGTCCGATCTACCTACCAGCTCCACATCTCACGGCTTAGTCTTGCTGAACATCAAAAATCGATGAAGCCGCCACACACTGGAGCACCCGAACCTTACCACCTAACCAAACACCCCCCTTCTTCCCAAAACAGTCGACCCACTCTTCTCCCCCATTCCTCTGCAGAAAACCCACGTCCGCCACCGTACACCACCACCTTCTCCACCTCTGTCACCACCTGCTCCGCCACCAACTCTCTGTCACCACGTCCATCAAAGTAACCTAATACCATCAGTTTCCCTTCTCCTTAGCCACCTATTTTCTCAATTTCTGCACGTTCTCTATCAGAAACCCTAGCGTGCAAAATTGGTAAATTAGGTCGAAAGTGAGAAGCAATTGAAGGCATGGAGAGGTAGAGGAGGACAAATAGAAGCATGGGTCGAGTTTAATTTGATGTTGCTACATCAAATTAGGTAAAAAAATCAAACCCTAGTCTACTGTTAATTTGGGAATTTTTTGGTAGAACCCTAATTGTGTCTGTGGGTATAAATAGGGTTGTGGTGTGTTGTAAAACTTGATGCTTGGAATAGCCAGCATCCAGGACTTTCATGTCCTGTTAATGTTTTTTTCTCTTTTCAATTTTGTGCTGTTTCATGCATGTCATGTTTGTTAAGGTTTAATTTCAGTTGTTTACTCTTAATATCCTGTTTTGTTCCTTGTGATGTTTGTTCCTTCATTTCAGTTGTGATGTTTGTTTCTTGTGATGTCTGTTAAGGTTAATTTCAGTTGTTTCATGTTCTGTTGATGTTTGTGTAATGTTAATGTTTAGTTCACTGCTGTTAGTTTAATGGAATGCTAGGTTAGAAACCTTTGAAGCACTGAATTGATTGAGTAATGGAAGAAATCAGTGCTCATAGCAAGCTGATTATCTTGCCATTCCATTTTTGTATGCTTAGAATGCATTGTGTTGAGAGCATTGGGAGAAATTAGTGCTCATAGCAAGCTAATTCTCTTCCCATTCTATTTGTATGCCTGTATTCTTCCCTTGGCCTTGCATTGTCACCATTTCAGTTTCACCATCTCCCCTGCCCTTGGCTTAGGCCTTGGTTCACTTGCACTATTCTCTGATTGTTGTTGTTTAGTTCTTTGCTGTTTAGTCATTGTTTTGTTTAATTTTCTTCATTGCCTTGTTTTGCCCTGTTTACTTCCCTTGGCCTTGCATTGTCACCATGTTAGTTTCACCATCTTCCCTGCCTTAGGCTAATTGCCTTTGTGTCACTTTCACTTTGTTCCATTTTGTTTTGTTTTTGTTCACTGTTTTGTTGCTGTTTAGTTTTTAGTCTGTTTAATCTTTGCTGTTTTTGCCATTCTTTTGTTCTCTGGTTTGCTTCCATCTTGGCCATTGGCCACTGTTTTTCTTCCTCCTCCCTACCCTGCTACTCAGTGCTTTGACCACTACCTTGCAAACTGCTGTGCACTTGCCTCTGCCCTGCAGTACTGCTGCTGCTGCATTCACTGCCTTGTGCTGCTGCAACCCTGCTGTTGTTGCCTCCCTTCCACTGCTTGTGCAGTACTGCTGCTGCTGCTGCTTTCTTTGCTTGTGCTGCTGCAGCTGTCTGCTTCCACTACTGCTGCTACTGCTTTCCCTCCACTGCTGCTGCTGCTGCAACTGAGCTTGGCTCACAGCAGACCAAAAGCCCATCAGTCCACTGAACTTAATCACAGCCCAGTTCATTAAGGCCCAACCACAGTTTAGATTAAGGCTCAAAGCCCAATTCAGTCAACTGTGGGCTTAATCAAAAGCCTAATTGAGAGACCAAAGCCCAAGTTCACAGTTCATCATTCAAAGGCCCAAAGCCTAGTGCACTTCAAGACCAACTGAGCCCAAGCTCAGTTCATTTCATTGTTACAAACAATCCCACTAAGCCCAAAGCAAATTTAGAGCCCAATAGCAATTTAGAGCCCAAATAGCTAGAACACTACAAAACACTCCCAATCTCTGTGGATCGACCCGTACTTGCACGAGCTACAACTGACGACCGTGCACTTGCGGTATTACTGTAGGCCCGCGTTTCATTTCGCTTAATTTTCATACATATCTCCGGGCCCACCAAGTTTTTGGCCGGGGATAATTTTTAGGACCTTTTAGACGCCTACCAAGTTTTTGGCGCCGCTGCCGGGGATTGGTGCTGTGTTTTATCTGTGTTTTTCTTAGCTATTTTTGTATTTCATTTCATAGCATTTGCATCTGCATCTGCTTCACTTCATTTGCTGTTGGACCTGTTGTTCTGAACCTGTTTTTCCTCTGCTGGGACGCCACCAAGGAAAAGAACCAAAGCCCAACTGGGTTTTTGCAACAATATCAGAGCAGCTGGGCTGTGCTTAAAAGGTAACCCATTTAAGAGAACCCGAATTGTGGGCTTCCAATTTTTAATTGTGGGCATGTAATATTAAAGCCAATTTTTGGGCTTCTCTTATTTTCTGTTGGGTTTGTAATAATTTATTTGTGGGCTTGTTTATTTATTTTGTGTGGGCTTGTTTAAATTCTTCCATTGGACTTGTATTTTGTATTCTGGGTTTAAACCCAGCTGAGCTTATAACCGAATGTGGGCTTGCTTCCACTCAAGAGTAGACCTCGAAACCAAAGTTTTAAAACAAACGTCGGGCCTTAACCAACGGGGCCAAACCGAATTTTAAACTTTCAAAAAAAATTAAAACTTGGATTTTCGTAGGCCGCAGCCTTCATTCCATTAGAGGACAAACAGTGGGCTTGCTCCCATTCAAAAACCAAATTTTATTTTCTTTTAAAAAAAAAAAAAAAAAAAAAAAAAACCAACATTTCTCCCAAAAACCAAAGTTTTCCAAATGTTTCCCAAAAAAAAAACCAAAATTTTTCTTTTTCCCGCCAAAACCAAATGTCTCCCGACAAAACCAAATTTTTTCCAAAAAGTCCAATCCCATTAAAAACCAAATTTTCTTGTAGATAATGTGTTAGTTAAATTTCCTTTGTATATATTTTGTGCTCATCCATTGTGACTCCGAATATGTTGGATTTTTGCCTTGATAACGGAGTTTTAATTCTGCTTTCGCCGAAATCGGGTATTCTCTCTCCTTTTACTCTACTCAGCATGTCCCTTTCCATATGTTGCATTTTAATTCTTTCCATATTTTGAAACATTGAGGACAATGTTTAGTTTAGGTTTGGGGGTATAGAGTAGATACCATGATAATTTGCCATAATTGAAAACGAACTCCTTCTTCTTTTTGAAAAAATTGAAAAATTCCAAAAAAATTGAAAAATCAAATTCAAAAAAAATTAAAAAATTGAAAAAATCAAAAAATGGAGCTCATTTACCTTGAAATGTTGACTCTTGTGCAAATATGTTTTTATTAGGAGTCTTAGTCTAGATATTTAGGCACCCTGATTCTAGCACAATTCACATAGTGATAAGAAATTTGCACGCGCACGATCTACCAATACATGTATGGCCTCGATCTTCAAGGTGTTTGATAGGAAGTTACGATTGCCAATCACTTTAGAATACTGAACGAAACTTGACTAGCTTGTTCTTTGGTTGGTTGGGATAGAAGGTGGAGGTTACATTAAGAAAGACAACCATCGAATTTAACTGGGTGCATCAAAAAGGGCTACCTCTTGCAAAGTGTCATGTAATCTTTTGTTTCCTTTTGTTTGTATCAAAAGTGTTTCCTTGTTCAAAAAAAAAAAAAAAAAAAAAAAAAAAAAACGATGTATTATTCAGAAAAAAAAAAAAGAAAATAAAAAAAAAAAAAAAAAATCAAGTATTTATCAATTCCATCATCTCTTGTTCCAAAAATAAAAGAGAATAGTCAATGTAAATAAGAGTCATGTAAAGAGTCATTTTGTTGTTTCATTGTAATAAGCAAGGAGGGTGTATGCCATTGATGTACAACGCGAGTAATTGTGAAATACCTCCAACTCATTCACAATTCTCGTAAAGTCCGGACAGCTAGCTAGATTTCGACCTCAGTTCTTAGCCTGAGAAACTATCTCTTGGTGATTAGTAGTCATAACTTCAGATCTTTCTTTACACATGTGTAGATACACTTTACACTCTTATCACATGTCTTTTTTTTGTTATCAGTGCTAGGATTGTGCCTTCGATAGCTAGATTGACATCTCCATTTTGCTGTGAGCTTAAACTGTTTTGCACATGTCACATTTGATGGAATCTGAGCTTATATTTTGACCTAGAACTTTGTAGGTACGTTCTAAGCAAACCTTCACGAGACTTCAACTCGTCCACTAGGGACACTTAGTGGTTTAAAAGGCTTAGTGCATACGCTAAATGCATTCGAGAGACCAGCGACAGTGGTATAGTTAGGATTTCCTTAGTTTTGTTTTACTTGAGGACAAGTAAAATTCAGGTTTGGGGGTATTTGATGAGTGCCAAATATTGTATATATTTATCCCTTTTTGTTGGCATTTAACTCATCTTTTATGCATTAATTCTACATTTTATCCCATATTCTGTATTTTCATTGTTTTCAAGAATAAATATTTTTATTAATTAATTTTGCATTTTTAGGTAATAAATAAAGTCTGGATGACTTGCGGAGCAAAAAGAGCAGAAAAGTAGTGAAAAGCCGGGAGAAATCACGCAAGGAAGCCGCGAAGAATGGTGCGCACAACCTCATTTTCTACACACAAAAACGCCTCCGTTCTCAGCCATCAGATCAGTTCTCAGAAACATCCGACGGTCGCTCCTTCATAGAGCATCAAAATCTGAAGTCTCTGCCAA
Source organism: Papaver somniferum (assembly GCF_003573695.1). Classification (NCBI taxonomy): domain Eukaryota; kingdom Viridiplantae; phylum Streptophyta; class Magnoliopsida; order Ranunculales; family Papaveraceae; genus Papaver; species Papaver somniferum. The sequence continues at coordinate 1,216,410 of NW_020621936.1, read as the reverse complement.
GCACCACAGCGCTGAAATTCCAAGCCTTCAGATTAGATGGTAGTTGAATCCAACGGTTGCTCCCTTGCTGTTCATCAAAGTTTGATATCTCCGCCTTACACTACAGCACCTAACCTAATCTAGCACCGTTCGTTTCGTTGTATCCCTTCATCCGACGGTCGCTCCTCGCTTGCCTCCGCATCACCGTCCGATCTACCTACCAGCTCCACATCTCACGGCTTAGTCTTGCTGAACATCAAAAATCGATGAAGCCGCCACACACTGGAGCACCCGAACCTTACCACCTAACCAAACACCCCCCTTCTTCCCAAAACAGTCGAGCCCCTCTTCTCCCCCATTCCTCTGCAGAAAACCCACGTCCGCCACCGTACACCACCACCTTCTCCACCTCTGTCACCACCTGCTCCGCCACCAACTCTCTGTCACCACGTCCATCAAAGTAACCTAATACCATCAGTTTCCCTTCTCCTTAGCCACCTATTTTCTCAATTTCTGCACGTTCTCTATCAGAAACCCTAGCGTGCAAAATTGGTAAATTAGGTCGAAAGTGAGAAGCAATTGAAGGCATGGAGAGGTAGAGGAGGACAAATAGAAGCATGGGTCGAGTTTAATTTGATGTTGCTACATCAAATTAGGTAAAAAAATCAAACCCTAGTCTACTGTTAATTTGGGAATTTTTTTGGTAGAACCCTAATTGTGTCTGTGGGTATAAATAGGGTTGTGGGTGTGTTGTAAAACTTGATGCTTGGAATAGCCAGCATCCAGGACTTTCATGTCCTGTTAATGTTTTTTTCTCTTTTCAATTTTGTGCTGTTTCATGCACTGTTCATGTTCTGTTAAGGTTTAATTTCAGTTGTTTTACTCTTAATATCCTGTTTTGTTCCTTGTGATGTTTGTTCCTTCATTTCAGTTGTGATGTATGTTTCTTGTGATGTCTGTTAAGGTTAATTTCAGTTGTTTCATGTTCTGTTGATGTTTGTGTAATGTTAATGTTTAGTTCACTGCTGTTAGTTTAATGGAATGCTAGGTTAGAAACCTTTGAAGCACTGAATTGATTGAGTAATGGAAGAAATCAGTGCTCATAGCAAGCTGATTATCTTGCCATTCCATTTTTGTATGCTTAGAATGCATTGTGTTGATTGAGCATTGGGAGAAATTAGTGCTCATAGCAAGCTAATTCTCTTCCCATTCTATTTGTATGCCTGTATTCTTCCCTTGGCCTTGCATTGTCACCATTTCAGTTTCACCATCTCCCCTGCCCTTGGCTTAGGCCTTGGTTCACTTGCACTATTCTCTGATTGTTGTTGTTTAGTTCTTTGCTGTTTAGTCATTGTTTTGTTTAATTTTCTTCATTGCCTTGTTTTGCCCTGTTTACTTCCCTTGGCCTTGCATTGTCACCATGTTAGTTTCACCATCTTCCCTGCCTTAGGCTAATTGCCTTTGTGTCACTTTCACTTTGTTCCATTTTGTTTTGTTTTTGTTCACTGTTTTGTTGCTGTTTAGTTTTTAGTCTGTTTAATCTTTGCTGTTTTTGCCATTCTTTTGTTCTCTGGTTTGCTTCCATCTTTGGCCATTGGCCACTGTTTTTCTTCCTCCTCCCTACCCTGCTACTCAGTGCTTTGACCACTGCCTTGCAAACTGCTGTGCACTTGCCTCTGCCCTGCAGTACTGCTGCTGCTGCATTCACTGCCTTGTGCTGCTGCAACCCTGCTGTTGTTGCCCTCCCTTCCACTGCTTGTGCAGTACTGCTGCTGCTGCTGCTTTCTTTGCTTTGTGCTGCAGCTGTCTGCTTCCACTACTGCTGCTACTGCTTTCCCTCCACTGCTGCTGCTGCTGCAACTGAGCTTGGCTCACAGCAGACCAAAAGCACATCAGTCCACTGAACTTAATCACAGCCCAGTTCATTAAGGCCCAGCCACAGTTTAGATTAAGGCTCAAAGCCCAATTCAGTCAACTGTGGGCTTAATCAAAAGCCTAATTGAGAGACCAAAGCCCAAGTTCACAGTTCATCATTCAAAGGCCCAAAGCCTAGTGCACTTCAAGACCAACTGAGCCCAAGCTCAGTTCATTTCATTGTTACAAACAAACCCACTAAGCCCAAAGCAAATTTAGAGCCCAATAGCAATTTAGAGCCCAAATAGCTAGAACACTACAAAACACTCCCAATCTCTGTGGATCGACCCGTACTTGCACGAGCTACAACTGACGACCGTGCACTTGCGGTATTACTGTAGGCCCGCGTTTCATTTCGCTTAATTTTCATACATATCTCCGGGCCCACCAAGTTTTTGGCCGGGGATAATTTTTAGGACCTTTTAGAGGCCTACCAGTGTTCTTGGCAGAACTATTCACAAAAGCCTGACTTATGTATTGGTATAACTTCTATTAGTAAAACCGATCTTAAGTAATCACATGTGGTATGATCGGGTTTGTGTGTCTGACCAATTTTGGGAAAGGGGAACCGATCCTAGTAAGGGTGCAGTACATCACAAGGGGAACTGATCCTTGTATGGGGTGTAGAAAGGTTTATAGCAGAAAGGGGAACCGATCCTATGGACATGTGCAACACGTTTTTAGGCAAAGGGGAACTGATCTTATGGACATATGCAACACATATAAGTTAGATACCATATATATGTGGGGAACCGATCCTAGTACCTAGTCAACCGAATTTTTGGAAAGCTAGTGTGACTATGTACAGTTCTCACATGAAGGTAGACCTGAAACTTGTTTTGGTAGAACCGTTACACCCATGATTGTGATTGAATGTTTGTTTGATCAATCACATAGTTCTTGAAAGTTAGATGAACCAATTCTAAACTTGTTTGGAAGTGTGGCAAATCGGTTTCAAGGTTGTGAGTGTGAAAGAGAACTTACAAAGTTAAGATGTCGACAAACTTTGAGCACGGGCTATGAATGTTTATTTCTTTAATTGTTCAAAATATTCCTTAACAACTAAGGGAAGAGAATCCCAGGATTGAAACATAAGTAAGTTCAGAATCTTTTAATTAAGGTTATTAATTTTATTTTGTAGGGAAATTACAGAATTAGTAATGTGCATTTACTAATTAGATTTTCCCAGAGATTTCGATCGTTATTTTTGGACAGAGCATTTCTAGGAATTATGAAAACCGAATTTGTGCTTTAATGAATATCTTGAGAATATTTTCGGTTTTGGAAATTCCTTGGTGTCCAAACTTCCTTGTATATAAATACAAGAAGTTTGCCTTTCTAGCAAACTAATCCTTCGTCACAACAGATTTACTCTTTTGTTGTTGTTACTGGTGTAGCCGCCTATTCGGAGAGGAGAGTAACCTAATTATGCGAAATCTCGTACGGCCGCTCAGTTTAAAGTATTCTTTGGGATTGAGAATCTCAAACGTGTACCGTTGGTGGGAAAACAGATAATTGCGGTTTATCTTTTGTTTTCGATTGATTTGGTTGATTAACGGTGGTTGAAATCTGATTGCACCTAGTTTGTTTATTCTTGAGAATCTTCTCTTCTGATATAAGATTCACTCAAACTAGTTCAGAGTTTTGACAACGATCTTTAGACTGTTGTTAGTTCTAAAGACGATCTTGTGATAATCCATTGTTAACACACTCCGTTCTGTGCGTGATTGATCACAAGATATTCAAGTGATTGTGTGCAGGTTTTTATTGAAGATTTAAGAAGATTTTAAGACAAAGAAGATATTGAAGATCTGACTTGGGTTTTACAATATTTGGTGTGCACAATACTTGTTTCGGTAAAAGAGGATCCATTTAATAATCGGTTTATCTTTGTGTTATATTGGATTGATTAATTGAGTAGATCGGCATTAACACGATTCTTTGGATTAAAGGTGTTGTTGGCTTAATCTTAAACGATTACCTTTGGGTGATTGAACATAAGATAGATCTAAGGACCTGACGAAGGAGTTTATGTTAAGATAAAAGGAAGTGCATTTGTCCGACTCATATCACTTGGTTGAATAGAGTTGATACCAAACAGATTTGTTGTTCCTTTACTGTTTGGAATACGAACCAAAGGAACTGTTCCAAGTACATGACTTATTCATATGTCGGAGGCGTGGGAATACAGACGGAACTAAGTGAACTATAGGGTTAAATACTTGGTCTCAACTATACGAAGTTAGGTGTAATTTTTTGTAGCGGCTTAATCCTGAGAGTATTCAATTCTGGACAAGGTCCCCGGGGTTTTCTGCATTTGCGGTTTCCTCGTTAACAAAATCTTGCTGTGTCATTTACTTTTATTTTCCCCATTATAATTGTTTTATTATAATTAAAGTAAAGTACACAAACGTTAATTCCTATTTACATGATAAGCAATCTTACTGAGTTTGGTTAAGTCCGAACCTTTGTATCAAGAAAACATACTTCGTTGTTGTATTGTCTCGATCTCGTATCCATAGACGATCACACGAAGTGTGAACCGATTAGTTGTATGGTCTCGACTCAGTCCATAGACAATCACTTTCGGAGAAAGGACTTATAGGTAGGAAAATTTTTAGCTTGAGGTATATTTGGGTACCCTCGCCTTTTCAATTGGTATCAGAGCGGGCAAACACGAAAAGATCTAACAATCTGTGTTTTGTGCGATCCAACCTATAAGAATTGAATCTAATGAATGATTCATTTAACGTAAAGCAAGACATCAAGAGTTGTGAAGTAACACTTGATGATGGCATCTACGATTCAATATATGAAGAAATCATCTCTAGAAATTCTACGAGACAAGTTAATCTTGTTAATAATGTAGAAACCGATGACGACTGGAAAATATGTCTACAAGAAGGGTTAGATGAAATTTCCGATGATGGTGACTCAGATTTTGAGCAAGAAGTAGAAGAGGATATCTCAGAATACTCTAAACTGCTGGAACCTTTGAAAAATGAAAAGCTGAGAACTTCGGATTTTCTTGGTTTTATGACTCCTCTTTGTCGTGAGAACAAGAAACTGAAGAAGGTTTTTCAAGGTTATTATATTGGTTTCCAAAACCGTGAATATATTCTTAAATATCGTACAAACGATCTAAATTCTAAGAAATTAGAATGTGAAAATCTTCGAAGAGAACTGTTTTTGTCGGAAAAGAAACATGCTGAATCGGAAGCAATGTTTAATTCTTGACAAGTACAGAGTCTTGAAGAAAAAGCCAGTGCTAGTCTCTCTCAAACAAAATTGTTAGAGAAAGAGCGTGATGTTGCTCTTGAGAAAATTCACTTGTTGGAAGAGAAACTTGTTGAATCTGATCCAAGGATTAACTCTCAACAAAAGAGTTTTGAAGAGAAAGAAGGTGTATATCTCTTACAAGAAAAACGCCTTGAGGCTGATCTAGCCGGTGCTCTTGATAAAATCAAGATGTTGGAAGAAGAAAATTTGGAACTGAAAAAATACAATGAAAGCTCAAACAAGTTAACCTCAATGTTAGAAGCAAGTAGAATTCATCGTGACACACGAGGATTGGGATATAAGGGAATAAATGCTTCAAATATTAACAAAAAGGTAAAATTTGTTAAATCTACTAATTCTTCTAAACCAGAGGCTTCCACTGATGACAAAGAAGGTACTTCTGCAAATGTCAAGAAAGCAACAACGTTTAACAAGGATAAGAAGAAGAAAACTCGTCGAGATCCAATGCAAGAGGATCCACAAAAAGGTAACATTAAAACTTATACTTCGTATATTTATACTAAGCATTGTTATTATTGTGGTAATAAAGGACACTTGCAATGGGGATGCAAAGTTCGTAAGATGCAAAATGCACTTTCTATTGTATCAAACGAATTAGCTAAGTTTTCTCCTCATAAGAACTCATATCGGTATTGTCCTAAGTTTAGGAAAAAGAATTATAATGATAGTTCAAATTTTGCATATCACTCGACAAGGTCGTTTCATAAAAGACCCAATTACAGAAAGAGAGACGACTTTTTAAATGCAAAAACAAGATCTGATGTTCCAAATTGGAGAAAGGGTGTTTCACAAAATATTAAAAAGGACAATGATCTTGATGGTATTATGAAGGAGAAAGATGCTCATACGAAACCCAACTCTATATGGGTCCCGAAGTCCTCTATAGCCAAGAAGGGACCAAAAGTTAGTCACAAGAATGACTCTCAGTTGTTAATTATTGGTGAAAATAATTACAAGAGTTTTCTTGAAAGACTAAAGAGAGAAATCATGTCTGAATTATCTTGTACTAGTGGAGTTGTGATAATGACACTCTTCATCACAAGTCAAAGAAGAAAAACAAGAGATGGAACAAGAGAAAACAAACCAAGCAAGAGGTCAAGAATGATGATCCGGTCTTAGTCACTCATGACGAACAAGACAAGGATCAACTAAACACAACCTAGTTGTGTTAGATTGTGCATGCTCACCTTAGTGCTCAATATTTTTTAAAGGTGAGGAAGCACATGAAAAACTGAGCACATGATCTCTCGATTATTATATGACTGATTAATATCTTTAAGGAGATTTATTTTCTTCTATACTCATAACTTCTCTATCTATTTTTGATCTTTTGATATAAACGGTAATTATGGGTTTATGATGTTGTTACCTTCTGATCATATATGTGTCACTCTTGTTTTTACGGTTAAAACGAGCCAAAAATCACTGAATCGGACATCGTATGCAAAAGTTATGTCGAAAACAGTTTAGTGTTGTGATATGTCACAAGTAACTCTTGGGAACCGATCCTAGTACCCTGTCATAGTGAGGTAACCGATCCTAGTACCATGTCATGGTGAGGGAACCAATCCTAGTGAGAGGTCCCCTTACGAAGAAGTGCAAAACTGTTTTGCCCATAACTTCTTTGTCCGAACTCGGAATGACCTCATTCTTTTTGCGCTGGTTTCGTAATTAAATTTCCTACAAGAATGTGGTAATTTAAATACTTGAGTTTATGTTGAAAATTTATGATGTATTGCAAAGTGATTTATGGGATGTTTTATTTCGGTTTTACCACCTTAATATTCGATCACATATATTGTGAACCCTTATGGTTTGGGTGACTTTTTGATTTAGCAGGATTAAGTTCTACCCCATGTTGGTAGGATTTATCAAAGGATCATGAGGGGTTCTAATAGAAACAATATGTGAAAAAGTCACAATATGTTGAATCGATTTTGGTTTAGCATAAAAGCATATGTGTTTCGACGGTTTTCAACCTTTCTCTGGTAAGAGAAAGGTTGAAGTGTGTTGTTATTCTTTTATTTATTCATAAGTATGACAACGTGGTGATATTTCGATATCAATTCTCCCTGGACGAAGATGATATCATATTGGAGAAGTAGGTGCGAAATTTGAGGTAACAATCTTGTTAGTTAGTTGTTTTCCTGTTTAAGAAAAGCATGAGTTTATATTATATATATTTATTGCTTTTGCTTAACAAAATTTCGGTTCAATTGATGTTTATTCCATGATGTGTGTGTAGATGTGTGATTCAATTGGTTCCTGTTAAGAAAAACTATTGTTATCTTGCTTTATTGTGTAGTATCAATCCTTTAGGCTTACAAAATTTTGGTACAATTGATGTGTGTGTGTGACTCAATTGGTTCCAGTTAAGAAAAACTATCGTTATCTTGCTTTTGTATGGTATCAATTGTTTAGGCTTACAAAATTATGGTGCAATTACGGTGCTTTTAATGTCTTATGTTGTTTCAATTGCTTCCGGTTGAGGTGAATAATTATGCAAGTTTATTTATTTTGGTTTGTATGAATTATTTATGGCGTAACGAAATAATTTGTGTACGGGATGAGTTGTTTAGTCCAATTCGATTCCGGATAAGAAACTAAGTTAATTCTGATCTTAGTTAGACTTATAGAACTGAGGTTTCGGTTATTCAAGTTTAATCGAATGCCTAAACAAGGAAATGCTAGTTAACTAACCTAGTATTTGGATTGTTTAAAATTGAAAGGTCCAAGTTTATGGATAATTAGAATCTTATGAGAAAAATGGAGTTTATCTTTATTTTGGTCTTATCGAATTAAGCGGTTGTTTTTGAACAATCGGTTTAGCAAAGGGACTAAGGTGCTTTGTTGTTTTTGGTTTGCTAAACTAAATTGGAAAAAAAATTTCGGACAATTGTTTCCTTGGTAACATATCAAAATAAGACTACTTGTAGTTTCGGTTTTGATATTGGTTATCAGAACATGATGTGTGGAACCCTCGTGCCTAACTCTACAGGTTTGCAAGTCTATTATGAGATTTGTAAGATTCTTTTCGTGTTGTCCTTTTTTTTCGTTTCTTTGTCATTTTTGTGACAAAAGGGGGAGAAATATATGGAGTAAACAGGTGATGCTGGCATTGATTTTATATTGGTTGGCATCGCTAGGGAAAAGAACATTGGTACTTGAATGTTTTTATCTAACAAAAGAGTGAAAGCACAGACTAAGGGGGAGTAACATGTCATATGAAGTGGTATAACAAAGACGTGAGGATTGAATATCTACCTATCTTCCTTAGGGGGAGTATTTTCTTTGTTATTATAATGTCAACAGCGGCATATTCAATGATTGAATTAAGCAGTTTTACTGTGTTGTTGAATCAAGAATAAAGCAGATTGTAATGAATTATTGTAATTTGTGTATCCATATGATGTAAGAGTTTTGTCACTAAAATTGACAAAGGGGGAGATTGTTAGAGCATAGCTCGGTTGAACCCACCAAGCGTTGGTATGTCAAGTTTGGTTGTCATATTTTAGTGAATCAAAACTCATGTTAAGAGTCGCTTGATTATGTACTAGAGTCAACTTCGTATAGGTTAGCTTGAAAGTATTAGGATATGAGACATTACAAGTATTGCGAAGACTTAAAGATGTAAAGAAGGAAGTAGCTACAATGAAAACAATCATCCTTCCACTTGAGGTTAATGATATTTGACTTGAACAGTTTCATTCCCTGACGTATCTTTCAAGTCGTGCATATTGAAAACATAACTGCGAAGCATATTTGAACTCTAGATAGACATAGTATTAAGGAATACAATACGAGGTTTATTGCTGAACCATTAAACTTTGTAGATATGACATCGCCATAATCATTTGAATGCTATTGTGATTATGTATGGGTATGAGGTGAGGATTTCATCCTAGGGAATAATGTTTACATGTGTTCTAAGGAAGTAAGTTCATAAACTTGTTTGTGGCCCGAAAAGGAAATTGCCAGATATTATTGGTTTTGTTATTCATTGCATATCTTATGAACAAACAATATGTTTGATAGAGTATAACCGCTCACAACTTGTTGTTTTCTTGGTAGAACTATTCACAAAGGCCTGACTTATGTATTGGTATAACTTTTATAGTAAAACCGATCTTAAGTAATCACCTGTGTTATTATCGGGTTTGTGTGTCTGACCAATTTTGCGAGAGGGGAATCGATCCTAGTAAGGGGTGCAGTACATCACAAGGGGAACCGATCCTTGTATGGGGTGCAACAAGGTTTATAACAGAAAGGGGAACCGATCCTATGGACATGTGCAACACGTTTTTAGGCAAAGGGGAACCGATCCTATGGACATGTACAAAACATATAAGTTAGATACCATATATATGTGGGGAACCGATCCTAGTACCTAGTCAACCGAATTTTTGGAAAGCTAGTGTGACTATGCACAATACTCACATGGAGGTAGAACCGAAACTTGTTTTGGTAGAACCATTACACCCATGATTGTGATTGTATGTTGGTTTGATCAATCACATAGTTCTTGAAAGTCAGATGAACCAATTCTAAACTTGTTTGGAAGTGTGGTAAATCAGTTTCAAGGTTGTAAGTGTGAAAGAGAACTTACAAATTTAAGATGTCGACAAACTTTGAACACGTGCTATGAATGTTTATTTGTTTAATTGTTCAAAGATATTCCTTAACGGCTAAGAGAAGAGAATCCCAGGATCGAAACATAAGTAAGTTAAGAATCTTTTAATTAAGGTTATTAATTTCATTTTGTAGGGAAATTACAGAATAAGTAATGTGCATTTACTAATTAGATTTTCCGAGAGATTTCGATCGTTATTTTTGGACAGAGCATTTCCAGGAATTGTGAAAACCGAATTTGTGCTTTAATGAATATCTTGAGAATATTTTCGGTTTTGGAAATTCCTTGGTGTCCAAACTTCCTTGTCTATAAATACACGAAGTCTGCCTTTCTAGCAAACTATCCTTCGTAACAACATATTTACTCTTTTGTTGTTGTTACTGGTGTAGCCTCCTATTCAGAGAGGAGAGTAACCTAATTAGGCGAAATCTCTTACGGCCGCTCAGTTTAAAGTCTTCTTTGGGATTGAGAAGCTCTAGCGTGTACCGTTGATGGGAAACTAGATAATTGTGGTTTATATTTTGTTTTCGGTTGATTTGATTGACTAACGATGGTTGAAATCTGATTGCACCTAGTTTGTTTACTATTGAGAATCTTCTCTTCTGATATAAGATTCACTCAAACTAGTTCAGAGTTTCGACAGGGATCTTTAGACTGTTGTTAGTTGTAAAGACGATCTTGTGATAATCCATTGTTAGCAGACTCCGTTCTGTGCGTGATTGATCACAAGAGATTCAAGTGATTGAGTGCAGGTTTTTATTGAAGATTTAAGAAGATTTGAAGAAAAAGAAGATATTGAAGATATGACTTGGGTTTTATAATCTTTAGTGTGCACAATACTTGTTTCGGTAAAAGAGGATCCAATTAATAATCGGTTTATCCTTGTGGTAGATTGGATTGATTAATTGAGTAGATCGGTATCAACACGATTCTTCGGATTAAAAGTGTTGTTGGCTTAATCTTAAACGATTACCTTTGGGTGATTGAACATAAGATAGATCTAAGGACCTGACGAAGGAGTTTATGTTAAGATAAACGGAAGAGCCTTTGTTCGACTCATATTATTTGGTTGAATAGAGTTGATACCAAACAGATTTGTTGTTCCTTTACTGTTTGGAATACGAACCAAAGGAATTGTTCTAAGTACGTGACTTATTCATAAGCCAGAGGCGTGGGAATACAGACGGAACTAAGTGAACCATAAGTTTAGTTACTTGGTCTCAACTATACGAATTTAGGTGTAATTTTGTGTAGCGGCTTAATCCTGAGAGTATTCAATTCTGGACAAGGTCCCAGGGTTTTTCTGCAGTTGCGGTTTCCTTGTTAACAAAATCTTGCTGTGTCATTTACTTTTATTTTCCGCATTATAATTGTTTATTATAATTAAAGTAAATTACACAAACGTTAATTCCTATTTACTTGATAAGCAATCCTATTGAGTTTGGTTAAGTCCGAACCTTTGTATCAAGTAAACATACTTCGTTGTTGTATTGTCTCGATCTCGTATCCATAGACGATTACACGTAGTGTGAACCGATTAGTTTTATTGTCTCGACTCAGTCCATAGACAATCACTTTCGGAGAAAGGACTTATAGGTAGGAAAAGTTTTAGCTTGAGGTATATTTGGGTACCCTCGCATTTTCAAATTGGTTTTGACATAAGAATGTCAGTTACACCTTTAAGAATTAAGTCTAAGGTGTGTTGAAGTCGAACAAGGGAATTGTCATTCAACCTGGAGTTCCTCTTTTGATCATCATGCCCTTTTGATTCACACAAGAGACACACTTCCTGATCACCTGAGTGATTAGAGGGAACAAACTAAACACCATCATTTGGAGATTTCTTCCTTCCATGTGATGTGGATATTCCTTAATTAGAGGAAGACACGAGCACATCTTTTCCAATAAGAAGGGATTCTGATTTTACTTCTGGAACTGAATTTCTTACAGTTGAGATAAAAGCAGTTGGTATAGTGGAATTTTTGGAACAACCTTGAATAGAGAGTTTACTCAAAAGGCGTTTAATTTCCAAAGCATCTTATTTGAGTTTTTCCTCAAGCAGAGTTCGTGAAGAACAGACTGAGGCGTTTTCCTCTCGAAGGACTTTTAATTGAGAGTCACGATCATTTACCATACCAACAAGAACATTGAATTTGTGTTTCAACCGATTGATTTTATCAGCCTGGATTCTAACAAATTTTAGAATCACTGCACTTTCTTTGGCTGCTTCCCTTTTTACTTCAGAGTCAGACTCGTCAGTAAAGTAATTCGGGTAACACTTGTCAATGCAAGTCTGTTTCGTGAGAACAAAGGGTTCATCTATATTCGAGATTGAAAAATCTTTCTCTTTAATAGATTTCATAGAAACAGAACTTTTGCTTCTGGCGATGCGTTTATCAGAGATAACACTATTGTCCATATAGTCAGATCGCTACAAACAAAGACTTATGAGGTGTTAAACGTGTTTGTCTGCTCTGATACCTGATACGTAATCGATCAAGGGTACCTAGAGTCAGTGCTGTTTAATAGGAAGTTAGGAAGAACACAAAAGAAAAGATAATAAAACACAGAGAAAAGAACACGATTGAATTCTTCTAACTTCTTCTTCTTCTATTGCTTGAAAGAAAAACTCTATTACAAACCAAAACTATTGCTGCACTCTCTCTCGTTTTTCCCTGACTTTCTAGCCTACAAATCTCCTCTTTTTATAGGAGTGTAAACTTGCTGAAAAAGAAAATAAATCTCTAAACTAAGAATCCTATCTAAAGTAGGAAACCTCAAAATTCTAGGCTCAGTTATCAGACTTCCACCTTTTATAGTACCTTCTAGATACTCTCTAGCCGTAATATGGCTTAATTAAATCTAGGCTAATGATTAGCCTCATCTGGCATCCTTAGCTGTCCCTCTGCTTCTGTTATTTACTTGTGTGAATATAATCTTCACACCACTTAAGTTATGTCTATATGACCTGGACTTCCAACTTTCTAGCCGTTGATACGGCTCTATGAAGATAATTTTCACGTCACTCTTCTAGCCTTAATACAGCTCAACTTCTGGTACGATACTCCTGTATCATGGCTCCCCCATTTAGGAAGCTGGAACTCCTGTGTAAGCTCTAAACTGAAGGTGAGAAAAACTCAGTCTCCTCGTGTTCCTTGTTGAACCACCTTTCTTTACTTATGTTAAAAACCCATTACCCTCTATATTCCGCAGATTAAAACTTACTTTCTAGCTCAGTTGTCTCGATCTCATTCTCTAGTACTCTTGCGCAATATCCAGCTGACTTCCCACAGTCATAAACAAAATCCAAACCTTTGCTTCTAGTGATGAGCTTAGTTACACCAATAGAAAACATCCGCTCCTTCCTCCTGTCTTCAAAATCTGAACATATTAGTCTCTGGTCATCATCTTCTCTTTTGAAAACAGCGAAGGCCATTTTCTGTTTCGACTTTCCTCGATCAAAAACAAATATCGTAGCCTTAGAGATCCTAAGATGCAATAAGCAAGGAATGGTGTCCAACGTATCATAAGATATCTTTGTTTCTTTCCCACGATCGAACACAACAGCCACGCCAAATTGATTATCATTTGTTGTGCCTGCGTATTGCACATTCTTCATAATAGTTGCATTTAGAAAAACCATCTGAACCAACCAATTAGTGTTGCAAGTTTGCAACTCTTTCTCCTTATTGAGTACTAATTGAATAACTTTTATTCTTAAGGCTATAGTTAGAACCATAAGCCAAAAGGTGACCAGACTCTCTAGGATAATGAACAGTAACCTGTACCATTGTTTTGCATATAACAAGGTTGTTAGGATATACCCTTGCGTTGACTGGAGAAAATAGTGATCTCTTCCGATACTGATCCACAAATCTGGCAACGTATCATATGTGCTTAAACTGTTATGTTCCTTTCTTACTAATGGCGAGCGACTGACCATCCTCTCCATCTCTCGTCCAGCTGATATGTTTTTTGCATGGTCATCAATTGCGCTCTTGTGCAACAGAAGTCTACAAGCAAGCATCTTATTGAATATAACGAGCAACTTTAGGACATCACGGTCGTTGATGTAGTTGAATACTGTAACACAGCAGTATTTGCTCCCTTTGTGTACTTCCCCCGGTCAAAGACAATAACCATAACTTTATCTCCTGGTAGCCGTTCTATACATCTGTGATTAGATGTACCCATGTACTTACCATTCTTGTTGACTATTTCTTTTAAAACTTGAATTTCACAATAGTGCATGCACAAATCAGCTAACATATTCCGGCGAATTAGCCTCTCAAGAACAAAACTAGCATACAACTTAGGATGATGAATCACACTAGCATCCATGTCTTTACGAAATAAGCTGCTCACCAATTCTCCAATGAAGTGAAGATTCTCCTCGAACAATGCATCACACATACTGACACAGGAATAGTTACCCATCCTTGGTATACAACCATAGCATGCAACAATCAATTTGTGTGGGAAAAACTTTCCCAATATTATGTCCACATTATCATTAACACGGGTACGATGAGTATTTGCCCTGTCACTATTATGCGATGTTTTTGCAACTACAGAAACAACTTCAAGGAAACAACCAAAGAAAAGCAAACCTATATGAGCCAGCTCTGCAACTGCTAAGCGACCACTATGCCATGAGATGCCTCCTTCACTAGGTAAAAATAACGCAATTGTCCATCTTATACTTGTTACTGTCATCCACTGCATAAAAACTTCTTCACCCTGAATGTCACTATCGACATAGGATGTGCTAGAATAACACAAGACACTTTCCAAATTCCCAAATAACTTTTCAGTTTTAGTTTCTCTCCCCTTGTTTGAGAGGATTCGCCCACGAATTCTACTGAGATAATGTTCTCCACAAGTTTATTTTCGACAAAACTCTTCCCATAGATTATAACAATGTGATCTCATATTAATATCGTCAATATCACATAAAGGTTGTACTGTGGACAAAGCTTGAACACTCAAGCTAAGATTGTCGACTGGATATATAACCTGAGTCTCATAAGACTGTTTATGGGTGAAAACTGTTTCTGCTGTTTTTGGTAATTTGGGGTGTGTTGATGAGAAACGAATCTAAACCCTAAACAAATGCACTGCACAAGAGTGCTTTTGATTCGAGAGATCAATCTATACAATTCTGGCCTAAACCAAGAAATGGTCGTTCCAGACTTGCTTCAGTCACAAAGTGAATGAGAAGGGGTTGATCTTAGGGAGGGAAGCGAAGAAGGTGTTGAGATTGTGAAGGTGTTGGATGTTTATGACTTGTATCAGAAAGTTGAACTGGCTTGCACAATGTAAGCTATCAGTTCTGGGTGTTTTCTGGATACTGTAACAACACTTGGTTTCTCTCCGTCTGTGTTATTTAGAAATAGGTGAAGGACCTATTTATACAAGTCATTGAGCGCAACCCTTATCTCGTAGGAAGTGGAGGAGGTGAAGTGATGGAGTAGTGGGGTCGTGTAGGAGTGGTGATTGTCACACGATCACACCTTTGCCCACTTCCCTCATCACTGTTCACCGTCCACCTTTTCCTGACCCGTTCTTGTAATGGTGCGTTGTACGCTGCACGCTGTAAACCGCCATACCAATACCCCAGTAAGTATCCCCCAGTTTGTGACATGCTTGATGTCTCGAATGAGCGGATCGTGGGACCCACCGCAGGAAATAGCATACAATGCTAAGTTATTTAAGGAGTTGGTATACGTGAAATATCGTGTATGCTCGATGCATGTAATGCATCGAAAAAAATCAATATGTATGAATCATCGTTGTTTTAAAGCTTAACCGAATAATTCGCGGATTAAGCGTCTTAAAATAGCATCACGTCCAACCATCTTCGAGTGATCGTTTGGAGGCCGCATGGGAGAGCCACCCCCTGGTCGATCACACCCTGTGGAAGAGTGGCGGACGGTGATCATCGAGGTGTTTCATTGGTCGTCTAGCTAAAGCTGGCAAAGTTGGACGGACGAGATGGTTTACGGCATATATCTACGACCATTGATGGAATTTTAAGGTTTTTAAGAGGTGCACAAGCATCCCTCTTTGGCTTGATCGAATTCAAGCATGGGAATTACTTTTGGTAGGACCAATCGGTCACGCATGGAGGCGGTCCGTTGTTGTGCACGTCTATACCTCTCAGTCCCACGAAGGCTTGATCTAGGCCACTCAAATTGAATGGCAAAAGATGAGTGGTCATGATCGATTTGCGACAGAAATCCATTGCCGCAAAATATTTGGAAGCCGCGTGACATGCCACCTTCGGGCGTGCGTTTCGAAACACTCGGCCATGGTTCGCCTAGGCCGTCCGGTCACACGCACATATGGGCCCACGGTGATCACGCTGACATCCTTGGGACCTCTTGAATCTATATCTACACCCTCCGTTTAGGCTGACGAAGATGGATGGACGCGATCGAACTACGAAAAATATGCATCGCCGCAAACCCTAATTAGGGTTTTTAAACGGTCACGCAAGCGTGACTTTGGCCAAACGGTTTGGCAAGCCATGCTTCTTCTTTGGAGAGACCGACCGTGTGGGGCCCATGTTTGGCTGACAGTGAACATATGTGCACCTTCCTGATGGTCCTAGGCGCGATCTAAGCCATCCAAATATGCTATCTAAGTTGGATGGTCGTGATCGTTTTAAGACATTAGTGGAATTTCCGCGACCTTTTAAAGCATCACGTCAGCTATGCTTCGAGCAAACATTTCATTGCTCTATCGCTTTGTCGTGAGAAAACCGATCGGGTAGGGGAGAAGTGGGCCCGCCAACGTGGTTGTTGACGCTTTTGTGATCATTCATGGGATGATCTAATCCGTCCAACCATGCTTGCGAAGTTGGACGGTTGCGATGGTTTTAAGACTGCCCTGGACAGTCCAGATTTTCTTTAAGGAAATTAAATTCGTTCTATCGAGCTGAAAGCGTATCGATTCGAAATTCTCTTTTGTCAGAGAGTGATGTATCCTGTACGGGTATTTCGTACATGTCTCAAAATTGGCACTTGGAGATTCATGTTACTCTGCTGAGAGTGAACACTCAGTCGTCATGTCATGCTAACAATGAGAGTTCGGCGAGGAACATCATAGGAAATACTAGGCAAATCATGCATTAATTAATAACGCTAAATTCACAGAATAATTGGGATTGTTGTTGCATGCACC
This sequence comes from Papaver somniferum, assembly GCF_003573695.1. Classification (NCBI taxonomy): domain Eukaryota; kingdom Viridiplantae; phylum Streptophyta; class Magnoliopsida; order Ranunculales; family Papaveraceae; genus Papaver; species Papaver somniferum. The sequence goes on along the minus strand of NW_020621936.1, from coordinate 1,199,402 downwards.
ATTCTGGGTGAATTTCGTGTATTTATTGAATTGCTTCGAATAAATAAAGCGAAGAGGTACTCATCACTTATCAACGGCTTTACCCTTTGCAGAATGTCAGCGCATTAAATTTGGTTTTACAATTTTAGCCCTGAACTAAAATCCACCATCAACAAAGACGTGTGAGTCTGGTTTGCAGAAATACTAACAATGCTTGTTTCTTTGCTGATAAGCGTATCAACAGGACCTTTTGTAAACAGTACTTCCTCTTCAGCGTCTGAAAAACTATCGCAAAGTTCTCTACAGATTTCTTCAATACTAACCTCTTCTTTATAATAATTTACGACTTCCTTCTCTTCCCTGATAAGGGTATCAATAGCATCATATGTAAGAACAACTCCGTCTTCAACTTCCGGATAGTTGTCTTCATCTTCAATTTCTGGACCGCAGTTAAAGACTGGTGGTAAGTCCCGATCAACAATGACTTCGTCTGTACTTGCAAAGTCATCGTGTTTCTGCTCTTCAACATAGTTCAGCTCTTCACAAACGAAATCATCATCTTCTTTTAATTCTTTTTTTTTCTTCTTTGTACTTTCTTTTCTACTCTTAGACTTTTGTTGGAAAACACTTGCTTTCATGAACGCAACTAAGGTATCTATTATATCTTGTATCTTAAGTTCAAATTTAGAAAATTTGTCCTCATCTGTTAGTTTCCTCTCGTCTTCTTAACTTCCCATCTTGGTTCTAATACTTCCCCTAAGTTTCTTTGTCTTCCCCTGATCGCGCACATTGAATTCGTGTTGAGTCCATGCACCACATCTAACCCTAGAAGTCAGAACGTGGCTCTGATACCACTTGATACGTAATCGATCAAGGGTACCTAGAGTCAGTGTTGTTTAATAGGAAGTTAGGAAGAACACAAAAGAAAAGATAATAGAGAACACAAAGAAAAGAATACGATTGAATTCTTCTAACTTCTTCTTCTTCTTCTATTGCTTGAAAGAAAAACTCTATTACAAACCAATACTATTGCTGCACTCTCTCTCATTTTTCTCTGACTTTCTAGCCTACAAATCTCCTCTTTTTATAGGAGTGTAAACTTGCTGAAAAAGAAAATAAAGCTCTAAACTAGGAATCCTATCTAAAGTAGGAAACCTCAAACTTCTAGGCTCAGTTATCAAACTTCCACCTCTTCTAGTACCTTCTAGATACTCTCTAGCCGTAATATGGATTAATTAAATCTAGGCTAATGATTAGCCTCATCTGGCAGCCTTAGCTGTCCCTCAGCTTCTGTTATTTGCTTGTGTGAATATAATATTCACACCACCTAAGTTATGTGCATATGACCTGCACTTCCAACTTTCTAGCCATTGATACGGCTCTGTGAAGATAATCTTCATGTCACTCTTCTAGCCTTAATACGGCTCAACTTCTGGTAGGATACTCCTGTATCAATACCAATTGAAAAATCGGGGGTCTAACAACCACACCCAATATTTCGCTTAGCAATTTGTATGGACAAACTCTAATATAATTCCAAGAGAATCAACTAGACAGTCAGACTCAATCAATGGAAATATATCTAAGAGTTGTACCTTTGTTTCACAATGTAATCAACAAATCAAACAGATAGAAATCCATGAGCTTGATTATTATGTGAAACAACTTGAACGGTACCAAAGACCAATGTCCAAGTGTCAATCAATATAATCAACAACCAAAGGTTAGATTCTCGAATTGATTGAACTATGCACGACCTGTGATATTTCTATTATATAATAACAAAATATAATGCGGAAAAGAAATAACATAGACACCAGAAATTTTGTTAACGAGGAAACCGCGAATGAAAAAAAACCCCGGAACCTAGTCCAGATTTGAACACCACACTGTATTAAGCCGCTACAGACACTAGCCTACTCCAAGTTAACTTCGGGATGGAATGTAGTTGAGCTCTAATAAATCTCACACTGATTAAGTTACAGTTGCGCTCCTTACGTCTCTGAATCCCAACATGACTCTACGCACTTGTTTCCCTTAGTTGATCTCACCCACAACTAAGAGTTGCTACGACCCAAAGTCGGAGACTTGATAAACAAATCTGTCTCACACTAAAAAGTCTATTGTATAGATAAATCTGTCTCTCACAGATAAACCTATGAGTTTTGTTCCGTCTTTTGATAAATCAAGGTGAACAAGAACCAATTGTTATACAAACTTATATTCCTGAAGAAAAACCTAGAAGTATAAATCACCTCACAATAATCTTAATCGTATGGTAGCGAAATAAGATATTGTAGAATCACAAACGATGAGACGAAGATGTTTGTGACTACTTTTTATCTTGTCTATCGGAGATTAAATATCGATCCAATCTTAAAGAAGATAGTACTCAATCACGATAGAAACAACAAGATCAGATCATGCAACTACAAAGAAAATAGTTGGGTCTGGCTTCACAATCCCAATGAAGTCTTTAAGTCGTTAACCTACAAGGTTTCATGGAAAAACTAAGGTTAAAGGAAAATCGACTATAGTCGTAACTAGTATCACAGAGGAGGTGTGGGGATTAGGTTTCCCAGTTGCTAGAGTTCTCTTTTTTATAGTCTTCAAATTAGGGTTTGCAATCAATGTTACCTTGGTAACAAAGCATTCAATATTCACTGTTAGATGAAAACCTAATTAGACTCAAGATAATATCTTTCAACCGTTAGATCGAACTTAGCTTGTTACACACAAATGAAATGTACCTTCATTTAGATATGAGTAACTGTACCTAAACGTGTATACCTTGTTGGCTCAACAATAGTTAACCGAAGTTAGCCATATGAACACTTTTATATCAACCTTGTTCATCTTAACCATAACTAGTTCAAATGACTCAAATGAAACTAGATCCAGAGTTGTTCAATTGTTTATATTCTCATGGAAGTATACAAGACACAATGGAAGCAGAGTCGATTTTGATTCACTCGAATCAAGTGATGAACATTATAGCCACAATTTACAAAAGATTGCCTTCCTTATTATATAAATGTATTAGTTCATGAACAAACCGATTTTAGAACATCATCCACTTAGGTATGCGTACGGGTATGTGTACCTAAGTAGCCGGACCAAGTTTGGGTTTCGCCAGTACGCGAACTGGTACGCATACCATCCAAACTCAGCAGAAATTCCCGGACCTGAACCTTACGCCAGTACGCGTACCGGTTTGCATATCAGGTTCCCGGACTTTCTCAAAACCGACAAGTACGCATACGGAAATGCATACCATAGTTCCCGTACATGGATTACATATATGCAAGTACGCATACTATGCTTAAATCCATTTGTTCTAAAATTTATTTCAATCATTGAAACTTTCTTAGAGGATGGCAATAGTTGTTTTCACTAACTATTAGCATCAAAGAGATTTTCAAGTTATTGAAATAATCAATACGAAACATTCCTAGTCTACATCAAATGACTGTATCACGCAAATCATGTAAGATGTTACCAGGTGATTTTCACATGATCATCTTTTGACTTTCGTCAAGAGTATGAGATGAACTTGGTTAAAGCGAAAGCTTACCAACACATATTTCGAGAAACATGTAAGCGAGTTATACTCAGCTCGAAATATCAAATGTGTATAATTGAAGTCTATATAGCTATACGACTTTTGTATCAAATAGGAGATAGAGTAGATAGACTTTTGAGTGATAGATGAGTTCAAGTCTCCACATACCTTTTGTTGATGAAGTTCCACAAGCTCCCCTTAGTAGTTCTTCGTCTTCAATCGATGAACGCCATGAAGTCTAATGCTCAACTATACTTTATATCCTAATCCGAGACTTAGCTATAAGTAGACTAGAAATCAAGACTTATAGTTTTGGCAACTAAACTTGACAACAAGCTTGAGATAGAAATGCTTGCGAGTTCGACTGAGCAATGCTCTAACTCTTCAGTCCCAAGTCGAAGTTCTCCTGGATTAACCTTCTCTTTGAAGATATGATTCAAAATATTGTAATCGCTTTTTGGATGATTGATGAACCTATGAAGGTGATAGTACATGTGATTCTCCATTTCTTATTCAGTTGGCCCTCTCCTGATGAACGACAATTTCATTGCACTATCTTGAACCCATACTTCTAGTAACTCGACCACTTCTTCAATGAGAAGAGGTGAGTCTTCCTGATCATTTCCCCGTTTTTTAATGTCGGGTTGAGGTTTGTGCATTTCAGGAGTGGTTATCTTTTCTTTGCGCCTTCGGAGGAGCCTTGGATGTCGCATGTTTGAGCTCTTACGCCGCTTGAGAGGTGGATTTCCTTTTACTTCCTTGAGAAACAAAGTTCATGGAAGGTTGGGGTTGTATTGTCGGTTGAAGAGATGTTGAGTATCAAGAAGCTCTCAGTATAGGTTTTGATCTTTCCTGTAAAGCAGGCGCGGTAGTTGCTGATCATTTTTCTGCTTCATGAAGTTCTGAAAAGGTCTGGAATTGAAGATTTTCCAGTAAGTCTCTATAGACAGAGATCATTCCATTGATGCACAAGTACACAAGTTGTTACTTTGTGACATTCATATCATGACAATCCAAAGCCTGAACTCTGAACCACTTCACGTAATCGTTGATGTGTTCATTGTTCTTCTGAAATATTCGTCTTAAATACGAGAGAGTGACCTACTCCGAGACGAAGAAGTATTTCCGATAGAAAGCATTAACCATTTCTCCCCAACTGGTGATGCTTCCTGATGCGATGTTATTGTACCAGGTGTATGCTCTGCCTGTCAGATATTTTGATAATTCCTTTAGACGGACAACATGGTTGTACTCATGCTCGCCTAATGATTCCAATAACCGAGAAGCATGTTCTCGAGCATTGCTTGTTCCATCATAAAGTGTGAATGTTGTAGAAGTGTAACCTTTTGGAAGAGGAATTATCTGTGTAGCACCAGGGTATGGATGTTGGTGACGATGGACGAAGGGCGTCTTATCTTTTCCACGGTTCTCCAAAAGGCGCTCTAAGTCTTCACGAGTGATGAAACCTACGGACTCCTTCGCTGGTGGGTCATATGCAGCTTTGCAGACTTCATAATCATCCACCACGTGGATTGGAGAGATTTCAAGGTCAGCAGTCGGGGATGTTTCTTTGGATTTTCCTTTCTCCGACCCGTCCTGAGTTTTCTCTGACATTTTGTCTGTGAGAGTTTTGAGATAAGTACACAACTCTTTCTGTGTTGCATCCATGTCGATATGATTTTTGGCGAGAGTCTCGTGCACCTTCATGAGATCAACTATGGTAGGCGGATTTTCTCTGATTTCTTCAGAAGATCGGTCAAAGAGAGGATTGTTTCCGATGTTGGTTTGAGGGGGTGTGGTATTACCAGCACCGTTGTTGGAAACGGGAGTAGTTTCTGGAGTACCACCATTGTTGCTAGTGCTAGCGTTTTTTGGGTTAGTATTTGTAACTGAACCTGACCTAAGATAAACCATTTTGTGAAAGTTGGGATTGCAACCGAGAGATTAATCACCCATTGTGGTCGCCAATATGTTGATGGGAAAAAACGATTTGCTGGCTTTTTAGGAAAGTGAAGAGACGACCGTGCGGACGGGGACTCCTCGACCGAGCAAACTTCTTAACCTCAAACAGATGCACTGCACGGGAGTGCTTTGACTTCGAGAGATCAATCTGTAGGACTTTGGCCTAAACCAAGACAATGTCCGTTCTAGAGTCAATTCGGTCACAAAGAGGGAAGAGGGTTGATCTGTAGAAGGGAAGTTGAGAATTGTGTGAGATCAATGGTGATCAAGGATTGTGAATGTATTGTAGGTTTCTGCAAGTGAACTGCTGGGTTCGCATAAGTTTGAATTCTGCTCAATTGAGAGTGATTATTCATATGAGAATTCTTGTGGTAATTCCCGTATCTCTGAGATTATTAGCTTGTTCTCTTATCGCGAATTCAGAGACTTATATATATTTCCAGAATGTAGACACATTGATCTCCAGTAAGTGTGACGGTTGCTGAGTGAAAGAGTGGGAAATCGTGATTAAACCAGTTCCAGGTCATGCAGAGACTTGGTTGATTGTCCACCCACTACTTTGCTAACTTTCTCAAATGCTTGCACGACTTACTCACATTTCTCATCGTGGATGAACACACGTTCCGTAGGCCGCCAGAACAAAACCCTAATTAATATCCCCCATGTGACGTGATTGATGTCTCACGAACGTGGAGTCTGCAAGGCAGATGTGTATTTAACTAGTCAGTTGTTGACTTGACTAGACGATGAGTCTAAGTTTTTTTGAATCGAGCATGATTGACGGATGCTCTATGATACATGGATTGAATATGTCTGCTAGGACATATGTATAGTTATCGAATGCATGTTGATAATTGAATCAACATGATGAATATTGATTGCCTGAGCAAATATTGCTCAGTTAATGAAATATCAGACGTTGTAATTGAATAATATTACTAGTCCCATCTGAGAAAATATTGCTTATTTGATGGATTACTGAATATTGATAGTTGAATCAATATTAATAGTCTGAGAAACTATTGCTCATTTGAACGATTATTGGTAGCATGACCAAATAAAATATTAATTTAAAATATTGGCAGCTGGACCGAATATTATATAATTAATTAAAATGTTGATTATTGGATCAACACAAATTTTTTAGTACTTGAGCTTGCTCAGAATTATGATTTCCATAACATTCAGTTCAAAACCCTAATTTTGATCGATTGTTGATCAATTGATGATTTTCTGAAAATCAACCACTGAGTGAGAGAGGGTCCGACTTCATAGGAAGATGGTCGACCATGTAACGTCCAGGTGCTCGAGTGAGCATGCACCAAAGTCATTTGTAGACTAGTTGGTGAAAAGATGATTAAATGCTGGTGTAGATGGTGGATTTTCGACAAAGGGTAGAATTATAAAACTATACTCCAGATTCGGCAACCGGATGAGTATTGAGGCTCATGTCTCTCATTAAAGCGTGAAAGCTCATGCCATAAATCTCTGACTGAGAAGGCTGTCTCTCAGAGTACGTGTAGATGTGTAGTCTCTTGACAGACACATTGTTGTGTCTAATTTGATCTCAATACTATATATTGTTGGCACTCGATTTTGTACTAATTTTGGTATTTTATGTCTTTGTAGGTGTTTTTGGGCAATAAACATTTTTTGGGAAAAATCGGCTCGAAAAGTTGTTAAAGGCGCCCGGAGGCCAAGTGTTATTCGGACTCTCACTGTTGGTTAACGGGCACTCGATTACTAAGGGGCACCTTCTTCACTATTTTCACCCCACAAGGAAAGTGCTAAAAGGATACCCGTACTGAATTAGGGGGAGGACATCTCCTTCCCAACTTCAAATTCCAAAAATAGCGGGAAGAAGCTTCACATGCTACAACAGAAGCTTGGTTCGGGTCTTTGGTTCGGCTGCAAATGACTAAATAATCGTAGAGAAGAAAACACGGCAGGGTAATTTTCTCGGGTGTTCTGGTAAGGATTGGAAGGATATTTAACCGGAGTTTGACACGGGATTGGAACCATATTATCTTGTTGAGTATAAACAGGTATGGTAGGTCAACTGGATTCGACAAATTAGGGATGCTGCGTGGACTTTCATTGAAACTGGGACATAAGAATATCGGGTTTGGCTTTGTGCTGGCTCGTGTCTTCTGTGTGTTAGTCTTTTACTGGACGAGTTTCTATCAATCCTAGTCGAGTTTTCCGAAGTATGGAGTGTGCCATCAACAATCATCAGTGTGCCGGAAATAAACCAGGAAAGAAATCCCGCATCTTAAACGGAGAATATCTTTTATTGATTGCGGGGATATTTTGGGTTGCTTTGGCTATAAAAAGGAGTCTAGAGAATCAGAAGGGGAATGGAGAGTTTGGGAGAGGAATATAGCACCACAGAGCCGAAAAATCAAGTTGTAGAAACTCCATTTCTGTTGCTGCAAAGCTGAAGAAAACGAAGAACAGACTTACCAGGACAGTCGTTTTCCAACAGTGAACAACGATACTTAGTCGTGGGTCGTATAGATACAGTGGTTGTGACACATAGTGACAGTCGTAGAAGCTACAGCGTCAGTAACAGTTTATTGTTGTATCTGTTATAATTATAACTGTTACAAAGGCACTGTTTTATCCATTTTCTCATTGTAAACACCTTTTTGAGAAATGAAAAATTCCTTTGAGTGTGTTTTCACCATGCGGAGCTAGACCCCAATCCTTGGGGCTATGGAGGAAGCCGTTGTTTCGGTAAAAGTGATACATTTCTATTTTTAATTAATTACAACAACTCTATTATGATTTTTGCTTTGAATTAAAACTTGATTTTATGATTTTAATTAGTTAGGTGTATTTTCTCTTGATAGAATATGCTTGGTTTAGGGTTTTGATATTCTATGCTTGGATTAACATCTATTCTTTTGAAAATCTACATGTCTAGGCAATACTATTAGAATCAATTTGAATGTTGAGTTGCATAATTACTGTTTTATTAAATCACTAATATCGACCAATGGTGGAATCCTTGCCCCGGTCTCTCCATAATTTTTACAACACTTTTTAATTGAGTTTGTTATTTTTATTTATAATTTAAGTCTAAAAAAATCTTCCTTCACAAGTCTCAACGAACCTTTTACTACAACATCATTGAAAATAACCATCTATTTTTGGCGTCGCCGACGCGGACTTGTCTTTATGCTAGAGTTTTTAGATTTTTTTTTTCTTTTTTAGGTTTTTATTTTTTTTATTTTATTTCTTCTTCTTTACGTTTTTGGGTTTTTGTCTTTTCCTTACAGAATTTGGAATTGGAGCGAAAGAATATTTTGCCAAAGCTTTTGGTGAATACTTAAAGACTTGGAGTAAAAGGCAAAGCGAAAGGAGCGAAAGAAGAAGATTTTTTTTATTTAATAAAAAAAAGGAGAGAAAAAAAAAAGAGAGACATTTTTTTTTTAGATATTTTTTTTTTTAGACTTTTCTTTTTCTTTTGCACTTTTTTTTTGGACTTTGGACATTCTTTTTTTTAAAACCCTACGGAAGGGTAGTATTTAATATTAAACTGTTTGCAGAGAAGGACGGCGATTGCGATATCGCCTCGGCCCCTCGGGTTCGTACATGACATACGAGTCGTGGCCCGAGTCGACTTCAGAGGTTCATCCCCCGTCTGGAACGGGAGGTAAGTTTGTCGAAACACTCGCGAATCCCCTGTCAGCGAGTTACTGTCTTCCTTCGTGTGAATATATGTCGAGGAACTGAATACGGCTGCTTTAATTTCTTAGTAAAGGGCAAGGACTGGCCATACAAGATAAGGGTTTGGATTTCATCACCGTTCTCTTCTTGCCCGCCTTAGGAAAATGATACCAAACGCGAACCTAAGCTTAAAATACTGATTAGAACGAGACCTATAGGGTAACGAGCTTAATAAGAAAGTAGTTCGAAAAATATTGGTTACTCTTTTAAGCATACTTCGAAGTTCATGATGGTTTCTGTGAGTTGAATGTGTGATTGCGTCGCCTTGTAATGCGGTGAGGCCTTGGGTATCAAAGCTCCACGCAGCTTCCCTCGCCTCTATTCAACTTACTTTGACTCGGATTGATTCCAGAGGGGTTTTCTTAAATTGTAACGAATTCCCTTTCGAAGGATTAGAAGCTGGTCTAGAAACAATCTAAGTGGAGCCATCATGCTTTTTTTTTGCTAGAAATCAGTAGGTTTGTTGTGGTGAAGTCAGCCTTATTTGTGTTTGCATAGAACTTCCCTTCCTTTTAGGTCTTTTATTTTTCTTTTGTTTTTCTAGTGTATGCCCGAGGTTATTAGAGAGCGGTCTTGGAAAAGAAACGCTCTAGGTCGTTTGATTAGTGATAAACCTAGTAGTTCTTCTTGTGAAGGCGGGGAGCTCGAAGACTCTTCTTTTGAGAACCCCGTTTTTGGAACTTCAGTTTTGAGAATCTGTCTCTCTGTGAAGAAAGTATCCCTAGTACTTCAGCTGTGCCAGCGATGACAACTTTGAAAGATTACATGTTCCCAACTAGGACCAACCGAGATTCGTGCATTAAATTGCCAGCCAATACAGCTAATTTCGAGATAAAACCTAGTATTCTTCAGATGATCCCTATATTCTTAGAAAAAGATGATGAGAACCCTTATTTTCATATTAGGGACATTGAGGAAATTTGTGGGACAGTTAGAATAAAAGACCTTACTGATGAAGTTTTGAAACTTAAGATGTTCCCCTTTTCCTTGAGAGATAAAGCCAAGACCTGGCTGAACAACCTACCATCTGAATCCATTGAAACATGGCAGGAACTTATTGCTGCTTTCTATATGAAATTCTACCCTAAGCATAAAACTGCAGCTGTTAGGCAGAAAATTAGTGCTAGTGTGCAACAAGAGGGAGAGTCTCTTTATAGGTTTTTAGAGAGATTCAATGATCTCTATCCCAGTGTCCTCACCATGGATTTGATAAGATGAAACTTGTAGAAATTATTTATGAGGGTTTAGACTATTCGACCAAAGCCATGGTCGAGTCTATGTGCGCTGGTGAGTTCACTAGTAAAAATGCTGATGATGCTTTACCTTCTTAGGAGCTTGTCGCTGAAAAATCCCAACAGTGGGAGTCTTGTGTTGAACCCCCTAAAAGAATCTTGGTTAATAGAAACCAATGGTAGATACAAGTTTTGCGTCAGATGCTAAGTTTGCTGCTTTGTCTATAAGGTTAGAAGCTTTGGAAATGGGTCAGTCTAAATAGGTCCTTGTTGAACCTAATAGAGCCTCTCAAGTCTCTAGTTGTAATAACCCGATAACTCATTTTGGGAAGGTCAGGTTAGTGAAGAGCAAGCTCGTGCTGTCTATAACAATGCTAGGATTGAGAACCGTCAGAAGTTTGACCCATACTCAGAGACCTACAACCCTGGTTGGAGAAACCATCCTAATTTTTCTTGGTCCAAGGGCCAGAATCAAGGTCAGCCTAGTAATACTCAGCCTCCCCCAGGTTTTGGTTATACTCAGAACCCTTCAGGTCAAACCCAGTTTCAGAACACTTCTGAGAAAAAGATCTCTACCTTAGAAGAAGCTCTTACTATGTTAGTAAAGAACCATGATATGTTATCAGCTAACCACCTTAGCTTTCAACAAGAAACCATGCAGAACTATACGGATAATTCCCAGACTCTTGATAAATTAGAACTTCAAGTCGGCCAAATAGCTAAGTATTTAAATGAGAGAGAAGAAGGTAAGTTTCCTAATCAAACTCAAGCCAATCCTAGGGGGGTCTATCAAATATCTTTAGTTGGTGAGGAATCATCAAACCATGTGAACTCGATAAAAACCCTCAGGAGCGGTAAAACAATAGACAATAAGGCAGCCATGCCTAGTGAACATACTTTAGTTCCACCCTCTACTTCCCAAGAGTAACCCATAACTGAGGAAACTGAAACAATTTCTAAGGAGTCCCAAGAAATTCCTGATAGGACTATCTTTGTGCCTAGAGCCCCATATCCTCAGTTGTTAACCCCAACAAAGAAGGAGTCAACTTTCAACGAGATGATGGAAATATTTAAGCAGGTGAACATCAACATTCCTTTATTAGAAGCAATTAGACAGATGCCTGCTTATGCCAAGTTCCTTAAAGATCTTTGTACAAGAAAGCGTAAGCTTAATGTTCATAAGAAAGCCTTTTTAGCTGGTCAAGTAAGTTCAATTCTTCTAAACCAAACACCCCCTAAGTATAAGGACCCTGGATGCCCTACCATATCTTGTGAAATTGGTAACCACATTGTCGATAAGCCATTACTTGACTCATAAGCTAGTGTTAACTTACTCCCGTATCATGTATACACCCAGCTAGGTCTTGGTAAGTTGAAACCGACCAAAATGACACTACAATTAGCTGATAGGTCTGTCAAAGTCCCTGGTGGTGTCATAGAGGATGTTTTGATCGAGGTTGATAAGTTTATTTATCCAGTGGATTTTGTTTTTTTAGACACCCAGCCAGTTCAGGACCCAAGTGCTCAAATCCCGGTGATTTTAGGTCGCCCATTTTTAGCCACAGCTAACGCTGTCATCAACTGTAGAACCGGACTTATGAACATATCCTTTGGTAATATGACCACTGAACTAAATGTCTTTAATGTTACTAGACAACCTTCTGAGAATAATGAATTAGAAGAAGTGAATATGATTAGCACTTTAGTTCAGGATAATTGGCATGATACTCTATTGGGAGATTCTTTAGATGAATTTGAGGAAACCATTCTCTTATACCAGATGTGTGATCAATATTTAGAAGAAGCCCTTGAGTATTTTAAATACTCTATGGACCCTGAAATTCAGGCAATAGTGTTAGGTCTTTCTGAGAGTAATGATAACCATAAGATTGGGGGTGGAGAATTGGAAGAATCTCTTGAGTATTTTAAGGACTATAAAGATCCGAAAATTCAAGCAATAGTTAGAGGTTTGTCTGTGAGTAGTGAAAACCCTAAGTTTGGGGGTAGTGATGGTTCTTATGATTGTCACGTATCCCTAATTAGAGTCCCTAACTTGGGATTCGAGCTTTGTGCATCTGAGATATCACTTGAGTCTATTCAGACTCCGCAACCCGATCCACCTGATACTGTCCAGGAGGTAACTCAGGTATTAGAGACCCGTTTTTCGGATGAATCTATTTATCAAGATACACATAAGAAGCTCAATTATGCTACCCAGATAAACCCAGTTGTATTGACAGAAACCTTAGACGAGGATGTGCTCCTTATTTTCATTTTTCTGAACCAGTGTTGTTGTCTCATATTTGTGTTAGCTCTATTTGGTCTTGTGGACCCACAATTGTTTCGACTATTGGTATACGAATTTGGGAGGTGGCAATCCTTTTTGAGGTATTTGATGTCTAGATAGAGACTTTAAATTTAGCATTTACTGGGAGGAACCCGCACTCATGCGACACGGTAATATCCTTCCTTGTTTCTTTTCCTCAAGTGGTAACAGTTTCTCCTTGTTCATGCTTTTAGTTTGATTTTTAGAACATTGAGGACAATGTTAGATTTAAGTTTGGGGGTGGGGAAGAAACTTTTTGTTAGCTGCGATAAATAAACTCTAGAGCCTAGAAATTTATGCATATTAAGGATAGCACTAACCTATCAAAGTGGATGGAAACATCTTGGTTGTAGGAGTTGAGGAACCAATCTGATTAGATGGAAACATCTAAAGAGTCTATTCATAAAAGCACAGAGCTCAGGTGCTAGAATTAAAAAAAAAAACATGATAGTTTCTCCATATTTCGTTGAATCCTAATCCTTCTGTTTTTTTTTTAACTTTTTGTTAGCTGCAATAAATAAACTCTAGAGCCTAGAAATTTATGCCTATTAAGGATAACGCTAACCTATCTAAGTGGATGGAAACATCTTGGTTGTAGGAGTTGAGGAACCAATCTGATTAGATGGAAACATCTAAAGAGTCTATTCATAAAAGCACATAGCTCAGGTGTTAGAATTAAAAAAAAAACATGGTAGTTTCGCCATATTTCGTTGAATCTTAATCCTTATGTTTTTATTTTTTTTATTTTTTTTAAGTGATTTGGTGGGGCACATGATTCAAGTTGTTACCTTTGCTAGGGTGAAATAGGGTGATTGAGATACCAAAAAAAAAAAAAGTTGAGTATTGAGACCAGGCCATCAGACCAACCGGAATAAATTCAATAAAGTCGATCGTTGGTGCCCTTGTGTATGCCAGTTGTGTTGACCTAGATTTAGGATTATCGACCGCTGGTCCCCTTGTATATGCCAGTTGTGTTGATATTAGTCTGACCGGTATCTCAGTCCATTAGGATAGGTTCATCCTGGCAGAGGCCTTCAGACAGATATGGGAAACATCGTTCACTTTAAACCATCTTTTTCTTTATCCATCTTCTTAATCTTTACATGTGATTGGTTGACTCCGGTTTATGATGTCTAGAAACTATCTGAGTAGAGCTCTGTCACTTTATATGAATTTTAGTATGCTTGAGTGCAAACTCGTGTACATCAATTGGAATTTCGCATCAGGGTACTTCCTCCTGTAATCAGTGATTGTATGCCAACCAAGGATATTCTTTAGTGCCTTCCAAGGTTCTGCGTAGATAGCTAGGGTATGGAGTAATGGTTTTGTGGGTACACCTCTGGTAAACCCTACCGAGACTATAACTTGGTCACTAGGCCACCTAGTGAGTTTGAATTTTCTTTTCTAGAATAAATTTGCTCGAGCACTAGCAAATAATAAGTTTGGGGGTATTTGACAGACACATTTTTGTGTCTAATTCAATACTATATATTGTTGGCACTCGATTTTGTACTAATTTTGGTATTTTATATCTTTGTAGGTGTTTTTGGGAAATAAACATTTTTTGGGAAAAATCGGCTCGAAAAGTTGTTAAAGGCGCCCGGAGGCCAAGTGTTATTCGGACTCTCATTGTTGGTTAAGGGGCACTCAATTACTAAGGGACACCTTCTTCACTATTTGCACCCCACAAGGCAAATGCTAAAGGGATACCCGTACTGGATTAGGGGGAGTACATCTTCTTCCCAACTTCAAATTCATAAAATGGCGGGAAGAAGCTTCACATGCTACAACAGAAGCTTGGTTCGGGTCTTTGGTTCGACTGCAAATGACTAAATAATCGTAGAGAAGAAAACACGGCAGGGTAGTTTTCTCGGGTGTTCTGGTAAGGATTGGAAGGGGATTTAACCGGACTTTGACACGGGATTGGAACCATATTATCTTGTTGAGTATAAACAGGTATGGTAGGTCAACTGGATTCGAGAAATTAGGGATGCTGCGTGGAATTTCATTGAAACTGGGACATAAGAATATCGGGTTTGGCTTTGTGCTGCCTCGTGTCTTCTGTGTGTTAGTATTTTACTGGACGAGTTTCTATCAATCCTAGTCGAGTTTTCCGAAGTATGGAGTGTGCCAGCAACAATCATCAGCGTGCCGGAGATAAACCAGGAAAGAAATCCCGCAGCTTAAACGGAGAATATCTTTTATTGATTGCGGGGATATTTTGGGTTACTTTGGCTATAAAAAGGAGTCTAGAGAATCAGAAGGGGCATGGAGAGTTTGGGAGAGGAATAGAGAACCACAGAGTCGAAAAATCAAGCTGCAGAAACTCCATTTATGCTGCTGCAAAGCTGAAGAAAACGAAGAACAGACTTACCAGGACAGTCGTTTTCCAACAGTGAACAACGACACTTAGCCGTAGGTCGTATAGATATAGTGGTTGCGACACATAGTGACAGACGTTGAAGCTACAGCGTCAGTAACAGTTTATTGTTGTATTTGTTACAATTATAACTGTTACAAAGGCATTGTTTTATCCCTTTTCTCCTTGTAAACACCTTTTTGAGCAATGAAAAATTCCTTTGAGTGTGTTTTCACCATGCAGAGCTAGACCCCAATCCTTGGGGCTATGGAGGAAGCCGTTGTTTCGGTAAAAGTGATACGTTTCTATTTTTAATTAATTATAACAACTCTATTATGATTTTTTCTTTGAATTAAAACTTGATTTTGTGATTTTAATTAGTTAGGTGTATTTTCTCTTGATAGAATATGCTTGCTTTAGGGTTTTGATATTCTATGCTTGGATTAACATCTATTCTTTTGAAAATCTACATGTCTAGGCAATACTATTAGAATCAATTTGAATGTTGAGTTGCATAATTATTGTTTTATTAAATCATTAATATCGACCAATGGTGGAATCCTAGCCCCGGTCTCTCCATAATTTTTACAACACTTTTTAACTGAGTTTGTTATTTTTATTTATAAAAATTAAGTCTAAAAAAATCTTCCTTCACAAGTCTCAACGAACCTTTTACTACAACATCATTGAAAAATAACCATCATCTCTCAGCTGAGACCGCGGCATATCTTACGAAAACTGAGCAATTCCAGTAATTACTCCAGATCCGGCAATCGGATGAGTATCGAGACTCATGTCTCTATGCATGAAATCTCATGCGACCTCTGATGGAGAAAGTCTCTCAGAGAAGATGAAGATGTGTAGTCTCTCAGCTGAGGCCACGGCACATCCCATACTGTATAGAATCGAAAGATTGGGCGGCTCCTAGACAACATGTCTGCTAGTATAGAGCGACAACGTCTTCGGGATGTAACCAGGTTTTCCCCGACTATGCAAGAGGAGTATGACACTCCAGCAAGTTTATATTGCTCAACCCGTAGATAATTAATGCTCCTAGACAGGAAGCCCTTCTAGCGTAGAGCCAGCAATTAATTATCTCAAATCGTCTGAATATCCAGTAATATTCGACGAGCCATCGTCTGAATATCCAGCAATATTCTACGAGTCGTCAATTAATCGCCTGAATATACAGCAATATTCTACGATTCCTCGTTATATTTCGTTACTTCAATATGTGGTTCTTCCTAGCAAAATTCCACAGGTTAGTAATAAATATTCGACGAAACAGGCATCTGAGCATCGAATAAGCCCTGACGAAAATGGTGCAAGTGTAATTAGCAGATAATGCAAAGACCAGCATTTTGAATGCACGAACGAGCATTTCGAAAATACGAACGAACGAGGAACCTATGCAAAATAGGGAGGGGAAATAATAATAATAAAATATTAAGCAAAAGCGCCAGGGGACTAGGCTCACCAGCCGGCCAGTCATGCCGTGACCAGTCCCACGCCCAATTTTATATTTTATCATATTTTTATTATTTTCACGATCTCATGAAAATCCTCTCGTTCGAGCAAATTTCCTTTATTTCAAAGAAATTATCTCAATCACATGATTTTATCAAAACATAATAAAATTAGAGAAAGGTGTCACGGGACCAAGCACCAGCCGGCCATGTCTTGGCCGTGGCCGGTCCCACATCTCACGTCCCCATTATTTTATTATTTCTCTCAAATTATGAAAATTCCTTGATTTTATGAATTTTCCCTAAAATCATGAAAATTACCTAATTTCATGTATTTTATCTAAATCACATGATTTTATCAAAAAATAATAAAATTAGAGAAAGGTGTCGCCGGACCGAGCAACAGCCGGCCATGTCTTGGCCGTGGCCGGTCCCACACCTCACGTCTCCATTATTTTATTATTTCTCTCAAATTATGAAAATTCCTTGATTTTATGAATTTTCCCTAAAATCATGACAATTACCTAATTTCATGTATTTTATCTAAATCACATGATTTTATCAAAAAATAATAAAATTAGAGATAGGTGTCGCGGGACCGAGCACCAGCCGGACATGTCTTGGCCGTGACCGGTCCCACACCTCACCTCTCCATTATTTTATTATTTCTCTCAAATTATGAAAATTCCTTGATTTTATGAACTTTCCCTAAAATCATGAAAATTACCTAATTTCATGTATTTTATCTAAATCACATGATTTTATCAAAAAATAATAAAATTAGAGAAAGGTGTCGCGGGACCGAGCACTAGCCGGCCATGTCTTGTCCGTGACCGGTCCCACACCTCACGTCTCCATTATTTTATTATTTCTCTCAAATTATAAAAATTCCTTGATTTTATGAATTTTCCTTAAAATTACCTAATTTCATGTATTTTCTCTAAAATCATGAAAAATATTAAAAAATTAGGAAAACTTTTGGGACCTGGCTCTAGCCGGCCGGCCATGCCCTAGCCGGTCCCACGCGCCCACTATTTTATTATTATTTGGTGTTTGGTTTCCTGATTTCATGAAAACTCCCTGATTTCCACAAAATATCTTGGTTTTCAACAAATCCTTTTGATTTTATGAAAAGTTATCTAAAATCATCAAAATTACATAAAATTGGGAAGAGTGGCTTGGGACCCGCGCCCATTGGCCGGTCGGTGATGGAGTTTTAGATAGTGGTAAAGGTTGTCGTTCACTCGGACTTTGTTGGATTGATTTTAAGTTTTAATAAACGAAAATAAGGAAAATATATACAAATATCATGACGGGATGAAGAGATGATTGGGACTCGGGATTCCACCAATTCTCACATTCATGCGGTTCAACTATTAATTCCAGACAATTAAAGCTCATAAAATAACAAACATCGACTCTAAACCTTTGCCAAGTTAGATTTTATAAAGAATTATGTGTAAATCACAAGCATGACGCATCAAAAGTACCTAAGACTAAGCATGCGACATCAAACGAAATCACAAATAATCAAGAAAAATCATAAATCAATTATAATAGTGGAAACAGTCATAAAATAATTAAATAGAATTACCACATGGGTCAAAAACAGCTTCCTCCGTCGTCCCAGTGATGGGTTCTAGCTCCACATGGTGAAAACACGCTCAAAATAGTTTTTCATTGCTCAAGGGGTGTTTACAATGGCAAATATGGAGAAAATAATAAAAAAAACTGAGTTTGCAACTGTATAAGGGCGTTACAACTCGCTGTTACAAATCTGTGTTACAAGTAAACTATAGCTCAGAACTGTTGCAGTGCAACAGTCGCAAGTAGTGAGAATAAATCATACTTTATAAACGACAGACTACTAGTGTAGCTTGTTCTTCTTCTTCACTTCTCTGCTAAAAATGAACACGACTCTGCAACATGATTTTTAAACTCAATTTCTCACCCTAACTCTCCATCTTCTTTCTAAGACATCCCAACACCTTATTTATACTCGACAGTCCCCTTGAATCTTCAAAATATCTTGTCATTAATCTTCACGGGTATTATTTCCTTCTTTTTATTCTTCACGCGTCTGTTGAACAAAGGCTTACTCCAACACGTTTCTGAACCCTTCTAAATCACATCCAACTTCTTCCAGGCACACCAAAATTCCGTAAATAACTTAACTGACTCGTAGAAGAAAGAATAATACGTACCCGTCATATATGAATATGCCATGTCCTTTAACGAAATAAGAATGGGAAGATATTTTTCCTTCCTACTTACACATATTCCAGTTCAAACCAAACTCCTTCGGCTAAAACGAAATCACAGAGAAAATATGCTTCTCTTATTTTCACGTAACTTCCCAAACTAAACCACCAGAAAACCCGAGACCTCCACATACCCTGTTTAATCGAGATATTCATGGAAACTCGATTATTACCCATTTATAATCCACATACCATCCCTGGTTTGTATCCACAAGTCAATCCCAATAGATTTTCAAGAAGAACTCCTACAAAATCTCCTCCAATCTTTGCCTGAAGTTTACGCAGAAAACAGCTTCCATTTTGCCGCCAAAACTGGTTTTCACGGTGATGAAGATGGTGTCCCCTTAGCAAACCAGGGGGTGCGAATAGCCAAAGGTGTAAATAGTAAAGAAGATGCCCCTTATAAATTGAGGTTTCCCTTAATAATTGAGGCTCCCCTTAACCAATAGTGAGAGTCCGAATAACACATATCCTCCGGGTGCCTAAATCAACTTTTCGAGCCGAAATTTCCACACATGTTTATTTCTCAAAAAACACCTACACAAACACAAAAACACCATAATTAGTACAAAATCGAGTGCCAACAATATTTAGTATTGAGATCAAATTAGACACAAAAATGTGTCTATCAAATACCCCCAAACTTATTATTTGCTAGTCCACGAGCAAATTTATTATAGAAAAGAAAACTCAAACTCACTAGGTGGCCCTAGTAACCGAGTTATAGTCTCGGGAGGGTTTACCAGAGGTGTACCCACAAAACCTTTACTCTAGACCCTAGCTATCTACGCAAAACCGTGGAAGGCACTAAGAAATCTCCTTGGTTGGCATACTTATTGACTACAGGAGGAAGTACCCTGATGTGAAATTCCAATTGTTGTACACGAGTTTGCACTCAAGCATACTAAATTCATATAAAGTGACAGAGCTCTACTCAGATAGTTTCTGGACATCATAAACCGGAGTCAACCAATCACATGGATAGATTAAGAAGATGGATGTAGAGAAAAACGTAGATGATGTTGACTAAGATGAACCTATCCTAATGGACTGAGATACTAGTCTGGACTAATATCAAAACACTGGCATATACAAGGGGACCATTGGTCGATAATCCTAACTATAGGCAACTCAGCTGGCAGATACAAGGGTACCAGTGGTCGACTTTATTGTATTTATTCCGGTTGGTCTGGTGGTCTGGTCTCAATTTTTATTTTTATTTTTAGTCTCAGTCACTCTATTTCACCCTAGCAATGGTAAAAAAAAAAAAAAGTGATCAGGATTCTTTCGATGTTTCCATCACGAGGATATGGCGAAACTACCATCTTTTCTTTTTTTTTCTAACACCTGAGCTCTGTGCTTTTATGAATAGACTCTTTAGATGTTTCCATCTAATCAGATTGGTTCCTCAACTCCTATAACCAAGATGCTTCCATCCACTTAGATTGGTTAGTGTCATCCTTAATAAGCATAAATTTCTAGGCTCTGGAGTTTATTTAATGCAACTAAAAAGTTTATCCCATACCCCCAAACTTAAATCTAACATTGTCCTCAATGTTCTAAAGATAAAATTAAAAGCATGAACAAGGAGAAACTGTTACAACTTGAAGCAAAAGATATAAGGAAAGATATTACCGTGTTGCATGAATATTGGGTTACCTCCCAAGAAGTGCTAAGTTTAAAGTCTTCAGCCAGACTAAGAAAGTATTAGTCACCACGAAGAATCATATAGCAGCATCCGGAATAATTGCGGGTCATCTGAATCAAAAAGTGTTACCCAAAAGAAGAGAAAATCGTAACATACCATGAAGATGTCGAACATACCCTTATTTAACTTTAAGACAACAATATCTAGTTTTGGTTCAGTTTCAGGCTCTACAAAAGGGTCTAGATAAAAGGCTTTCATTGGCTGGACTTCCTCAAAGGAAGGATCCTGAAGGTCAGGTTGTAGAGTCTGGAAATACTCAACTAAGAATTTAGAAGCACATAAAAGTAACCTAAATAACTGGGGATCCTCTAAATCAATCAAATTTGACTTACACAGCTGACCATAATGAAAGTGGTGGTCTTCCTTAAACAAATGTGTCGACACTAGTCTCTTAAAGTAATTAGGTTTAGTCTCAAAACTCAATAACCGACACATCTGAAATTCAAACGTTCCCACAATTGGAATAAAAGTTTTTGGTGGGAAAACATCAATCTGGGTATCATATCCTGGGTAAACCACATCAACCAGAGGATGTGTTTCTAACAACTGAACTTCTTCTTGGACATTATTAGGTTCGAGAGAGCTAGTATGAAGGTAATCTGGCACAATGGTTGAGGCACACAAATCAAGTCCCAAGTGAGGGATCTCTGTAAGAGCTAAAGGTAAGGCACAAGGATAATGCTAATCACACCCAAACTTAGAGTTTTGGGTATCTCTAGATAGACTAGCTACAATTTCCCTAATTTCTAGATCATCGGAATCCTGAAAATGGTTAATTGCTTCATGCAGATTATACTCAGGTGATGATGCATCCTCACTCATATTTAAAATCTCTACGAGTTCATATTCTTCGTCTAAGACTAATGTTTCTAAATCGCTAGACTCTAAAACAATATTCTCAGAATAAACTCGTTCCTCTAAACTATCAATGGCTTCGTAATCATAAGGAAATACTACATCTTCTAAAACGGGAGTATCTCTAGTCAAATCCTCGTCCTTTTGAATAGATGAATAATTATTATAATTATTTGGATTTGAACAAGAAACATTATCATTATTAAGTTCAATTGGAGTAAAAAATTCCTGATCACTATGCCTACTTATTTCTAATTCTTCATCAACACTATCCTCATCATAATCATCATTATAATAACATGAAAATGGTTGGACCTCATCTAAACAAGTAGTGTTACCAATTTTATCCTCATCATCTTGATTATGTGAATAACTATCTTCATTCTCAAAGGTATTATTGGATACACTATATTGGAAATTCAAGTTATTTCGAGCGATACTTTCGTTCGTCTCTAACTCAAGTCTACGTGTCGACTCAGCTATCCTCTCAAGGGTCTCCTCCAAAGAAAGTTCCCTTAGTGTTGGATCTAAGTTTTGAGTTAATCTATTAATGATATCTTCTAAAGATTCAGTTGTTGTTGTAGTCCTTTCGTCCATAACTACGTTATTCACCTCACCTCAGCTAACTGACATGTCGATTCAGCTAACTTTCGTGTCGACTCAGCTAAACCCCTGAGGGACTCTTCTAGGGAAGGAATAGGAACAGAAGGATCATAAAAAGGACTACTTTTCAAAAGTTTTATTGTATCTCTAGAGATGAAGAACTATTATTATAATTTTATTGCTCGAATGAACGATGCACGTGTGGATAGTAATTGGGCTCACCATGGTATGACCCATAACCTTTGAAAGGTTGGCGTTCCCAACCACTATTCGCACTATGGTCATAAAAAGAGTGATGTCCATATTGTTCAGTTGGATATTCATATTCATTGTGATGGCTATTATAATACCAGTTTGACATCCTAACTGCAAGGGAATTCTACACAAGCACAAACAAGGCTGACTCGACCACAACAAGCCTATTTTATCTAGCAAACAAAAAGCATGATGGCTCCCTTAGATTGTTTCTAGACCAGCTTCTAATCCTTCGAAAGGGAATTCGTTACAATTTGAGAAAACCCCTCTGAAATCAATCCGAGTTAAAGTAAGTTGAATAGAGGCGAGGGAAGCTCAGTGGAGCTTTGATACCCAAGGCCTCACCGGAATTACAAGGCGGCGCAGTCACGCATTCAACTCACAGAAACCATCATGAACTTCGAAGTATGCTTAAAATAGTAACCAATATTTTTCGAATGACTTTCCTATTAAGCTCGTTACCTTATCGGCCTCGTTCTAGTCAGTATTTTAAGGATTAGGTTCGCGTAGGTTACGTGTTCTTAAGGCGGGCAAGAAGAAAACAGTGATGAAATCCGAGTCCTTATCTTGATTTGGCCAGGCCTTGCCCTTTACTAGAAAATTAAATCCGATTTCAGGTCCTCAACATATATGCATACAAAATCATCCAGTAAACCCGCTGACAGGGGATTCGCGGGTGTTTATAATTCTTACCTCCCGTTCCAGACGGGGGATGAACCGTTGAAGTCGACTCGGGCCACCGACTCCGATGTCAGTGTACGAACCCGAGGGGCCGAGACAGTATCGTAACTGTCGTCCTTCCCTGTGCAGTTCATATTTAAACCAACCCTTCCTTAGGGTTTTAAAAATAAAGTCCAATGTTCAATGTCCGAAAAAAAAATTTTCCAAAAATAAAAGATTACAAAAATAAAAACCTTAATTAAAATTTCTAAAAAAATAAAACTAAAATAATATACAAAATCTTCTTCTTCACTCCTTTTGGATTTCTCTTTTCTTTCCTTTTTGGGCTTTTCTTTTCAGCACTTTTTCTTTTTCTTTAGCTTAGCTCCAAATCTGAAAGCAAACAAAAATACCAAAACGCGTAAAAAAGAACAAATAAAATAAAACCTAAAAACAAATCTATAAACAAATCCGCGTCGTCGGCTCCAAAAATTGATCGAATTTTAGATAGTGGTAAAGGTTGTCGTTCACTCGGACTTTGTTGGATTGATTTTAAGTTTTAATAAACAAAAATAAGGAAAATATATACAAATATTGTGACGGGATGAAGAGATGACTGGGACTCGGGATTCCACCAATTCTCACATTCATGCGGTTCAACTATTAATTCCGGACAATTAAAGCTCATAAAATAACAAACATCGACTCTAAATCTTTGCCAAGTTGGATTTTATAAAGAATTATGTGTAAATCACAAGCATGACGCATCAAAAGTACCTAAGACTAAGCATGCGACATCAAACGAAATCAGAAATAACCAAGAAAAATCATAAATCAATTATAATAGTGCAAACAGTCATAAAAGAATTAAATAAAATTACCACATGGGTCAAAAACAGCTTTCTCCGTCGTCCCAGTGATGGGTTCTAGCTCCACATGGTGAAAACACGCTCAGAATAGTTTTTCATTGCTCAAGGGGTGTTTACAATGGCAAATATGGAGAATTTATGTCTCTCATCTCATGGAAGTTCCATAATTTCGCCAAACTCTCCAGTTTCATGGAATTTCCCTTAAAATCAAAGAAAAATACATGAAATCACATAAAACTGGGGAAAGCATGTGGGACCGCGTGTCAGCCGGCCGGCAATGCCCTAGCCGTGGCCGGTCCCACAACTTGTGATTTCATGTTTATTTATAATTTCCATCATCTCATGTATTTTTGCCGGTTTCAGCAAAACCATGGATTTTGCATATTTTCTCCAAATGTTGCTCAAACGTGCATCAGAAAATATCAAAATTCTCAGGACTGAAGCACGGACATCATGGTGACACGGGCACATCCCCTTGATCGACCAAGGGTGACCCTGAGGCTTGCAAACAGCTGGTCTCGCGTGCTTTAATGATTTTAACCTAATTTGCTCAGCTGCTCATATTAGGTTCGAACTCTTTCCAAACAATAGGAAATTCGCTCAAACGACCATCTACTGGTCCCACGGCCACCAAGATCCGGTCTCATGACCTCTTGGCCGGTCCCTCATATTTTCCATAAAACAGGTTTTATGATTTGTCGCTCACACGAACATTATTTCAGTAAATGATTGAACCATCATTTAATCATTCTTTCACCAACTGGTCCTCAAGAGACTTTGGTGTTTTTGCTCATTCGAGCATCTGGGCGTTATATGGTGAACCCGTCATCCCATGTATCCGGTTTCATGTGATTTGCAATAAATCATTATCTCGGTAAAATTAGGGTTTTGAATCCAGAGCTTTGCAGAAACGTGATTCTGAGCAGATTCGAACACTCTGATAATTTTATGTTGATTCCATGATTAACATTCATATTTATTTTGCTCGACTCAGCAGTCAGTAACTTAAATTAATATTTTATTTGGTTCAGCTACCAACAATTCATCAAAAGAACAATATTTGTTCAAACTTGTAGTTGCAGGAAATCCTACAACACACCCATTGTAATAATTTGTAAATCTAAACATAAAAATGATGATAAGAATGCTAAAATTGTAAAGAGAGACAAGGTTTACGTGGTTCGATCAATTTGATCTACATCCACGGGGTTAGGTTTTACTATGATTATTTGTAATTACATCTTGATTACATGGAGACTCCATTAATGAGTATTTGGAGCTCTAGGTTCTTGAAGGAGGAAGAAGAAGGAGATAATAATAATACAACTAATTCTACCTTCTCTCTCTACAGAATGTATCCTCTCCTAATGTGTGTCTCTCTTTATGATTATCTATCTCCTTTCTCTCTTTTGCCTTTCTCTTTATATAGGTGTTTACATAGTGGATGACAGCTAATGTACAGCTAACATTTCCCCTAATTTCGGATATGGCTTGCGGTATTTTCGCAAGCTTACAAATGTAACATTCGCAACATTCCTAATTTTCGCTAGATCATCATACTTTTCTCATATTTAAGTTGATGTCATCTGTTATGTCGTTTCTGAAATCATCCTGCGATGTCTTCGCGATGTGTTATTAAAAAATTCGCAAGCATATTCTTCTGTGCGAGATTCTGATCCTAAATCTTGCCTCTTTTTTCTTGAATATTGCTTGAAAAGCGTTCTTTAAGGAAAAATCCACTTTGTAGTAGTAGTTGTTGAAGGAATGAGCGAAAGAATATTGGACTTGAAAAGTACGTGCTTGCCTCTATTCTTTTGTGAAGTTCCGGAGCGTTGCGAAGTAAATAAGAAGTATCATCTCTTGAAGTATGTGAAGTATGAAGTATACTTGAAGAAGTATAAGAAGTACTCAATCCTCGAAATATATAAGAAGTATGAAGTATGAAGTATCCTTTAAGAAGTATAAGAAGTATTCAATCCTCAGAATATAAGAAGTATCCGTCCTTGAATGAGAATAATAAGTATTGCATCTATTCATGCAAAATTATTACTCCATTTTTGATGATTCTTGCCGAGAAGATAAAGAACATAAAATGTTTTCTTGGTAATCCATAGTTGCCTCTGTTCTTTATCTATGAGGGTAGAATCCTTGAGAAAATGTTGAATGTGCTAATTGTTTCTTCATTCTTATCTTTGCCTCTGTCTCATGTCTTGTGTTCATGCAATAGTATAATCTCTTCAAGTTGCTTATAATTGTGTGAAATAATTGAGCGAGTTAATCACATCATTCGGAAGAATCATATTCTGCGAAATTCTGATACATTCTACGAAATTTTGAATCATTCTGCGAAATTCTGAATCATTCTGTGAAGTTCTGAATAATCTTTGGAAATTCTGAATAATCCTGTGAAATTCTGAGTAATCCTGAATAATTCTGCTAAATTCTGCGATATTATTACGAAATTCTACAATATTATTCCATACAATTTTGTAAAGTACTTATGCGAATATAATGCTTATGTGATGATTATGTTATGAAATGTGTATGCGATGTTTATGCCATGAAATGCTTATGCAATGCTTTTATGATGTGAGTATGATGCTTGTATGATGAGAATGCTTATCTATTGCAATGTATAGTTAATGTTTGTGTTACTTAGCTCATTTTGCACTCTAAAATTGATGTAACTTTAAATTGCCTCCATTCTCCATTTCTCTGGATTTTTCTTTATTGTATGCATTCCTTTTCGTGTAGTTATTGTTCCTCACAAGTTCTTACTTGTGTTTCATCTTTCCTTTTTCCTGTACTATTAGTATCTCATAACAGTATGATCATAGTATCAAGTCTGCGGCATTTTCACTGCCTCAGTTTCATTTCCATATACATATTCGCAAGCTTACTTGCTTACTCATTTTCTTATGTGGTCTTATTTTTCCTTCCTAGTTAAAGGTCTTATTTTGCCACCTCTTGTCATTGCGACAAAATCGCAGGACGTCTTTGCACTTTCATGCAAAAATCCATTGATCTTTCCTTAACTTTTTCTTTTGTATTATTGCCTCTTCAGGATTGTTGCGAAAATATGACAGGCCTAAATATTCTTGCGAAAATAAATCCCCATGACATTGCCGTCTTGCGACGAAATCGCAGGACGTCTTCACATTTTCATGTAATGACCCATTGATCTCGTCTTATCTTTTTCTCTAGTATTATTGCCTCTTCAGGATTGTCGCACAAATATGACAAGCCTTAATACCATTGCGAGTAAAAAGCCTCATGACATTTGCGTCTTAAGACACTTATCAGCTCCCTAATGGAGGGTGCCGCCCTTATCTCCCCCCTGGTTGCCCCTTCAAGGAGGCATACTTCTACAATACAAGGTTAGATCCTCCCATCCAGTCTTAACAACAACCAGTTGTTTTCGCATCCTCTTATCCCTTTTAGCTATAGGGATTATGGTTACGAGACTGCACCCTAAGTGCGGTTTTCTTCGGGCCGAGTGCAGTATAAGCCAAGACTTGTCAAGAATGGCAAGGTACGCTCCAGACGCCCCTGGCACTCTTGACTCAACAGTGTACCTCGGCGCCTTGATCAGATTCCGCACTCCTTGGGAGAGTCTTTATTACCTTAGTCGCCCAACCTAAGTCATATGCTTAAGCTGAGAATCCAAGGTGCCTCTCCCGGATGTGATTTATTGACCCCAAATCTCCATGACTCAGGTTCCAGGGGAGGTGTAACCTTTTCCCTGAGTCATGCTAAAAGTACCCCCTTCTATGACGTACTTTAGGTCTTACATTTGCCTCTTGTGAAATTTTATTCGCGAACTAGGGTGTACGCCATAAAGGTTCGCCCCATTCTAATCTTAGATTTTTATGGATCTTATATTGTCTCTTGCGAAATTTTCGCGTTTCTTTGTTCTTTCATTCTTTCATTCATTCTTTCATTTCTGTCATTTCTTTCATCCACTCTTTCATTCTCATAATATCATATCATTTGAAGCAAAGTAAATATTCAAGAGAAATTTTTATACATTATAATTCTGAAATCTTTGTAATTGTGAAATCTTTGTAATTCTGCTATTGTTTCGCATTTTGTAAATCAAATCAAAAATCTTTTTATTCTCTGCAAAAGAAATATTCTAGAGAAACATATAAATTTAATTTTCTCAGTTTTATGTAATTTTGAAATCTCGCAATCTTTGTAATTTTGAAGTCTTTGTAATCTTGAAATCTTAGTAATCTTTATAATCTTTGAGATCTTGAAATCTTTGTAATCGTGCGATTGAATCGCTTTTTGTAAATCAAATCAATTTTTTATTTATTTTCTGTAAAAGTAAATGTTCAAGGAAAGTGGTACTTAGCTTTTATGTGATTCGTTGTTGTTGTCAATCTCGCGCGAAAAATACGTTGCATGAAGTATAAGTGTCGCTTAGCAAAAACAGATGCGAAAGGCAAGAATTTAACTCGCGACCTGCTACTTGCATATTCTCGCACCATACCAACTATGTTAACCCTCTCTTGCGAAATAATCAAAGTTCTTGTGAAGTAATCAAATTCCAACTGTGTGAGAGGCAATTCTGTATAAATTTCGCGTAACAAAAATAAACATGCGAGAAGCAAGAATTGATCCCGCGACCTGCTGCTTGCATTCATGCCTCCTGACCAACTGTGCAAGCTTCTTCTTTGTGAAATATCTCTGCGAAATTATCATCAACTCTCTTCTGTGCGAAATAATCAAAGAAACATATGTGCGAAAAAATACGCAGGTGTTGGGACTTGATCACACGACCATGAACTCATTAACTTCGCAGATGACCAATTGTGCTGTCTCTTGTTTGCGAAATAATGAAACAATATTGCGAAATTATTCATTTTTTCGCTATCTGTAAAAAAGAAGAAAACTATGTTGGCAGGCGAAGTCAAACTTGCGACCACGAACACACATACTGCTCTCTGGACCAATTGTGCAAGAACCTCTCTGCGAAATTAGCGCATAACTTTTTTCCGTATTCTTTTATTCTCCCATGCAAATGAGAAGAAAATGAAAAATATGTGTCTCTGCGAATTCGAACCCGTGACCTATTTGTTGTTCGCTCAGCCTTGAACCATCTGTGCGAATTTCTGTTTGTGACAGAAATTACAGCGCCTGCCTCTTATCTTATCTTCGTCTTTCCCTTGTTTCTTCTCTTGAACATGAAAATCTTCCACTGAAACTTCCATTTTTTCCTTAAATTTCACCACAACAACTAATTTTTTCTCTCCCTCTTTTCACGTCTTTGAATTGTTGATGATGTTTACTCCCTGAAAGTGTGATTTCTTCCATAAAATTTCCATTTTTGAATCTAAGCTTTGTAGATATAGAAAAATATGAACAGTAGCTAATCTTCATGAAAATTTCTTGATCCAACAAGTTACATGAAGGATAAATCCTTTACTCCTCCCTGTTTCTAGCGCCAAAATGTAGTTGCAGGAAATCCTACAACACACCCCTTGTAATAATTTGTAGATCTAAACATAAAAATGATGATAAGAATGCTAAAATTGTAAAGAGATACAAGGTTTACGTGGTTCGATCAATTTGATCTACATCCCGGGGTTAGGTTTTACTATGATTATTTTTAATTACATCTTGATTACATGGAGACTCCATTAATGAGTATTGGGAGCTCTAGGTTCTTGAAAGAGGAAGAAGAAGGACATAATAATAATACAACTAATTATACCTTCTCTCTATAGAATGTATCCTCTCCTAAAGTGTGTCTCTCTTTCTGATTATCTATCTCCCTTCTATCTCTTGCCTTTCTCTTTATATAGCTATTTATATAGTGGATGACAGCTAATGTACAGCTAACATTTCCACTAATTTCGGATCTGGGTTGCGGTATTTTCGCTAGCTTACAAATGTAACATTCGCAACATTCCTAATTTTCGCAAGATCATCAAAATTTTCTCATGTTTAAGTTGATGTCATCTGTTATGTCGTTTCTGAAATCATCCTGCGATGTGTTCGCGATGTGTTGTTAAAAATTTCGCAAGCATATTCTTCTGTGCGAGATTCTGATCCTACAAAACTAGCAATATTTGCTCGAACTAGCAATATTCGCTCGAACCGGCAATATTTACTCAATTAGAAATATTCGCTCAGACTAGTAATATTTGCTCAAATCAAAGAATATTGGTTCAACTATCAATATTCAAAAATCTAGCAACACAGTTTGCTCGTCTTAGGTTATAATGATACCTTTTCCCAGCAGATACGTTAAACTCATGAGTTTCAGAACATTTGCTAATCATGTTCGACTCAGCGCTACATGGACTCATCGTCCCATAAAGTCATCAACTGACTCCACAATCACGAGATTTCAATCGTGTCACATGGGGGGATATTAACTAGGGTTTTGGTCTGGCGGTCTACGACACGCGTGTTCACCCACTATGAGAATGTGAGCAAGTCGTGCAATCAGTTGGAAGAATCAGTAAAGTAGTGGGTGGAAATTTAACCAAGTTTCCGCACGATGAGTAATTGGTTTTAACACGATTTCCCCATTTCACATTCTCTGATTCCAGCAACTGTCACACTTCATGGGATCATGGTGTTTTCAACTCCGGCATTATAAAATATCTCTGGATCCTGATTGAAAGAACAACAGTTTTCGAACATTCGAACAACATTTCGCTAAAACGAGCAATTTCTCATCAAAGTTCATACAGACAATCTGTCGTCTACACGAACTCACAGAAATTACTCTCAATTGAGCAAAATTCAATCATTCAGAGCATTTTCACGCTGAATTCACAACACACCTACAATCTCAGATCACCATTGATCTCACGCATTTCTCAGTTTCCCTCCTACAGATCAACCCATCCTCTCTTGTGACCGAATTGACTTTGGAACGACCATTGTTCTTGGTTTAGGCCGGGGTCTTACAGATTGATCTCTCGAACTTAAAGCACTCCCTTCTTGTAGTGCATCTGTGTGAGGCTCAACATTTCGCTCGGTTCAAGGAGTCTCCACACTGTCGAATCTTCAATTCCATAAAAACCAGCAAATCGTTTTTCCCCACTCACAGCTGGTTTAATCATTTATTGAAATAGTGCTCGTCTGAGCATTAAGCAATAAAACCTAATTATGGAGAGATGAGGGACTGACCAAGGTTTATGAAACCGGCCCTTGGTGGTCGCTGAACCAACTGATGATCGATTGAACAAGTTCCAAGTTGGTTGGAAAGAGTTTGAACCCAATAAAGAGTAATTAGGTCAAAGTTGTTAAAGTATGTGGGACCGGATCCTTGCAAGCCTAAGGGCCAACCTTGGTCGGTCAAGGTGGCATGCTCGTGTCACCATAGTGTCCGTGTCTCAATTCTGAGAATTTTGGTATTTTCTGGTGCGCGTTCGAGCAATATTTTGGATTTTCAGAAGAGTTTGATCTTTGACTGAAACTCTCAATTTTGCTCGAATGAGTAAGTAAAACTTTGCTCGTGCGACCAATATTTAAGAATATTAAAATAATAATATTAATGCTTACGTGAGAAGCCTAGTCGGTCATGACCATTTGACTTTTTGGCTTTTGACCATTTGAGCAATATTTGAGAAAATTTGGAAAACCATGGTTTTTCTCAAACGGAGGAGTTTCATGGAAGAAAATAATAATAAAAAAATAAGAGATCATAAGATGTGGGACCGGCCACGCTAGGGCATGGCCGGCCGGCTAGGAGAGTCTTGAAAAAGGAAAATAGCTTTGTTTAGATTTCAAGCTACCTTTCACTATAAATAAAGGGTTCGTGAGTGCTACACGTTTTTCATCCCCTTTGGAAAACTGGTGTAAGCTCATAAGGTTGTTTTTCATGTCTTATGTTCTTCGTGAACAAGAGTGAGATAAAAGTTTTTGTATTGGGGATCACAAAGCCAAGTTGGGTTTAATCTTCGTGATTGATTATACAACTTGTAATCTAGGTTTTTCACCTCTTGTCTATTCTAAGGTTTTCTCTTCTGATATCAAACCATTCAAGAGTTGTTGATCATAAACCCTAGGTTTTGATAGATTTCAGTTTTCGATCGTATACCAACACTTGTTAATCGAAATCGGAAGATAAAAATAAAACTTCGATTAAGGTATCTCGTAAAAATCCTTTGTTAGAGCATAGATCGATTGAACCCACCAAGCGTTGGTATGTAAAGTTTGCTTGTCATATTTTAGTGAATCAAAACTCATTTTAAGAGTCGCTTGATTATGTACTAGAGTCAACTTCGTATAGGTTAGCTTGAAAGTATTAGGATATGAGACATTACAAGTATTGCTAAGACTTGAAGAAGTGAAGAAGTAAGAAGCTACAACGACAACATCATCCTTCCACTTCAGGTTAGTGATATTTGACTTGTACTGTTTCATTCCCTAACGTATCTTTCAAGTCGTGCATATTGAAAACAAAACTGTGAAGCATGAACAATCTAGATAGACATAGTATTAAGGAATACAATATGAAGTTTATTGCTTAACCATTAAACTTTGTAGATAAGACATCAACATAATCGTTTAAATGCTATTGTGATTATGTATGGATATGAGGTGAGTATTTCATCCTAGGAAACAATGTTTTACATGTGTTTTAAGGAAGTAAGTTCATAAACTTGTTTATGAATAGAAAAGGAAATCGTCAGGCGTTATTGGGATTGTTATTCATTGCATATCTTGTGAACATCCAATATGTGTGATTTAGTATAACCGCTCACGACTTGTTTGTGTTCTTGGTAAAACTCTTCACAAAGGCCTGACTTATGTATTGGTATGACTTTTATTAGCGAAACTGATCATAAGTAATCACCTGAGATGGTATGATTGAGTTTGTGATTTGTTTGACCGAATCTGGGTAAAGGGGAACCGATCCTATGAAGAGGTGCAACACATCACAAAGGGGAATCGATCCTTGTATGAGGTGCAACAAGTTTGTAGCAGAAAGGGGAACCGATCCTATGGACATGTGCAACACGTTTTTAGAAACTGTTGAGACATCAAAAAAGAGAATCATCCGTGTCAAAAGTGAAAAAGTGGGGGTACAACAACCACACCCAATATTTTGCTTAACAATCTGTATGGAAAAACTCCAATATACTTTCTAGAGAATCAACTAGACAGTCAGACTCAATCTAGAGAAAAAGTATATCAAAGAGTTTATATCTCTATCTCTCGATTTGATATATACTCAAGTAAATAGAAATTTGTGAGTCTTTATCAAATACTAGAGAGATAACTTTGATGGTACCAAAGACCAATATCCAAGTGTCAATCAATTTAAATCAACAACCAAAAGGTCGGATATTCTAAGTGATTGAACAACACACAACCTGTGATATTTCAATTATATAACAAAATATAATGCGGAAAAAACAACAACACAGACACCAGAACTTTGTTAACGAGGAAACCGCAAATGCAGAAAAACCCCGGGACCTAGTCCAGATTGAACACACACTGTATTAAGACGCTACAAACACTAGCCTACTCCAAATTAACTTCGGTCTGGACTGTAGTTGAACCCCAATCAATCTCACATTGATCCAAGGTACAGTTATGCTCCTACGTCTCTGATCCTAGCAGGACGCTACATACTTGATTCCCTTAGCTGATCTCACCCACAACTAAGAGTTGCTACGACCCAAAGTCGAAGAATTAAATAAACAAATTTGTATCACACAGAAAAGTATACGGTAATAGATAAATCCGTCTCCCATGAATAAACCTACGAGTTTTTTTCCGTCTTTTGATAAATCAACGTGAACAGGAACCAATTGATAAAAAAGACTTATATTCCCAAAGAACATCCTAGTATTATCAATCACCTCACAATAATCCTAATCGACTCAGCGAAAAAAGATATTGTGGAATCAAAAACGACGAGACGAAGTGTTTGTGATTACTTTTATATCTTGCCTATCGGAGATATAAATCTCAAGCCAATTATTACAATTGTACTCATACGATAGAAACAACAAGATCAGATCACACAACTACGAGAAAGTAGTATCGGTCTGGCTTCACAATCCCAATGAAGTCTTTAAGTCGTTAACCTGGTTTAGAAGAAGAAACCAAAGGTTAAATGAGAATCGATTCTAGCTTAGCACAACTAGTATCACACAGAAGGTGTGGGGATTAAGTTTCCCAGTTGCTAGAGTTCTCCCTTATATAGTCTTTCAAATCAGGGTTTGCAATCAATGTTAGCTTGGTAAAAAAGCATTTAATATTCACCGTTAGATGAAAACCTGATTAGATTCAAGCTAATATCTTTCAACCGTTAGATCGAAAACTAGCTTGTTACACACAAATGAAATGCACGTTTCTAGGCTTGTGTAACCGTACCCAAACTTGTACATTTTTGGTTCAAAAATAGTCAACCAAATGGTTAGCCATATGATCACTTTCATATCAACCATATTCTTCTTCACCATAACTAGTTCAAGTGACTCAAATGAACTAGTTAGAGAGTTGTTCAATTGCAAGGAAATCTTATGTAACTGCACAAGACACAATCGAAGCAAAAACGATTTGATTCACTCGAATCAGTTCATGAACTATATAGCCACGGTTCTCTTGATCAACAAAGTCCGCAAACTTCGGTTCAAGGAATAAGGACTTATACATATATGTGTTTCCACAACAATGCTTATATCCTCCAATGGTTACATAATCTAAACTCTCATTTCAATCATTGAAACATTCTTAGAGGACGTTGATATTCTATAGTTGTTATTCACAAACTATTTTTCGTCAAAGTAAGCAATTTTCAAATTGATTGAAACTTGTCATGACTTTCGTCACTATGTAAAGATGAACTCGGTTAAAGCGAAAGCTTACCAACACATATTTCGAGAAATAGATAGGCGAGATAAACTCGACTCGAAATAGCAAATGTGTATAATCTAAGTCTATATAGCAAAACGAATTTTGTCTCAAGATAGGAGATAAATAGACTTTTGAGTGATAGATAATTTTAAGTCTCCACATATCTTTTAGTCGATGAAGATCCACCGGTTCCTTGAGTAGTCCTTCGTCTTGTATGATGATTTCCATGGACTTCTTGAGATCAACTACACTTTCTATCCTAGTCCGAGACCTTAGCTATAGTAGACTAGAAATCAAGACTTATAGTTTTGATCACTAACATTGACAAACATGCTTGAGATAGCAACGCATGCGAGTTTGACCGAGAAATGCTCTAACAATCTCCCCCTTTGTCAATTTTAGTGACAAAACTATCAGTACATATGGAATACAAAAAATAAATAAATTAACTTTTGTAGCTCATATTCCATACGCCTAATCTTCAACATTACTTGAAATCTTCGTCACTTCCAAGTACTCAATGATCCCAAAGGTTGTAAGTTCAGCATCATCGTTGTTGAAAATCCGTAATTATAACAATGAGAAAACAAGAGTTCTCAATCATTGTTATACAGTGTCATAGTATCATTACACAACGTCAAAGTTCAATTGTATCACAACTTCAACAACAATACTATGGTGATATGTATCACTCCCCCTTAGTCAATACTCTATCTCACATGGAAACCACTCCCCCTTACATAATGGTCCGAAAACCATATGTAATTGTAGTGTGAACTACATATTAACTCTCCCCCTTTTTGTCAATAAAATTGGAAAAGGTATAAGAACGGGATCCTAATGAAATTTCTGAAAGAGACATTTCTTGACCAAAAGAAAGCAAAAATATATCATCTAATTTAGATGCAATCATAAAGCCGAAGCTAAATGCATTCATCAAGGAGTTTATAAAGATACAAGTGTAAATGGGGAAAAAACGATTTGCTGGTTTTTTAGGAAAGTGAAGAATCGAGCGTGTTATCGAGACTCCTCGATTGAGCAAACTGTTGAACCTCACACAGATGCACTGCAAAGGGAGTGCTTAGATTCGAGAGATCAATCTGTAAGACTCCGGCCTAAACCAAGTCAATGGTCGTTCCATAGTCAATTCGGTCGCAAAGAGGGAGATGGGTTGGTATGTAGGAGGGAAGCTGAGAATTTTGTGGGATCAATCATGATCAAGGATTGTGGATGTATTGAAGGTTTCTGCAATAATTGGTGAACTGATAATTTCGAATAAGTTCTGGTGGATTGATGAATTCTTGAGAGTAGTTACTCCAGAAATTCTATGTGGACGATTGCTGATGATGTTGTCAATCATGGATTCAGAGACTTATTTATATTGTAAGAGTTGTGAACACATTGATCCCTGTAAGTATGACGGTTTCTTGAGTGAAAGAGTGGGAAAGTGGGAGATCGTGTTAAAGTCAGTTCCATGTCGTGTGGAGACTTCACTGATCGTGCACCCACTACTTTGCTAACTTCTTCAACCGTTTGCATGACTTACGCACATTTCTCGTTGTGGATGAATCCACGTGCCGTAGACCGCCAGACCAAAACCCTAAGTGATATCCCCCCATTTGTGACGTGATTGATGTCTCACAAATCGTGGAGTCTGCAAGGCAGGCCTGTTTTAATTAGTCAGTTATTGACTGATTAGACAGTGAGTCTAAGTTTTGTTGAATCGATCATGATTGACGAATGCTCAGTGATTCATGAGTATTAATGTTGCTCGTCTGAGCAAATATTGTAAATTCGACGAGTTGTTGAATATTGATGAGTTACTGAATATACATGGATTATTCGTGCAACTGAGCAAGTATTGCTCAATTCGATGAATTACTGATAAATTACTGAATATTGATAGTTGGATCAATATTCGAGCAACTGAGCAAGTATTGCTCAATTCGACAAATCGATAATTTTGCCGTGCAACTGAGCAAGTATTGCTCAATTCGACAAAATACTGAACGTTGATAATTTGACGTGCAACTGAGCAAGTATTGCTCAATTCTACAAATTACTAATATTACTAAATATTGATAGTTGGATCAATATTTGAGCAACTGAGCAAGTATTGCTCAATTTGACGAAATATTTATTGGTGCCGTGACCCAATAAAATATTAAAATATTGGTAGATTACCAAAAATTATATGATTAATTCAGATGTTGGTTGTTGAATCCATCATAAATTCATTAGTGTTTGAATCTTGCTCCGAATGATGATTCGTAGAACATTTATTCGAAACCCTAATTTCAGATCAATTATTTGTTAACTGATGAATCGTTGGAAATAGGTCATGAGTGATAGAAGGACCGACCACATGGGATATGGCGTCCATGTGGTGCCCCGTGCTCGAGTGAGCATGCACCAGGGTTCTCAGTTGGAGAGTTGGTGAAAGAACGATGATTAAATGCCGAATTCATCATTTATTGAAATACTGTTGGGTTAAGCATTAGGTGATAAAACCTAAGTATGAAAGATGGGATACCGACCAAGAGGGCACGGGGCCGGATCTTGGTGATCACGGGACCAGCTGTTGGTCGTTTGATCAATCCCCAGGTTGGTTGGAGAGAGTTTGGGCACAATATGAGCAATTGAGCAAATTAGGTCAGAATTATAAAAACGTGTGGGACCGGATTTGTGCAATCCCTAGGGATGACTCTGGTCGGTCATGAAGGCATGCACGTGTTGTCGTGATGTCCATGTCGCCGTACTTAGAGTTTCATCATTTTCTGATGTGTGTTCGAGCAACATTGTGAATTTTCAGAAGAGTTTCATCTTGACTGAAATTCTTGATTTTTGTTGGAATGAGCATGTATGCTCAATTGATCAATATTTTGTAAATATTAAAATAAGGACATTTTAACATTTAATATTGTCGTGATAGGCTAGACGGTCGTGTGACCATGATGGCTTTTAGATTTTCATGATTCGAGCAAAATTTGAGAAAATATGAAGGAATCATGAATTTTGCTCAAACCCAGGAGTTTCATGAATTGAGGAAAATAATAATTATAAAACTAGGGATTGCAAGGTGTGGGGCCGGCCACGGCTAAGGTGATGTAGTTTTTAAGTGGTAGTAAAAGTTCGTTCAACTCGGACTTGTAAAGACTCGATTCTAGACTTAATACTAAAAAAAACACTAAAATAAAGAAAATATATTCAAAAGATTGTCACGATAACGAGAGATACTAGGACTTCGGATTCCACCAATTCTCATGTTCATGTGGTTCAACTAATTATTCTAGACATTTATAGCTCCAAAGTTAACTTTTTATAGACTCTTCTTCTTTGCCAAGGTGGATTTTTAAAAGATTAATTGTAAATCACAAGCATAACGCATCAAAAGTATTAAGACTAAGCATACGTTATCAAACGAAATCACAACTAATTAGTGAAAATCATAAAACAATTAAATCAAGTGCAAAAAGTCATACAAGAAATAAGTAAAATTACCACATGCATGAAAAATAGCTTCCTCCTTTGTCCCAGTATTGGAGTTTAGATCCTCATGTCGAAAACACACCCAAAAGATAGAAATATGGCTCAAAAGGTGTTTTTATTGAAAAATAATATAGTGCAGCGAGTTCGTAACAGAGATAGTTGTTACAAATCCCACTGTTACAATTGGGTTGCTGTTACAAAGGAAAGATGACTGTCTTTATAAAGTGTGATCTATTGTTGGTGTTCTTCTTCCATGTAGCACCTTGATACTCCTCTGCAACTCCGGCTCTGTAACCTCCGTTTCTTTCCCCAAACTCTCGACACCCCTCTGTGACCTCCTCGCAACATATTTATACATAACAGGCCGATTAAAACTCGTTTAATCTTCACTCGAAAGTCACGGACTTTTCCTTCCTTTTCTGCTCCCTTTCCCTTTTTTACGATTCTAACACGGGTATCTTCCCTGTTTTGATTAAAACTCTCTTAAGTAAATATAGGAGATGATCCTAGACGTCCATATACTCTCTTAATAGTTCACGTATCTTCCCAAGTTATCAACAGACCCTAAAATGTTTCCACCTCCTCTGTTTTATCGAAAACCAATCAATACCCTTCCCTTTTCGATTCTGATGTATATACCCCTCCTGTTTTGTCGTAACAGGTTGTTACTACTCCAAATCAACGAAGAAACCCGACATAAACTTGCCCTAGTCTCACCTGAAATTCCCATGAAAGTCCATGGGCCTGTTTTGCATCATCTCGATGATCCAGCCAATTCTGATCGATGAGAAGACATATACCATCCCTGTTTAGCCCAAACAGGCCCGTTCAAAGTAATTCTGGTGATTGAATCTCCCTGGAACACGTTTAATAATCGAACCCTAATTCTGTACGTGAAGAACAATTTTCCCGCCAAAAACCATAAAACTTGATTCATCTCTTGCCGATTATCCATCCAATTCTGGGAGAAACTAAGACCATTACCAGTCCTGTTTAGCCTTTAGGAATAAACCCATTTGATTTCAGCCATTGAATCTCCCTAGAACAGCTTCAATTCTTCAACCCTAATTTGGTGCCTATTTTCCCTCCAAAATTCAAAATTGACCTTCCCCTTATCCATTTGAGGGGTCCGAATAGCAAGTGTCCTTTGGGGTGCCCCGCGCAACTTTTCGAGCCGATTTTTCCAAAAATGTTTATTGGCCAAAAATACCTACACACACATAAAACACCATAATAAGTACAAAAATGAGCACTATCAATATATAGAATCGAGACAAATTAGACACAAAAATGTGTCTATCAAATACCCCCAAACCTATTATTTGCTAGTCCTCGAGCAAAAATAAAATAAAATAAAATCCTAACTCACTGACGCAGGCATCGTCGATTGCATTTAGCGTATGCAATAAGCCTTTAAACCCCTAAGTGTCCCTAGTGGCGGAGTGTTGTCTCCGGAGGGCTTACAAGAGGTATACCCACAAAACCTTTACTCCGGACCCTAGCTATCTACACAGAACCTTGGAAGGCACTAAAGAATCTCCTTGGTTGGCATACTTATTGACTACAGGAGGAAGTACCCTGATGCGAAATTCCA
This sequence comes from Papaver somniferum, assembly GCF_003573695.1. Lineage (NCBI taxonomy): Eukaryota > Viridiplantae > Streptophyta > Magnoliopsida > Ranunculales > Papaveraceae > Papaver > Papaver somniferum. Next base: position 1,159,654 of record NW_020621936.1, on the reverse strand, counting down.
ATTGATGTACACGAGTTTGCACTCAAGCATACTAAAATTCATATAAAGTGACAGAGCTCTACTCAGATAGTTGCACTATGGACATCAATATCCGGAGTCAAAACTAATCACGTGGATAGATCAAGAGTATGGATATAGAAAAACATAGATGGTTTTGATGTTTACTAAGTGAACGGCGTTTCCCATATCTGTCTGAAGGCTTCCGCCAAAATGAACCTATCCTAATGGATTGAGATACTAGTCTGACTAATATCAACACACTGGCATATACAAGGGAACCAGTGGTCGATAACCTAACTCTAGGTCAACACAACTGGCATATACAAGGGTACCAGTGGTCGACTTTATTGAATTTATTCCTTTTGGTCAAATGGTCTGGTCTCAAATTTTTTTTCTCTTTTTTTCTTTTTTCTTTTTTCTTTTTTTTTTCCATCTCTTTTTTTTTTCTTTTTTTTTCTTTTTATTTTTCAACTTTTTTTTTCATGGTATCTCAGTCACTCTAATTCACCCTAGCATTGGTAACAACTTGAATCGTGAGCCCCACCAAATCACTTAGAAACATATTTAAAAAGAAAAATAAAAACAGAAGTGAAATGGACTCAACGAGATATAGGGAAACTACCATGTTATTCCTAACAACTGAGCTTTGTGCTTTTATGAATAGACTCTTTAGATGTTGCCATCTAATCAGATTGGTTCCTCAACTCCTACAACCAAAATGCTTCCATCCACTTAGATTAGTTAGTGCGATCCTTAATATGCATAAATTTCTAGGCTCTGGAGTTTATTTATTGCAACTAAAAAGTTTCTCCCATACCCCCAAACTTAAATCTAACATTGTCCTCAATGTTCTAAAGATAAAATTAAAAGCATGAACAAGGAGAAACTGTTACCATTTGAAGCAAAAGAGATAAGGAAAGATATTACCGTGTTGCATGAGATTGGGTTACCTCCCAAGAAGTGCTAAGTTTAACGTCTTCAGCCAGACATAAGAAAGGATTAATCACCTTGTATCATAAAGTAATAGCCGAAATATCTGTGGGTCATCAAAACCAAATAGAGCTATCACAAGTAAAAGGAATCTGCAACATGCCAAGAAAATTGACAAATAAAGCGCACCCTTGTCTAGTTTCCTGTTTAAGACAACTACATCTAACTGTGGTTCAGGTTCAGGCTCTAGGAAAGGGTCTAGATAAAATATTTTCATGCGCTGGAATTCCTCAAAGCTAAGATCCGGTTCAGGTATTAGAGTCTGGAAAAACTCGAGTAAAAACTTAGAAGCACATAATAATAACCTGAATAATTTAGGATCCTCTAAGTCAATTAGTTTTGACTCACATAATCGACCACAATAAGGGTGGTGGACTTCCTTAAATAAATGTGTCGACCCTAATATCTTAAAATTAGGTTTAGTCTCAAAACTTAATAATTGACACATCTGAAAACTATAGGTTCCCACAATTGGTTGAAAAATATTTGGTGGGAAAACAAGGTCGATCTTGGTATCATAGCCTGGTCTAACCTCATCAACCATAGGATGGGTTTCTAACAACTGAACTTCCTTATGGACATCACTAGGTTCAGGAAAACGTGTATGAAGATAATCTTGCAAAATGGTTGAGGCACATATGTCGAGTCCTAAGTGAGGGACCTTTGAAAGAGTTAAAGCACATGGAGAATGATAATCACCCCCAAACTTATATTTTTGGGTATCTCTAGATAGACTAGCTACAATTTTCTCAATTTCTAGATCGTTGGAATCCTGAAAATAGTCAATTGCTTCTTCTAGGTTATACTCAAGTGACGCATCCTCACTCATATTTAATAGTTGTATGAGTTCATTTTCTTCGTCTAAGACCATTGTTTCTAAATCGCTAGACTTTAAAACGGTATTCTCAGAATAAACTCGTTCCTCTAAACCATTATCTACTTCGTAATCAAAAGGAAATACTACATCATCTAAAAGTGGTATCTCTAATCAAATCCTCGTCCTTTTGAATAGGTGAATAATCATTAAAATTATCGGGATCTGAACCAGAAATAACACTATCATCATAAAGTTCATTTGGAGTAACAAATTCCTGATCACTATGCCTACACATTTCAAATTCTTCATCAACATTATCCACATCATAATCATCATAATAACATGAAAATGGTTGAACCTCATCTAAACAAGTAGTGTTACCAATTTTATCCTCATCATCTTAATTATGCAAATAACTATTCTCATTTTCAAGGGTACTATTGGAATCACTGTATTGGAAATTAAGATTATTTCGAGCAATTCTTTCGTTCGTCTCAGCTATCAGCTTGAAGGATTCCTCTATAGAAAGTTCTGTTTCGTCATAAACTAAGTTATTCATCTCAGCTAACTTACGTGTCGACTCCTCTAATTTCCTGAGGGACTCTTCTAAAGGAGAAATATAAGAATTTTGCTCGTATGGGTGCGTGTGTGGATAGTAATTGGGCTCATCAAGGTATGAGCCATAACCTTGAAAAGGTTGATGTTCCCAACCACTATTCACACTATTGTCAAAGTAGTAACGTCCATTTTGAAACTCAGTCGGCTATTCGTTGTATTGGCTCTTGTAATACCAGTTCGACATTCTATTGCAGGGGTGTGAGTTGTCACACAAAATAAAACCCACTGACAGGGGATTCGTGGGTGGATAGAGTCTTACCTCCCGTACCAGACGGGCGATGAACCGTTGAAGTCGACTCAGGCCACCAACTCCGATGTCAGTGTAGAACCCGAGGGGCCGAGACAGTATCGTAACTGTCGTCCTTCCCTGCAAACAGTTTATATTTAATTTTTAACCCTTCCTTAGGGTTTTAAAAATAATGTCCAAGAATGTCCAAAAAGTCCAAAAATAAAAATGTCCAAAAAGGAAAAGAAAAATTACAAAAATAACACCCTATTTACAGTTTCTAAAAATAAAACAAAATAACTATATACAAAATCTTCTTCTCCACTCCTTTCGGATTCCTCTTTTCTTTCCCTATTTGGCGATGCTTTCCTTTTATAACACTTTTTCTTCCCTTGAAGCTTCGCTCCGAATCTGAAAAGAATCGAAAAATACCAAAACGCGTAAAAAAGAACAAAAAATAATAAAAAGAAAAAGAAACCTAAAACAAATCTAAATACAAGTCCGCGTCGACGGCGCCAAAAATTGATGTAGTTTTTAAGTGGTAGTAAAAGTTCGTTCAACTCGGACTTGTAAAGACTCGATTCTAGACTTAATACTAAAAAAAACACTAAAATAAAGAAAATATATTCATAAGATTGTCACGATAACAAGAGATACTAGGACTTCAGATTCCACCAATTCTCATGTTCATGTGGTTCAACTAATTATTCTAGACATTTATAGCTCCAAAGTTAACTTTTTATAGACTCTTCTTCTTTGCCAAGGTGGATTTTTAAAAGATTAATTGTAAATCACAAGCATAACGCATCAAAAGTATTAATACTAAGCATACGTTATCAAACGAAATCACAACTAATTAGTGAAAATCATAAAACAATTAAATCAAGTGCAAAAAGTCATACAAGAAATAAGTAAAATTACCACATGCATGAAAAATAGCTTCCTCCTTTGTCCCAGTATTGGAGTTTAGCTCCTCATGTCGAAAACACACCCAAAAGATAGAAATATGGCTCAAAAGGTGTTTTTATTGAAAAATAATATAGTGCAGCGAGTTTGTAACAGAGATAGTTATTACAAATCCCACTGTTACAATTGGGTTGTTGTTACAAAGGAAAGATGACTGTCTTTATAAAGTGTGATATATTGTTGGTGTTCTTCTTCCATGCAGCACCTTGATACTCCTCTGCAACTCCGGCTCTGTAACCTCCGTTTCATACCCCAAACTCTCGACACCCCTCTGTGACCTCCTCGCAACATATTTATACGTAACAGGCCGATTAAAACTCGTTTAATCTTCACTCGAAAGTCATGGACCTTTCCTGCCTTTTCTGGTCTCTTTCTCTTTTTTACGATTCTAACACGAGTATCTTCCCTGTTTTGATTAAAACTCTCTTAAGTAAATATAGGAGATGATCCTAGACGTCCATATACTCTCTTAATAGTTCACGTATCTTCCCAAGTTATCAGCAGACCCTACAATGTTTCCACCTCCTCTGTTTTATCGAAAACCAATCAATACCCTTCCCTTTTCGATTCTGATGTATATACCCCTCCTGTTTTGTCGTAACATGTTGTTACTACTCCAAATCAACGAAGAAACCCGACATAAACTTGCCCTAGTCTCGCCTGAAATTCCCATGAAAGTCCATGGGCCTGTTTTGCATCATCTCGATGATCCAGCCAATTCTGATCGATGAGAAGACATATAAGATCCCTGTTTAGCCCAAACAGGCCCGTTCAAAGTAATTCTGGTGATTGAATCTCCCTGGAACACGTTTAATAATCGAACCCTAATTTTGTACGTGAAGAACAATTTTCCCGCCAAAAACCATAAAACTTGATTCATCTCTTGCCGATTATCCAGCCGATTATCCAGCCAATTCTGGGCGAAACTAAGACCATTACCAGTCCTGTTTAGTCTTTAGGAATAAACCCATTTGATTTCAGCCGTTGAATCTCCCTAGAATAGCTTTAATTCTTCAACCCTAATTTGGTGCCTATTTTCCCTCCAAAATTCAAAATTCAAATGAAGAAGATGACCTTCCCCTTATCCATTTGAGGGGTTCGAATAACAAGTGTCCTCCGGGGTGCCCCGTGCAACTTTTCGAGCCGATTTTTCCAAAAATGTTTATTGGTCAAAAATACCTACACACACATAAAACACCATAATAAGTACAAAAATGAGCATTATCAATATATAGAATCGAGACAAATTAGACACAAAAATGTGTCTATCATAAGGCATGGCCGGCCAGCTATGTTGCCCGGTCCCGCACGCCTTTCCCTAATTTTATATTATTATTTTTTCATGAAATCGTGATGTTATGGAGAATCCATGAATTTTCGTTGAAACAGAGAAGTTTCATGAGTTTAGGGAATAATAATTGTAAAAGCTAGGGATTGTGAGGTGTGGGACCGGCCACGGCTTGGGCATGGACAGCCGGCTAGGTTGCCTGGTCCCGCACACCTTTCCATATTTTATAATATTATTTTTCACGAATCCATGAAGTTGTGGAGAATTCATAAGTTTTGTTGAAACAGAGGAGTTTCTGAAATTGGGAAGTAATAATTATAAAAAGCTAGAGATTATAAGGTGTGGGACCGGCCACGACTTGGGCATGGCCGGTCGGCTAGGTTGTCCGATCCCGCACACCTTTCCCTATTTTATAATATTATTTTTCATGAATCCATGAAGTTATGGAGAGTTCATGAGTTTTGCTCAAACAAGGAAAGTTGTTAAAATCAAGGAGTTTTCATGAGTTCATGAAAATAACAAAATAGGGAAAAATAATGGAAGAGGCATGGGACCGGCCACGGCTAGTGCACGGCCGGCCGGCCGGCCGATGGGCCCGGCCCCTGGGCGTCTCTTATTATTTTATTATTTTTTGTTGTTTTTCTCCTGTTTTGTGTAGGATTCCTCATCTATCCATATTTATTGGATGCTCGTTTGTGCATCCGGGTGCTCAGTCGTGCATCATTTTCGAGTACACTTGCACCATTTTTGTGGGGCTTACTCGGTGAATCCAGATGCCCGATTGTTGAGTATTTATTACTAATTTATGAAATTCATTGGAGAATGATTCATGAAACTGAGTAATAAAAGTGAGTAGTAGTTTATTATCAATCCATAGGATCAGCCATGGATTCGACCATGAATTCGGAATAATAGATTCGAATATTACCATTCCATGGGATCGTGAATTCGATCATGAAATCGGAATAATTAGATGATACAATTGTTTATTGCCATTCCATGGGATCAGGCCGTGGATTCGACTATGGAATATGAGCAATTGTTATTGCCATTCCATGGGATCAGGCCGTGGATTCGACCATGGAATATGAGCAATTGTTATTGTCATTCCATGGGATCATGCCGTGGATTCGACCATGGAATAAGAGCAATTGTTATTGTCATTCCATGGGATCGGGTCGTGGATTCGAACATGGAATATGAGCAATTGTTATTGCCATTCCATGGGATCAGGCCGTGGATTCGACCATGGAATAAGAGCAATTGTTATTGGCATTCCATGGGATCAGGCCGTGGATTCGACCATGGAATAGGAGCAATTGTTATTTCCATTCCATGGGATCAGGCCGTGGATTCGACCATGGAATAGGAGCAATTTTTATTGCCATTCCATGGGATCAGACCGTGGATTCGACCATGGAATATGAGAAATAATAGATCATTCTGGGAATTCAGTGGTAAATGTCACGGCAGAATTAATCTATTGCAGAAGAGATATTAGCCAGTGAAAGCGTCATACCCATTCTGAAGGTGTATAGTCAGAAGACAACGAGTTTTCGAAGTCCTGAAGACGTTGTTGCTCTCAATCTACGGAGAACCGCCTAGATCTATACACGGTCTCTCTACATAATCAGGGAACAGTGAGTGCCACCGACGTCCTGAAGGCGTTGTTGCTCTCAATCTACGAAGAACTGCCCAATCGTTCTTCTATGTAGAGGCGGGCCTCTCTCATGTAGTCAGGGAACAGTAAGTGTCACCGGCGTCCTGAAGGCGTTGTTTCTCTCAATCTTACGGAGAACCGCTCAATTACGTTATTCTACATAGAGGTCATGATGAAGTACGTGGCACTGAACGCTCAGCTAGTGGAGGCCTTTCAGGAAACATATTCATCATGGCTTCGTAAAATATGAATCGTCACACGCCTGAAGCCAACTCAGAAACATGCAGTATCATGATTTTACGGTTTTGTCCTTTGTTGAAAATACACCATCAACATTAAGTCCACTGCTTAGTGAGGGACAGTCATGTTCCGCAGTAAGCATTAAATGGTGATTTTCAGTCGACGAGATCGGTGGTTGAATTCAGTCGTACAAAGGTAGCTTCAGAATCCTCGATTTTCTCCAATGGTGTCATGTACGAGCAAACGTACAGATAAGGACCCTGATAGCAAGATAGAGTGTCATCTCGTAAGCGTGGAGAGATGAGGCACTGCTGATTTGGGCGTTCAGAATCCTAGTTATGGTCGATTTAGGATTTACGGACTCGGCCCAAAAAAGGAAATCCTTGTTTTAGGAACAGACGTTCGTTCGTTAGTTTGAGAAACAAACAAAATAGACCTGAGTCTAACGATATAAAATTTTGTCTATGAGCTTTCATGAAAATTTTTATTTTCTGAAAGTATACCCTCGTTTCAAGGACGGATGCTCATGAGAGGGAGCAAAAATAAATTCATATATTTTCAAAGTTATATGAGTTTCACGTTAAAATATATATTTTGTAAAATCAATGTTTTGATTTTGAACAACTGTTGAAAGTAGACAGTTATTCACGGTGAAATAATGTATGTATGTGAGTTTTCACAATTGTAGAATGGACGTCTGTCCAATTTTTGAAAAACCAGTGAATGTTCATACAGTGAAAACTTATGTGAAATTAAGTTTTTGATTTTCAGTAATTGCTAGAATTAAACAATTTTTGATGAAATACTGTTTGCATGGATTTTGTGATCTGGTAGTGTATGCAAAAAACCAATGAGTGTTCACTCGGTGGGAATCGTTAACACGGTGAAAATAATGTGAATTGTTCACATGATGGAAGTTTCGTGAATTGTTCACAGTTTTATGAAAATAACGTCGTGGTTGTGAATAACGAATTTTGTTCGTCTTTGTAGATTTGAAGGAGCGAAGAAATTCTCGAGATTGTAATCACTACAACTAGTGAAATTATAAATAGGTAAGATTTGGATAGTTACCATTTTTATAGACGCTGTTGTGAGCACCTTGATTCCATGAATCCTGCGCTTTATATGAACGATGTGTCGAAGTAGCCACTTCGCAAGAATGACTGACTCCCATGATGATAATTCTAAAGATGGTGTTTCCATAGATGACATCTCTATGGATGCAACTTTAAGAAATGGTACTTCTGGGACCTCTGAATGATGGTGAGAGATCCTTCATATTGAGTTGTACTCCTGGTTATTTCATTAGATTTACCACAGGATGATCGTATAGTGAGATCCCGGACCAATGTAGACTCCACGGAAATGGAAGAAAGTCTACGGGAGCGGAGAACTCAGAAGTAAGGACTACAGGATGTTAGCAAATGGCGTGCAGTCCCCAGCCGTTTTTTTGGTGAGTTGTTAGCGCTCCTTGTGTCATGACTTTGCCCGTGCAATTAGGATCACGAGACCAAGGTTTGTTATCTCTTTTCAGACTTTTTCTCCATCGATTGACGGTCTTCAACTTGTTCTCAGGCAAACAATTCATGAATCCAGCACTGATGAAGAAGTCGATGTAAGTATCTTTTTCGTGCAGGTGATCGTGGCATCTCCTTGAATGAAATAATAATAATGGTTGTTGATGAATCCAGGAAGAAATCATTGTAGATAAGCAACATGTTTATGAAGTGTGCTCTTCTTTGGGACACGGGAATATGGAGAATTCCCGAAATCCCGAACCGAATGGAGATAGCGGCGTTGCCAATGGAGATTCCGGCATTACCGAGCCTTCAAATGATTTAGAGACTCCCCTAGTAAGTATATCTCCTGTAATTTCTTCATAGAAGTATGAAATTTCTGATTTGTGAACGAATGAATGAGAATCCATGTGAGTATACGAATAATTTTGCTGAAATACGCCACCAGAAAATTTCAGACTTCAGCCTTTTAGTAAAAACATTGTAGAATCTTCGTACGAAGTCGGATTTTCGCGGTCTGCATATGTATCTTCAATCCCAGAAAATTTCCAAGCTTTAGCTTAGAAGCTTTTTGAGTTTTGAGCATGTTTAGGGCCTAAAAAGGGCGAAACAGTAAACTTCCAGGAGACCTTCAGAACTTTTTCAGATTGTATGTTGTCCAATGTTTTGGCCACATCTCCTTGCTCGTTTCTCTAATTGCTGTGAATTTTGGATATGTTGTAGAGGACATCCATACGAAGAGAATGGTATATGACCCATCCTTATATTCTTCACCAATTGCTCCCAGATCGTCGTCTTATACAGGGCAGCGTAAAATTATCTTAGACGGGCTTGTTGTAAAACACTCTTGTTGTGTCTTTGACCATTCGCTTGTGTCTTGAACGGTTGGTGAGGGATTTTGATGTCATTGATTCATTTGAGATCATGACCCCTTGATTGATACATGAGCATGGTACTTGCAGCGCCATTTTTTTTTTGTCACTCGTAGAAACATCACTTCTGAAACCCTGGTCACGAGACCATCACTGAGGTTGCTCTCAAGAGGGGGTGATGTAATGACTATGATTCCATGTACCGGTGGCAGCATTCCTTTTATGATGAATGATCAGCACATGAGAGTCTGGTGTCACGATTTTTGGACTGTGAAACTGATTGGCATGATCAGTGGACCGTCAGTCCCCAGTATTTTGTTAAATCTCTCTTTTCGTTTTCCCTTCTTCTGGAAAGACCTAGATAGAGGACCCAGGTGGAAAAATTGATGTAAAGACCTAGGTGGTCGAAGTTGGAGGTACCTTGATGAAAGACTTAGCGGAATGACCTGGTGGACACCGATCGACTGTGGAAGTTATGAATCCCGTCTAAGAATTGCTGCTTGCATGTTGTATGTTATGGAAGCTGTATGAACCTCATACGACGTCGGAATTCGATGCTTGATCCCAACTTTTGAAGCTAAGAGACTGAGTTATCACATGAGAAAAGAATCTCTCAATTTGGAGTTGCAGAGGTCAGCCAACGAAGCGTGCGCATTTGTAATTTGTAATCCCGTACAAATTTTTCAGATTTCGTAGACCTGACGGTAAAGGCCATATATTTCAGCTCGTATGTTCGATTGATGTGCCCCTTTGATATGTTGTATAAGAGACATATACGAACATCTTTTGTTGAGGAGGAATTGTCTCATTCCTCACCCATTGGTACGTTTTTGTAAACCCATGGTCTGAAATGTGTTGTATCTCTTTTGTGGAGGCGATGAGAATATCTTATAGAAGACTTCGGTTTGTGCCCGTCTGTCGTGTAAGCTTTGGGAAGACGTTCATGTTACCATGTTTTCAGGTCTACACATCTTGATATGAATCATTAGGGCTTGAAGAAGTACGATCCATAGAGAATGAATAGTTGATGAAGCCGGATATTGCGCCCGAGACTGATGCTGAGATTACAACTGGAAGTTTTCCATAAATTCTTGTTGATGTTGAGACCATGAATAGAGTTCCTCCACATGCTGATGCTGATATTATGATTGGAGTTGATACAGAGACCGAAGATGATAGTCTTTGCTTTTCCATCCAGTGAGCATGCACGAACTAATTGGTAAGTTGAGCATTCCGAAGATGAAGGTATTAGGATTTCAACCCAAATTCTACTGATATGACTTTACTGTGAAGTGGCTTCGCCATGGAGTCGATGTTGTTGCGCGGTAGATAGCAGCAGCAGTCTTCATTCTGGATATGATTGGTGAAGAGAGGAAGTTCTCCAGTCGTGCAGGGGCTTTTGATGTAGAGAGGTTTTGTTTGACGACGTTTCATGGAATCACATCAGGTTGCAATGACTTGTTATGTGGATAACATTTATTGAAATATATTGAACTGAAATTTCCAATAAAATCAAGTCCCCAGTGCATCCCTCATTCACTTAGCAGAGTTGAAGGAGTTTGTAGCATTCATTGATGAATGATGTTGCATCTGCTTCAGAAGTCTTATCATGGGATAGTGAAGGCTTATCGATTGTAATTCAACTATACTTTGATCATGTCGGTGTTGAACCAGTGTGTCACGTCGAGATATTGTGCTGAATCTAGAGGTGTAATTATCAAAGGTGCATTCTTTGATTGGGAGTACAATTCGAAGGCTTCTTATATGCTCGAGCGCTGGAGTGTCGAATGTCTTAGGATTGATCGTCTTGGCCCGTGTATCTTCTGTTGATTCGGCATTTCGCTGCGATAACGGGATTCAACACTTGTGCAGACATCAGAGATTTTTGATACTCGTGGACATTCCTACAAGTCTATGGAGAAATGCCCAAAGTGTTCTTTTCCATGCTTCCGTCATCTCTCAGTAGTGAATGCCTCGGTGAGATGCTCGATTCGAAGCGGTGTCAGATTCAACCACTTGGTGAAATACTAATGCAGTGAAGATACCATTCATGACGTATTGCAGAGTTGCTAACAGAATTGAGTCCCCATGTTAGGATAACATGTGAGGAAATAAATGACATAGACATGGAAGGAATGAGACTTTCCTGAGTGCGGATTCTCTTGATGAATGTTTATGCATATTTTGCAGGTTCTTTCCTCAACCTCGTCAAAGTTCGAAATTCCTCTAAGTGCTCTGATGATGGAATGTCCGCCAAATCCTCTAGATAGGAACTTTCTTTGTTGGAGAGATGTGCAACCAAAGGCGCTTCGTCAGTACCCATCTTTTTAGCGTGGATCCACACTCATCTGAAGAACATGTCATATCCTGGATCTTACGGATTATGTGAAACTTGGTTTCTATCCAGGTGAACTTATGTTCACTTTGAGAGTGATGTAGCCATAAGTATTTCCGAGCGTTCCTTCAAGGTATATGATCGAGATGGGATCACGAGTATCTTCTTGTCGAGTGATGCCTGCGGCTCTGAGGTTTTCAGTGGAATGATATTGATGGCGGTGTCAGCATCGATCAACATTCTTCCGAATTTATTTCCTCTGAGATGGACTGTGGTAAGTAGTCCCCAGACGTGCATCTTCTTGTCTGTGGATGAAGGTTTAAGGAGTATTCCTGGGATGTACAGATGTCTTACACAATGTAATTGGGTGTTGTGAACATATCTTTCCTTTGTGCCTTAGACAGATAGAGCAATTTCACAGATATGCTCGATCAACGATTGAACTGATTCTTTGACTAGTTGTTCAGAGAGTGTAAAGGTTCTGATAGGGAGATGATTCTTGTGTACTCCTTCAACAGACCTATCAATCCTTCTCGTTCCTCAGGTGATAGAGCAGAACTGATTAAAATTGGCCTTAGGTTCTCGTCTGTTCCGATGTTGATAGTCTCAAGATCGTCAGTTGTGGAATCTGTGTCATCCTGCAGCCGTCGTGGCGCATCTCATATTTCTTCATCGGGTGATTGCTCACTCTGGCATGATTCTTCAGGGCGGGGAGACTTTTCGTCGACCTCCCCTGTTAATTGTTAATCCTTACGACGGAGATAAATGACTCTCCCTTCTGCATCATAATTAGTAATAAAGTTGGACTTTTTAGGAGTCGTACCTTGACTCTGACGACGCTTGAGTGGTGTAGTAGATGGTTTGGAGGATTTAGCATCTGTTGATGATGATTTGTCAGCCTTCTCAATGAATTTCCAATTTGGGAGCGGAGTACTGCAGATCTTGCTCGGAGGTTGGGGGATGCTCTTTGGAGGTTCTAAGAACTCAGCATCATAAACCGTAGCGTAAGGAGACACTGAGGCTGGGATGCGGACAATTTTGTTGTTGACCAAAGCTTTCATACATTGATGGTACGTCGAAGGAACAACTTTATTGTCATGAATACACGGTCTCCCCGAGTATCATGTGATAATCAGGGTCTTTCTCAATCACATGAAACTTGACAGTGGATTGAATTGGCCATACCTTCAGATCGACATAGACATACCCGTATGTGTGGCTCTGGCTTCCTTCAAAACCCATCATCAATATGGGATGATGAACGATCTTGCTTTGCGGAACTTTGGCATCCTTGAGAGTCTTCATGGTGACAAGATTTGTGGAAGCACCCATATTTTTGAGAACTCTCCTGAATTCGGAGTTCTTAATGGAAGCAGTTACGAACAGGGCTCGGTTATGTCCTTCCTCCGCCATTCGGTCTTCCTCAGTGAAGGTGATGTTGTTGATCGAAAGTTCAGATACCATGGACACTTGTTCAACCACCGGAGATGAAGGAACTATTCGCGCGTCAGATGATATTTTGTTAGGTGCCACAAACGTGTCCGCGCGCTGATCTCTGGAGAAATGCAGGAGTTCACATAGATTCTCGATCAAATGTGTGACTTCTTGTTCCACCGGCTTTTCATATGTTGTGAAACTGTTGATTTGAGAAGCATCGGGAGTAGGGTTTGGATGTTCCGCCATTTCTGCTCCCAAGAGCCTTGTCAATTCCACCATGTAGGCGAACAGGTTATCGATAGCTTCTTTCAATCGATCGATGTTCCTGGCTAAAGCTCTTTTCCTTTGTGCCAATTTCGTCAATGACGGGATCTCTACCTCGAATGCGTCAATAGAGAGAAAAGGAGTAGTGAAGTAATGATGACGAACGTTACCAAAGTCGTTCGAATGAGCATGAGGAATATCGTCATTTGAAAGACTCTGGTGAGAATCTGGAGTTTCAGAAGTAGACCTAAGACCAACCATTTTGTGAAAAATTAGAGATTGCAACCGAGAGATTAATCTCCCACTGTGGTCGCCAATCTGTAGATGGGCAAAAAACGATTTGCTGGTTTTTTAGGAAAGTGAAGAATAGAGCGTGTTATCGAGACTCCTCGACCGAGCAAACTGTTGAACCTCACACAGATGCACTCCAAAGGGAGTGCTTAGATTCGAGAGATCAATCTGTAGGACTCCGGCCTAAACCAAGTCAATGGCCATTCCATAGTCAATTCGGTCGCTAAGAGGGAGATGGGTTGGTTTGTAGGAGGGAAGATGAGAATTGTGTGGGATCAATGATGATCAAGGATTATGGATGTGTTAAAGGTTTCTGCAATAATTGGTGAACTGATAAGTTCGAATAAGTTCTGGTGGATCGATGAATTCTTGAGAGTAGTTACTCGATAAATTCTGTGTGGATGAATGCTGATGATGTTTTCAATCATGGATTCAGAGACTTATTTATATTGTCAGAGTTGTGGACACATTGATCCCTGTAAGTGTGACAGTTTCTTGAGTGAAAGAGTGGGAAAGTGGGAGATCGTGTTAAAGTCAGTTCCATGTCGTGTGGAGACTTGACTGATCGTGCACCAACTACTTTGCTAACTCCTTCAACCGTTTGCACGACTTACGCACATTTCTCGTTGTGGATGAATCCATGTGCCGTAGACCGCCAGACCAAAACCCTAAGTGATATCCCCCCTTTTGTGACGTGATTGATGTCTCACGAATCGTGGAGTCTGCAAGGCAGACGTGTTTTAATTAGCCAGTTATTGACTGATTAGACAGTGAGTCTAAGTTTTGTTGAATCGAGCATGATTGACGAATGCTCAGTGATTCATGAGTATTAATGTTGCTCGTCTGAGCAAATATTGTAAATTCGACGAGTTGTTGAATATTGATGAGTTACTGAATATACATGGATTATTCGTGCAACTGAGCAAGTATTGCTCAATTCGATGAATTACTGATAAATTACTGAATATTGATAGTTGGATCAATATTCGAGCAACTGAGCAAGTATTGCTCAATTCGACAAATTGATAATTTTGCCGTGCAACTGAGCAAGTATTGCTCAATTCGAAAAAATACTGAACGTTGATAATTTGACGTGCAACTGAGCAAGTATTGCTCAATTCTACAAATTACTAATATTACTAAATATTGATAGCTGGATCAATATTTGAGCAACTGAGCAAGTATTGCTCAATTCGACGAAATATTTATTAGTGACGTGACCCAATAAAATATTAAAATATTGGTAGGTTACCAAAAATTATATGATTAATACATATGTTGGTTGCTGAATCCATCATAAATTCATTAGTGTTTGAATCTTGCTCTGAATGATGATTCGTAGAACATTTATTCGATACCCTAATTTCAGATCAATTATTTGTTAACTGATGAATCGCTGAAAATAGGTCATGAGTGATAGAGGGACCGACCACATGGGATATGGCGTCCATGTGGTGCCCCGTGCTCGAGTAAGCATGCCCCAGGGTTCTCAGTTGGAGAGTTGGTGAAAGAACGATGATTAAATGTCGGATTCATCATGTATTGAAATACTGCTGGGTTCAGCATTAGGTGATAAAACCTAAGTATGAAAGATGGGAGACTCACCAAGAGGGCACGGGGCCGGCTCTTGGTGATCACGGGACCAGCTGTTGGTCGTTTGAGCAATCCCCAGGTTGGTTGGAGAGAGTTTGGGCCCAATATGAGCAATTGAGCAAATTAGGTCAGAATTATGAAAACATGTGGGACCGGCTTTGTGCAAGCCCTAGGGATAACTCTGGTAGGTCATGATGGCATGCAGTGTTTTCGTGGTGTCCGTGTCTCTGTACTGAGAGTTTCAGCATTTTCTGATGTGCGTTCGAGCAACATTGTGAATTTTCAGAAGAGTTTCATCTTGACTGAAATTCTTGATTTTTATTGGAATGAGCATGTATGCTCAATTGATCAATATTTTGTAAATATTAAAATAAGGACATTTTAACATTTAATATTGTCGTGAGAGGCTAGTCGGTCGTGTGACCATGTTGGCTTTTAGTTTTTCATGATTCGCGCAAAATTTGAGAAAATATGAAGGAATCATGAATGTTGCTTAAACCAAGGAGTTTCATGAATTGAGGAAAATAATAATTATAAAAAACTAGGGATTGCAAGGAGTGGTTCGGCCACGGCTAAGGCATGGCCGGCCAGCTATGTTGCCCGGTCCCGCACGCCTTTTCCTAATTTTATATTATTATTTTTTCATGAAATTGTAATATTATGGAGAATCCATGAACTTTCGTTGAAACAGAGAAGTTTCATGAGTTTAGGGAATAATAATTATAAAAGCTAGGGATTGTGAGGTGTGGGACCGGCCACGACTTGGGCATGGCCGGCCGGCCGGCTAGGTTGCCCGGTCCCGCACATCTTTCCATGTTTTATAATATTATTTTTCACGAATCCATGAAGTTATGGAGAATTCATGAGTTTTGTTGAAACGGAGGAGTTTCATGAAATTGGGAAACAATAATTATAAAAATCTAGGGATTGTAAGGTGTGGGACCGGCCACGGCTTGGGCATGGCCGGCCGGCTAGGTTGCCCGATCCCGCACACCTTTCCCTATTTTATAATATTATTTTTCATGAATCCATGAATTTATGGAGAGTTCATGAGTTTAGTTTTGCTCAAACAAGGAAAGTTGCTAAAATCAAGGAGTTTTCATGAGTTCATGAAAATAACAAAATAGGGAAAAATAATGGAAGAGGAATGGGCACGGCCTGCCGGCTGGTGGGCCCGGCCCCTAGGGGCTTCTTATTATTTTATTATTTTTTGTTGTTTTTCTCCTGTTTTTCGTAGGATTCCTCATTTGTCCATATTTTTTGAATGCTCGTTTGTGCATCCGGGTGCTCAGTCGTGCATCATTGTCGAGTACACTTGCACCATTTTTGTGGGGCTTACACGGTGATGGTCCAGATGCCCGATTGTTGAGTATTTATTACTAATTTATGAAATTCAGTGGAGAATGATTCATGAAACTGAGTAATAAAAATGAGTATTAGTTTATTATCAATCCATCGGATCAGCCGTGGATTCGACCATGAATTCGGAATAATAGAGTCGAATATTACCATTCCATGGGATCGTGAATTCGATCATGAAATCGGAATAATGAGATGATACAATTGTTTATTGCCATTCCATGGGATCAGACCGTAGATTCGACTATGGAATAGGAGCAATTGTTATTGCCATTCCTTGGGATCAGGTCGTGGATTCGACCATGGAATAAGAGCAATTGTTATTGCCATTCCATGGGATCAGGCCGTGGTTTCGACCATGGAATAGGATCAATTGTTATTGCCATTCCATGGTATCATGCCGTGGATTCGACCATGGAATAGGAGCAATTGTTGTTGCCATTCCATGGGATCAGGTCGTGGATTCGACCATGGAATAGGAGCAATAATAGATCATTCTGGGAATTCAGTGGTAAATGTCACGACAGAATTAATCTATTACAGAAGAGATATTATCCGGTTAAAGCGTCATACCCATTTTAAAGGTGTATAGTCAGAAGACAGCGAGTTTCCGAAGTCCTGAAGACGTTGTTGCTCTCAATCTACGGAGAACCGCCTGGATCTATACACGGGCTCTCTACATAGTCAGGGAATAGTGAGTGTCACCGACGTCATGAAGGCGTTGTTGCTCTCAATCTACGGAGAACCGCCCAATCGTTCTTCTATATAGAGGCGGGTCTCTCTCATGTAGTCAAGGAACAGTGAGTGTCACCGGCGTCCTGAAAGCGTTGTTGCTCTCAATCTTACGGAGAACCGCCCAATTACGTTATTCTACATAGAGGACATGATGAAATGCGTGGCACTGAACGCTCAGCTAGTGGAGGCCTTTCAGGAAACATATTCATCATGTCTTCGTAAAATATGAATCGTCACACGCCTGAAGCCAACTCAGAAACATGCAGTATCATGATTTTACGGTTTTGTCCTTTGTTGAAAATCCACCATCAACAACAAGATAACCCCTATAATATTCCACAGCCGCACTCCCCACAAAGATTTGTCAATTAAGCACAAGTTCAATTAAGAACTCTCCCCCCATATAATGTCATTCCCGAAAGAACAACAAGAGCGACCTTAATTTCGAAAGAAAAGAAGGATTTCTTTTGACACAACACACAAAGAATTCTGACAGAAAAACCAATCCTACGGAAACAAATCTAGAATTGAAGTAAGCACTACTGGAGTTTCAGACTCAATTGCCCAAAAGATCGAGATAAGCACAGGGAAAAGAGTCATAGAAAAAATTAATGAACCAAAACAACACCAATAGACTGTCGTAAGTGTTGAAACGTAGCAGTGTCTAATGGTTTGGTGAGAATATCAGTCGATTGTTTTTCGGAAGGCACAAATTCCATATTTATGATACCATTTTCATAGAGGTCTCGAATAAAATGGTACCTTATATCAATGTGCTTTGTTCTTGAGTGCTCAACGGGATTCTCAGTGATTCGAATCGCAGTAGAGTTATCACAAAAGATCTTCATTATTCCAGTATCATTTCCATAATCAACTAGCATTTGTTTCATCCATAGGAGTTGAGTGCAACATGAGCCAGCAAAAATATATTCTGCTTCACATGTAGACATGGATTGTGAATTCTGGTTCTTGCTATTCCAAGCCACAAGATTCAGTCCTACGTAGTAAAAAACCCCTGATGTACTTTTTATGTCTTCTACACATCCTGCCCAATCAGCATCTGAATAAGCAGAAAGGTCGGTGTTAGTATCAAAAGTATAATATAGACCATACCCGACAGTGTGATTAACATATCGTATGATCCTTTTTGCAGCTGCAAGATGAGATTCCTTTGGATTAGCTTGAAATATAACACAACAACCAACACTAAAAAATATATTAGGTCTAGTAGCTGTAAGATATAAAAGGCTACCAATAATAGATCGATACAATTTTTGATCTACTTTTACTCCTTTCTCATCTCTGTACAGTTTACCAGTAGTGGGCATAGGTGTCAGTTTTGGAGATGACTTATCCAAACCGAATTTTGACACAAGATACCTTGCATACTTTTCCTGGGATATGTAAATTCCATCCTTACGTTGTTGAAGTTGTAATCCTAAGAAAAATTTTAATTCACCAACATTGGTCATTTCAAATTCTTTAGCAAGAGAGACTTGGAAATCCTTTGCAAATCTCTTAGAAGTTGAACCATAGATGATATCATCTACATATACTTGAGCAATGATAACATCTTTTTCACTCCATTTGGTAAACAAAGTTTTATCAGCTCCACCTCTTGAAAAACCTTTTCTAATGAGTGAAGTGGTAAGTTTTTCAAATCAGGCTCTAGGTGCTTGTTTTAACCCATATAATTCCTTTTTGAGCTAAGAACATGATCTGGGAAATCAAGGTTTTCAAATCCTTTAGGTTGAGCAACATATACTTCCTCCTTTAGAATTCCGTTTAAGAATGCGGATTTTATATCCATTTGGAAAAGCTTAACCTTGAGAAAACAAGCATGAGCTAATAAAAGTCTAATGGACTCAAGTCGTGCCACAGGAGCAAAAGTTTTCGTCAAAGTCGATACCTTCAATTTGTGAGTATCCTTGAGCGACAAGTCTGGCTTTATTTCTGATAATTGTGCCAAATTCATCAGACTTGTTCTTGAATATCCATTTTGTTCCAACAATATTGACATTGGAGGGACAAGGTACGAGTTCCCATACATCTTGTCTTTGAAATTGATTTAACTCTTCATGCATTGCATTCACCCAAAAGGGATCGTTCAGAGCTTCATCAATATTTCTTGGTTTTACTTGTGATAGATAACAACCAAAATTGCACATGTTTTGAAGTTGTCCTCTAGTCTTAGCTGTAGAATCTCTTCCCCTAAAAATACTGTTGGGATCATGATTCCTTTGAACCCAGAGGTGTCGTGGATGGAAACGTTCTCGTTCGTCAGGATTAGTCTGATCAGTGCTCTTCTCCTCGTCACTAGAAATATCAGGATCAACAACAGTTGGGATAACTTCAACTGATTCTGGTATTTCTTTGACTTTCTCAATTGTCTCGGTAGGAGGAAATTCAACAGGAGGATTATCATGATGAAAATCACTAATATCATCAATGATAACGTTAGCAGATTCCATCATGACCTGGGTTCTGAGATTTAATACTCGAAAACCACGGCTATCAGAGGCATAGCCAAGATATATACCTTCATCACTTTTGGTATCGAATTTCCCTCTCTGTTCTCGATCTTTTAGGATATAACACTTACTTCCGAACACTCTAAGATAGTGTAAGTTGGGTTTTCTTCCATACCACAACTCTGTAGATGGGGAAAAACGATTTGCTGGTTTTTAAGGAATTGAGGAAACGACCGTACGGAGGAGACGACCGTACGGAGGAGACTCCTCGAACCGAGTGAAATGTTAAACCTCACACAGATGCACCGCTGCAAAGGGGGTGCTTTAGATTCGAGAGATCAATCTGTAGTACTCCGGCCTAAATCAAGACAATGACCGTTCCAGGGTAAATTAGGTCACAAGAGAGGATGGGTTGATCTGTAGAAGGGAAGTTGGGAAATATGTGGAATCAATGGTAATCAAAGATTGTGGGTGTGTGAATTCTGAATATGATAAGCTCTGAATGATTGAAATTGCTCAATTGAGAGTAGTTGCTCAATTTATGAGTTGATGATCTCGTGTTGTCGATGAGACGTGAGATTGATGGTACTGTTGATGCTGATGATTCAATCATGATTCAGAGACTTATTTATATTGCTGTAATTTTAGACACCATGACCCCATGAAGTGTGACAGTTGATGAAATCAAGGAGTGGGGAAGTGGAGATCGTGTTTGAAACCAGTTGCTCAACGTGTGGAGACTTGGTCAATTTTCCACCCACTACCTCGTGAATTCCTTCAACTGATTGCACGACTTGCTCACATTCTATCGTGTGTTTGAACACACGTGTCGTAGACCGCCAGACCAAAACCCTAAGTGATATCCCCCAAAGTGATATGATTGACGTCTCGTGGTATGTTATTCAATTGATGACTTAGTGGTTTGATGGGGCGATGAGTCCATGTAGTTGCTGAGTTGAACATGATGCTCTGAAACTCATGAGTTGAACATGTCATGAGACAGAGGTATAGTTCTTACGATGAAGTGAGCAAGTATTGCTCATTCGATGGATCGTTGAATATTGATTCTTGAACCAATATTCCTTGGTTTGAGAAAATATTTATCATTTGAGAAAGTGTTGCTCATGTGATGAATTGTTGAATATTTGATCGTCTGAGCATGTGTTGCTCATCTGATGGATTATTGGCAACGTACCAAAAATATTAATTAGCATACTGGTCGTTGAACCGAGCATAATTAATAAAATTAATGACCATGAGGTCGTCGTAAAATTATTAAGGTTGGAATCTGGAATGATGATCCTTGGATTCAGAAACCCTAATTTGATCAATTGATGATCAATTCATGGTTCGTCAGAATTTTAACCATGGGACGAAGGAGGGAGCGACTACATAGGACCGTGGATCAACCATGTAGTGTCCACATGCTCACGTGATAAAATACAAAGAACTCCTGAAGAGTTGGTGAAGAGATGATCAAATGCTGGTTTAATCATTTATTCAAAAATGCTCGTCTGAGCCTTAGGTGAAAAAACCTAATTAATTATGAAGAGGTGAGGGACCGACCAAGGGGTCATGAAACCGCCCCTGGGTGGTCACGGGATCGAACGACGATCACTTCATGAAAATCCAAAGTGTTCGGAAGAGTTTTGGACCTAATACGTGCAATTGTGCAAATTAGGTCAAAACTGTGAAAATCGATGGGACCGGCTTCTGTAAGCCAAAGAGCCAATCTTGGTCGATCAAGATAAAATTCTCGTGTACCCAATACGTCCGTGTCTCAGTTCTGAGAATTTTGATATTTTCTGACGTGCAGTTGAGCGTCCATTCGAGAAAATATGCCAAAATTAGGGTTTCGCTGAAACTGAGGAAAACACCATGAGATGATGGAGAATAATTATAAAATAAAGGAATGAGGAGGCGTGGGACCGTGAAACCAAGGTATGGTCGGCCAGTCGTGACCACGGTCACGTGGTGCCTTTCCCTTAATTTTAATATTTTTCATGATTTTATGAAAATATCATGGATTTAAAGAGTTTTGATGAATTTAGGGAGTTTCCCTGAAGTGAAGGAGTTTTTATGAGTTCAAGGAAGAAAAAATATTAAAATAATAAAAACAAGGGCGTGTGGGGCCGTGGGAGGCATGGCCGGCCGGCTAGGGCCTGGTCCCACAAGTTTTCATAATTTTATATATTTTTCTAATGTATTTTTCATGATTTGAGGGAATTTTTCCTAATTTGAGAGAAATACCATGAAATCAAGGAATTTGATAAATTCAAGGAAAATAAAATAAAAAATAATAAAATAAAGGAGCGTGTGGGACCGGCTAGGGCATGGTCGGCCGGCTAGGGCCCGGTCCCACGAGTTTTTATAATTTTATATTATTTATTTCCTAATTTTTGCAAAATACCATGAAATCAAGGATTTTTTCATGAAATCAGAGAAATAATAATAATAAAAAAAATAAATAATGAGGAACCATAAGGTGTGGGGCCGGTTGGGACCAAGGCATGGCCGGTTGGCCAATGGTCACGCCCCACACTATTTTTCCTTAATTTTATATTATTTTCATGGGTTTATAAAAATACCATGAAGTCGAGGAGTTTCCTCGAGACGAAGGAGATTTGTTCAAATGAAAGGATTTTCATCAGATGAAGGAAAATAATAAAAATATGATAAAAATATAAAACTGGCGTGGGATAGGTCATGGCACGGCCGTCCAGTCAGTGAGTCCAATCCCTTGGCGCCTTGGTCAATATTTTGATTATTCATTATTTTTCTTCCTATTTTGCAATAGGTTAATCGTTTCGTCGTATTTTGAAATACTCGTTCGTGCGGTGACTGTTAGTGCATCGTCGTTGAATACACTTTCACCATATAAATCGGGGCTTACTTAGAGGTAGCTCAGACGCCCGGTTGTTGATTATTTATTACTAATTGTGGAATTCAGTGGAGAATAATTCACAAAACTGAGTAATAAGATGTTTATTATTAATTCATAGGATCAGCTGAGGATTCGACTACGAATTCAGAATAATAAAGTGAGCATTACCATTCCATGGGATCGTAGATTCGACCATAGAATCGGAGTAATTGAGTTTTATCTATTACCATTTATGAGACCAGTTGTGGATTCGATCATGAAATCGGAGTAATGAGATAATATAGTTATTGCTATTCTATGAGATAAAGACGTGGATTCAATTATAGAATCAGAACAATTGTTTATTTCCATTCCATGGGACCAGTCGTGGATTCGACCATGGAATAGGAGCAATAATCGATTATTCTGAGAATTCAGTAGTGAATGTCACGGCAGAATTAATCTTAATTAGGAATAATTAACTTTGTGGATCTATACTAGCAGAGCAAGCTGTCTAGGAGCATTAATTATCCCGATATGAGCTTGTCGGTAAGTCATATCCTTTATATAGTCAGGGTAAACTCGTTGTTTGTTTCTGAAGACGTTATCGCTCTATACTAGCAGAGCAAGCTGTCTAGGAGCCGTCCATCTCGTAATACTATATAGAAATAATCACTGAAAGTGTTCAGTATTCATGAGATATGTCGTTGTCCAGTCGTGAGACTACATATCTACATGTACTCGAGAGAAAGTACTCTCCGTTGAGAATTCGATGAGAGACCCGTGTCTCAATACTCACGTCTGATTGCTGGATCAGAGCTTCGTATAATTATGAGTTTACGATTTTAGCCCTTGTCGAAAATCCACCATCTACATTAAGTCCCCTGCTTACTGAGGAAAGCGTGTTCCTCAGTCAGCATTAAATGGTGATTTTCCGGCCATAAATAAATACCAGTAATTGAACTTAGTCGTAAGTTGAACGTTACCGGATTTAGAAGCATGAGCAAACCACGACTTGATGAAGGCTTCAATGTCATGATTGGAGTCGTTTGATGAGCATAAATTGGTGTTGAACCGCTGGTTTGGACGAGACCTGGTCGTGAGGGCGGGCCGGGCCCAATAAGGAAATCCTTGGAAAATTAGGTTTTGGAAATAAAAAATTGTATAAAAGGAATTAATCCTTTTTTTTTAATTTTCCACGTCCAGCTCTCCATCCTCTCCTCCTTCACGCCAGCAGCTTGAAGTTCGCCGCCATGATCGCCGCCGTCGCCGCCAGTCGGTTGCCGCCGGCCAACTTCCGGCCGACCAGGTGCGTGCGTTTTTTTTTTTTGCTGATGTTGTATCATGAGTTGTTCATGTTTTGATCATGATGAATATACATGTGTGTATATTAGTGTGAGTTTTATGAAAAACCCTCGTTTTTGAAAACGTATGTTCGTTCGATCGTTAGTTTTGAAAACTAACTATAATCCCTGATTTAGGAGAGATTTTTTTTTATATATGAACTAGGTCCAGTGATAAAACTTAGTGTATGAGCTTTCATGTGTAAGGTTTTATCATAAAAGGAGTAAATTTTCACGAAATCGAAATAATCCTTCGTTTTAAAGACAAATTACGACGACTCGAAGGAAAATTCATATGATGAACTTGTGTCCAGTGATAAAATTTTGCTTATGATTTCATGTAAATACAAAACTTTATCATATGTATGAGATGTGAGCTTTCACAGTATTTTGAAATAAACCTTCGTTTTAAAGACAAATAACGACGATACGAAGGAAAAATAGTTTTTTTTATATGCAGCCGTGACATATATTGTGCAAAATATGATGGTATATTTTATTTGCATGAATTTTTTTCATTAGATAAAATCCTTGAGAATTTATGTATGCAAGTTGCATTAATTGTTGTTTTGAAAAATCAAAACGTGTTTTTGAGGAACCTTCGAAGATAGACAATATATTTATGATGAAATATTTTATTGTTATAAACTTCATAGGTCAGTTGTGTGAATGTTCACATTATGAAAATTGTGTCGTGATTTCATGAAAAATCAGTTTCGGAAATTAAATAAAGTTTCGTTCTTTGCAGTTTTCGAAGAGACGAACGATTTTGAGGTGTTAACTCTAGCATTACTATCACTATTGTTAGTGGAAGTATAAAAGGTAAGAGTTAAGAGTTACCATTTTTGCTTGTATTTCCTTGATTTATATCTGGACGGCATACTGAAGTAGAACCTTTTCAGCTACTCAGCAAAGATGACCAATTCCCAAGCTGACGACGCCTCGAGGGAAGAGATGTGCGTTGATGATGGTATCTCCAGAGATGAGACATGCATGGATGAAACTTCCGTTGGGGGAGACGAAGACGAAATCCCTGGGATTAAGAATGTCCCGAACATAGATGATGCATTCTTTGAAAAAGATATTCCAGGAGCTGAGCAACATTTGAAATCCCCAGTGTATCGTCTTTTGATAAATCCCAGAACTGTTACTCAGAAGAAATTGGTGACTCCTAAGACAGTGATTCGATTTTGTCTTGAACGAGGGATCTTCACCTCATCAATCATAGAGTTTAAGCTTTCTCGACGACCTTTGGAGAAATTTGCCGGCTGGGCGAGGCATATGTTGGGTTTTCCTCATGTGAGGACTATGCTCGACCAGGCGCAGGTGACGAGAGCTATTCAAGCTTCTGGAGAGTTGTTCATTTATCATGACGCAAGTGGTATTGTGGCTCTGTTTGCTCGCTGGTGCATTCCCACTCACACTTTCATATGTAGATGGGGAGAGTTTACCATTACCTTGGAAGACGTGGCGGCTCTGATGCATCTCCCAATCACGGGCAATCTTCCTGGGGATCTTTCAGATGAGGAGACCGCCGTTTCTCATGTCTTGACAGCTGCAATGGAGAAAGCGAATAAGGCTGGTAGTAAAGGATGCTATGCTTCCTGGTTGACACACTGGTGGCCCAAAGACGAGGTTTCTGATAAACCCATCGACGGTATGTTACCCATTGCTGCTTTCTTATGTTTATGGTTGTCCAGAGACGTTTTTGAAGACAGTGGAAACTTGTTGAAGCCTTTTGTGATTCCCTTTGCTATTAAGATGGCTCAAGGTGAGCAACTTCCGATAGGTAGTTTATTCTTAGGCTCCTTGTATTACAACCTGGACTCCTTGATTATAGACTCCAGTGTGTCGAACGGCTCTATGAAGATTGAGTGTTATGCCAACACGATTTCTTCAAGCTTTGATGTGGGAGCACTTTAAGAATTATGCACCTACTCCACGTAATGTTCTGCAAGGACCGAATACTGATGCGCGCCATACTTTCCCTGAGAAAGATAATGCTAGGATCATGCGTTGGTCCACAAAGCACCTCGTTCTAAAATACGCTTCATTGATGTGTTAGATGAAGAATCTGAGTTCAATTTTCGCCCGTGGGTGTCAGTCCCTGATTATGTTTCTCAGCCGATGACTTTCAATACTGGAGAAAGCACGAGTTTGACGTCTGGTGCGCATCTGAGTGATGGCGAAAGATCTTTCATGTTGAGTTGCACCCCTGGTCATTTGCTATCAGCCACGTTTGGAGAGCTTTCAGTGGAGGAGTATAATATTGATAGAGCAGCTCGACAAATGGGTATGGATCAGTGTGTTCCAACCATACGGAGAAGGAAGCCATCAGTTGAGCAACTCAGGACTCATTTGGATCATACTCACGTGGAAGGGAGTAGCTACTGGTTTCCTGGTTCTGATAGATTCGCCTATGTAACCCCAGGTTATGTAGAATTCTGGGATCAGCAACTTGGGCGTTTGCGTGGCTTTGTAAGATTTCCCAGACCTCCATTCAAGGATCTTCCTTCGGCTGAGATGATTTCCAGTCGACCAAGATTGAAGTATCTTTCTGGTGATAAACGAAAGTCGTCTCCAGGATGCTCTCAGGTATGTTTCTTCATATAATCTTCACGAAATTATAAGAACTGTATTCTGATTATATTACTGGATTTCACCACAGGACGGTCGTAATATACGACCTCGAATCGGTGTAGATTTCTCAGAGACTGAGGCGGTTATTCATGGCGGAGAAGGCAGGCATAAAGGTTATAAGCTGTTACCTAATACCGTAAAGTCCCCAGTTGGTGCTTTGGTGAGTTTCCAATATTTTCCTCCTCTTTCTCGCCCATATTATTAGGATCTGAAACCGATATTGTTATTCCGTTGCAGATTTTGCTCCATCAAGTATTGATGGTCTTCGGTTCTCCGCCTTTGAGCAAGCAATTCCTGACTTGAGCGATGAAGAGAAGCTGTAAGTATCTCTTCACATGTTCGATTATGATGCTTTATTGATGAAAGCTAATTGTTTGAGAATATGTCCAGGAGGATGTCGTTATGGAATGGAAGTGCTGCACTCGACCGTCTCTTGAGAATAGAGACACAGGCGGTGCAAGGATTTGGAGAATGAAGTAATGATCCTCCCATCGTTGACACGGACAATCCCAACTCCTTGAATGCTTTGGATACCCTCAAGTAAGCATATCTGTACCTTCTTCATAGAAGATAAAAGTGCTGATTTTTGAATGAATGAATGTGAATCCATGTGCGTATATGAAAACTTAGTCAAATTTCGTCGTCAGAAAATTCGGAACCCAGCTTTTTAGTAAAAATGCCGTAGAATCTTCGTCCGGAATCGGATTTTGATGATCTGCATGTGCAAATTCAAGCCCGGAAAATTTCCAAGCTTTAAAAGAAATTTTTAAGTTTTGAGCACGTTCAGGTCCTGAAAAAGGCGAAATAGTAAACTTCCAGGAGACTTCCAGGACTTTTTCAGATTGCGCATCACTTGATATTTTGGCCACATCTACTTGCTCGTTCATCGGATTGTCATGAAATTTTGACATGTCGTAGAGGACATCCATACGAAGAGAATGGTATATGACCCATCCTCAAATTCCTTGTAGATTGCTCCCAGTTCGTCTCTTAGTACAGAGCAGAGTTCAGTTTCTTCAGACGGACTCATCGTAAAACGTGTTTTCATGACTTTTATGTTATTTGCTCGTGCCTTGAATGTATTATGATGAACCTTGATGATGTTGCCTTGATGGTATACTGTGTTTCATAATATCCTTTGGATTCGTGACTCTAACCTCATGTAATCTTCGTATTAGGTGCTAAATACCGAAGTTGAGGATACTGGAGCCAACGATGATAACTCTAACCATTCTGGAGTTATTGATGAAGAGACAACCATCCCTGCACTTCAAGGCCATGAGAAGGTCGCTACTGATGTTATGGAAACCCAGATGGTTGTTGCCTCAGTGATAGAAGAAACCGAGACAGCAGCGGAGAATACCGAAGGAATTATTGCTTTGGTTGTGGAAGCCGCTCCAGTGACTGAGAACCGTATAATAGTGTATGAATATCCAACTGCAGGAGTTGCTTTTGATCCTCCATTTGACACTTCACTCCCATATCATGAACTGATCGGTGGATTCAACGTTCCCATTGGATATGCACGCTTGTACGAGACAATATGGAAGAAGTTTGGCCACATGATCGTTGACAGGAATCCTGGGCGTGCTTATGCTTTAACCATGCAAGTAGGCGTTATCTTGCGTGTCGTGAGTGATATGCGTGCCAGACCTAGGAATACTGTGACTCCAGATATACTCTTTGATTGGGAGTTTAACTTGGAGAATTCAGAGAGACTTGGCCTCAACGTGAAATGGCTTCGCAAGCAAATAAACGTTATCAAGGATTCATGTGAGAAGAACATACCCTTTCCCAATGATGGTGAAGGAGAAGGAGGACAAGATTTCCAAGCTGACCGAGGAGTTGAACAAGGAGAGGGCGGCTTTGCAAATCTTGAAGGATGCTGATGAGCGAAAGCCTTTTCTTGCTGATTTCCTTTGATTATCTCTTGAACTTCTGAACTTCTGAGAGATGTGAGGTTTATACTTGGGTTTTGATATTTAGATGGTTTTGGATTGACTGATGGTTAAGGATTTTCTTGTAGATTTGATAGAGATTTCTTTTACGAAATATGAACTGAATTTTGATAAATTGCTGAATTCAAATACTAATTGCAAGTATTGCAAACGTTTTGGAGGAATTGAAATACAAATGAAAGAAAATCCTAAATGTTAAATCCAAACGCCATGAATGCTTCGAACGCCCAATACCTCAAATGTCCAATAATTTCAGATAAACGCCTTGAGCCAATTTTCGTGAATTACTGGCAGGGTTCTGTCATCTGTGTTGATCAATTTGTAGTATCCTCCGGCCACGGACTTAGCGACCATGAATGGTCCTTCCCAATTGGAGTTCCTTGTAGAATGAAGACCGCGCTGAACTGCTTTGAGAACCAGGTCCCTTCATGAAACTTGTTAGGCTTGGTCGATCGTGCCTTGAATATCTTCCGCTGATTCGGAATTCCCTGTTTGACGGAATTCCACGATTGTGGCACATATGGACACTCGCGCGGAAGAGAGTATCCAGCATAGTGTTGATCATGCTTAGCCAGGTCTTCAACAATAAACCTCTCGATGGAGTGACCGATTTGAAGAAGTTCTGAACCCAACCATTGGGTGTAATATTGCTGAGGTGAAGTTACCCACTCGTAGCTTTTGATGACTGCTAAATTGTTCATGGGAGAAGTCCCTGGACCATAGTAGCGTATCTGAACATTGGTAATATTGGAGCATGAGGGAATAAGACTTGCCTGAGCTCGAAACCTTCTGACAAAGGTGTGCGGATTTTCTCCAAGTTCCTGCGTAAGTCCCATCAGAGTTTTTACTTCTTCCAGATGCTCAAACGGTGGTGCGTCCTCTGCTTCGTCTTCGACTCGGAATCCTTGTCGATGACAGGATGTGTTGAAGGCATCGTTATCCTTCCAGCATGAATCCAAGTTCTTCCAAGGACCATGTCGTATCCAGGGTCTTCCCGGATTATGAAAAACTTGGCCTCAGTGCAGATCAATCTTTCCGTAACTTTGAGAGTGATGAAGCCGTATGCGTCTCTGGAGATTCCTTCGTGGTCCCTGATTGCTATGGGAGCGTGGGTGGCTTCCTGTCGAGTAATACCAGCAGCTCTGAGAGTTTTCAAAGGGATGATGTTGACAGCGGTACCAACATCGACGAACGCCCTCTTGAACTCATTTCCTTTAATGTGCACTGTGGTGAGCAGTCCCCAGTCATACATTTCTTTGTCGGTGGCTGAAGGTTCGGTGGTGGTCTCTTGGATCAGCAGGCGTTTTCCGGACACGATGTGGTTCAGTGCAGCAAACATGTCTTTCCTTTGAGCTTTCGAAAGATACAACAACTCGCAGACATGTTCGATCAGAGATTGGACCGCTTCCTTGACAGGAGGTTCAGAGATGGTAAAAGTTCGGACTGGGAGGGGTTTTTTGTGTACTCCCTCAGTCCCCAGGTTGAGCTCTCCTGATTCGACCTTTTCTTTGAATATGCGCTTCAAAATTTTGCAATCACTTGTGGGATGGCTGACGTATCTATGGAAGCGGCAATACCGAGGATTTTCCATGGCTTCTTCAGTTGGTTCCTTCTTGACATAAGGCAATTTGATTGCACCATCTTGGATCCAGGCATCGAGTAGTTCATTAACTTCTTCCATTGAACAGGGAAAATCAGGTGCTTCTGGATCTTCCGTATGCTGAGGAGGGACTTTCGAATTCTCCTTCTTGTGTGCCTTTGAAGGGGTGGAGGAAGTCTGCTTGTGCTGTGGTTCTGCTTTTCGCTTACTCCCTTCTGCGACAGCATTTGTTGAAGGTTGCAGGTTGTACTGCTTGTTGATCAAACGCCTGCTTCCTCGAGTGTCTTTTGAATCCTCAGTCTTTGTAGACTTTTCTTTCCAAAAGAGGGTGCAGTGGTTGCCGACCTCTTCGCAGCTTCGTGAAGCTCTGAGAAAGTCTGGAATCGAAGTTCTCCAGCAAGGCCCTGTAGACCGGGAGCATGCCATTGATGCACAAGTCCACCATTGTTGCTCCGTGACGTTTGGGTCATGACAATCCAGGGCTTGGACTCTGAACCTTTTCACATAATCATTGGGATTTTCACTGACCCTCTGAAACATTCTTCCAAGGTCGGAGAGGGTGACTTGTTCTGACACGAAGAAGTATTTCCTGTAGAATGCGTTAACCATTTCTCCCCAATTGTTGATAGTCCCTGGTGTGATGTTGTTATACCAGGTGTATGCCTGCCTTTCAGAGATTTGAGAATTCCTTGAGACGAACGACATGATTATGTTCATGTTCTCCCAGGGCTTCGAGAAAACGAGAGACATGTTCCCGAGCATTGCCAGTTCCATCATACAAGGTGAAGTTGGAGAAACGTAACCTTTGGGGAGTGGAATCCTCTGCGTAGCGGCAGGATAAGGAGGTTGATGACGATGGTCATGCGATGTCTTGTATTTTACACGATTCTCTAAGAGGTGCTCCAGATCCTTGCGAGTAATGAAGTTCGATGATCCCTTCGCTGATGAGTTGTCTGCAGCAGTTTTGCGAACTTCGTCGTCTTCTACTGTATGGATTGGAATTACTTCAGGATCGTCGTCTGAGGATTTATCCTTCTCCTTTCCCTTCACTTGAGTTTTCTCTGACATCTTGTCAGTAAGAGTTTTGAGATAATTACACAGCTCCTTCTGTGCAGCAGCCATGTCAGTCTGATTCTTTGCAAGAGTCTCCTGTGCTTTGATAAGATCAGCAATGGTAGGTGGTGGATCTCCTCTGACTTCTTCAGGGTGTCGTCCGGACAGTGGATTACCTTCGACGTGAGGAGGAGTAATGTCACCACCATCAGTGTTGGAGGTCGGAATTGTCTCCGGGATATTCTGATTGTTGTTGTTGCTAGTGCTAGCATGGTTTGTGTTAGGATTCGTAACTGAACCTGACCTGAGATCAACCATCTTGTGAAATTGTGAGATTCCAACCGATAGAATGATCTCCCACTGTGGTCGCCAATCTGTAGATGGGAAAAACGATTTGCTGGTTTTTAAGGAATTTAGAAGATGGCCGTACGGAGGAGACTCCTCGAACCGAGCGAAATTTTAAACCTCACACAGATGCACCGCTGTAAAGGGGGTGCTTTAGATTCGAGAGACCAATTTATAGTACTCCGGCCTAAATCAAGGCAATGACCATTCCAGAGTAAATTCGGTCACAAGAGAGGATGGGTTGATCTGTAGGAGGGAAGCTGGGAAATGTGTGGAATCAATGGTAATCAAAGATTGTGGGTGTGTGAATTCTGAATATGATAAGCTCTGAATGATTGAA
The DNA here is from genome assembly GCF_003573695.1 of Papaver somniferum. NCBI lineage: Eukaryota > Viridiplantae > Streptophyta > Magnoliopsida > Ranunculales > Papaveraceae > Papaver > Papaver somniferum. The sequence goes on along the minus strand of NW_020621936.1, from coordinate 1,127,833 downwards.
ATTGCTCAATTGAGAGTAGTTGCTCAATTGATGAGTTGATGATCTCGTGTTGTCGATGAGATGTGAGATTGATGGTGCTGTTGATGCTGATGATTCAATCATGATTCAGAGACTTATTTATATTGATGGAATTTTAGACACCATGACCCCATGAAGTGTGACAGTTGATGGAATCAATGAGTGGGGAAGTGGAGATCGTGTTTGAAACCAGTTGCTCAACGTGTGGAGACTTGGTCAATTTTCCACCCACTACCTCGTGAATTCCTTCAACTGATTGCACGACTTGCTCACATTCCATCGTGTGTTTGAACACACGTGTCATAAACCGCCAGACCAAAACCCTAAGTGATATCCCCCAAAGTGACACGATTGACGTCTCGTGGTATGTTAGTCAATTGATGACTTCGTGGTTTGATGGGACGATGAGTCCATGTTGTTGCTGAATTGAACATGATGTTCTGAAACTCATGAGTTGAACATGTCATGAGACAGAGGTATAGTTCTTACGATGAAGTGAGCAAGTATTGCTCATTCGATGGATCGTTGAATATTGATTGTTGAACCAATATTCCTTGGTTTGAGCAAATATTTATCATCTGAGCAAGTGTTGCTCATGTGATAAATTGTTGAATATTTGATCGTCTGAGCATGTATTGCTCATCTGATGGATTATTGGCAATGTACCAAAAATATTAATTAGCATACTGGTCGTTGAACCGAGCATAATTAATAAAATTAATGACCATGAGGTCGTCGTAAAATTATTAAGGTTGGAATCTGGAATGATGATCCTTGGATTCAGAAACCCTAATTTGATCAATTGATGATCAATTCATGGTTCGTCAGAATTTTAACCATGGGACGAAGGAGGGACCGACTACATGGGACCGTGGATCAACCATGTAGTGTCCAAATGCTCACGTGAGCAAATACAAAGAACTCCTGAAGAGTTGGTGAAGAGATGATCAAATGCTGGTTTAATCATTTATTCAAAAATGCTCGTCTGAGCCTTAGGTGAAAAAACCTAATTAATTATGAAGAGGTGAGGGACCGACCAAAGGGTCATGAAACCGGCCCTGGGTGGTCACAGGATCGAATGACGATCACTTCATAAAAATCCAAAGTGTTCGGAAGAGTTTTGGACCTAATACGTGCAATTGTGCAAATTAGGTCAAAACTGTGAAAATCGATGGGACCGGCTTCTGTAAGCCAAAGAGCCAATCTTGGACGATCAAGATAACATGCTCGTGTCCCCAAGACGTCCGTGTCTCAGTTCTGAGAATTTTGATATTTTCTGACGTGCAGTTGAGCGTCCATTCGAGAAAATATGCCAAAATTAGGGTTTCGCTGAAACTGAGGAAAACACCATGAGATGATGGAGAATAATTATAAAATAAAGGAATGAGGAGGCGTGGGACCGTGAAACCAAGGTATGGTCGGCCAGTCGTGACCACGGTCCCGTGGTGCCTTTCCCTTAATTTTATAATATTTTTCATGATTTTATGAAAATATCATGGATTTAAAGAGTTTTGATGAATTTAGGGAGTTTCCCTGAAGTGAAGGAGTTTTCATGAGTTCAAGGAAGCAAAAATATTGAAATAATAAAAACAAGGGCGTGTGGGTCCGTGGGAGGCATGGCCGGCCGGCTAGGGCCCGGTCCCACAAGTTTTCATAATTTTATATTATTTATTTCCTAATTTTTGCAAAATACCATGAAATCAAGGAGTTTTTTCATGAAATCGGAGAAATAATAATAATAATAATAAAAAAATAATGAGGAACCATAAGGTGTGGGGCCGGCTGGGACCAAGGCATGGCCGGTTGGCCAATGGTCACGCCCCACACTATTTTTTCTTAATTTTATATTATTTTCATGGGTTTATAAAAACACCATGAAGTCGAGGAGTTTCCTTGAGACGAAGGAGATTTTTTCAAATGAAAGGATTTTCATCAGATGAAGGAAAATAATAAAAATATGATAAAATATAAAACTGGCGTGGGGTAGATCATGGCACGGTCGGACAGTCAGTGAGTCCAATCCCTTGGCGCCTTGGTCAATATTTTGGTTATTCATTATTTTTCTTCCTATTTTGCAATAGGTTAATCGTTTCGTCGCATTTTGAAATATTCGTTCGTGCGGTGATTGTTAGTGCATCGTCGTTGAATACACTTTCACCATATAAATCGGGGCTTACTTAGAGGTAGCTCAGACGCCCGGTTGTTGATTATTTATTACTAATTATGGAATTCAGTGGAGAATAATTCACAAAACTGAGTAATATGATGTTTATTATTAATTCATAGGATCAGCTGAGGATTCGACTACGAATTCAGAATAATAAAGTGAGCATTACCATTCCATGGGATCGTAGATTCGACCATAGAATCGGAGTAACTGAGTTTTATCTATTACCATTTATGAGACCAGTTGTGGATTCGATCATGAAATTGGAGTAATGAGATAATATAGTTATTTCTATTCTATGAGATCAAGCCGTGGATTCGATCATAGAATCAGAACAATTGTTTATTGTCATTCCATGGGACCAGTCGTGGATTCGACCATCGAATAGGAGCAATTATTATTGCCATTCCATGGGACCAGTCGTGGATTCGACCATGGAATAGGAGCAATAATAGATTATTCTGGGAATTCAGTAGTGAATGTCACGGCAGAATTAATCTTAATTATGAATAATTAACTTTGTGTCTCTATACTAGCAGAGCAAGCTGTCTAGGAGCATTAATTATCCCGATATGAGCTTGTCGGTAAGTCATATCCTTTATATAGTCAGGTTAAACTCGTTGTTTGTTCCCGAAGACGTTATCGCTCTATACTAGCAGAGCAAGTTGTCTAGGAGCCCTCCATCTCGTGATACTATATAGAAATAATAACTGAAAGTGTTCAGTATTCATGAGATATGTCGTTGTCCGGCTGTGAGACTACATATCTACATGTACTCTGAGAGAAAGTACTCTCCGTTGAGAATTCATGAGAGACCCGTGCCTCGATACTCATTTATGATTGCTGGATCAGAGGCTCGTATAATCACGAGTTTATGATTTTAGCCCTTGTTGAAAATCCACCATCTACAAACTCATAAGGAGTGTTTAGGATTTTAGACCGTAAGTAAACACGGTTGATCAAATAACATGTTGTAAACACAGCTTCTCCCCAAAACCTTAGAGGTAAGTTTTTGTTATGGAGCATTACCCTGGCCATTTCCTGAATGTTCCTATTCTTTCTTTTTGCAACTCCATTAGATTGAGGAGTAATGGGTGGTTAGTATTGTTGAATAATCCCCAGTTCATCACAAAATTCAAACACCTTAGTGTCCTTGAATTCAGTTCCACGGTCGCTCCTAATTTTCTTTAGTTTGCGGCCTTGTTCATTCTGGATTCTTTTAACAATAATCTTGAATTCATCAAGGGTTTCATTCTTATGAGAAAGAAATGCAACCCAAGTGAATCTGGTGTAGTCATCTAACATAACTAAAGCATACTTCTTACCAGCAACCGTGGGTTGTTGAATTGGTCCGAAGAGATCCATATGAATTAAATCAAGTGGAGCTTTAGTGAGAATATCTCGAGATGATTTATGGTGAACTTTTGTTTGTTTACCCTTTTGACAGGCACCACCTACACCTTCAATCTTTGCGTTGATTTTGGGAACGCCTCTAACAAGTTCTTTGTTAATGATCTTAGTTAGAAGACGGTAGTTGATGTGACCAAAACGCTCATGTTAAAGATGTGTAGATTCCACCTTAGTCAAATTACAACAGTTGCTGAACTGAGTATCAAGAAGATAACAGTTGTTTTTACCACGAGTTCCTTGAAAAATTACTTTTCCAGTTTTGTCTACAATGTCACATCCATTTGCATTGAAGACAACTCGATGTCCTTTGTCACAAATTTTACTAACAGAAAGAAGATTTGCAGTCATACCTTTTACGTGAACTACATCATGGATTTTAGGTACGCCGGGTAATTTGATCGTCCCCTTCTTGCTTATGTAGCAACAACTCCCATCTCCAAATGTTACAGGCCCGCCTTCATAGTCCTCTGAGGAGACGAACCAAGTGATATCACCTGTCATATGTCTGCTACATCCACTGTCAAGAAACCATTGAAAGAGTGATGTTGATTTTAAAGCAAAAGCTCTCATACTATCAGTACTATTCTGTTTAGGGTTTCCTGATAGTTTTGTATGTCCTTTTAGAGAAGCAAAAAGTTGTTTAGTTCTCTTGTGAAGATTACTTGCAACTTTTAGACTCTTTTGGAAAGACACACAATCATGTTGAAAGTGATTGGAGGAATCACAAAACAAACATGGGCCAACACCTTTTAGTTTGGCAGAGCAGTTCTGAGTCAAATCAGTTTTAACAACATCTACTCGTTGTTTATCACCTGATTTTTGATAGTTTTTCAAAGAGGAACAACTGGAGTTACTCAAATCCATCAAAGGACTTATTATGGGTTTCAAATCCTTAAGTATCGCAATTTCAGCAACAAGATCAGAATTGATCCGAATTTGTTCATCCAACCTTTTCTGGAGAATAACCAGTTTATCAAAACTTTTTCTACGATTGGTTTTTAAACCTGGTGAAGTGTTACAAGAGACTTTACCGTCCATAGAGTCAGATCGCTATAAACACAGACTTGTGAGGTCTTGAACGTGTTTTCCTGCTCTGATACCAATTGAAAAAGTGGGGGTACAACAACCACACCCAATATTTCGCTTAACAATCTGTATGGACAAACTCCAATATACTTTCTAGATAATCAACTAGACAGTCAGACTCAATCTAGATAAAAAGTATATCAAAGAGTTTATATCTCTATCTCTCGATTTGATATATACTCAAGCAAATAGAAATCTGCGAGTCTTTATCAAATACTAGAGAGATAACTTGGATGGTGCCAAAGACCAATATCCAAGTGTCAATCAATTTAAATCAACAACCAAAAGGTCTGATATTCTAATTGATTGAACAACGCACAACCTGTGATTTTTCAATTATATAACAAAATATAATGCATAAAAGAAATAAAACAGACACCAGAATTTTGTTAACGAGGAAACCGCAAATGCAGAAAAACCCCGGGACCTAGTCCAGATTGAACACACACTGTATTAAGCCGCTACAGACACTAGCCTACTCCAAATTAACTTCGGTCTGGACTGTAGTTGAACCCCAATCAATCTCACACTGAACCAAGGTACAATTATGCTCCTACGTCTCTGATCCCAGCAAGATGCTACGTACTTGATTCCCTTAGATGATCTCACCCACAATTAAGAGTTGCTACAACCCAAAGTCGAAGACTTTAATAAACAAATCTGTATCACACAGAAAAGTCTACGGTAATAGATAAACCCGTCTCCCACGAATATACCTACGAGTTTTGTTCCGTCTTTTGATAAATCAAGGTGAAAATGAACCAATTGATAAACCGGACTTATATTCCCGAAGAACAGCCTAGTAATATCAATCACCTCACAATAATCCTAATCGACTCAGTAAAAAAAGATATTATAGAATCACAAACGATGAGACGAAGTGTTTGTGATTACTTTTATATCTTGCCTATCGGAGATATCAATCTCAAGCCAATTATTACAATTGTACTCGTACGATAGAAACAACAAGATCAGATCACACAACTAAGAGAAACTAGTATTGGTGTGGCTTCACAATCCCAATGAAGTCTTTAAGTCGTTAACCTGGTTTAGAAGAAGAAACCAAAGGTTAAAGGAGAATCGACTCTAGCTTAGAACAACTAGTATCACACAGAAGGTGTGGGGATTAGGTTTCCCAATTGCTAGAATTCTCCCTTATATAGTCTTTCAAATCAGGGTTTGCAATCAATGTTAGCTTGGTAACAAAGCATTCAATATTCACCGTTAGATGAAAACCTGATTAGATTCAAGCTAATATCTTTCAACCATTATATCAAAAACTAGCTTGTTACACACAAATGAAATGCACGTTTCTAGGCTTGTGTAACCGTACCCAAACTTGTACATTTGTTGGTTCAACAATAGTCAACCAAATGGTTAGCCATATGATCAGTTTCATATCAACCATATTCTTCTTCACCATAACTAGTTCAAGTGACTCAAATGAACTAGTTAGAGAGTTGTTCAATTTCAAGGAAATCTTATGTAACTACACAAGACACAATCGAAGCAAAAATGATTTGATTCACTCGAATCGGTTCATGAACTATATAGCCACGGTTTGCAATTTGCATTCCTTATTTTATATAAGAATAAGTTCATAAACATCGTTTTTAGATATAACCTACTCAAGTTCGCGGACTTGAGTTCCCGGATGGAGTTCACAAACTCCAGTAAAAATTCTCGGGTCGCGGACTGAGTTCGCGGACTTGGCTCACACCACCATGCCGGTTCTCTTGATCAACAAAGTTCGAAAACTTCGTTTCAAGGAATAAGGACTTATACATATATATGTGTTTCCACAACAATGCTTATATCCTCCAATGGTTATATAATCTAAACTCTCATTTCAATCATTGAAACATTCTTAGAGGACGTTGATATTCTATAGTTGTTATTCACAAACTATTTTTCGTCAAAGTAAGCAATTTTCAAAGTGATTGAAACTTGTCATGAATTTCGTCACTAGGTAAAGATGAACTTAGTTAAAGCGAAAGCTTACCAACACATATTTCGAGAAATAGATAGGCGAGATAAACTCGGCTCGAAATAGCAAATGTGTATAATCTAGTCTATATAGCAAAACGACTTTTGTCTCAAGATAGGAGATAAATAGACTTTTGAGTGATAGATAAGTTCAAGTCTCCACATACCTTTTAGTCGATGAAGATCCACCAGTTCCTTGAGTAGTCCTTCGTCTTGTATGATGATTGCTATGGATTTCTTGAGATCAACTACTCTTTCTATCCTAGTCCGAGACCTTAGCTATAGTAGACTAGAAATCAAGACTTATAGTTCTGATCACCAACATTGACAAACATGCTTGAGATAGCAACGCATGCGAGTTCGACCGAGCAATGCTCTAACAAAAAGGAAAAACTATTCCTCCACATAAACGTGAAGACACTTGGGATGATGATGATATTATTCCTCAATGCTACAAATGTAGAGGGTTCGGCCATATCTCTCCAGACTGTCCAACAAAGGGCACACATCGGAAAAGAAATGCTTACACTACCACACTTGATTATTGTCCTAATGACAATGATCAAATTGATGAGATAGATCACGTTGCAACTATTTCAGAAGTCTATGACTCTGAAGTCCTTCCGACTCTAGATACTGAAGAAGAGTTTACTCCATCGATTTTCAAAGAATAATTTCCATGTAAAGACAAAAGAACTCACCTTCTTGAATCTGACATCATTGAAATAAAATCATCGCTTGATCAACTCAAACCGAGTCTTCTGAATGATAAACAAAAATATAACAAACGACCGAAGAAAATCAAGGTTACTCAATGCTCTGAAAAGTACAAGTATCTAAACTCATACTCGATATTAAGTCTTGTCAAGATGAGATAAGGAAGTTAAAAGCAGAAAATCAGAAAATGAGAAATAGACTCAATTGCTTTGATAAATATTCATCTGGTATGAATGTATCAAGAGACAAGGAGGTAAGACTAAATAAGTCTGTGAAATCTAGATCCAGAAAACGCAACAATTCTGGTGTGTGCTTCTTGTGCATGCAAAAGGGGCATTTTCAAAGGCAATGTCCTGATACTAAACAGAGAGAGAGACTGTATAAAACCGAAAAATCAAGATCTAAGTACATATCAAAGATCTCTTCAAAACGGGAGAATAAGTTCTTCGAACATCATGATCTTACACCAAGATTAAAAGTTGAACCTAAAAGTTCAAACATAATGCCCCCTCAACCATGTACGAATGTTGAAATATTCAGGGGAAGAAATTCAACAACCAAAAGGTGACCATCTAACTGGTTATCATGGATCCTTAGTTGTTACCCTTAAAAGTATACAGTAAGGATATTGATGTAAATATTTTTGGATAAAAATATTTCTAAAAATTGATTTGCGGTTAAAAATTTAAGTGAAATAATATTCTCAAAGATTTTTGAGAAAAAGTCTTAGAACTTATAAGAGGGAAGACCTCTTTCTTCATTTTCATATAGATTTGACAGTATGTCTACCTCTAGTAGCAGCTCTCGCAAAACCGAAAAAGTCTGGACTATATTGTTTCCAAACAAGAAACTTCGTCTCGAATCTTATGATGGCGATTCTGATTCATCTTCAGAACTTCTACAAGATGTTCCTAATGAAGAGATCTCTTCTTAAGAATCTTTCACTAAAACTAGATCTAATTTTATGTGAAGTAAGGAACATGGAAAAGGATTTGCGAAAGGAAGTTAAGGAAGTCAATGACAATGTTGTTAGTCTTGAATCAAGACTAGTGATTATAGAAGATGATTGGAATACGGTAAAATCCTCTGATTCGGTTTCAACCTTGAAGGGTGATCTAAAAGGCTGAATTTTGAAAAAGGAAAATAAACATCAATTTTTGATTTCTTTCAATGATTGTATTAGGTCTATTATGAATAAAATTATTTGATTTATAATTTTTCTTGTGATGGTTTTTAATTTACATAGCCTGTGCTTGAATGCTTTATTATTGCTATGGATGTTTATGGGATGTTTGATTTCGGTTTTATTACCTTGATATTCGATCTCATAATGTTGTGAACCCTTATGGTTTGGGTGACTTTTTGATTTAGCAGGATTAAGTTCTAGACCATGTTGGTAGGCTTCATCAAAAAAGGATCATGAGGGGTTGTGGTAGAAACAATATGTGAAAAAGTCACAATATGTTGAATCGGTTTTGGTTTAGCATAAAAGCATATGTGTTTCGATGGTTTTCAACTTTTGCTTGCAATTGTAAAAACCGGGTTTCAACCTTTCTATGGTAAAGGTTGGTTGTTGTTTTTATTCTTTTGTTTTGCATAAGGATGACAACATAATGATATTTCGATATCAATTCTCTCTGGAAGAAGATGCAAACATATTGGAGAAGTGGATGCGAAATTTGAGGTAACAATATTGTTAGTTAATTGTTTTCCTGTTTAAGAAAAGCCTGATTTTATTTCACATATATTTCGCTTTTGCTTAACAAAATTTCGGTAAAATTGATATTTTATTCCATGATGTGTGTATGGATGTGTGTGTGATTCAATTGGTTCCGGTTAAGAAAAACTATCGTTATCTTGATTTATTGTGTGGTATCAATTGTTTAGGCTTACAAAATTTCGTTGCAATTGCGGTGTTTTAATGCTTATGTTGATTCAATTACTTTCGGTTGAGGTGAATAATTATGCAAGTTGATTTATTTTGGTTTGTATGAATTATTTATGGCTTAACGAAAGAAAAGGCTTACGGGATGAGTTGTTTAGTCCAATTCGATTTCGGATAAGAGAAACTAAGTTTGTCTTAGTTAGACTTATAAAAGTGGAGGTTTCGGTTATTCAAGTCTAATCGAACAAGAAATGCTAGTTAACTAACCTAGTACTTGTCTTGCTTAAAATTGAAAGGTCTAAGTTATATGGATAATTAGAACCTGATGAGAAAAATAGAGTTATCTTTATTTTGGTCTTATCGAATGAAGCGATTGTATTTGTACAATTGGTTTAGCAAAGGGACTAAGGCGCTTAGTTGATTTTTGGTTTGATAAACTAAAATAGGAAAAATGCTTCGGATAATTGTTTCCTTGATAACATATCAAAACAAATTACTTTTTAGTTTCAGTTTTGATATTGGTTATCAAAAATGGTGTGTGGAACCCTCGTGCTTAACTCTATTTGGGTTTTGTAAGATTCTTTTCGTGTTGTCCTTTATTTTTTCGTTCCTTTGTCATTTTGTGACAAAAAGGGGGAGAAATATATGGAGTAAACAAGTGATACTGGTATTGATTTTATATTGATTGGTATCACTAAGGAAAAGAACAATCTTGCTTAAAAGTTTATCTAACGAAAGAGTGAAAGCGTAGACTAAGGGGGAGTAGCATATCATATTAATTGGTATAACAAAGACGTGCAGATTGATGAAATCTACCTATCTCACCTTTAGGGGGAGTATTAACTTTGTTATTATAATGTCAACAACGACATTTAAGGATTGAATGAATGCAGGTTATTGTGCTGTTGAATTCGGGAATCAAGCGTATGTGTAATGAATTCTTGTAATTTGTTTATCCATATGATTGTAAGAGTTTTGTCACTAAAATGGACAAAGGGGGAGATTGTTAGAGCATAGCTCGGTTGAACCCACCAAGCACATAGAACAAGAAAGCGCTAGCAGACTAGAAGGTTTGGTATGTCAAGTTTGGTTGTCATATTTTAGTGAATCAAAACTCATTTTAAGAGTCACTTGATTATGTACTAGAGTCAACTTCGTATAGGTTAGCTTGAAAGTATTAGGATATGAGACATTACAAGTACTGCGAAGAAGTGAAGAAGTAAGAAGCTACAATGAAAACATCATCCTTCCACTTGAGGTTAGTGATATTTTACTTGAACTGTTTCATTCCCTAACGTATCTTTCAAGTCGTGCATATTGAAAACAAAACTGCGAAGCATGAACACTCTAGATAGACATAGTATTAAGGAATGCAGTATGAAGTTTATTGCTTAACCATTAAACTTGTAGATAAAACATCGACATAATCATTTAAATGCTATTGTGATTATGTATGGGTATGAGGTGAGGATTTCATCCTAGGAAACAATGTTTTACATGCGTTTTAAGGAAGTAAGTTCATAAACTTGTTTATGAATCGAAAAGGAAATCTCCAGGCGTTATTGGGATTATTATTCATTGCATATCTGGTGAACATCCAATATGTGTGATTTAGTATAACCGCTCACGACTTGTTTGTGTTCTTGGTAAAACTATTCACAAAGGCCTGACTTATGTATTGGTATGACTTTTATTAGTGAAACCGATCTTAAGTAATCACCTGAGATGGTATGATCGAGTTTGTGATTTGTTTGACCGAATCTGGGTAAAGGGGAACCGATCCTATAAAGAGGTGCAACACATCACAAAGGGGAATCGATCCTTGTATGAGGTGCAGCAAGTTTGTAGCAGAAAGGGGAACCGATCCTATGTACATGTGCAACACATATAAGTTAGATATCATATATATGTGGAGAGCCGATCCAGTACCTAGTCAACAGAATTTTGGAAAGCTAGTGTGAATATACATAGTACTCACATGGAGGTAGAACTGAAACTTGTTTTGGTAGAACCGTTAAACCCATGATTTGTGATTGAGTGTTTCTTAATCAATCGCATACTTCTTGAAAGTAAGATGACCCAATTCTAAACTTGTTTGGATGTGTGGCAAATCGGTTTCAAGGTTGTAAGTATGAAAGAGGACTTACAAAGTAAGGATGTCGGCATACTTTGAACACGTACAATAATTTTTATCTTTTATTGTTCAAGGTTATTCCTTAATAGCTAATGGAAGAAAATCCCAGGATCGAAATATAAATAAGTTAAGAATCTTTTATTTAAGGTTGTTAATTTTATTTTAGGAAAATGAGAATTAGTAATGTGCATTTACTAGTTGAGATTTTCCAAAGAGATTTTCGGTCATTATTTTGGACAGAGCATTTCCAGGAATTATGGAAACCGAATTTGGAATATATTGAATATCTTTGAGAATATTTTCGGTTTTGGAAATTCCTTGGTGTCCAAACTTCATTGTCTATAAATACTTGAAGTTTGCATTTATAGCAAATTAATCCTCCGTGACAGCAAACTTCCTCGGTTGTGTTGTTACTGGTGTAGCTGTCTATTCAGAGAGGAGAGTAACCTAATTATGAGATATCTCTTACGGTCGCTCAGTTTAATGTCTTCTTTGGGATTGAGAAGCTCTACTAGTACCGTTGGTGGGAAACTAGATACTTGCGGTTTATCTTGTGTTTTCGATTGATTTGACTAACAGTGGTTGAACTTTGATTGCACCTAGTTTGTTTATGCTTGAGAATCTTCTCTTCTGATATAAGATTCACTCAAACTAGATTGAAGTTTCGACAGAGATCTTTATACTGTTGTTAGTTCTAAAGAGGATCTTGTGATAATCCATTGTTAACAGACTCCGTTCTGTGCGTTATTGATCACAGGAGATTCAAGTTGTTGTGTGCGGGTGTTTATTGATGATCTAAGAAGATTTGAAGACAAAGAAGATATTGAAGATTTCTGATTTGGAGTTCATAATCTTTGGTGAGCACAATACTTGTTTCGGTATAAGAGGATCCAACTATAATCAGTTTATCCTTGTGGTAGATTGGATTGATTAGTTGTGTAGATCGACATCAATACAATTCGTTGTGATTAAAAGTATTGATTGCAAAATATTAACATTTACTTCGGTACTTGAGAATAAGATAGATCTAAGAACCTGACGAAGGAATTTATTGAGATAAACAGAAGAGCCTTTGTCGAACTTGTTAGAGCATTTCTCGGTCGAACTTGCATGCGTTGCTATCTCAAGAATGTTTGTCAATGTTAGAGATCAAAACTATAAGTCTTGATTTCTAGTCTACTATAGCTAAGGTCTCGGACTAGGATAGAAAGTGTAGTTGAGCTCAAGAACTCCATGGCAATCATCATACAAGACGAAGGACTACTCAAGGAACCGGCGGATCTTCATCGAATAAAGGTATGTGGAGACTTGAACTTATCTATCACTCAAAAGCCTATTTATCTCCTATCTTGAGATAAAAGTCGTTTTGCTATATAAACTTAGATTATACACATTTGCTATTTCGAGCCGAGTTTATATCGCCTATCTATTTATCGAAATATGTGTTGGTAAGCTTTCGCTTTAGGCAAGTTCATCTTTACCTAGTGACGAAAGTCATGACAAGTTTCAATCACTTTAAAAATTGCTTACTTTGACGAAAAATAGTTTGTGAATAACAACTATAGAATATCAACGTCCTCTAAGAATGTTTCAATGATTGAAATGAGAGTTTAGATTATATAACCATTGGAGGATATAAGCATTGTTGTGGAAACACATATATGTATAAGTCCTTATTCCTTGAACCGAAGTTTGCGAACTTTGTTGATCAAGAGAATCGGAATGGTGGTGTGAGCCAAGTCCGAACTCAGTCCGCGAACTGGCGGAAGTTCTCGTCCCGAGAAATTCTGCTGGAGTTTGTGAACTCCGTCCGGGAACTTAAGTCCGCGAATCCAGTCCGCGAACTTGAGTAGGTTATATCTAAAAACGATGTTTGTGAACTTATTCTTATATAAACTAAGGAATGCAAATTGCAAACCGTGGATATATAGTTCATGAACCGATTCGAGTGAATCAAATCGTTTTTGCTTCGACTGTGTCTTGTGTAGTCACATAAGATTTCCTTGCAATTGAACAACTCTCTAACTAGTTCATTTGAGTCACTTGAACTAGTTATGGTGAAGAAGAATATGGTTGATATGAAAGTGATCATATGGCTAACCATATGGTTGACTATTGTTGAACCGACAAATGTACAAGTTTGGGTACGGTAACACAAGCCTAGAAACGTGCATTTAATTTGTGTGTAACAAGCTAGTTTTCGATCTAACGGTTGAAAGATATTAGCTTGAATCTAATCAGGTTTTCATCTAATGGTGAATATTGAATGCTTTGTTACCAAGCTAACATTTATTGCAAACCCTGATTTGAAAGACTATATAAGGGAGATACTCTAGCAACTGGGAAACCTAATCCCCACACCTTATGTGTGATACTAGTTGTGCTAAGCTAGAGTCGATTCTCCTTTAACCTTTGGTTTCTTCTTCTAAACCAGGTTAACGACTTAAAGACTTCATTGGGATTGTGAAGCCAGACCGATACTACTTTCTTGTAGTTGTGTGACCTGATCTTGTTGTTTCTATCGTACACGTACAATTGTAATAATTGGCTTGAGATTGATATCTCCGATAGTCAAGATATAAAATTAATCACAAACACTTCGTCTCATTGTTTGTGATTCCACAATATATTTTTTTGTTGCGTCGATTAAGATTATTGTGAGGTGATTGATAATACTAGGCTGTTCTTCGGGAATATAAGTCCAGTTTATCAATTGGTTCATGTTCACCTTGATTTATCAAAACACGGAACAAAACTCGTAGGTATATTCGTGGGAGACGGATTTATCTATTACCGTAGACTTTTCTGTGTGATACATATTTGTTTATTAAAGTCTTCGACTTTGGGTCGTAGAAACTCTTAGTTGTGGGTGAGATCAGCTAAGGGAATCAAGTACGTAGCATCCTGCTGGGATCAGAGACGTAGAAGCATAATTGTACCTTGGATCAGTGTGAGATTGATTGGGGTTCAACTACAGTCCAGACCGAAGTTAATTTGGAGTAGGCTAGTGTCTGTAGCGGCTTAATACAGTGCGTGTTCAATCTGGACCAGGTCCCGGGGTTTTTCTGCATTTGCGGTTTCCTCGTTAACAAAATTCTGGTGTCTGTGTTATTTTTTTTCCGCATTATATTTTGTTATATAATTGAAATATCACAAGTTGTGCATTGTTCAATCAATTAGAATATCCGACCTTGTGGTTGTTGATTTAAATTGATTGACACTTGGATATTGGTCTTTGGTACCATCCAAGTTATCTCTCTAGTATTTGATAAAGACTCGCAGATTTCTATTTTCTTGAGTATATATCAAATCGAGAGATTGAGATATAAACTCTTTGATATACTTTTTATCTAGATTGAGTCTGACTGTCTAGTTGATTCTCTAGAAAGTATATTGGAGTTTTTCCATACAGATTGCTAAGCGAAATATTGGGTGTGGTTGTTGTACCCCCACTTTTTCAATTGGTATCAGAGCAGGCAAACACGTTTAATACCTTACAAGTCTGTGTTTGTAGCAATCTGACTCTATGGACAGAGGTGTTATCTCTATAAACGTACCACCAGTATTCGATGGCTCTAATTACTTGTGGTGGAAAACTGATATGCGAGCTATTCTTCAAGCACGTGATTTTCAATCATGGGTATATGTTGTTAATGGCTATAATTCTCCCGTCGTGGCAGTTGGAGATGTAAATGTTCCCAAGGATATTGGTGAATACACCCCTGCCGAGATAAATGTTGCAAAGAAAAATTCCGACGGTTTAAATGCCATTACCCCAAATCTTCAGCACCATGTGCCAAGTTGCACGAGGTCTAAAGATGCGTGGGATATCTTAGAAACCGTATTCGAAGGTAACTCTAGTGAAAATGAAGCTAGGCTTCAAAACCTTAATTCCGATTGGGAAAACCTTCATATGGCAGATGAATATACATTTTGATGAATTTGATCACAGAGTGTCTGAAAAGGACATTGTGATGAAAATTCTCAGATCGCTGACATCTAGATACGACTCTAAGAAGCATGCCATCATTGAGGGAAATAACCTTGATAATATCTTCAGAAATACGCTGGTTGGGAAGCTAAAGATCTTTGATCACGAACATTCATCCAAAACTAAAGATGTTCGTTCAAAGCACAAAAGGACACTAAGTTACTTGATAAGAATAAAAAAGTGTATATCTCTGAAGATGATCACTCTGAGACAGATTCATCAGATGAAGATCTTGACAAGTCAGTCTCAATGATCACAAGACAGTTTAGGGATCTTCTGTTGAAAAGAAGTAAACGTTTCTCCAGAGATAAGACTAAAGCATTAGCTAAACCTCATAATCGTATTCCTCTTAAAAACAGGGAAACATGTGAAACTGATGATGAGGATATGCCTCAGTGCTTTACGTGTAAGGGATTTGGTCATTTTGCAAACGAGTGCCCAAATCGTAGAAAATACACCGGGAACAAAGGTCTTGCTGCAACTCTTGATGAAATGTCTGACAACTATGATTCTAATGAAGACGAGAAATAAAGTGTTACACTTCTTGGTGAAAATATTGATTTTGATAACTGTAACAATACATACATCAATCTCGATATTCTTTCAGAAGAGAACCCAACTAATCTGGAAGAAAAAATTGACCCATTTCTTGGAAACTCTGTTTGTAATGTTTCAGGTTCCACCATGTGTCTAGCTGCGTGCACATCTCAGAAGCCTGACTTTTATCCCAGTTCGACGTGCTCGTATTGTTCTCTAAAGGGTCATGAACTTTCAAGGTGTTACAAGTACAAACACCAATTGAAGCACTTCAACAAACTTCAACGAAGAGAAAATCAATTAGCAAATAAGTTTAAACTTGCTCGGAAGACCGCTGAGGTATGTAGGATTTTATCTTCGTCTAAGAAGTTAGTTTCCAAGGATAAACTAAGACCATCAGAGAAGAAAGTATGGTCGATTCGTTTTGATAGACAGAGGTCTGTGGATCCTCTCAAGAGGAAAATGGTGGACAAATTGTTGTCACCGCGACGTAACTTGATTGTGTTGTTTTGGAAATCTTGTCTCATGTTCCTCATCAAAAGAGACAATGATTTTGTACCTCTCGTGCTTTAGGAATTTTTTTTCCTCTTCTTTTCTTAGTTTTTATTCTTCCATGTCTATCAACAAAGGAGGGTTATTATCGACAATTATACTCTTTATAGGGTTGTGAGTTGGACGTGTACGAACCTATTTAAAGGTTTCGAAACCCTACATTCCTTTTTCCTTCCTCAAAACCTCTTTTTATCTCAAGACTACTTGTTGATTTCAATTTGTGATTTCTGTAGTTGCAGGAAATCCTACACTACACCCCTCATAAGATTTCATTAACATTCAACTCATTTTTGGATTAACAATCTTAATTTTATTGATGAATCTTTGAACAATATTACAAGAAAAGATAAAGGAATCAAGAATAACCATTGCTCTAGATTTTCTCTCTCCTATTTACTTGCTTCTCACTCAGAAAAGATCTCTCTCCTTTCCTTTACAACTGAACGGCTATTTATAGGGAATTACATAGTGGATGACAGCTAATCTGTCCTTTATTCTCGGATATGACTTGCGACATTCTTGCAATCTTATAAATATCAATCTCGCAAATTTCCTTATTTTCGCAGGATCGTCACACTTTTCTCATGATTTGGTTGATGTCGTTTATTATGTCGTTTCTGAAGTTGTTCTGCGACACTGTCGTGTTATGTTGTTAATAATTTCGCTGAGGCATTATTGTTGCGAGATTTTGATCCTACATCTTGCCTCTTCTCATATCTTCTCTGCGAAGTAGAGAATGATGTGAGAAATGCCGCAGCTATCCATCACTTCATATTCTGCATTTATCACACGTATCTTTTCTCCCATCTGTTTCTTGACACGTCTTCTGTAACTGCTGCTTTTTAACTGCTCATGTCTTTTCGCATTAATTGTGTTTATCTTCTCGAAAATCTCCTCTATATATACTCTTCTTACTCTCCCTTTTCTTCTTACTTACTCTCTTTTTTATCTTCTCTGCAACTTCATCGTTTTCTCCATAAATTCCTCTGCTGTAATTTTTCTTCTATCTTCCTTCTTCAATCTTCTTAATTCTTCGTCCATTCCATATTGTTCCCTCTATAGATCTTCATTGTTCGTAATTTTCTTCTTTTTTAACTTTTACGAATTAATCTTCCTGCTGGTGTTTTCCATGGATTCATCGAGGTTAGTTTCTTTTTTCTTTCTTATGGGTTTTGCTGAAATTGATCTTGCTTACTGCCTTATTTGATGTTGTTTATGTGATTCCCATACTGTTTTTATTTCAGCAAACACGCATCTAATACCAAATTTACGGTTCAGAACTCTAATATTCCCAAATCGCAGCATAAGGTTGTTGTAAACAAAAGAAAGTCTGTGGATCATAAGGTAATAAGAAACATTATTCTTTTCTAATAACAATATTGTTGCCTATGTTTCTTATCTGGATTATGATTCGCAGGGTGATAAGGTTGCCAACAAACCTCTCAAGAAATCTCGCCACCTCAAAACCGTTGAAACCTATGTTCCCTTTCACTTACTTATCCCTTCAAAATCTCCTGCGACATCTTCGCAAGTTAAACCATTATCTCCAATTCGCGAAAAGGTTGCCTCAGATTTCATCCCTTCAACTGACCTTTCAATGATTGAAACTCCCCTTATTAATCCTTCTGTGAATGAAACTTCTTCTCCTCCTATTGATAATGTTTCCAAATCTTCTATCATTGCCAGTTCTCTACCCTAGCCACTTCCTTTAAATATTGTTTTCAAATTTTTGTCTGAGGTTCTGGATGATGTTAAGAAGTCTCCCATTGATCTTGTCAAGTCTGGTGTTTGCGAAATTCTGAGTAAGTATTTTGGCCTTGACAGAGCTGCTTCGCAAATAGCTTTGGAAAAAGAGGTTGAAACCTTGAATAAAAATCTCCAAATGATGACTTTAGAGTGTAATGCTCTTCGTATCGAAAATCAAAAGCTCCAGAATGTTTCGTTGGATCGCGACAATCTTCGCAAAAAGAATGATGAACTGAGGGGTATGATTTCCTTATCTGTGTCTTCAATTTGCCTTTTTAATGATTTTATCCTTTCCATATGTAATTGTCCTTGAAATCCCTTTTTCGCATGTTAAGCCTTAAACCAGAAACGAATAATGGAGAGATATCAATTTGAATCTGCTGTTGAAGAAGCCCGTGTAGATTAAGGGATTTTGATGGATCAATATAACCGATTAGATAACCTCTATTCATATTCTGTTGATCATATAAATAATCTTACCAATGAAAATACCCAATTAGTTCAGAGGCAAAATTTATTAAGTAATGAAATATCTCGCCTCTCTTATTCTTTAACTAAAGCTAATATAGGGATGGAAACTTTATCAGATGAGAATAAAACTCTATCTCAAGAGAAGCGAACTTGTTTAAACAAGATGGCGATATCTTCGCAACAACTTAGCATCCTTCAGAAAGTATGTGATGACCAAGAACAATCTCTTCGCTCTTTGAGAAATGAACTTAAAGAAGTAACAGAGTCATCTATCGTTGAGAGAGATACACTCATTCAAGGTAAAATAGCTTTAAGTGTAAAGGCGAACCAACTTAAAGAACAATATTCCAAATTAGAAGAACCTTATTCTTCACTTGCGAGGAAAAATGCCTTTCTTATTTCTAAAGAGAAAAATCTTCAGTTTTGACTTAAAGGTTTAGTTGGAGATAAATTTGATGATGCGATGGACCGTTGGGAGAATAGTTGTTTGACCTTGATTCAACACCTTATTTCGCAAAAGGAAGGTAGTCATAACAGTTTGACTGCCTTAACTATCTTTTCTTTGTCATACTTTTTTGAGTTCTTCATCTTACTGAAATTTTGTATTCTACTTTTCGCAGAGTCTGAGAAAAATCTTCATTCCTCCATTTCTGTTTTGGAGGCTAAATATGCCAAAATTCGCAAAGAAAATGCACTCCTCGTCTCTGTCCTTACTGGTTCTCGCAACCGAGCAGAAAGAAAACTTGATTATCTTGCTTACTTTAAGGATATTAAAGATAGGACTCATCAGAAAGCACTTCTTCGTCAAGTTCATCTCCGAGTTGAAGTTCTTGTGAATGATATTTTATTGTCCAAATCTCTTCCTCCTACATCAATCGAACCTTTGGAAGTAGATGATGATGAAATTCCTCGTCCTGCTGACAGTGATTATGATTATGAAAGTGGTGGAGAGAATAATCTTTTGGAAGATGAAGAAGAGATCCCTGATGGCGGCGAAAAAGAAGTCCCTCTCAAAGAAATTATTGTTGGTGAAGATCAGAATCGAAATGAAGAAAAGGATGGCGATAATGAGAACATTGGCGAAGAGTTTCTTATCTAGTTCTATCTTCTTAAACTGTTTCATCTTTATTATTTCTTGCGAATAATATTCTTCAACCAACTTTGGAATTAATTTTCTCTTTTAATATTTTGCTGGCGAGAAAGATAATGCCTCTTGTTTACTGATTCCCATACTTTCCTCTCATTATCTTTCTTGCGAGAAATGATCTGTTATGAATACTTATAAATATTTTGTTTTGTCATGTGGTCTTATTTTGCCTTCCTAATTAAAGGTCTTATTATGCCACCTCTTGTTATTGCGACAAAATCGCAGGACGTCCTTGCATTTTCATGCAAAAACCCATTGATCTTGCCTTAACTTTTTCTTTTGTATTACTTCCTCTTCAGGATTGTTGCGACAATATGACAGGTCTAAATATTCTTGCGAAAATAAAGCCCCATGACATTGTCGTCGTGCGACGAAATCGCAGGATGTCTTCGCACTTTCATGCGAAAACCCATTGATGTCATCTTATCTTTCTCTTTAGTATTATTGCCTCTTCAGGATTGTCGCACAAATATGACAAGCCTTAATACCCTTGCGAGTAAAAAGCCTCATGACATTTGCATCTTAAGACACTTATCATCTCCCTAATGGAGGGTGCCGCCCTTATCTCCCCCCTGGTTCCCCCTTCAAGGAGGCGTACCTCTACCATACAAGGTTGGCTCCTCACATCCGGTCTTAACAACAACCAGTTGTTTTCGCAGCCTCTTATTCCTTTTACCTATAGGGTTTATGGTTACGAGACTGCACCCTAAGTGGGGTTTTCTTCGGGCCGAGTGCAGTATAAGCCAAGACTTGTCAAGAATGGCAAGGTACGCTCCAGACGCCCCTGGCACTCTTGACTCAACTGTGTACCTCGGCGTCTTGGTCAGATTCTGCACTCCTTGGGAGAGTCTTTATTACCTTAGTCGCCCAACCTAAGTCATATGCTTAAGCTGAGAATCCAAGGTGCCTCTCCCGGATGGGATTTATTGACCCCAAATCTCAATGACTCAGGTTCCGGGGGCGGTGTAGCCTTTCCCTGAGCCATGCAACAGTTACCCCCTTATATGACGTACTTTAGGTCTTATATTTTCCTCTTGCGAAATTGTATTCGCGAACTAGGGTGTACGCCATAAAGGTTCGCCCCTTTCTCTTTTGTCATTGTTCTCTGATTATCTCTGTGAAAGTTTCGCGTATCATGATCTTGTTTTGATATGAATAATCTCGCAACTATTCTTTCATTGAGTGTTTATTTGCAATTGTTTTGTTGCGTCATACATAACTTCTCAAAGCTTCTTATGGATAATATCTCTTTAAGTACAATCTGTTCCATGGTCTGTCAAGTCTATGACCAATATCTCTACCTTCTGGATCCATTAATTTATAAGCTCCTGTCCCAACTATCTCCTTAATAATGTAAGGTCCATCCCATTTTTTCGCTAACTTTCCACCATTTTCTCGCTGATATATCGGTGTCTCTCGCAGAACTAAATCTCCTGGTTGAAATTCGCGTACTTTGACACGTTTGTTATATTCTCGGGCTAATCTTCGTTGATAATTCTTCATATGATGTAAAGCTCTTTCTCTTTTTTCTTCTAACTCATCAAGTTTGATTAAGATCAAACCCGCACTAAGATTTTTCTCCCAAGCTTCTCTCTTTGTCGTCGGAATAACAACTTCTGTTGGTAACACCGCTTTGACTCCGTATGTTAAACAAAAAGGTGACATTCCAGTAGATTCTCTCTTAGTTGTGTTATAAGCCCATATTGCATTATGTACTTGTTCGCACCATGCTCTATGATGTCCTTCTAATTTTTCTTCAATATATCTGCAATTGTTTTGTTTGTTGCTTCTGCCTGTCCATTAGCTTGTGGATACAGAGGAGTAGACTTTCCAAATTTTATCTTAAATGCATTAAGTAACATTTCTATGTTTTGTCCTTCAAAATGTTTCCCATTATCAGATACCAACTGCGCGGGAATTCCGAATCTGCAAATGATATTTTCGAATATGAATGTAAAGATATCTTTGTCGCGAATATGTTGTACTGCCTTTACTTCTGTCCATTTTGTGAAATAATCTGTTGCCACTATTAAGTATCTTCTTTGTCCAGATCCTGGTAAAAATGACCCCACAATATCTAATCCCTACTTTCCAAAAGGCCATACACTGGTTGAAGATGACAATGGTGCTCCAGGTGAATGTATTTTCTTTCCGTGCCGCTGACAATCTTCACAACGTCTTGATATTTGTTTTGCATCTTCGTGCATTTATGGCCAGTAATAGCCTTGCATTTTTGCTCTATGTGCCAAAGATTCCCCCCCGCTATGATTGCCAACATCCCCACTATGTAACATTTTTAGCAGCCCATTAAAGGATTTTCGGTATAGCAGCCCATCTCTTAATTCATAATTTGTTGCACGGCTTTTTACCTTGTGTGCTTCCAATCTGTTTCTTGGTGTTTCTCCTTTCGCCAAATATGCATGAAGTTCTGTTCTCCAATCTGCGATATTGTTCTTCCCCACTATGTAACTCCTTCTGGTGAAATTAAAACAATTCCAACCCCATTGCCTTCCCCATTTGATGATCCATCTACCAATATCTCCCATCTATTTGGTTCTGTTAATAAGTCTTTTGGATCTCCATGTTCTTCTTCTATATCCATCATCTCCTCCACCGCTTCATCATCTTCTAAAGGAAATTCTGCTAAGAAATCTGCGACAACTTGTGATTTTGGTGAAGATAATATTTCATACTTGATTTCGAAATGTCCTACTTGTGCATTCCATCTCTCCACCCTACCTGATCTTTTTGAATTCTTCATCACTGATTCAATTGGTACTTTTGTTAGCACCCTTATTTTGTGTGCTTGAAAATATATGCGAAGTTTAAATGCGGCGTATACTAATGCTAAAATTAGCTTCTCAATTTTTGAATAATTCCTCTCTGCAACATTAAATTTTTTGATGATGTAATAAATGGGCTTTTCTACTCCTGCGTCTGTTCGCAATAACACGACGCTTAAAGCATGTGATGTTGTCGCAAGATAGATCAATAGTTCTTTTCCTGGTTCTGCCTTTTGTAAAATAGATGTATTCATAAGGTGTTCTTTGATCCCTTGAAAATATTTTTCACATTCATCAGTCCATTTGAATTTCGCACCCTTCTTGAGTATATTGAAAAATTGTTTACATTTGTCTGATGATCGCGAAATGAATCTTCCTAGCGAAGCTAAAAGTTCGTTCAATTTTTGTACATTCTTTATCGTTGCTGGTGTTGGCATGTCACGAATTGCTTGTACCTTTTCTAGATCAACTTGTATTCCTTCTTTTGATACAATGTAGCCTAAAAAAATTCCTGATGTAACCCCAAAATGCATTTTTCAGGGTTCAGTTTAATGTTATGATGCCGCAATTATTCAAAAATCTCCCTCAAATCTTGTACATGATCTTTGGATTCTTTACTCTTCACCAACATGTCATCCACGTACACCTCTAATTTTTTGTGTATCCATTTCGCGAACACCTTCTCTACCATTCTTTGATACGTTGCTCCTGCATTTCGCAAACCAAACGGCATTTTTGTATAACAGTATAAACCTCTTGGAGCGAAAAAAGCAGTATGATCTTGATCTTCTTCAGCGAGAGGGATTTGGTTATAACCTTTGTACCCATCTAAAGAAGACACTCTATCATTTCCCGCTGCTGATTCAACCATTTGAGGAATATCCGGCAATGGAAAACTATCTTTAGGGCAAGCCTTGTTTAAATCAGTGAAATCTATGCAAATTCTTATCCCTTTATTCTTCTTTGGAACAACAACCATGTTTGTTATCCACTCCGGGTATTTAGCTTCTCTTATAATTCCCGCCTCAAGCATTTTCTGTAATTCTTCTTCTATTTGAGGATGGTAGGTCGTTGCGATTTTTCTTATTCTCTGTTTAAATGGTCTCACATTCTTGTTAATCTCCAATTTATGACATGCAATTGACGGATCTATTCCAGGTATCTCATCCATGCTCCCCGCGAAAATATCTTTATATTCCCGCAAAAGATTAACAGTTCTTTCTTCCTCTTCTACATCCATCTTGGTTCCAATCCTCAGTATTAGGGGTTCTTCTATAGTCCCAGCATTTACTTCTTTTGTTGGTTCTGCCGCAGTGTAACCGGCCTTGGGTTCTCCCATTGGTGTTGGCTCTTTTATCATCTTCGCAGGTCCATCTCCTTCCTCCGAAATTTCGTTGGGTATTCCTTTACCTTTTTTTGCTCTTATCATGTACACTCTAAATTCTTCTTCTTTCTTTGCCTCCTTTGCTATTTTTCTACGAAATTGTCGCTTTTTTTTCCTCGTCCTTCATAATGTTTTACTTCAATTTGATAACATAATTTCGCATTGTCAATATCTCCTCTAATTTCACCTACTCCATTTGGCATGGGGAACCTGATGCATTGATGCAACGTTGATGCTACAGCTTTAATTGCGTGTATCCATGGCCTCCCCAACAACATGTTATATGGTGATTCCATATCCACTACGCATAGTGTCACTTGTGTTTCGATCTCTCCTAGTGGAATTCACACCACTATTTCTCCTTTAGGTTTTGTTGTGGATTTTCCAAAGCCATGAAAAAGATATGTTGAACAAGACATTTCTTCATCTTTGGATCCCATTCCTTTGAACGCATGATAGAATATTATATCCACTGAACTTCCTGTATCGACTAAAGTTCTGTTCAATATCCATTCTTCCATGGATTTTGTTGTTGTCCCAGTCTCTTTTCGTGTAATAGGTACTGTAATAACCAATGGAGATGTGTGGCTCAAATTTTCTTTTGGTATTTCTGCTTCCATGAATGTGATTTTTTGCTTTTCCCAATCTTTCAAGGGTGATGTTTTTCTACCGCCATAATCTTCTTTCCTTCAAAATCTCGTTTATGTATCCTTCCTTTGATGTTTTCATGGAATTCATTAACCATTGTTTTTCTTATCATATTACACTCCAATATTTTGTCATCTTCATTGACTCTAATCATTTTTCTTTTAACTGGTTCACTGACTTGTTTAATGACTTTCTTGATTTGAACAATCTCAACAACAATTTTCAACTTTCAACCTTCAGTTCCCTGTTTCTAGCGCCATTATGTAGTTGCAGGAAATCCTACACTACACCCCTCATAAGATTTCATTAACATTCAACTCATTTTTGGATTAACAATCTTAATTTTATTGATGAATCTTTGAACAATCTTACAAGAAAAGATAAAGGAATCAAGAATAACCACTGCTCTAGATTTTCTCTCTCCTATTTACTTGCTTCTCACTCAGAAAAGATCTCTCTCCTTTCCCTTACAACTGAACGGCTATTTATAGGGAATTACATAGTGGATGACAGCTAATATTTCCTTTATTTTCGGATATGACTTGCGACATTCTCGCAATCTTATAAATATCAATCTCGCAAATTTCCTTATTTTCACAGGATCGTCACACTTTTCTCATGATTTGGTTGATGTCGTTTATTATGTCGTTTCTGAAGTTGTTCTGCACACTGTCGTGTTATGTTGTTAATAATTTCGCTGACGCATTATTGTTGCGAGATTCTGATCCTACAATTTCCTCTCACAAACCCATACGTTATGGATACTCCAAGCGTGATGTCTTCTGATGGAAAAGATGATAATATGATTGTTAAACCATCAATCATGAAGGAAAAAGAGAAATCTCCGTTATCTCCTACCTTGAAAAGAAAGAGAAGGAATGTGAGGAAGCCAAGAGTCGTTCCCTCAAACTCTCAGAAGTTTTCTGATGTTCTTGAAGAGTTGAAGGAGATGCGAAAGGAGATTCAACAAATAAAGGCTTTTGTGTATAAGACTCATGAGATTCAGAAGGCCCTGGTTCGACCTCATCATCCAAGAAGGTTTATTGATATAAACTCCTACCTTAATGAACCTTATGTACCAATGGTTGTTGACGACAAGGAGTTCGGGGACGATAAAGAATTCTTCAAAGGTCTTATTTCCTAGTAAATCTTCTATTTTCTTATTTTTGTTAGAAGAATAACTAGAGTTTGGAATAGCTATTATTGTGATTACACATAGCTATGTCCATCGTTTTCATCTTCATGTTTTTAGATTTATAGGTTTAAATTATAAATTTGTTTGGAAGATGATTTTTGCAGTATTAATCTTTATGGTTTTATATATTGCAATATTGTTATGGGATATGTGTGTTTGCGTCCGTGAACTATGATTGTCCCATACCTTGTCAAAAGTAAAGTCTTTCGTATGTCGATATGCATGTATTAATAAAAGAATGAATAGACTTTTGACAAATACAAAAGTTAAGCCTATTATGTCAATTTTTGATGGAAGATAGGTTAAAGTCTTTTGTTTGCAAGGATTATGTCTATTGAACATCGCTATGCGAATAGTGATGGAAGAATGAATCCTTGTGCATTCCGCAGTGTTGATCTTCCCTGATCCATATTTTATGTATTACTGTGAGGCTCCGTAAAGTGTCTTATGTTGAGCACTAAACAACCATGTTGATTATTTTTATGATTAACTTAGTTGTCGTTCCGAGAGATACTTTATGTTGAGCATATTCAACTAAATTATTCATCTTGTTTGGTTATTTAGTCGTTGCTCCGTAAGTTTTCTTATGATGAGCATGACCAATTAAATTGATTACTTTTGTGATTAGTTTGGTTGTTTATTTCGATTAGATTAATTATGGGTTCTCTTGTGATTAATCTAATTGTATATTTTTTAAGTCTCCATAAGTTCACTTATGTTGAGCATTTTCGATTGAATTAATCATGGGTTCTCTTGTGGTTAGTTTAATTGAATATTTTGGATTCAAATTCATACTTGTATGTGATTTGTTATGTCCAAATAAATCCTTCTTTTCTTTCGAAATTAAGGTCGCTCTTGTTGTTCCTTTGGGAATGACATTTTATGGGGGAGGGTTCTTAGTTGAACTTGTGCTTAATTTCCAAATCTTTGTGGGGAGTGCGGCTGTGGAATATTATAGGGGTTATCTTGTATCTTTATAAACTCCTTGATGAATGCATTTAGCTTCGGATATATGATTGCATCTAAATAAGATGATATGTGTTTCTTTCT
Source organism: Papaver somniferum (assembly GCF_003573695.1). Lineage (NCBI taxonomy): Eukaryota > Viridiplantae > Streptophyta > Magnoliopsida > Ranunculales > Papaveraceae > Papaver > Papaver somniferum. Next base: position 1,100,926 of record NW_020621936.1, on the reverse strand, counting down.
CTAGGTCATGAAATGTCTCTTTAGGAAATTTCATTAGGATCCCTTTCTTGTACCTTTGCCAATTTTATTGACAAAAAGGGGGAGAATTAATATGTAGTTCACACCACAAATACATATGGTATTCAGATCACTATGTAAGGGGGAGTGGTTTCCATATGAGATGGAGTATTGACTAAGGGGGAGTCATACATATCACCATAGTATTGTTGTTGAAGTTGTGATACAATTGAACTTTGACGCTGTGTAATGATACTATGACACTGTATAACAATGATTGAGAACTCTTGTTTTCTCGTTGTTATAGCTACGGATTTTCAACAACGATGATGCTGAACTTACAACCTTTGGGATCATTGGAGTACTTGTAAGTGACGAAGATTTTAAGTAATGTTGAAGATTAGACATGTGGAATAGGAGCTACAAAAGTTTATTTCTTTATTTTTTGTATTCCATATGTATTGATAATTTTGTCACTAAAATTGACAAAGGGGGGCATTGTTAGAGCATTGCTCGGTCGAACTCGCATGCGTAGCTATCTCAAGCATGTTTGTCAATGTTAGTGATCAAAACTATAAGTCTTGATTTCTAGTCTACTATAGCTAAGGTCTCGAACTAGGATAGAAAGTGTAGTTGAGCTCAAGAACTCCATGGCAATCATCATACAAGACGAAGGACTACTCAAGGAACCGGTGCATCTTCATCGACTAAAAGGTATGTGGAGACTTGAACTTATATATCACTCAAAATCCTATTTATCTCCTATCTTGAGACAAAAGTCGTTTTGCTATATAGACTTAGATTATACACATTTGCTATTTCGAGCCGAGTTTATATCGCCTATCTATTTCTCAAAATATGTGTTGGTAAGCTTTCGCTTTAGCCAAGTTCATCTTTACCTAGTGACGAAAGTCATGACAAGTTTCAATCACTTTGAAAATTGCTTACTTTGACGAAAAATAGTTTGTGAATAACAACATAGAATATCAACGTCCTCTAAGAATGTTTCAATGATTGAAATGAAAGTTTATATTATATAACCATTAGAGGATATAAGCATTGTTGTGGAAACACATATATTAAAAAGGCGGGGGTCTAACAACACCACCCAATATTTCTCTTAGCAATCTGTATGGACTAACTCTGAAATACTTTGCTAGAGAATCAACTAGACAGTTAGACTCAATCTAGATAAAAGTATCTCAAGGAGTTAATATCTCTCTCTTGTTTTTGATATTACTCAAGCTAATAGAAATCATCGAGTCCTAATCAAACACAAGGAATACTTGGACGGTACCAAATACCAATGTCCAAGGATCAATCAATATCAATCAACAACCAAAGGTCGGATTTCCAATTGATGATCTTTAACGCACAACCTGTATTATTTCATTTATATAACAAATATAATGCGGAAATAGAAATAGCACAGACACCAGAATTTTGTTAAGGAGGAAACCGAAAATGCAGAAAAACCCCAGGACCTAGTCCAGATTGAATACACACTGTATTAAGCCGCTACAGACACTAGCCTACTCCAAGCTAACTTTGGACTAGACTATAGTTGAACCCCAATCAGTCTCCCACTAATTCAAGGTACATTTGTACTCCCTACGCCTCTGATCTCAGCAGGACACTGCGCACTTGATTCCTTTAGTTGATCTAACCCACAACTAAGAGTTGCTGCAACCCAAAATCGTAGACTTGATAATAAACAAATCTGTCTCACACAGAAAAGTCTATCAAAGGATAAATATGTCTCCCACAGAAGAACCCTAGGTTTTTGTTCCGTCTTATGATATGAAATCAAGGTGAACAGGAACCAATTGATAATCTGGTCTTATATTCCCGAAGAACAACCTAAATTAATCAATCACCTCTCAACAGTCTTACTTTTATAAACAAGAGGACGTCGAGGAATCACAAACAGTGAGACGAAGATGTTTGTGACTTCTTTATCTTGCCTATCGGAGAACTCTCACGATCTCAAGCCAATCAATAAGATTGTACTCGTACGATAGAAGATGCAAGATCAGATTACACAACTACGATAAAAGTAGTATCGGTCTTGCTTCACAATCCCAATGAAGTCTTTAAGTCGTTAACCTGGTTTTAGAGAAGAAAACCAAAGGTTAGAGGATAATCGACTCTAGCGAGCGCACTAGTATCACACAGACGTGTGGGGATTAGTTTTTCCCAATGCTGTATGTCTCCTTTATATAATCTTCAAATCAGGGTTTTTCCTTAGGTACAAAGCAATCAATATTCACCGTTAGATGAAAACCTGATTTAGATTCAAGCTAATATTTCTCAACCGTTAGATCGAAAACTTAGCTTGTCACACACACTTGAGATATACGTTTACTGGGTTTGTGAAAACCGTGCCCAAACGTGTACGTGTATGTTCGTTCAACATTGTAACCCAAAAGGTTAATCATATGAGCATTTCATATTAACCTTGTTCTTCTTCACCATAACTAGTTCAATTGACTCAAATGAACTAGTTAGAGAGTTGTTCAATTACTATGAGATCTTATGTAACTACACAAGACACAATTGAAACAAATATGATTCGATTCGATTGGACCATCTCATGAACTTTATAGCCACGGTTTGCATACTGCATTCCTTAGTAATTTAAGTTTCATGTACAGAGCACATCTTTAGATCATAACCCACTCAAGTTCGCAAACAAGTTCGCGGACTTAAGGCAACCGGCAGAGTTTTCCAAACTCAGCAGAAAATCTCGGCAAAGATACTTCCGCCAGTTTGCGGAATAAACACGCAAACGAGTTTTTGGAAATCCCACCAGAAATTCTCGGTAAGAGAACTTCCGTCAGTTCGCGGACTTGGCAAATCTAATTCCTCCGGTTTCTCTCAATCAACAAAGTTCGCAAACTTCAGATTAAGGAATAGGACTTATGCACATATGTGTTACCACACAATGCTTATATCCATCATTGATTATATTGACCTAAACTCTCATTCCAACCATTGAAACATTCTTAGAGGACGTTATATAGTTGTTACATTAGTTATCGTCAAAGCGATTTTCAAAGTGATTGAAACATTATGACTTTCGTCATTAGGTGAAGATAAACCCGATCAAAGCGAAACGCTTTACCAACACATGATTTCGAAATATAGATAGACGAGATATACTCGGCTCGAAATATCAAATGTGTATGATCCAGTCTATATAGCATACGACTTTTGTCTCATAAGAAGTAGGAGATAGAATAGATAGACTTTTGAGTGATGGATAAGTTCAAGTCTCCACATACCTTTTTTTTGATGAAGTTCCACGGTTCCTTGAGTATATCTTCATCGTTGTATGATGAATCGCCATGAAGTCCTTGAGCTCAACTACACTTTTCTATCCTAGTCCGAGACTTATCTATGTAGACTAGAAATAAAGACTCATAGTTTTGATCACTAACATTGACAAACATGCTTGATATAGCAACGCATACGAGGTCGACCGAGCTATGCTCTAAAAATATCCCCCTTTGTAAATTTTAGTGACAAAACTATTAATACATATAGAATACAAAAAAGATAAACTTTAGTGGCTCCTATTCCATAGTCTAATCTTCAGCGTTCCCTGAAATCTTCGTCCTTCCAAGTACTCCAATGATCCCAAAGGTTGTAAGTTTAACATCACCGTTGTTGAAGATCCGTAGATATAACAATGAGAGAAATCGAGATTCTCGATCATCATTATACAGTGACATAGTATTATTATGTAACATTAAAGTCCAATTGCATCAAGACTTTGACAATAATACCACGGTGATATGTATCACTCCCCCTTAGTCAATACTCCATCTCACATGGAAACCACTCCCTCTTACACAATGATCCGAAAACCATATGTATATGTAGTAGAACTACACATTAATTCTCCCCCTTTTTGTCAATAAAATTGGCAAAGGTACAAGAACGAGATCCTAATGAAATTTTCGAGAAGAGACATTTCATAGACTAAAAGAAAAAAATACATACCAACTTAATTTAGATGCAATTATAAAGCCGAAGCTAAATGCATTCATCAAGGAGTTTTAAGATACAAGATAACCCCTATAAAATTCTACAGCCGCACACCCCGCAAGATATTACCATTAAGCACAAGTTCAAAAGAACTCTCCCCCATTTGATGTCATTCCCGAAAGAACAACAAGAGCGACCTTAATTTCGAAAGAAAAAAAGGATTTTTAATTGGAAACCAAAAACCATAGGAATGATTTTCTATATCCAAAACTCAATCAAATTAATCACAAGTAAACCCATGATTAATTTAATTGGAATACGCAACTAAATCAAACCACAAAAGTGATCAATTTAATTGATTGTGATCAACATAAGTAAACTTACGGAGCTACGACTAAGGTAATCATACGGAGATGACTAACTTAATCGTTCACATACTCAACGTAAGGAAAACCTTATGGAATATACGACTACATTAACCAATAGAACATGATTAGTATAGCGGTTCATATACTCAACACAAGGACTTGTGGAATATATGAAAACTCAACTAGACTAATTACAAGAGAACCTATAATTAATCTAATTGGAAAACACAACCAAACTAATCACATAAGTAATCAATTTAATTGTCAATTGTTTTGCTCGACAAAAGAAGACTTTCAGAGCAAAAAACTAAAGGGTATATTAATTATATACCCTTCGATTTGGAACCCTTCAAAAATACCCTTATCACATTATAAATATACCCCTCCTCTTATATATAAACTTTATCCACGTAGAAAGAAATTATTTTAGTAATCTATTCAATATGATATTTTTATTTATTTCAAAAAACAATAATTTTCCATCTTGATCACTCCATCACCGCCTCAAACTCTACCGACGGTAATTCACCACCACCACCACTCCACAACCATCACCACCGCCACCACTACTTCACAACCATCACCAACATTTCACCATCACAACTCCACCACTCATCGTCACCGCCGCCACTACCGCCACCGCCATCGCAACCACCATCGCCTCCAAATCTACTACCGTTGCCGCCAAGTTGATAACGAAATTGAAAATTTAGAACTAAGTTAGGTCCAGATTTTTGTATCAACAACCGAAGTTGATCCAGATTTTTGTATCAACAACCGAAGTTGACACCAAATTTGATGTCAACAACCGAAGTTGATATCATATCTGGTGTCAACAACCCAAGTTGTTACTAAAATCGAAAACTCCGAAATTAGTTAGGTCAAGATTACGTGTCAACAACCCAAGTTGATACCAAAATCTGGTGTCAACAACAAAAGTTGATCCCAAAATCTGGTGGCACCAGCACCTCCACCGCCGGCATCACCACCACCACCACAGCATGTGAGATATAAATAAAATGATTTTCATCTAAATTTTTATTAATATTAAAAATATATTTATATGATTCAAAATTAAATGAATTACATTTTAGAAGACGAGGGGTATAATTATTGATGGATAAGGGTATTAGTGAAATCCATGAAAAAGAGGGGTATTAATAAAATTTCCACATAACTAAATAACCAACCAAGATGATTAATTTAGTTCAAAAATACTAGACATAAAGTACATTACGGAACAACCAACAAAGCTAATCACAAAGTAATCAACTTAGTGGTATTGTGCTCGACATAAGACACATTACAGAGCCTCACAATAATACATAAGATATGGATCAGTGATGATCATTATTGTGGAATATATACAAGGATCTATTCTATTTTTCCATCACTATATGCATAATGACATAATAGACTTTATCCTTGTCACACAAAAGATTTTACCCTATTTTCCATCAAATAAATGACTGCATAGGTATAACTTTTGTATTTGTCAAAAGTCCATTCGTCCTTTCATCAATACGAATACCAATTTATGAACGACTTTACTTTTGAGTTTTGACAACATATGGGACCTTCAAGTTCACGAACGCAAACAATACATATCCTATAAAAATATTGCAATAATTCAAAATCAAACAGATTAATACTGCAATAACATCATCCTCCAAATATTTTTAGAATTTAAAACCAATAAACCTAAAAAATAACACAAGAAGATGAAAACAAAAATAGCTATGTGTAGTCACAATCTTTGCTATTCAAAACACTAGTTATTCTTCCAACTAATCCAAAAACAAGACATACTAGGTATTAATGAAAATGTATTACTCATCACCTTCGTTATCAGACAATTTCCAAGATGCTTGAATTGAATCCAACTCTTCCTTGAGCTCGGAACACTTGGTTCCAATCAACGCCACTTGATCTTTTAAGCACTTCACTCTTGCATTTACCTTACACACATGATTTAAAATATTTTTCGTGGTTGTAGTAATGAGGTTCAAACTCTCGGATTTGTGAAGGATAATTTTTTTAGACTTAATAAAAAATAAATAAATATATACAATAAAATATTAACAATGGTGAGAGTTACTGGGGCTTAGGATTCGGCCAAATTCATTTCTTAAATGGTTCAGAAATTAATTCTAGGCAATTATAATTCAAAACAAAATGAATATTAACTCTATTCTTTGCCAAAGTAGATTTTATAAAATATTACTTGTATTTCTTAAGCATGGCATATCAAAAATCCCTAGGACTAAGCATAAACCATCAAATGAAATCACAAATAATTAATTAAAATCTTAATTCAATTAAAATTGGTGCAAAAAGTAAATATAAAATTAAATAAAATTACCACATAGATGAATTAAGGCTTCCTCCATCGCCCCAGTGTTGGGGTTTAGCTCATCATGGTGAAATACCTCTCAAAATATTTTATTAAGCTCAATTGGTATTTACAAGAAGAGAAAACAATGAAACAGGAAATATGCAACAGTGCATTTGCGTTACAGACCGACTGTTTCAAGTCTCAACTGTTATGCTGAAGATAATCGTTACAAATCTAATGATAAATGTTGCAAACGAGGATGAAGGAAATGTTACAATGAAGATAAATGTTGCAATCCAGTTGAAGAAACTGTTACGACGGATGAATAAACCGTCGCCGTTTCCCTGTTCTTCACGAGCAGCAGGAGCAGCAGCAACAGAGTTCTGAAAACTCTTGATTCACGCCTCCTGAGCTCTCCTCTCGACCCCAAACATTCGACACCCATTCTAGTAGACCCATATAGCCTATTTATACTCCTAAGACTCATTTAATCTCGCCATAACTCATCAAAAATCTTCACAGTGAAGAAAATTATTTTTGAGAATAATTTCTTATTTCTTTCTCTGTGTACGTTAATTTCCTTGAAAATCTTCAGAAACTGATTGATACGCAACCTAGGAAAGTATCTGGTCTTAACTCCACAACCATGCAACATCTTTTACGTGATTTTCTTTCCAAAAATGAAACCGATATTCTTCTCTCCTGTTTTGATCGGGAATTGATTTTCTGGCCAAAGTTGATCGATACCAACCACCATAATATCTTCTTATACTCATATCACATATACCCAGTAAGTTTCAGCTCTTTAATCTCCCAACAGATCCATCAAAATCTCGAACGAAATTCTGCCAGGGAAGAAGAAAAATTTCCCGCCAAAAAAAAGAATTTGAATTTTGTTGAAGACCTTCCCCTATCCAGTTCAGGGGTGCAAATAGCAAGTGGGGTTGAAATAGACTTCTTGGGGTGGAAATAACCAAAACATGGGTGCCTTTAGTAATTTTTCTGGGATGTTTTCCGCATTTTTTCGAGGTTCCTCCGGGGTATTTCTGGGGTACTTCCGGTCCACTTCTGGGGCGCTTCCGGTATACTATCAACGGAGGTCCAAATGCCACATTTTTTAGCCCATTTCGCCGCAAGGGATTATTTTTCAATAAGTACAAAAATGGGTACTAACAATGTATACAATTGGGCTATATTAGACACATAAATGCGTCTATCAAATACCCCCAAACTTATTATTTGCAAGTCCTCGAGCAAATTTTATTCTTGAAAAGTGACCGAGTTAATCTCGGGTGGGTTTATCAGAGGTGTACCCACAAAAACCAATACTCCAGACCCTAGCTATCTACGAAAAATCTTGGAAAGCACTAAAGAACCTCCTTGGTTGGCATACTTATTAATTACAAGAGGAAGTACCCTGACGCGAAATTCCAATTGCTGTATACGAGTTTGCACTCAAGCATACTAAAATCCATATAAGTGACAGAGCTCTACTAAGATAGTTTCACGATGGACATCATACTCGGAGTCAGACTAATCACATGAAAAGATTAATAAGATGGAAAAAGAAAAATGTAGATGGTTGAAAAGCGAACGGTGTTTCCCATATCTGTCTGAAGGCCTCTGTCAAGGTGAACCTAACCTAAATGACTGAGATACCGGTCTGACTAATATTAACACACTGGCATATACAAGGGAACCAGTGGTCAATAACTTAAATCTAGATCAACAAACTGGCAAATACAAGGGAACCAGCGGTTGACTACACATAACAATAACCATTTTTTTTTTAAACTTAACGGCATGAATAGATCTTTTGGATCCAAGCGCATGCTTCTTGTCAGCAGATTACACGATAGTTCCCACGGGTCCTGCATTCCACGCTTGCTTAGGCGACGAAAACAGGGAGAACACACGCATATTGCTATCCAAGTGTTAATACTTATTCCGATTGGTCTAACTGGTCCGGTCTTTCTTTTTTTTTTTTTTTTGGGTAACTCAGTCACTCTATTTCACCCTAGCAAAGGTAACAACTTGAATCGTGTGCCCCACCAAATCACTTGAAACAAAAGAAAACTAAAAATAGAAAGTGAAAAGGACTCGACGAGATATGGCGAAACTATCATGTTATTTCTAACACCTGAGCTCTGTGCTTTTATGAATAGACTCTATAGATGTTTCCATCTAGTCAGATTGGTTCCTCAGCTCCTAAAACAAAAATGTTTCCATCCACTTAGATTGGTTAGTGCTATCCTTAATAGGCGTAAATTTCTAGGCTCTGGAGTTTATTTATTGCAATTAAAAAGTTTCTCCCATACCCCCAAACTTAAATCTAACATTGTCCTCAATGTTCTAAAGATGAAACTAAAAGCATGAACAAGGAGAAACTGTTACCATTTGAAGCGAAGGAGTTAAGGAAAGATATTACCGTGTTGCATGAGATTGGGTTACCTCCCAAGAAGTGCTAAGTTTAAAGTCTTCAGCAAGACGTAGGAAAGGTTTAGTCAACTCGAACCGTATAACAGTAGCCGGAATAAATGTGGGTCTTTAAAACCAAAAAGAGCTGACAAAAGGAAACTACAGTGAACCAACGAAATGAACAACACTAGCATGCCCTTACCTAGTTTCCGGATAACTATCGCTAATTGTGGTTCAGGTTCAGGTTCTATGAAAGGGTCTAAATAGAATATTTTCATTGGTTGCGTTTCTTCATAGGTTGGATCCAAATTATTAGGTCCTAGAGTCTGGAAAAACTCAAATAAGAACTTGGAATCACAAAGTAATAACCTAAATAATTGTGGATCCTCTAAGTCAATCAGATATGACTTACAAAATTGACCACAGTGAGAATAGTGGGCATTCTTAAGCAAATGTATCGATTCTAATTTCCTAAGGAATTTAGGTTTAGTCTCACAACTTAATATTCGACACATTTGGAATATAAACGTTCCCACAGTTGGAAGAAAACTATTTGGTGGGAAAACAAAGTCAATCTGGGGATCATAGCCTGGGCAAACCACATCAACCAGAGGATGGGTTTCTAACGACTGAACTTCTTCCTGGACATCATTAGGTTCGGGAAAACGAGTATGAAGGTAATCTTGTAAAATGGTTGAGGCACATATGTCAAGTCCCAAGTGAGGGACCTTTCTAAGAGTTAAAGGTAAGGCACTAGGAAGGTGATAATCACCCCCAAACTTAGAGTTTTCAGTGTCTCTAGCTAGACTAGTCACAATCTCCCTAATTTCTGGATCATTAGATTCTTGAAAATGGTCAATTGATTCTTCTAAGTTATTATCAGGTGGTGCATCTTTACTCATATTTAAAATCTCTACGAGTTCATGTTCTTCGTCTAAGACTAATGTTTCTAAATCGCTAGACTCTAAAACAATATCCTCAGAATAAACTCGTTCCTCTAGACCATTATCGGCTTCGTAATCCTCGTCTAAAACTGTGGTATCTCTAGTCAAATCCTCGTCCTTTTGAATAGGTGAATAATTATTAAAATTATTTGGATTTGAACTAGAAATAACATTATCATTATAAGGATCAATTGGAGAAACAAATTCCTGATTACTCTGCCTACATATTTCAGATTCTTCATCATCACTATCCTCATCATCATGATACAATTTTTGAAATTCAAGAATTCTCAATCTTTGTTCCAAACTACATGGTCTATGTTTATAATATTTCTCATAGATCGTTAGAGGTGATTCCTCAATAAAAGTTGGAGTATCCATATATCGCTTCCCACGCATATATTCACCAAGAGTCATTTCCGAAGACGTCTCTTGATAACGAGAATTTCTAGACATATATTCTCGCAATGTCATCGCAGGTGGCGTCTCCTCAAAAGGATTCATCACCGAAGAAATATAAACTACAGAGGGATTCTATACAATCACAAACAAGACCGACTCGACTCCACCAAAGAAAACCTAAATATTTCTAGCAAACAAAAAGCATGATGGCTCCACTTAGATTTTTTCTAGACCAGCTTCTATCTTTCGAAAGGGAATTCGTTGCAATTTGAGCAAACCCCTCTGGAATCAATCCGAGTCAAAGTAAGTTGAATTGAGGCGAGGGAAGCTCAGTGGAGCTTTGATACCCAAGGCCTCACCGCTATCACAAGGCGGCGCAGTCACGCATTCAACCCACAGAAACCATCATGAACTTTGGAGTGTTCTTAAAGAGCAACCAATATTTTTCGAACGAGTTTCCTATTAAGCTCGTTACCCTATCGGTCTCGTTCTATTCCAAATTTTAAGCTTGGGTTCGCGTTAGGTTTCGTTTTCCTAAGGCGAGCAAGAAGGGAACGGTGATGAAATCCGATCCCTTATCTTGTTTAGGCCAGGCCTTGCCCTTTACTAGGAAAATAAAGACAGTCCGGTTCGTCCTCAAACAATTATCACCTTAAGGCAGACAGTAACCCGCTTGCAGGAGATTCGCGGGTGTTTCGATTGGACTTACCTCCCGTACCAGACGGGCGATGAACCGTTGTCGTCGACTCGGGCCACGACTCCTATGCCGTGTGCGAACCCGAGGGGCCGAGACGATATAGTAATCGTCGTCCTTCCCTGCAAACAGTTTGTATTTAATTTTTTTTTTTTAATTTATAACCCTTCCGTAGGGTTTTAAAAATAATGTCCAAAGTCCAGAATAAAATCCAAATAAAAAGTCCAAAATTACAAAAATTATGAAAAATAAAGCCTATTTACAAATTCTAAAAATAAATAAATAAAAGCTATATACAAAAAAAATAATAATAATAAAAATTAAATCCTAAAAAAAAATTATGTCTTTTTCTTCTTCTCTTTTAGCTTTTAACTTTTAGCTTTAAGCTTTTTGTTCCCAAGTCCTTAGTATTCCACTTCGAACCTGTAAATCAAAGACACAAAAAGAAACGTAAAAAGGAACAAATAATAGTAAAAAAAAATAAAATAAAATAATAAACCTAAAAACAAATCTATATACAAGTCCGCGTCGGCGGCGCCATTTTGATAAAAGATTTTTTGGTGGTTGTAGTAATGATGATAAGGGGTATCGTTCAAACTCGAACTTGTGAAGGTAATGGATTTTTAGATTTAAAAATATATATACAAATATTGACAAATTGGTAGAGAGGTACTGGGACTAATGATTCGGCCAATCTTCATAACATAAGGCTTAATGATTTATTCTCAACAATAATAGCTCAAAACATATATGGACTCTTATTTTGCCAAAGTCGATTCTCAAAACATTGGTTGTAAATGTTAAGCATGGAACATCAAATCACCTAAGCTAAGCATGAACCATCTAATCAAATAACACCCAATTTAATCAAATCATATTTCACTTAATTTTTAATGCAAAAGTCTTAAAAAGAATTAATAAAATTACCCATTTATGAAGCTCGGCCTCCTCCGTCGCCCCAGTGTTGGGGTTTAACTCATCATAGTAAAAATGCTCTCAAAATATTTCATTGATGCTCAAAAGTGTTTTACAATGAAGAGAAATACAAGAAATTGATGTAAAACAGAACTATGCGACCCACAGAAGGCGTCCAGAATCAACGACAGAGCTGAGGTGCTGTTGTCGTTGAAGAACTACGACCCACAATCGACAGTCGATTTCACTGTTGAAGAACGACTGCTGCTGCGAGTCCGTTCTTCGTGTTCTTCAGGCGTGTTAATGGCAGCAGCAGCAGCAGGTAACTTCTCTGCAACTCCTCCTGCGCCTCTCTGCTCGCCTCCAAACCTCCCCAAACTCTCGACAGCCTCTCTAGTACTCAAAGGGAACATATTTATACACCTACAGCTCGTTGAATCTCCCTCAATTACTCCATATAATTCTCTTTAACTCGGCAGTAAAGAAAAATATTCTTGAAATATTTTCTTTCCATTCTTGCTCTGGTACGCAAAGATTTCCATCCTGGTCACTCTAGAAGTGTTTAAACACGACCCACAACGTTGCTAGAGCCCTCATGCATGAGAAGAACACGCTCAAATCTTCTCCAATCCCGTGTCCAACCCGTGTTTCCCTGTTTTGCTTCCGTAAATTGTCCAGCTAATTATGGCCAAATTTGATCGAACCAAAAGCCCAACACGTGTTCCTTAACCTATATCACATCTTCCTACCAAGTTTGAGCCATTGAATCGCACCAAAACACCTTCATTTTGTCGATTGAAATTCTGCTAGTGTTATGAATATTTTTCCCGCCAAAATCGAAATTCAAATGAAGAAGAGGGTGTCCTGGGGTGCCCCTTAGTAATTAGGTTACCCCTTATCCAAAAGCGAGAGTCCGAATAACACGTGTCCTCCGGGTGCCAAAATCAACTTTTCGAGCCGAATTTTCCAAAAATATTTATTTCCAAAAAAATACCTACAAATACATAAAATAACAAAATTAGTACAAAATCGAGTGCCAACAATATATAGTATTGAGATCAAATTAGACACAAAAATGTGTCTATCAAATACCCCCAAACTTATTATTTGCTAGTCCTCGAGCAAAATTTATTCTTGAAAAGTGACCGAGTTAATCTCGGGTGGGTTTATCAGAGGTGTACCCACAAAAACCAATACTCCAGACCCTAGCTATCTACGAAAAATCTTGGAAAGCACTAAAGAACCTCCTTGGTTGGCATACTTATTAATTACAGGAGGAAGTACCCTGACGCGAAATTCCAATTGTTGTATACGAGTTTGCACTCAAGCATACTAAAATTCATATAAGTGACAGAGCTCTACTAAGATAGTTTCACGATGGACATCATACTCGGAGTCAGACTAATCACATGGAAAGATTAAGAAGATGGAAAAAGAAAAATGTAGATGGTTGAAAAGAGAACGGTGTTTCCCATATCTGTCTGAAGGCCTCTGCCAAGGTGAACCTAACCTAAATGACTGAGATACCGGTCTGACTAATATTAACACACTGGCATATACAAGGGAACCAGTGGTCAATAATCCTAACTCTAGGTCAACACAACTGGCATATACAAGGGTACCAGTGGTCGACTTTATTGAATTTTATTCCGTTTGGTCAAATGGTCTGGTCTAAAACTTCTTCTTCTTTTTTTCATTTTTTTTTTTCATAACTTTTTTTTTTCTCTTTTTTTTTTTCATTCATTTTTTTTTTCAATACTCAGTCACTCTATTTTACCCTAGCAGTGGTAACAACTTGAATCTTGTGCCCCACCAAATCACTTGAAATAAAAGAAAACTAAAAATAGAAAGTGAAAAGGACTCGACGAGATATGGCGAAACTATCATGTTAATTCTAACACCTGAGCTCTGTGCTTTTATGAATAGACTCTATAGATGTTTCCATCTAGTCAGATTGGTTCCTCAGCTCCTAAAACAAAAATGTTTCCATCCACTTAGATTGGTTAGTGCTATCCTTAATAGGCGTAAATTTCTAGGCTCTGGAGTTTATTTATTGCAACTAAAAGATTTTCCCATACCCCCAAACTTAAATCTAACATTGTCCTCAATGTTCTAAAGATGAAACTAAAAGCATGAACAAGGAGAAACTGTTACCATTTGAAGCGAAAGAGTTAAGGAAAGATATTACCGTGTTGCATGAGATTGGGTTACCTCCCAAGAAGTGCTAAGTTTAAAGTCTTCAGCCAGACATAGGAAAGGTTTAGTCAACTCGAACCGTATAACAGTAGCCGGAATAACTGTGGGTCTTTAAAACCAAAAAGAGCTGACAAAAGGAAACTACAGTGAACCAACGAAATGAACAACACTAGCATGCCCTTACCTAGTTTCCTGATAACTATCGCTAATTGTGGTTCAGGTTCAGGTTCTATGAAAGGGTCTAAATAGAATATTTTCATTGGTTGCGTTTCTTCATAGGTTGGATCCAAATTATTAGGTCCTAGAGTCTGGAAAAACTCAAATAAGAACTTGGAATCACAAAGTAATAACCTAAATAATTGCGGATCCTCTAAGTCAATCAGATATGACTTACAAAATTGACCACAGTGAGAATAGTGGTCATTCTTAAGCAAATGTATCGATTCTAATTTCCTAAGGCATTTAGGTTTAGTCTCACAACTTAATATTCGACACATTTGGAATATAAACGTTCCCACAGTTGGAAGAAAACTATTTGGTGGGAAAACAAAGTCAATCTGGGGATCATAGCCTGGGCAAACCACATCAACCAGAGGATGGGTTTCTAACGACTGAACTTCTTCCTGGACATCATTAGGTTCGGGAAAACGAGTATGAAGGTAATCTTGTAAAATGGTTGAGGCACATATGTCAAGTCCCAAGTGAGGGACCTTTCTAAGAGTTAAAGGTAAGGCACTAGGAAGGTGATAATCACCCCCAAACTTAGAGTTTTCAGTGTCTCTAGCTAGGCTAGTCACAATCTCCCTAATTTCTGGATCATTAGATTCTTGAAAATGGTCAATTGATTCTTCTAAGTTATTATCAGGTGGTGCATCTTTACTCATATTTAAAATCTCTACGAGTTCATGTTCTTCGTCTAAGACTAATGTTTCTAAATCGCTAGACTCTAAAACAATATTCTCAGAATAAACTCGTTCCTCTAGACCATTATCGGCTTCGTAATCCTCGTCTAAAACTGTGGTATCTCTAGTCAAATCCTCGTCCTTTTGAATAGGTGAATAATTATTAAAATTATTTGGATTTGAACTAGAAATAACATTATCATTATAAGGCTCAATTGGAGAAACAAATTCCTGATTACTCTGCCTACATATTTCAGATTCTTCATCATCACTATCCTCATCATCATGATACAATTTTTGAAATTCAAGAATTCTCAATCTTTGTTCCAAACTACATGGTCTATGTTTATAATATTTCTCATAGATCGTTAGAGGTGATTCCTCAATAAAAGTTGGAGTATCCATATATCGCTGCCCACGCATATATTCACCAAGAGTCATTTCCGAAGACGTCTCTTGATAACGAGAATTTCTAGACATATATTCTCGCAACGTCATCGCAGGTGGCGTCTCCTCAAAAGGATTCATCACCGAAGAAATATAAACTACAGAGGTATTCTATACAATCACAAACAAGGCCGACTCGACTCCACAAAAGCAAACCTAAAGATTTTTAGCAAACAAAAAGCATGATGGCTCCACTTAGATTGTTTCTAGACCAGCTTCTATCTTTCGAAAGGGAATTCGTTGCAATTTGAGCAAACCCCTCTGGAATCAATCCGAGTCAAAGTAAGTTGAATTGAGGCGAGGGAAGCTCAGTGGAGCTTTGATACCCAAGGCCTCACCGCTATCACAAGGCGGCGCAGTCACGCATTCAACTCACAGATACCATCATGAACTTTGGAGTGTGCTTAAAGAGCAACCAATATTTTTCGAACGAGTTTCCTATTAAGCTCTTTACCCTATCAGTCTCGTTCTATTCCAAATTTTAAGCTTGGGTTCGCGTTAGGTTTCGTTTTCCTAAGGTGGGCAAGAAGGGAACGGTGATGAAATCCGAACCCTTATCTTGTTTAGGCCAGGCCTTGCCCTTTACTAGGAAAATAAAGACAGTCCGGTTCGTCCTCAAACAATTATCACCTTAAGGCAGACAGTAACCCGCTTGCAGGAGATTCGCGGGTGTTTCGATTGGACTTACCTCCCGTACCAGACGGGCGATGAACCGTTGTCGTCGACTCGGGCCACGACTCCTATGCCGTGTGCGAACCCGAGGGGCCGAGACGATATAGTAATCGTTGTCCTTCCCTGCACACAGTTTATATTTAATAATTTTTTATTTTTTTTAATTATATAACTCTTCCGTAGGGTTTAAAAAATGTCCAATGTTCAATGTCCGGAAAAAAAAATGTCCAAAAATAAAAGATTACAAAAATAAAAACTTTAATTACAGTTTCTAAAAAAAAAATATCTAAAAAATAATAATAAAAAAAAAAGTCCTTCGTCTTCGTTCCATTCTTTTTGCTTTAAGCTTTGCTCCTAGTCTTTATGAATCGCCAAAAATCTTTGACAACTTCTTCTTCTTCTTTTTCTTTTCGATCCAAGCCTCAAAACCTGTATCACATAGACAAATACCCAAAGAACGTAAAAAAGAACAAAGAAAAATAAATCTAAAAAATAAAAAAATTCTACCTAAACACAATTCCGCGTCGGCGGCGCCAAAATGATTTAAAAGATTTTTCGTGGTTGTAGTAATGAGGTTCAAACTCTCGGATTTGTGAAGGATAATTTTTTTAGACTTAATAAAAAATAAATAAATATATACAATAAAATATTAACAATGGTGAGAGTTACTGGGGCTTAGGATTCGGCCAAATTCATTTCTTAAATGGTTCAGAAATTAATTCTAGGCAATTATAATTCAAAACAAAATGAATATTAACTCTATTCTTTGCCAAAGTAGATTTTATAAAATATTACTTGTATTTCTTAAGCATGGAATATCAAAAATCCCTAGGACTAAGCATAAACCATCAAATGAAATCACAAATAATTAATTAAAATCTTAATTCAATTAAAATTGGTGCAAAAAGTAAATATAAAATTAAATAAAATTACCAAATAGATGAATTAAGGCTTCCTCCATCGCCCCAGTGTTGGGGTTTAGCTCATCATGGTGAAATACCTCTCAAAATATTTTATTAAGCTCAATTGGTATTTACAAGAAGAGAAAACAATGAAACAGGAAATATGCAACAGCGCATTTGCGTTACAGACCGACTGTTTCAAGTCTCAACTGTTATGCTGAAGATAATCGTTACAAATCTAATGATAAATGTTGCAAAATAGGATGAAGGAACTGTTACAATGAAGATAAATGTTGCAATCCAGTTGAAGAAACTGTTACGACGGATGAATTAACCGTCGCCGTTTCCCTGTTCTTCACGAGCAGCAGGAGCAGCAGCAACAGAGTTCTGAAAACTCTTGATTCACGCCTCCTGAGCTCTCCTCTCGACCCCAAACTCTCGACACCCATTCTAGTCGACCCATATAGCCTATTTATACTCCTAAGACTCATTTAATCTCGCCATAACTCCTCAAAAATCTTCACAGTGAAGAAAATTATTTTTGAGAATAATTTCTTATTTCTTTCTCTGTGTACGTTAATTTCCTTGAAAATCTTCAGAAACTGATTGATACGCAACCTAGGAAAGTATCTGGTCTTAACTCCACAACCATGCAGCATCTTTTACGTGATTTTCTTTCCAAAAATGAAACCGATATTCTTCTCTCCTGTTTTGATCGGGAATTGATTTTCTGGCCAAAGTTGATCGATCCCAACCACCATAATATCTTCTTATACTCACATCACATATACCCATTAAGTTTCAGCTCTTTAATCTCCCAACAGATCCATCAAAATCTCGAACGAAATTCTGCCAGGGAAGAAGAAAAATTTCCCGCCAAAAAAAAGAATTTGAATTTTGTTGAAGACCTTCCCCTATCCAGTTCAGGGGTGCAAATAGCAAGTGGTGTTGAAATAGACTTCTTGGGGTGGAAATAACCAAAACATGGGTGCCTTTAGTAATTTTTCTGGGATGTTTTCCGCACTTTTTCGAGGTTCCTCCGGGGTATTTCTGGGGTACTTCCGGTCCACTTCTGGGGCGCTTCCTGTATACTATCAACGGAGGTCCAAATGCCACATTTTTGAGCCCATTTCGCCGCAAGGGATTATTTTTCCAAAAACTCCTACAAATAAATAAAACAACATAATAAGTACAAAAATGGGTACTAACAATGTATACAATTGGGCTATATTAGACACATAAATGCGTCTATCAAATACCCCCAAACTTATTATTTGCTAGTCCTCGAGCAAATTTTATTCTTGAAAAGTGACCGAGTTAATCTCGGGTGGGTTTATCAGAGGTGTACCCACAAAAACCAATACTCCAGACCCTAGCTATCTACGCAGAACCTTGGAAAGCACTAAAGAACCTCCTTGGTTGGCATACAATTATTGACTCTAAGAGGAAAAACCCTGATGCGAAATTCCAATTGCTGTACACGAGTTTGCACTCAAGCATACTAAAATTCATATAAGTGACAGAGCTCTACTAAGATAGTTTCACGATGGACATCATACTCGGAGTCAGACTAATCACATGAAAAGATTAAGAAGATGGAAAAAGAAAAATGTAGATGGTTGAAAAGTGAACGGTGTTTCCCATATCTGTCTGAAGGCCTCTGCCAAGATGAACCTAACCTAAATGACTGAGATACCGGTCTGACTAATATTAACACACTGGCATATACAAGGGAACCAGTGGTCAATAACTTAAATCTAGATCAACAAACTGGCAAATACAAGGGAACCAGCAGTTGACTACACATAACAATAATCATTTTTTTTAAACTTAACGGCATGAATAGATCTTTTGGATCCAAGCGCATGCTTCTTGTCAGCAGATTACACGATAGTTCCCACGGGTCCTGCATTCCACGCTTGCTTAGGCGACGGAAACAGGGAGAACACACGCATATTGCTATCCAAGTGTTAATACTTATTCCGATTGGTCTAACTGGTCCGGTCTTTTTTTTTTTTTGGGTAACTCAGTCACTCTATTTCACCCTAGCAAAGGTAACAACTTGAATCGTGTGCCCCACCAAATCACTTGAAACAAAAGAAAACTAAAAATAGAAAGTGAAAAGGACTCGACGAGATATGGCGAAACTATCATGTTATTTCTAATACCTGAGCTCTGTGCTTTTATGAATAGACTCTATAGATGTTTCCATCTAGTCAGATTGGTTCCTCAGCTCCTAAAACAAAAATGTTTCCATCCACTTAGATTGGTTAGTGCTATCCTTAATAGGCGTAAATTTCTAGGCTCTGGAGTTTATTTATTGCAACTAAAAAGTTTCTCCCATACCCCCAAACTTAAATCTAACATTGTCCTCAATGTTCTAAAGATGAAACTAAAAACATGAACAAGGAGAAACTGTTACCATTTGAAGCGAAAGAGTTAAGGAAAGATATTACCGTGTTGCATGAGATTGGGTTACCTCCCAAGAAGTGCTAAGTTTAAAGTCTTCAGCAAGACGTAGGAAAGGTTAAGTCAACTCGAACCGTATAACAGTAGCCGGAATAACTGTGGGTCTTTAAAACCAAAAAGAGCTGACAAAAGGAAACTACTGCGAACCAACGAAATGAACAACACTAGCATGCCCTTACCTAGTTTCCTGATAACTATCACTAATTGTGGTTCAGGTTCAGGTTCTATGAAAGGGTCTAAATAGAATATTTTCATTGGTTGCGTTTCTTCATAGGTTGGATCCAAATTATTAGGTCCTAGAGTCTGGAAAAACTCAAATAAGAACTTGGAATCACAAAGTAATAACCTAAATAATTGCGGATCCTCTAAGTCAATCAGATATGACTTAAAAAATTGACCACAGTGAGAATAGTGGTCATTCTTAAGCAAATGAATCGATTCTAATTTCCTAAGGAATTTAGGTTTAGTCTCACAACTTAATATTCGACACATTTGGAATATAAACGTTCCCACAGTTGGAAGAAAACTATTTGGTGGGAAAACAAAGTCAATCTGGGGATCATATCCTGGGCAAACCACATCAACCAGAGGATGGGTTTCTAACGACTGAACTTCTTCCTGGACATCATTAGGTTCGGGAAAACGAGTATGAAGGTAATCTTGTAAAATGGTTGAGGCACATATGTCAAGTCCCAAGTGAGGGACCTTTCTAAGAGTTAAAGGTAAGGCACTAGGAAGGTGATAATCACCCCCAAACTTAGAGTTTTCAGTGTCTCTAGCTTGACTAGTCACAATCTCCCTAATTTCTGGATCATTAGATTCTTGAAAATGGTCAATTGATTCTTCTAAGTTATGATCAGGTGGTGCATCTTTACTCATATTTAAAATCTCTACGAGTTCATGTTCTTCGTCTAAGACTAATGTTTCTAAATCGCTAGACTCTAAAACAATATTCTCAGAATAAACTCGTTCCTCTAGACCATTATCGGCTTCGTAATCCTCGTCTAAAACTGTGGTATCTCTAGTCAAATCCTCGTCCTTTTGAATAGGTGAATAATTATTAAAATTATTTGGATTTGAACTAGAAATAACATTATCATTATAAGGCTCAATTGGAGAAACAAATTCCTGATTACTCTGCCTACATATTTCAGATTCTTCATCATCACTATCCTCATCATCATGATACAATTTTTGAAATTCAAGAATTCTCAATCTTTGTTCCAAACTACATGGTCTATGTTTATAATATTTCTCATAGATCGTTAGAGGTGATTCCTCAATAAAAGTTGGAGTATCCATATATCGCTGCCCACGCATATATTCACCAAGAGTCATTTCCGAAGACGTCTCTTGATAACGAGAATTTCTAGACATATATTCTCGCAACGTCATCGCAGGTGGCATCTCCTCAAAAGGATTCATCACCGAAGAAATATAAACTACAGAGGGATTCTATACAATCACAAACAAGGCCGACTCGACTCCACCAAAGCAAACCTAAATATTTCTAGCAAACAAAAAGCATGATGGCTCCACTTAGATTGTTTCTAGACCAGCTTCTATCTTTCGAAAGGGACTTCGTTGCAATTTGAGCAAACCCCTCTGGAATCAATCCGAGTCAAAGTAAGTTGAATTGAGGCGAGGGAAGCTCAGTGGAGCTTTGATACCCAAGGCCTCACCGCTATCACAAGGCGGCGCAGTCACGCATTCAACTCACAGATACCATCATGAACTTTGGAGTTTGCTTAAAGAGCAACCAATATTTTTCGAACGAGTTTCCTATTAAGCTCGTTACCCTATCAGTCTCGTTCTATTCCAAATTTTAAGCTTGGGTTCGCGTTAGGTTTCGTTTTCCTAAGGTGGGCAAGAAGGGAACGGTGATGAAATCCGAACCCTTATCTTGTTTAGGCCAGGCCTTTCCCTTTACTAGGAAAATAAAGACAGTACGGTTCGTCCTCAAACAATTATCACCTTAAGGCAGACAGTAACCCGCTTGCAGGAGATTCGCGGGTGTTTCGATTGGACTTACCTCCCGTACCAGACGGGCGATGAACCATTGTCATCGACTCGGGCCACGACTCCTATGCCGTGTGCGAACCCGAGGGGCCGAGACGATATAGTAATCGTCGTCCTTCCCTGCACACAGTTTATATTTAATAATTTTTTATTTTTTTTAATTATATAACTCTTCCGTAGGGTTTAAAAAATGTCCAATGTTCAATGTCCGGAAAAAAAAAAATGTCCAAAAATAAAAGATTACAAAAATAAAAACTTTAATTACAGTTTCTAAAAAAAAAATATCTAAAAAATAATAATAAAAAAAAAGTCCTTCGTCTTTGTTCCGTTCTTTTTGCTTTAAGCTTTGCTCCTAGTCTTTATGAATCGCCAAAAATCTTTGACAACTTCTTCTTCTTCTTTTTCTTTTCGATCCAAGCCTCAAAACCTGTATCACATAGACAAATACCCAAAGAACGTAAAAAAGAACAAAGAAAAATAAATCTAAAAAATAAAAAAATTCTACCTAAACACAATTCCGCGTCGGCGACGCCAAAATGATTTAAAAGATTTTTCGTGGTTGTAGTAATGAGGTTCAAACTCTCGGATTTGTGAAGGATAATTTTTTTAGACTTAATAAAAAATAAATAAATATATACAATAAAATATTAACAATGGTGAGAGTTACTGGGGCTTAGGATTCGGCCAAATTCATTTCTTAAATGGTTCAGAAATTAATTCTAGGCAATTATCACTCAAAACAAAATGAATATTAACTCTATTCTTTGGCAAAGTAGATTTTATAAAATATTACTTGTATTTCTTAAGCATGGCATATCAAAAATCCCTAGGACTAAGCATAAACCATCAAATGAAATCACAAATAATTAATTAAAATCTTAATTCAATTAAAATTGGTGCAAAAAGTAAATATAAAATTAAATAAAATTACCACATAGATGAATTAAGGCTTCCTCCATCGCCCCAGTGTTGGGGTTTAGCTCATCATGGTGAAATACCTCTCAAAATATTTTATTAAGCTCAATTGGTATTTACAAGAAGAGAAAACAATGAAACAGCAAATATGCGACAGCGCATTTGCGTTACAGACCGACTGTTTCAAGTCTCAACTGTTATGCTGAAGATAATCGTTACAAATCTAAAGATAAATGTTGCAAAATAGGATGAAGGAACTGTTACAATGAAGATAAATGTTGCAATCCAGTTGAAGCAACTGTTACGACGGATGAATAAACCGTCGCCGTTTCCCTGTTCTTCACGAGCAGCAGGAGCAGCAGCAACAGAGTTCTGAAAACTCTTGATTCACGCCTCCTGAGCTCTCCTCTCGACCCCAAACTCTCGACACCCATTCTAGTCGACCCATATATCCTATTTATACTCCTAAGACTCATTTAATCTGGCCATAACTCCTCAAAAATCTTCACAGTGAAGAAAATTATTTTTGAGAATAATTTCTTATTTCTTTCTCTGTGTACGTTAATTTCCTTGAAAATCTTCAGAAACTGATTGAAACGCAACCTAGGAAAGTATCTGGTCTTAACTCCACAACCATGCAGCATCTTTTACGTGATTTTCTTTCCAAAAATGAAACCGATATTCTTCTCTCCTGTTTTGATCGGGAATTGATTTTCTGGCCAAAGTTGATCGATACCAACCACCATAATATCTTCTTATACTCATATCACATATACCCATTAAGTTTCAGCTCTTTAATCTCCCAACAGATCCATCAAAATCTCGAACGAAATTCTGCCAGGGAAGAAGAAAAATTTCCCGCCAAAAAAAAGAATTTGAATTTTGTTGAAGACCTTCCCCTATCCAGTTCAGGGGTGCAAATAGCAAGTGGGGTTGAAATAGACTTCTTGGGGGTGGAAATAACCAAAACATGGGTGCCTTTAGTAATTTTTCTGGGATGTTTTCCGCACTTTTTCGAGGTTCCTCCGGGGTATTTCTGGGGTACTTCCGGTCCACTTCTGGGGCGCTTCCGGTATACTATCAACGGAGGTCCAAATGCCACATTTTTGAGCCCATTTCGCCGCAAGGGATTATTTTTCCAAAAACTCCTACAAATAAATAAAACAACATAATAAGTACAAAAATGGGTACTAACAATGTATACAATTGGGCTATATTAGACACATAAATGCGTCTATCAAATACCCCCAAACTTATTATTTGCTAGTCCTCGAGCAAATTTTATTCTTGAAAAGTGACCGAGTTAATCTCGGGTGGGTTTATCAGAGGTGTACCCACAAAAACCAATACTCCAGACCCTAGCTATCTACGAAAAATCTTGGAAAGCACTAAAGAACCTCCTTGGTTGGCATACTTATTAATTACAAGAGGAAGTACCCTGACGCGAAATTCCAATTGCTGTATACGAGTTTGCACTCAAGCATACTAAAATCCATATAAGTGACAGAGCTCTACTAAGATAGTTTCACGATGGACATCATACTCGGAGTCAGACTAATCACATGAAAAGATTAATAAGATGGAAAAAGAAAAATGTAGATGGTTGAAAAGCGAACGGTGTTTCCCATATCTGTCTGAAGGCCTCTGTCAAGGTGAACCTAACCTAAATGACTGAGATACCGGTCTGACTAATATTAACACACTGGCATATACAAGGGAACCAGTGGTCAATAACTTAAATCTAGATCAACAAACTGGCAAATACAAGGGAACCAGCAGTTGACTACACATAACAATAACCATTTTTTTTTTTTAAACTTAACGGCATGAATAGATCTTTTGGATCCAAGCGCATGCTTCTTGTCAGCAGATTACACGATAGTTCCCACGGGTCCTGCATTCCACGCTTGCTTAGGCGACGGAAACAGGGAGAACACACGCATATTGCTATCCAAGTGTTAATACTTATTCCGATTGGTCTAACTGGTCCGGTCTAATTTTTTTTTTTTTTTTTGAAAAGGTAACTCAGTCACTCTATTTCACCCTAGCAAAGGTAACAACTTGAATCGTGTGCCCCACCAAATCACTTGAAATAAAAGAAAACTAAAAATAGAAAGTGAAAAGGACTCGACGAGATATGGCGAAACTATCATGTTAATTCTAACACCTGAGCTCTGTGCTTTTATGAATAGACTCAATAGATGTTTCCATCTAGTCAGATTGGTTCCTCAGCTCCTAAAACAAAAATGTTTCCATCCACTTAGATTGGTTAGTGCTATCCTTAATAGGCGTAAATTTCTAGGCTCTGGAGTTTATTTATTGCAACTAAAAAGTTTCTCCCATACCCCCAAACTTAAATCTAACATTGTCCTCAATGTTCTAAAGATGAAACTAAAAGCATGAACAAGGAGAAACTGTTACCATTTGAAGCGAAAGAGTTAAGGAAAGATATTACCGTGTTGCATGAGATTGGGTTACCTCCCAAGAAGTGCTAAGTTTAAAGTCTTCAGCCAGACGTAGGAAAGGTTTAGTCAACTCGAACCGTATAACAGTAGCCGGAATAACTGTGGGTCTTTAAAACCAAAAAGAGCTGACAAAAGGAAACTACAGTGAACCAACGAAATGAACAACACTAGCATGCCCTTACCTAGTTTCCTGATAACTATCGCTAATTGTGGTTCAGGTTCAGGTTCTATGAAAGGGTCTAAATAGAATATTTTCATTGGTTGCGTTTCTTCATAGGTTGGACCCAAATTATTAGGTCCTAGAGTCTGGAAAAACTCAAATAAGAACTTGGAATCACAAAGTAATAACCTAAATAATTGCGGATCCTCTAAGTCAATCAGATATGACTTACAAAATTGACCACAGTGAGAATAGTGGTCATTCTTAAGCAAATGTATCGATTCTAATTTCCTAAGGCATTTAGGTTTAGTCTCACAACTTAATATTCGACACATTTGGAATATAAACGTTCCCACAGTTGGAAGAAAACTATTTGGTGGGAAAACAAAGTCAATCTGGGGATCATAGCCTGGGCAAACCACATCAACCAGAGGATGGGTTTCTAACGACTGAACTTCTTCCTGGACATCATTAGGTTCGGGAAAACGAGTATGAAGGTAATCTTGTAAAATGGTTGAGGCACAAATGTCAAGTCCCAAGTGAGGGACCTTTCTAAGAGTTAAAGGTAAGGCACTAGGAAGGTGATAATCACCCCCAAACTTAGAGTTTTCAGTGTCTCTAGCTAGACTAGTCACAATCTCCCTAATTTCTGGATCATTAGATTCTTGAAAATGGTCAATTGATTCTTCTAAGTTATTATCAGGTGGTGCATCTTTACTCATATTTAAAATCTCTACGAGTTCATGTTCTTCGTCTAAGACTAATGTTTCTAAATCGCTAGACTCTAACACAATATTCTCAGAATAAACTCGTTCCTCTAGACCATTATCGGCTTCGTAATCCTCGTCTAAAACTGTGGTATCTCTAGTCAAATCCTCGTCCTTTTGAATAGGTGAATAATTATTAAAATTATTTGGATTTGAACTAGAAATAACATTATCATTATAAGGCTCAATTGGAGAAACAAATTCCTGATTACTCTGCCTACATATTTCAGATTCTTCATC